>NC_141685.1:87299207-87899207 GCF_964263255.1 Lissotriton vulgaris | reverse complement strand
TAGGTTATTTTGCGCCCTTCTGGCATCTAAAGAGGCCTAATAAACAGCATTTGGTTGTCAGATCAATACTTAGTTGTGTGGCATGCACCATTTCTTCGACAGCTTGTTGCCAGATGGAGTGTATTGCATCGCTGGGCCATGGTTAATGTAAGAAATCAGACCCCACAGTGTTGCAGCGCAGGCACATATCTGGGCAAGACCTTTTCCACCGATTCCTCTAGTCCCAAGGGTATTTTGGAAAATGCGGAAATAACCCTGCTGCATTCTTCTCATAGCCTCCAGATGGCCTCGCCAGTTCTGGTTTACGGAGCTCCTCCTTCTGTCGGAGTGCAATCCAATTTGGCTGCGCCCAATTTCGAATCTTCTTACTATAAACCACGGCCTGATCTGCCATCCGAATCCAACTGGCGCCTGAGCACTATGAGTTTGCTAATTTGATAATTCCTCTGGACTGCAGGGAGGTCCTCACTAACGCTAGAGCACCCTCCACTATCAAAACCTACAAACTCAAGTGGAAACGGTTCTATCTTTGGTGTGAAGCTTCAAATCCAAATTCTTCAGTTTAACTCTTAGAAGACAGAGATTCTACACTGTGCAGTAGGTAGAATCCCTCCTACACTTCTGCTTGAGTTTTGGCCAACATCCCCTGCTACTCCATTGGCTCCCAGTAGCGTGGTACATAATCTGGGAGTCATGGTTGACAACAAATCGACATTAGAAAACTGTCAACAAAACAGCTGGAAGTGAGCATTTCGAAAAATCCTTCCGATGTTCTCTTAACAGAACAGAGCGTTGATAGTCCGGAGCACCATCCTCCGTAAGCCGGACTATTGTAATGCCCTGTTACTAGAATCCCCGCAATATCTGATTGAGAGATTGCAGAGAGTACAGACCATGGTGGCCAAACTGGTACTAGTGCAACAACGCCGCTCCTCCGCCTCCCGGGCACTCTCAGATTTACACTGGCTGCCAGTCTTGCAGAGGATACGATTTAAGGCACTATGTATAGTATTTAAGGCTCCACATGGTCACAGGCCCAAATCTCTGCAGGAGAAACTGACATGGTAAGTCCCTCCATGAGCACTGCGCTCCTCATCGGCTAACCTGTTGAGGGTGCCTAGAGTTAGGAAAGTCAAATCAGGAGGTAGGGCCTTCAGTGCGGCAGCGTCCCGCCTTTGGAATACGCTTCCATTTGATACGAGAAAAATAGACAACATCCTGCACTTTAGAAAAAGGTTAAAAACCTGGCTCTACCCTCGAGTATGCTCCTTGGCATCCTGCTAACTCCTTCCTGGCAGGGAACACAGTCTCTCGGGCCCTAAGCTAGTCGCCTGTATCACAGCACCTGGTTACCCGTAGGGGGTCAGTTGCGCTTTACAAATAATGATAAAATAAATGTTCACCCTGTTCACTCTACGCCAGAGCAGCTTCTGCCTTTTTTCTTACAATTAGCAATATCAGCCTCTCTCACTCTACCCTGAAGGTTTTTCTGGCTGCAATTTCCAGATTCCGGCAGGATGGCTCCAATTCTCTTTATTCTTCATGAATTATTCAACATTTTTTCAAAGGCTTATTTCAGATGTTCCCTCCAATTCGACGCCCGCCTCCTCCTTGGCATCTGAACATTGTGTTGGCACAACTCATGAAGTCCCCATTTGAACCCATTCGTAGGGCTGATCTTAAATTCATCTCCTGGAAGACATCACTGCTTTTAGCTCTTACTTCGAGTCAGCGAGATACAAGCTTTTTCTATCAAACAACCTTTTCTTCAATTCACCAAAGACGCTGTGGCGCTCCGCATTAATCCGGCCTTAATTCCTAAAGTTCCATCTGATTTCCACCTGAATGAGCATGTCATCCTAAAGAATTTTCCCCTAATCCACAGTTGCCAGCAGAAAAGACTTTACATTCTCTAGATGTTAAGAGATGTTTGACATTTTATTTGCAAAGAACAACCAGTATTCGTAAAACTGATCAGCTCTTCATAGCCTACAGCAGGATGCGTAAAGAACTTCTAGTTGCTAAACAGACTATTGCACGTTGGATATCTAGAGCAATTTCCTTTTGCCATCAGCAAGCAGGCAAGACACTTCATGTAACGATTAAAGCGCTCTCTACTAGTGCAGTCTCCTCTTCTACTTCTCTCTTTGCTGGTGTGCCTCTTCATCAGATTTGCAGAGCTGCGACCAAGCACTGCTGTCTGGCAGCTGCCAACAATGCTGACACTGCTGTGGGGCAAGCGGTGCTACGTAATCTTTTTAAGTAAGGTGAGCCTCTGTTTCTTACCTCCTCCTGCACACATTGTATGTATGTATATATTTCTGCTTTTGCAGATGTGCCCATTTTTACTGCTATACTGTAATATACGTACATGTATTCTCTCGTACTCCGTTTACGATTTACTTTTGGTTTACTATGCACAGTTCTCGAATTACTGCTATCTACTCTGATTCAAGCATGTGAATCTATGAAAGACACCCCAATACTGGAGAAGAACATATGTTACTTACCTGAAAACTGTGGTTGTCCAGTATTGGTATCTTTCATAGATTCACATGTGACCCACCCACCTTCCCTCAGAAGCTCCCCTCTTCTCCTTGGCTCTTATGCCACACTTTTGCTCAAAAATCGTAGAGCCTGAGCCTCTGATGTGAAGGTTCCAGAGGGTGCTGTCGCCTTATTGGCTGGAGTTTGGACCATATCTAAGGACTTGGACAAGTTATTAAAGTGACAAGTTTTTTCCTGTTAACTTCTATGTTACAATACTTCCTACTGCTCTTTTAGCTATTTATTTATTTATTTATAGTCTTGTAGCGCGCCTGAATCAGCCCCGAAGGGGTATCTCTGCGCGTTGCTATGCTGTTGCTATATTGCTATTTATTCTATGTACCGTGGGACTCCCACTTCAGCGACGGAGATTCAAGCATGTGAGTCTATCAAAGATACCAATACTGGAGAACCACAGCTTACAGGTAAGTAACTTATGTTCATCTTCCTGATCTTCCGGAGCGGATAAAAGCAGTTAGAGACCACCGTCACAATCTGGGATTTCATAGACAGATCGCAGCGATTGTGATGCCAAGTCTTTTAGTTGATCTAGATGGTAGGGGTGGGTTTTCCAACTCAGTCGGCCAAAAATTTGAGTTCCAGGGCCCACCAATTAGGATCATTTCAGTGTTGTCTGGGTTTAAATGCAGGTGGTTACTGTTCATCCAGCTACCAATATGTAACATGGTAGTTTGAAAGTTACTAACGGAGGCTGCAGACTTGTCGATTTACAAGATCAGTTGACGATCGTCAGCGTAGTTGAAAGTGCATACCTTTCTTTAGCCTAAGGTTTGAATTAGAGGATACAGATACAGATTAAAAAGGTGCGGTGACAGGGAGGAGCCCTGCGTTATATCTAACAACAGTGGTCCCATGCAAGTTTAGAATAAAGAGATAATCATATAGACACAATCGAACTATATTTGTTTTAGAGTGATTTGTCCAGCCGGACAGTGATCACAGGAATTTTTACTATATATAATGAAAAACAACAATTCTCTTACATTCAGCAAAGAGTGAGACACAAGCCTGTGCCTTCACGCTTACAATTCGGCAAGGTGAAAGGAAAGGGAGAGAAAGAATCTTAGGCAGAAAGTGAGCGATTTCTGTAAAATATAACAATGACAGAAATTCAACCACACCATAAATAGCATATCTCAATGAATATACACATTCATATATGGTGCGACAAGAGGTCGACGACGTTTCGATTCCATAGCCTAAATACAAGGAATCATCATCAGGACACAAAGTGTTATGCCTAAAACCTGTTCTACACAATAGCCTAGAGAAAAAAGAAATTAGGAAATTTTAGTCAAAAGGAACATAGAACAGAACGTATCTGGTGACTTTTGGTGAGCCTAAGTGACTACATGGTCCATAAGGGAGCAGAATATAGCACGCGTGATTTCGAAGAGTGATTTCTTTTCAAAAGGGGTTTCTCGAGTGTCTACATGTGAGTGACAGCTCCTTAAGTGAGAAAACCTGATAACCGGTGTGATAGGTTACTGAATTAGCCAACCGAGTGTCTGTGTAGTGCCCGGTGGTGAAATGATGCGCAGTAAGTCCAAAGAGCATGGGTGGCTGAGGTGAATCATGCATAGCCATATAATGCCATATAGTGAATTACCTGTATGGCAATTGCCTGAGAACCCCGACGTCTAAGTGCAGGGATGGCGCCAATCATGGGTTGGTCTGGGCTGAGGAGGGAAAAGGAACGGGTCAATAAGGATTCATCTGGGTGGATCGGGTCGGTAGACCGCGTCCGGGCACTTACCCAGGTCCTATTATTGAGGTTTATAGGAGACTGTTCGATCAGTTGTACTTCCGAAACCGGAGGTGCCTCGCCTCTCTGTGTGTCTGGAGAGAGAGGGGGAGGTGATCAGACACAGTACGCATTAGCAGGGGAGCTGGCCGTGAGAGCTGCACTTACCGGAGGAACAGGGAGGTCACCGGTAAAGTTCAGGATTGTCCACAATGGGGCACTGGGTAATGATACAGCCGCCAAATGAGGCGCAGTGAGGCGAGCCTGTTTAGGAAGGACACGAGGGGCATTATTAACACACGAGGGGCATTATTAAAGCCCGTGTCGTGGTAGAGCTAAGGTAGCGCATCAGGAGTTAGTTACACTTACCGAAGGCTTCGCAGGGTCCAGAATACCAGCAATGTGGTTCCGCGTTGTACACGGAGTCCGAGGGGAGGGGGAAGTATAAACCACAGAGGGTTGGTTGCTGATAGGTGGACAGAAGGATAGAAACAATCGAGGGACTAGTGACGGCGGCCATCTTGGGTTAGGTGGTAGACTTGCTAGTAAACAGTGAGGAAGGGAAGGGAATAAACGTGGCGGCCATCTTGGGATATGTGGTGGATTGCATGCAAAAAAGTGAAGTGACATCCATGAGTGTTTAAAACATCCTAGTTAATAAAAAACTATTAAAAAAGCCTGATAGTTGACCCATACAGTTCATTTTACAATTCAGTGGACCAGTTTACAGTAGGCTCGTCCAATCTTCCTGTAGATTGAGTCCTGTGTTGAGACTGTTAGTTCTCAAAATCCACTTAAGTTCCTCTTTGTTCAGCATCCGAGTGAGGTCGCCTCCTCGTGGTGGTAAGATGATCTGGTTGATCACTGTCCATCTCAGTTGATTCTCAGAATGTCCCTTTTCCAAGAAATGTTCGACCAGCGGTGCATTTGCTGTTCTGCACCTTATCCTGCTGCGGTGTTGTGATATCCTGAGTTTAATTTTTTGTTTCGTCTGACCAACATAAATCATGTCGCAAGGACACAGAATAGCATAAATCAAGTTGCAGCTGTTGCAGTTGGTAAAAGTCCTCAGAACATTCCTAGTTTCGTTATACACAAATTCCTTAGTCTCAATACAGAAATCACAGACAACACAAGCACCGCATTTGGAGTGGCCTATCAGGGGAGGGAGACCCCACAGATCGTTCAGAGTGGTGTTAGTTTTCTTGGGAGGTGGTAGTGCTGCCCTCACCAATTGGTCTTTTAGATTCTTGCTGCGTTTGAAGGCAAATAGGGGTTGATCAAGTGAGAGATCGCCCGAATTGAGGATGTGCCAGTTTTTTTTAATGCTTTTCTTTATTCTGTTTGAGGCAGACTAGAAGGTCGTCACGCACACCAGCCTGTCAGACTCTTTTTTGGCCTTCGGTTCAAGTAATGTCTCGCGTGGACAGTACCATGCCCGTTTCATGGCATTTCTTATCAATCTTTTTGGATAACCTCTAGACCTGAGTTTGTTCGCTAGGGTATTTGCTTCCCTGAAGTAATCAGTTTTCTTAAAGCAGTTTCTCCGTAGCCTCAGAAACTGTGAGTAAGGCAGACTGTCTCTGAGAGCCCGGGGGTGACAACTGTTATAGCATAAGAGCGTATTTCTCTCAGTGGGCTTACGAAATAGTGAGGTGAATAGTGCTCCCTCATTATGCTGGATGCATAGGTCCAGGAAGGGGATGCTGATTTTGCTGTGGTCTATACTGAAAGTTAGTCCATGGCAGTTATTGTTCAGCCAGTGTATAAAGGTGGGTAGAATTTCCACCGGACCCCCCCATATCATAAAGACATCATCGATGTAGCGTTTCCACATGAGGAGGCCCGAGTGGAATGGGTTGGTGGCAGGGAGGATGGTGGTACATTCCAACCAGTCCATGTATAGAATTGCCAATGTTGGAGCAAAAACCGCTCCCATAGAGGTCCCTTTGTTTTGCTGGAAGTATTGTTCATCAAACATAAAGTAATTACGAGTCAAACATATTTCCAACAATTGCATTATGAAGGAGGTCGGTACTGGATGTGGTCGTGGCCGTTTGTCGAGTATTGACTCCATAACAAGTAGTGAGTCCTTTTGGGGGATGTTAGTATATAATGACTCGATGTCAAGTGTACAAAGAGTCTGTGAATCAGGGTCAAAAGGTAAGTTTTCAATGAGGTTGATCATACTCATGCTATCCCTGACGTAACAGATGGTGTTGGGGACAAAATCTTTCAAAAAGAAATTCACATACTGACCGAGAGGTTCCAAGACTGAACCACAGCCCGAGACAATGGGTCGGCCTGGTGGGTTATCTTGGCGTTTGTGGATCTTGGGTAATGTATAAATTACTGGTATGCGTGGGTGGTTAACATTCAGGAAGTTAAATTCATGTTTTGAGATGAAGCCAATATCTAAAGCCTCAGAGGTAACCTGTTTTATCAAGGTTTGTAATTCCTTGGTGGGGTTAGTGGGAAGTCTGCTGTAATGATCTGTATTAGACACCTGGCGAGAGAGTTCTGCCTTGTAACTATCTACATTCTGTACCACGATCCCACCCCCTTTATCCGCTGGTTTGATTACAAGTTCATTCCTGTCTCTTAATGTTTTGATAGCCTTTCTCTCGTCCAAGGAAATATTGTAGGGAATGAACATATGTTCTTGCGATAGGTCATTGGCCGCCTTCAGAATAACTTTTTCAAAGGTGGAGATTTCCTTAGGGACCATATTTGCAGAGGGCAGAAAGGTGGAAGGGGGTCTGAAGGGTGTGGTAGTGATCTTTGGTGAGGTGGGGTTCAGTTCAAAAAAGGCTTTGAGTCTGATTTTACGAAAGAATGCAAGTAACTCAGACTGCATTTCAAGGAAATTGGGGTATGACCTTGGTACAAAGGATAATCCCTTACTGAGCAAGGAGATCTCGTGGGAGGAGAGATCATGGTTGGAAAGATTAAATAAAGGAATAGGCATGTCAGGGATTCCCGTGTTGCTCACCACTTGTAAAATTTCTGCCTCGTCTGGCGTTCCCCTGGAGGGTTGTGCCAGCGAGCCTGCTGTTTCACTTTGCCTCTCTTGGGGGGTTCCCCTCTGCCTGTACCCCGTCCTAAAAAATTATGAGTGGGATTGCGGGGAGCAGTGCTGGAGCCCTCACCAGCGTCTGAATTATCTGATGAATCAGCTGATGAATCAGTGAAACCTAACACTGTGTTCCTTTGATTATACCTGCCCCAAGGTCTCGGGTTCTGGGGGTTTTGATTGAAATTGCGATTAATATAGAAATCTTTTTGAAGATATGGATACGTTCTTTCTGCCGTGTAAGATTTAATATCTTTTTTAACTTTCAATGATTTCTTATTCTGTTCAATGCGGTAGTATTCCGAGACAGTTTTCTCAAGTTTCTCTAATAGTTTTTTTGCATCAGTGATATTATCATTCTCAGAAATCGATTTCTCAAGGTCTTTAATGTTCTCGGCCAATTTTTTAAGTTCCTCACCCGCTGTCTCAATCCCCAGAACTAGCCAGTGTTCTCTCCCTTTCCTTTCACCTTGCCGAATTGTAGGTTCTTGCAGAATTCAAAAGATCCTACTTCTGAGGATATCTTGCAGTCATCCCCATGACAGGAAAGAAGAAATGCAAATGAAAAAAATGCTTTAGGAGGCTAAGCCTTCTTAAACTAAGAAATGAATGAAAGATAAACCAGGAATAGAGAGAAACAGACAAAGAAATAAGAAAGAAAAAAAAGAGTAAAATAAAGATAATAAAAACAAGGGAATAGAAAGTACGAAAGAAAGAAATGAGGCTCCCATATATTATATTCAGTGGTGCTTGTAATACGGCGGCCAGGATATCCGTCACGTTTGTGTCTGAGTAACCCGGCCAGCGAACTCTAAATCAGGCTCTTGACACTTTGCAATGTTGCTGCTGTTAACTGTGCCCCATTACTTCCTCAGAAGTCACAGGCAAGAGGCTCCTGGTCGCCTGTCACATACTTTTTATAATTACAAGGGTGTGACAACACCACATAACACCGCATAAACAACAAGTGCAAATTAAACCGCAGGGTTCAAATAAACCCACACACACACCGTAAGATTACGCTGTACTAAACACATAAGCCTCAATAACAGGTAACTAATACAAAGACTGATGGACATAATGAAGCAGACCTAGAGATTCATGCATACAAGATAAAGGTCTTGATTTAGAGTTTGGTGAGCAGGGTACTCCTTCACAAGTGTGGTGGAGTATCCTGTCCAACAAACGGATGGTCTGCCTGTAAATAGATCGGACAGCCCTTCCTCTCTAGATCAGGCTGTCTAATGTATTTTTCTCTTTTTCAGGACCAACAGGGAATACCTGGCAGTCGTGGTGAGAATTTCTTTTTAAATGAATCCCACTTCCTGGGAGAAAATTAATCAGGGAGAAAGTTCCAAGGGTGTGAGAAAGATTAGTTATTGGTTTTTAAAAACAAACTCCAGCTTTGGAAGCTTGTTGTTGAAAACCACAAAGTTGGTGAATGGCTGCCTGAAACATCCCCAAGGGATCCAGAGAATTGTGGATCAACTTCCTATAGATGGTTGAGATTGCTTTTTCGGTCAGTGGATTAGTTAGCAGCTGGTCCTCCAGTAGGGATGCATCAGGCAACTTCCCCCTTCCCAGATGTGACCTTGCAGAGCGTGACCCACCTGCAAATGTAAGAACCGTTTTTAGTCACCTAATTTATACTTTTGTTGTAGGATCGTGAAGGACACAAGTGCCTGTCCCCTCCACACATCGCCCGGCCGCTCTAAGCTAACCAATCCCCATTTTGTGAAGCCCTGCAATCCTCCCACTGCACTTAAGAGATCACCATCATACAGTGGAGTAATTTCAGTCAGCTTACCTCCTCAGCCTAAACACTTGGTAGCCTCTCTCCACACCCTTACCACTGTTTGGGTATGAGTAGATATGGTGCACTCATACTTTCTTCAATACAGCACCGGGGTGAGGTAACCTCTCTTGCCCATGGCCAATTGATCTACCCGGTAAGCAGGATCCTCGCGGTCCGCAAAAACCCAGTTGTTGACTGCCACCAGCTGCGTGACCCAGTTATACTTGAGAATGCTCCGGACCGCCAGTCCACCTTAATCTCCCCTCTATACCTTACTAAGCACGAAGTGCAACCATCCCACAACAGGAGCCAAAGTTCTCCGTCTACCTTTTGAAAGTAAATATCTGGTGGGATCTTAAAGGATGTTTTTTTGCACGATGTACAGGAGACCCTGGAGGGTATTCACTTTAAATAGGGCAACTCGGCCCAGTAAGGAGAGCGGGAGCGCCCGCAAGTGTGGGGCATCCCAGCGAAGCCGGTCTAATTTCTGGAGTATGTTCCTGTCTGTGGCTCCCTTGTAATAAACACGCCCAAATATTTATGGTTTAAATCTTTATTAATTTTTAGACAGAAGAAAAACAGGACCCTCAGCTCCCACGACAGAATGCAAAGGAGACCACAAGGTCGCAATTTTTAACATTACCACAGGCAAGAAGCATGGAGCGGGTCGACAGAATCAACAAGAGAAGAACAAATAAAGAATTTCCCAAACTAACCCCCCCCCCGTCCCTTGTCCACCGAAAAAAGTAAAATTGGAAGGGATAAAGGGGAAGGCTACGCCCTGATCAGCGTCGTCTTGTATGACTTTTCGTGGAACTGTCACTAGGAATCTGCGTGTCTGGGAGACGCAGTAGTAGAAGATATCTGGGGCATGTCAACTCTCGAAATTCGGACACCAGGAGGGTCAAGAAGGGTCACCACAACTCAGGGAACTCCGACCCCCTACCAGCCAGTGTGAGTGTGAATTTCTCCATACCCAGGATCATCCAAAGCCGTTGAAGCCAGCCGGAGAGTGTAGGGATTCTGGCGCTGCACAAGGGAATGAAGATGTTCTTCAAGGCCGCCCCTATGGCAATCGCTATTAGTCGTTCCCTTCGGGATTTAAGTGGATACATCAATGGATTAGGTAGGCCCAGGAGGATATAGGAGGGAAAACGAGGGAGCCGAGTTTCTAAGTGAAGATCTATTTCATCCAGTACTTGGGACCAGTATGGCTGTATGTGGGTGCAACTCCAGAGGATGTGTTCCAATATTCCTTTCTCCCCGCACTCCCTCCAACAACAGATCGCTACATCGAGGGTCAAAGCGATTCACGCGCTCCGGCGTATAGTACCAGTTAGTAACTATCTGACACATGAAAGTATGCCTTAATTTCATTGCCCTTGATTCATACTCTGGACCATAGTTGAGGGATAGGTCTAGGCATAGTCCTTGCAACACACTATAGATTTGCGTGCGGCAGAGGCCAGAACTCAAAAGTCACGGTACCAGATACAAGTAGGTGGTAACTCAGGGCAGGGGAAAACACCTGTTTTCCGTGGGAGGGAAATTCTCAAAAATCTACATTAAAAATAAATTAATAGTATTCTTTTTTAAATATCTGTTTGGTGCCAGTCCATATGACTTTAATATCTGCCTTTGGGGTTCTATGTTACAAGTCCATAGGGTACATGTATCCTTTGTGAGCTTAATAAAATGTTGGAAATTCTACAAATCGTCACTCCTACATCCAAGTACTCTCAGGCTACCATTCTACACTCTGCTTGTAAATTATTTTTGTGGAAATTTACATGTATTATGCATTAACTATTTAATTTTAATACTATAGGTGATTGAAATTACGGACGAAGAAAGCAAGATTTAGCACCAGGCAACTGAATGTTAGTGCCATAAGAAGGATTATTTTGAAAAACTGAAGGACATCCAGCATTCTAAGTTTAAACAATTTCCAGAATCTAGGTGTGGCGAGGAAGTGGGAGCTGAGGAAAGTACTATATCTGTAAGTGAAGTCTCTAATTTAGCATTTCATTAACACAGAGCAAAGCCATATCTGTGCACACAGCATCAGAAATAATCCCAGAAAGACCAATCACAGCATCCTCATCTGAAATATTATCAGAAAGACAAACTACCTCAGCATGACAGAATAACTTTCATCTAAAGCATCATGTAATTTCAGAGAGGAAGCACACACTGCATAAAAGAAAGATATAACAAAAGGTTTCTTCTGTAAACCATCAAAGAAAAGACTCTGAAAGAAGACTCCGAAGCTGACACGTTAACAACCAAAAGATTGGAAAATCGCCTCTGTTCAACAACCATTTTTACCCAGTTACACAAGTTTGAGACTATCTGCCTGGGGATATAACACCTCGACCCACTCTGCTCTGGCGAAAACCTTAAAAATCCACCACTTTATTGTTTTCATGACTATCTCAGATTGTTTCTTTTTTAATGTGTACTGTTCTGTAATTCTATGTAAATCGCCTCAACATTATTAGTTGTGCAGGAGTGATATGTAAAAACTGATTAAATGAGCATCGTTGCGCTATAGCTAATGTAAATAAATCCTCGTCTTCAGAACTACACCTTACACCAAACATAGAAAGGGTAAAATTAACTGATGTTCTGCGACTGGTGAGCCACAATAGTACTGTGCATGTTCTAATGTTCTCACTTACTGCCATTAGGTCAGTGTAAAAAGGTACTTCTCAGTTTAATCATTAAATATCAGACTAACACCTTATCACTGCACTATAAGAATAGTTTTGAGAAAAACTTCAGTCACAAAATAAGTTGCTGCCGGAGAGGCTATTACCAAAAGACTATTATCTGCTAGAAACATTTCGACAGGTGTTACAGGGCTGCTTCTAGACATATTTTGCTCAATTAAAGTGTTAAGAAGATTACACACAATTTCTTTTAGAAATAAATACTGAACATTATCTAAACAAGCCCGACTCTAAAATCGGGTTCACTCGTACCGTGGCATATAAGCAAGAGAAAACTAAATGTAACGCTAGTAATACACCTTATAAAAACACGTGCTGTGAGAACAAATTCAGAGTTCAAACCCACCTCAATCAAAGCAAAATAACCCAAGTTGGGGAAATAAGTTACCTGTGCCAAAAAAGATTGAGCCATCAATCTCATCTCATTGAATTTGAGAGAATGCACACTGGGAAAAACCTCTCTCAGTGCTCAGAGTGCCAAAAAAGTTTCAGCAGTAAATCTTATCTCACTGAGCATATGAGAATCCACACTGGGGAAAAACCTTATCAGTGCTCTGAATGCCAGAAAAGGTTTAGTATTAAACGGAGTCTATATCAACATGCATTAACCCACTCTGTGGAAAACCCTTATCAGTGCTCTGAATGCCCAAAACATTTCAAACTTAAATCACTTCTAACTGCACATTTGAGATTCCACACTGGGGAAAAACCTTATCAGTGCTCTGAATGCCAGAAATGTTTCATTGACAAAAACAGCCTCAAACGGCATACAAGAACCCACACTGGGGAAAAACCTTATCAGTGCTCTGAATGCCAAAAATATTACATTGCAAAATGCCATCTCACTCAGCATATAAGAACCCACACTGGGGAAAAACCTTATCACTGCATTGAATGCGACAAATGTTTCAGGGACAAACCTAGTCTCACTCAGCATATAAGAACACACACTGGGGAAAAACCTTATCAGTGCTCTGAATGCCAGAAATGTTACAATGCAAAAAGCCATCTCACTCAGCATATAAGAACCCACACTGGGGAAAAACCTTATCAGTGCATTGAATGCGACAAATGTTTCAGTGGCAA
This sequence comes from Lissotriton vulgaris, assembly GCF_964263255.1. NCBI lineage: Eukaryota > Metazoa > Chordata > Amphibia > Caudata > Salamandridae > Lissotriton > Lissotriton vulgaris. The sequence goes on along the minus strand of NC_141685.1, from coordinate 87,886,209 downwards.
ACGCAGTCTCACTCGGCATATAATAACCCACACTGGGGAAAAACCTTATCAGTGCTCCGAATGCCAGAAATGTTTCAGTGACAAAAGAAAACTCACTAAACATACTAGGACCCACACTGGGGAAAACCCTTATCAGTGCATTGAATGCGACAAATGTTTCAGTGACAAACGCAATCTCACTCACCATATAAGAACCCACACTGGGGAAAAACCTTATAGGTGCTCTGAATGCCAGATATGTTTCAGTGAAAAAAGACGTCTCATTCAGCATATAAGAACCCACACTGGGGAACAACCTTACCAGTGCTCCGAATGCCAAAAATGTTTCAGCCAAAAATCTAGTCTCACTGCACATGTGAAAATCCACACTGGGGAAAAACAACATTATCAGTGCTCTAAATGTCAGAAAAGATTCAGAGGTAGAGATGGTTACATGCACCATAAGAAAACACACCATCAAAAATGATTCAGTGCTCCAAATGCCAGAAAAGCATCAATTTTAAACGCAATCTCACAGTACATGAGCAGACGCACACAGGGAAAAAACATTACCAATGTTGTGAATGCCAGAAATTCCTATTTAATAGGCACAGCCTCACTAACCATAAGCGACTCCATACTGATGAAAAACCTTATGAGTGCTCTGAATGCCAGAAAAGCTGCAGAGAAAAACGATATCTCACCATGAGAAACTCCACACTGGAGAAAATCCTTATGCCATAAAATCTTGAATCTGAAAGATAGTGTTATGCTTCATGAGAGATCCCACTCTGGGGAAAAACCTTATGAGTGCTCGAAATGCAAGCAAAGTTTTGGTTACAAATTACTTCTCACTTGTCATGAGCGAACTCACACAGGAGGAAAAAGCCTTGTGTGTTCTGAATGTCAGATAAGGTTTAGTCTTGAATACTATGTCACTTCACATGAGAGAATTCACACTGGACTAAAGCCTTATACAGGAGGGGAAAGCCAGAAACGTTATACTCAGAAAGGAGATTTCACTAAACATGAGAAATGCATCCACATGAGGTGAAAAGTGAGGCGTTTCTTGAGTTGCAGAAAAGCTTCTAACAACCTTACTTTACATGAGAGAGCACATATTGTAGTTGCAATAGGATTCATCAAGAAACTCTTGCAGGATAACTTAGGCTGCCCGCATGCAACCTCCAAAGAAATTTCAGGTCTTGAAAATGTTTTAATTGCAACAGAATCCACAATTTAAGTATCTGAAAGTTACAAAACTCTCAAGGTCTTTACTTCACACAGAGAAGTGTTAGTACTTGCAAAAATCAACAAATTACCAGAAAATTCACAATATTAATGCCTTAAATTTTCTCCACCCAGAAGGTTTCTACTCACCCTTGTTTCTTAACATATGACTGAAATCTATATTTTCATGATAAGATTAAACCTAGGCGGTGTTCCTCAATGAAGAACTCCGCGAAGTGTAAGAAAAAACTCCGCCGCTCTACGTGGAGTTCTACGAGCAGCATAGTGCGTTAGGGTCATGCCGTTCGTGGTGATTTTGATCTCCGATTGTTTGTCATGCCCTGCAAAAATAATCGTGAATGGCATCATGTGCAGCGCAAGAGGGTGCAGCTGCTTTACTCGAGCGGCAGCTTTGTCAATGCGAAGGAAGGTTTCTCAACGCGAGTGCTAGTGACCTGCCGCGACCTTTCGCGTTGAGAAATCCGACAACGAATCTCGCCAGGAAGTGGATTTTGCCCTCCAACTAGACCTTGGCGAGCGCGAGCAAGGAAAATCTCATCAGGAGGTGGATTTTCCTCGCTCCAGTACATGACGTTGAAGAGCGCGAGCGTGAAAAAAAACCTTGCTACGCTCCACGGTGCAGAGTTTTTAGGAACTCCGCGAGCTCCGCTGAGTACGCGAAACTCTGCAAGCGGAATTCACCACCCGGAATTAGATAATATACGACAGCAGGAAAACATAACAAACCAGTTACTTGCCTTCGGTAACGCTCTTTCTGGTGGATACTCCTTTACCTACAGATTCCTTACCGTGTGAATATTCCCCACACGCCAGACTGGATCCTCAAACTTTAAAGTAGTCCTGCTGCACACAGTAGGAAACATCATGCAGCTCAGTGTCACATCAACCTGCTCCAGAAGTGACAAGCGTAGACGCATAGAAGCACTTCCCATGTGCACTGTGAACAACTACAAAGGTCTGTGAGTTCATTATCTCACTGGTCTGTATCACATATGCAGGCCCTGGGCAGATATTAATTCACCATTTTTATCAAGATTAGAATTCAGATGAAGTCTTTTCAATTCCAAAAATTCTAATTGTGTTCTCAGCAGCAAGTGTATATATAAATCGTTGAGTGATGACTGCGCAGTGCTAAAGTTGAAACTGATATGATAATAAAACAGTCCGATCCACATTTTGCACACAGAAACAGGGGTGTAAATACTTTTGTACAATACAAGTTAAGCAAAGGCGATTCTTAGAAGATATCATTTATATGAAATAGTCCCTGTATAGTCAATGTTTCAACCGTTCCAGTTAATTACCATGGTCTTATCAGGATGGTAGATCGCCGCTTCTCCAATATGATTCTCAACTATATTCAATACAACCCAGTAAGGATTCTTCTGTATTTCGGGGCAGCGTACCTGGGAGGAAGTCAAATTCAACTACAGTTCCAGGGCCCGTTCGTCGGACCAAACTACTGCAGCCAGTGAATCCTCGGCTCGCTGTCAAACAAGTTCAAGTGTGACTCTTCCTGATGAGACCATCGTCATTGACTGTCTTGTCTGTGAGAAGTTGCACCAGCCATCCTGTGATGGTGGGCAGGAAGACATTCACCGCTAAGTGAAATGCTCGCAACTCCAACAGCTTGTTGTGGAGTTGGGTCTCTGCCTGTGACGAGGGTACCCTAGTCTCTGTCTCCCATATGGCCTTCCCATCCCAGACGTGATACATCCGTTGCCACTGTTAAGTCTGGGTGGAATAGGGAGAGGGGTCTGCCACTGGCATAATCTAATTCACTGGAGAAAATGTTGGGTACGGCCTACAATAGGGTGAGTAAGTGTCTGGACGGACACAAAGAGGTTTTGCAGCTGCACCAGTTGTAGCAGCAGGTCCCTCAGTGGCATGATGTCCCGGACTTTGCCTTTATGTGCTATGGCTTTGAAAGAACTGGGAGACCTGTTGGGTTTGCAGCAGGGTCTGGCGCTGGCAGTATTAAAAAACCCTACAGTAACCAAAAGGGGACGAGATTTGTGATGAAATTGCGTGGCGGAGGCAGACAGACCAAAGGAATCTGCCTGGGGCCTAGTCCACTTTCTTGCTTAAAAGGCGAGAGCCATCGAATAGCTTGTCCATTAACGATGCTCGGGTTTCTTTAGAGAACAATATAGACCTAATCTTGGCAATGCACTGTAGTTCTACACTCATGCCAATCGCCTGACCCAAGCAATAGGCTATGTCCAAGTCACAACATAGTACAAACTTTGCTGCAACACATCTATCCTGAATAGCTTGTGTTCGCCTGCAGAATTTGGGCCACTGTTTCCCACAGGGCATGATTATATTTGGGAGCATTGTCATTGAGACCCTCCAGGATTTAGCGATGTGCCAAAAAAATCGCCAGTTTTGGAACAAGTCTGCATTTTTCAAAAAAATGCCAGTGAATGCTACCTCGTCCTTGCATTGATCCAGAGCTCGCCAATGGGCCAATAAAAGGAGGAGTCTCAGCAGCAGGCAAGTGATGTGTTCTTTGTTTATTTACTCCTCACCGGCCTGCCTGCTGTTTTGCATTCATCTGGAGGGCTTCGGACTCCCCCACCAGACAGTAGGACCTCATCTTGCACATTGTTACCAGTCAGTTTGTCAAGTAGGGCCTTTTAGATTGAAGACTAACCATCTGTCTGCGCCTTCCGCGCCATGGTACTCCTATGATCTGCAAATATAGGCACCAATAACAATTGTGGAGGAAGAGTTACAGCCTACGGTTCAACACAGTTAAATCACTTTCATCATTTGGTTATAAAAATTTAGCAACTCCCAGCCAAAAAGCTGTAATGAACTAGCCGAATTCTTTTTCCCAAAGTAAATAAAATATTCCTGGATTTTAAGATAACACCAGATAATCTTCAGGGACAGATACAGTGGAGTAACGTACGGTGAATAAACTAACTTACCATTTCCTGGTAATGAGTACATTCACCCCACTTTCTGAAGAGAAAGTCTCTAATCTTATTAGCACTATGAAATGTGGAGCCCTGCAGATTCTTGCCCTCCTTCCGGTTTCAGCGACCATTTCTGCTCATCTCACTTTGTTATTACAATGGTGCTCAAGTCCGTCTTTTTTCCAGATGCTTAGAAAAAGCATCGATTTTGCCACTTCTAAAGACTCCTTCCCTCGATCCCTCAGATGTAAAGAACTACAGATCCAAATTGGTCTTTCCTCTTCCTGATGAAATTTTAGAAATGGCCATGAATCAGGAGATCACCGCCTTCTTTGAACATACCAACTGTCTGGATCCTGCTCAACATGGGTTTAGACCCTACTGCTGTACAGAGTCGGCCTTCTCAGCAGTAGTTGAAGAGATCAGATCCATTGTGGATAGAGGAGATAAATGCAGCCTTGAGCCTATTGGATCTTTCGGACACATTTGATACAGTTAACCATTTCTCTTTGGTAAGCCGTTTAGTAAGTATAAGCATCAACGGTACTGCTCTCAAACTGACCAGGTTGTTTTTGTCAAACAGAGGGCAATTGGTACCTTTGGAAGATTTGACCTCTGCCCCATTTTCACTTCCTTGTGGGGTCTTGGGGATCTTCAATAAGTCTGACTTTGCCTAATGCATATAGCACTCCATTAATTGAACTAGTTCGATCCTGTTGCTCCTCTACATTATTTTATGCCAGTGATACCCAAATAGTGGTATCGGTGACTGCAGAACCTGAAAAAGTGGCAAAAGACTTTAGAACGAGTATGACTAGCATCGCTAATTGGATGCAGAAGAATTTCTTAAATTTAGATGCGGAAAAAACAGAGTTAGTGCTATTTGGTAAGGATTCCTCCTTCTGGAACACCTTTTGGTGGCCACACAGTCTCGAGCCCCTTCCACTCCCAGTTCAGAAGGCTAGAAATTTGGGTAGTCGTCTTTGACTCAAAACTCACTTTTATAAGACCAATCCAATCAGGTAACCTCTTCCTGTTTCCTTATGTTAAAACATTCAAAGAAAATCTTGGCCTTCCTTCCCATGGAGCTTAGGAAAAGTGTTATCCTGGCTCTTGTCGAATCTAAAATGGATTATTTTACTGAACTTTATATGGGCTCCCAGTTGTCTTCTCAATAAGTTGCAAACAGTTCAAAATGTGGCAGCAAGAGTGCTGAAGAACCTCCCCAAATTCTGCTCTGCCTTTGAAGCCATTTAAGACCTCCATCGGCTGCCTATTAGGACAAGAATTAAATTCAAAGCCTCATGCTGTGCCCATAAGACACTGCATCAGGATGGCCCTCGCTTCCTACAAGATTTTTAAATGACATGCCCCTTCTCGTACTCTATGGTCCAGCAATACTAGGCAGGTATGTGTACCCAGAATAAAAAGTGTCCATGGGGTAGGAAGATGTTTCTCCTACTCCACCTCCAAATGGTGGAACTCTATCCAATCATTTGAGGTCAGCCTAAACTATTGAAGTTCAGGAAGGAACTTAAGCCTTTTCTTTTCAGCCCATAGTTTAATGTTCTCATCTAACTGCTAGGCAAATATTTAGGTATTTTATATCCCGCACTGTCAGGTTTCAAATGACACTAGTGCCAGGATGCCTTTTTGGTAATCGTGCGCTTGATTTAAAATATATTTATTTATTATTTATTTTTAAAATTTATAGAGCGCGAACATATGCCCAAGGGCGTCTTTGCGCTAAAAATTCAATTCATGATTCCCTACTGAGGTTATCGACCAATTCATTGGTTAAACAGCCAAGTTTTTAAGTTCTTTCTGAATGACAACAGCGTATGACTCATCCGAATCGACAGAGGAAGGGAATTCCAAAGTCTGGATGCTGCAACTGTGAACCGTCCAACTCCCCAAGAGACTGTTCTTGTGCGGGGAACGTTTAGATGAAACAAGGTGGCTGATCTCAGTTGTCTTTGTGGACGGTATGGAGTTATCTGATTCCTAAGAAACTGTGGACCTGAGTTCTGAAGAGTCTTAAAAACCAGGCACATTGCTTTGAATTTTACTCGATTTTTGATCGTCAACCAGTGAAGGTTGCGAATAGTTTGAGCAATGGGTTTGAATTTTGGGGTTCTGGTCAACAGTCTCGCTGCTGCATTCTGCACCGATTGCATTTTATTGATGACTCTGGTTTGTGCACTAGTAAACAGTCCATTAAAATAATCGAGTGACGATAATACCAATGCACTTACCAGGGTTTTACCTGCAGCGTCAGGTAAGAATAGAGTAATTTTTTTGATGAGTTTCAGCTTATGAAAAGCTGTGCCTGCAACTTGATTTGCATGAGCCGAAAAATTGAGATTATCATCAAATACCACTCCCAAATTCCTAACCTTTGGGACAGGACGTGGCGGAGTTCTGAAGGATGAAGGCCACCACTCAGGAGACCAGCAGGGGGAGATGTTTCCAAAAATTACAACCTCGCTCTTTTGGGAGTTTAATTTAAGGGAACTGGCGGACATCCAGTCCCCAATAGCCAGGATACCCTCCTGAAAACGTTTCGCCATATTTTCTCCATCATTATTAATGGCGATGACCAATTGGGTGTCGTCTGCGTAAGAGGTAAGGCCCATCCCATATTGCCTGATGACAGTAGCTAGGTCCGACACATAGATATTAAAAAGTGTCGGACTCAGGGATGAGCCTTGCGGCACCCCACAAGGTAGAGAAAGCTCACTAGATTTGAAAGGGCCCAAAGTAACTGCCTGGGTCCTATCAGACAAGAAAGAATTCAGAAGATTCTTCGCACGCTGCTGGATTCCCATCTTTCCAACACAGTCGATCAAGATGGAATGATCGACCGTGTCAAAAGTACAAGTACTGCCGTACCTCCCTGATCTTTGATGGTTCTGATATCGTCAGCGGCTTTGATTAAAGCTGTTTCTGTGCCGTGATGTTTGCGGAACTCAAACTGGGTATTATCCAGCAAGGCATGTTCTTCAATATACTCTGATAGTTGGTGATTCATAGCTTTCTCCACCACCTTAGCCAGGAAGGGGAGGCTGGCTGTAGGTCGATAGTTTTTTAAGTCATCTTTTGCCAGGTGAGGTTTTTTCAGGAGGGGTTTTAAAAGAGTATTTTTCAAGGTGGTGGGAAACGTTGCTGATTTAAAAATGGCGTTGCAAATTTGTGTAACCACAGGGATTAACAGATCCAAGACTGGTGGGATGATTTTTGGGGGACATGGATGCAGGGCAGATCCTGATTTTATGGTGTTAATATTATCCAGGATTTGTTGCTCTGTCACCTCTCTGAAATGAGTTAGAGTACATTCCCTAGATATCGTACTGGTTGAGTGGGGAGTTTGCTTGGGGGAGAAGGCCATATAAATATCATTGACCTTCATGTAGAAAAAATTGGCTAGTTCATCACAAAAGGATTGTGACGGAGGTGGGGCCAGATCAGAAGTTTCCCCCACTAGTCCCTTCACTACTTCATAAAGCTGTTTATGTACAACTTTTGTCTCTTATGTGTATGGCAACTGATGTTTTGTTTTGCTTTAATAATCAGCTTATGTTTACTAGGTTTTATTATTCAATAAAATGTTTTAAACACAACAAATGGTAGTTGATATGTATTTACAACTGCAGCATTTTTATTGTATGGGCACTTTCAAAGGGGCCAAAAATATGGTCTGCGGGTTGACGGAGGAACGCATTGACATCAGCAGGGAGAGGTTTGGGCAAGTGATTGGGGGTACATGTAAAGTTGGAATTAGGGGGAACAACGCATTTACATTGTGTGGACTGTGACTCCTGGAGTTATTGTGAGGAATACTATGCTACCCTGTAAATGATTTCCCTAGTGATTATTATCACGGTGCAGATCCCTCAGAAATAAAATGATGTTACTGTCAATGCCAATGGAGAACATCAACTGCCACAGCTTGGACCTATCAACACAGTCGAATGCTGAGAACTGGTCCATGAAGGCTAGGTATATGGGGCTGGAACGAGCCACGGTTCGGTGGGTGCGGAGTGGGCTGGATTCTCGGTTTCTGGCTGGCACCAGAAGCTGCAGTTTAAACACGTCCGGTGTTCACAGGAGAATCAGTCTTGAAAGGGAAGGCAGGCAGGTCCTCCGGGGTTTGTGAGGTTGCTGGCTGTTGGACACGCCAGAGTTTCCAAGGAGCAGGTTCAAGGGGAGACAGGCCTGTAGGGCTGGGGCCAAGTCAGTGGGCGGCGTCCTCTCTGCGCTGCTTCTCGTCCTTCCTCTCTTCTTTTCTTGTTGTTGCTGGATCTGAGGAAGGAAGTTTCAGGCTGCCCCTGAATACAAAATGTAGGGGTGTTACAGGTAGGTAAAGGGCAGGGAAAAATGGGTCCCTTCCCTGTGGTGGGTACACCCCCATTCTGCCACTCTCCAGTGGGAGGGGGGGCAGGAGCCTGTCCCTGGTTGGTTGGGTTCCCCTATCCTCATGATGGTGGGGACTCGAAGTTGTGCTTCTCCTCGCCTCCCCCATCTTAGGGGTGGAGTTGCCCATCCTGGGGGAGGAGGCTTGGCACCTCTTCCCAGGATGTGCATTGTTTCAGGCCCCTGAGAGCAGCAAGCTCTCGACCTAGGGATCGAGAAACATGTCTGGTGGTGGCAGCCTAAGCAGCCACTCAGTCAAGTCACTAGGAGTTGGTCGTGTTTCAGGGGGCATCTCTAAGATGCCCTCTGTTGTGCATTTTACATTAAATCCCACACTGGCATCAGTGTGGGTTTAATGTGCTGAGAAGTTTGATACCAAACTACCCAGTCTTCAGTGTACCCATTAAGGTGCTGTGGAGTTCGTAATGACAAACTCACAGCACCATATATTCTTAATGGCAGCACTGCACTTACAGTGCCCAGAAATAGACTTGGGCACTGTAGGGATACAGGGCTCATGCACCTGTACCCTCACCACTGGCATAGGGCACCCAGCTAGAGGGGTGACTGATGTATGCCAGTTACAAAGGGGGTGGGAACCCAATAAACCCTTGCAGGCTTGGGCGAAATCAATATGAAAGAAACAAACTGCCTACAAGGGATTTTGTTTGTGGAAAGTTAATGCGAGATATTATCTCTGTTATATCAGTCAGGCAAAAATACTTTATTCGCTTTATAACAAAAACCATAAAAGTATACTAAACATTTTGTGTCAAGACCAAGAATAAAAAAGATAAATATACAATAAAAAAATGCCCATTAACAATGAATACAGTACATTTTATCATACCAATTTAAAAACATTATAAAACCTTTAAAACCAATTGGATAAATAAAAAGGGTGTACTCAGTCACAATTAATTACTTCAGAAATCATTATCATAACTATTTCCATTTTTTTTTCTTTAATCTTACAGCCACCGTGAGGAAATTGGCTATGTTAAAAATCTCCCACACATTGGAAAATAGCTGCAAGTAAAGGAGGGCCGGTTTGACCTGCATGAAACCTTTATCTTTTATGAGGGGGATGATAAAACGCTTATGTATCGGGTGAAAGTGCTCACAGAAGAAAACAAGTGCATAGTATCTTTGGTGGAGAAGCCATCACAAGAGCAGATCCCCAAATCTTCCTCCTTTGTCCACCCTGGGGTTTCAGAAAAAAGGAGATGGAATTGGTTCAGCCTGAATCTAGTTAGTAAAAAACGATGATTTGCATTATTTACAATATTCAGGGCTCAATCAAATCTGAGGTTTGTAACAATAGGTGAGCCCTTACAGTAGGTTTACCCAGCTCTCTATCTTCTCTGGCTGAGCAAGCTGCTAACTTATGGGAATCCTTAGCCCACTTGATATCCCCTTTCACTAACTTATCAGGCGAGTTAAACAATTCTGGTCGACCCAATTTAACAGCTAGTTTATGGACATAACTCAGCCAGGGAATGCGATGACCAAAATCAAGTGCTAAACAATCTCTAAGGATTTCTTGATTCAGCTCCAGCTCGGGATTTAGCCAGATAGAAATCCATTTTAAAAGAGGAGCTACAGCTATCCGGTCTTCCAGAAAACCAACTCCACACTCCTGATGAATGATATAGCCAGATGTGGATTGAGGAACTGATAGAATGGTTTTCAGAAATGTATCCTCCGCCACTTGAATGGCCTTAACATTCTTAAAGCCCCAGAGCTCTGCCCCATACATAGCAAGGGAGGTACATTTGGCGTCATATATCTTTAGCAAGGCTTGAAATGGTTTAACTCCCAGTTTACGGGCAAAGCCCAAAACGGCCAAAATGGATCTAGCTACAACATTACGTTTAGCTGTTATCTAAGGCGTCCATGTCCCCTTGTCATCAAAGATAACGCCTAGGTATGGAAAAGTTGATACCCTAGACAGCACATTCCCTTCACAATGCAGAGTTTTTACCCCCTTCACATTTGTGCCCCCCATCATAACATGTGATTTGGAAAAGTTAACGCTAAGATCTATAGATTTCATAAAAACAGAAAATGAGTTTTAAAGGCTTTGCAGTCCTACCGCTGTACGTGCTAAAAGGGCGGCATCATCAGCATATAACAATGCCGGAATTGATCGTTTGCCTACCCTCGGTATGTCCTTGCAAGCCTCCGTTAAGACAGAACCTAGGTCATTAATGTGCAGGGTGAAAAGCAGGGGATCCAAAATGCACCCCTGCCTAACACCATTGGCAATACAAATGTTCCCTGTACAATTTCCCTTACGGCCGTATCTCACTGTGACCGACAGATCCCTGTGAAGGTCAGCAAGAAAGTACACAATATTTTTGTCCACGCCTAGGTGAGGGAGCATCACCCATAATTTGGACCTATTCACACGGTCAAAGGCAGAGGAAAGGTCCATGAACGCTAAGTATAGGGTGCCCCTTTTGGCGATTGTGTACTTTCCAATTAGTAATTGAAGGTTGAGGCTTTGATCTATTGTACCTCGCCCTTTCCTAAACCCAAATTGCAGGCCCGAAAGTGTATTGGTTTCTGCTAGCCACCCTGTGAGTTTACTTAAAACCACTCGTCCGAGGACTTTAACAGCAGAATCAATAAGGGAAATGGGTCAATAACAGCCAGGGTCCCCTCTGTTTCCCTTTTTAAAAATGGGTACAATGACAGATTCAAACCAAGTTCCCGGCAAACCTGTTTTGCACACCCTGTTAAAAACATTACATAAAACCTTTGACCATGTCTTGACATCTGATTTAAAGAGGTCGGCTGGTACGCCGTCAGGTCCGGGAGCCTTATTACTTGTCATCTGGCTGATGGCATCTGCCACCTCTAGCTCAGTAACCGATAAAGTATAAGGATCATTCATGGGTAGGGATATACCGACCCCTCCCAAGTCTGGTCCTTCATAGACTGATTTAAAATGCGAACACCACACCTGTTCCTGGATACCACAATCTAGTTGATCATTTTAGGAATCATTAAAAAAAGGTTTATTGACCACTGCCCAAAATTTGGAGCTATTTTTGAGGACGTCAATAGAAGTTAAGTCCTCCCATGCCTCGCCTCTGATTTCACGGATTCTACTTTCCAGTACATCTTTATATGCTTTCCTTAAAGCTGCCACAGTGGGCTTATCGACTGGATTTCGTTTCAGGGCCTCCAACAGTTTCGTATGTGCTAGTGAGCAATTGTGATCAAACCACCCCTCCCCGGCTAGATCTTGCACCTTCCAAGCCGGTTGAGATCATCCACAACCTGAGAGCAGACTTTAGTGTATGCCTCTAAAACTTCCTTGTCCCCAGCTTGCTCATTCAAGCAAATACACATCTCTGCTCCAACCTTAGTTAATAGGTTGGTATGAAAATCCCCAGGTATCACTCGGCACCATCTAATTCTACGGGCCTGATCTGTAGGCTGGATGTCCATTTTATCCATCTTCCTATTACACCGTTCCGGTTTCTTGACCACGTCCACCATGGTCAGAACCACTGGATTATGGTCGCTAAATGTAGACCAGATTGCTGTGCATCCACAGACCTTGGCACCCAGCACGGAACGAATAAAAATATAATCAATAATCGAAGATGTTCCGTTCCCTTTAAAGGTGGGTACAACCTTACTCCCTATATAGGGCAATATTAATCCATTGTCCGCCATTAAAGCTTCCAAGAATTCTCCTTGCGGGGAATGCTCAAAATGGATTATGCCCTGGTCCATGGGGCCTAAACAGTCCATAACCAGACAATTCTCAGGGCAACCGTGAACATTAAAGTCTCCTAAGACAATAACCGAGAAAGGGTCTGTGTAAGTTGCTCTATAGTTGTCAAGGAACTGATTTAGACTAACCAGATGTTCAGTAGCAGTGACTCTGTCAAATGAGTTATAAAAATTAATGATTAAAATAGTGCACACGTGACTAGAAGCAATTTGCACTGCCAGACAATGCGGAGACCCCGTGTCCAAGTTGGTATGGATACCTGGGATAATAGCGGAAACCAAAGTCACTAACCCACCCTTTGCCCTCCCCATACTAGAGGCAATTGCTGGAATAAAGTGGGTTGTATAGCCATCTAAACATAGCAAATTCTCTCAGTGTCCCATGTTTCCTGCAACCCGATGATATCAACCCCACATAAGGAGTTTCTCCATAGGACATCGACTAATTTATTTTTTAAACCTGCAATGTTCCAAGTTAAAATCTTGGTACCTTCTTTGGTTTCACTCAGAACCTCCCTCTCTTTGGGGGAGGGGCTTACTCCTAGTAATTCCTTCCTTTTGGCCCCATTCAGCTGTACATCAATAGTAGATGCTCCTGGAGTTACTAGTCAGTCGATTTCTTCCAGGTTTGAGAATACCTCAAATCTGTTTTGAACCGGTACAAAAAAGTCGCAGGGGCCTCGTACCTGGGGTAGATGCCTGCGTGGTGGCCTTTCATTTATTTGGGGTTTCTATAAAAAAAAAACAAGGGTACAATACCAATAGCGTCCTCTAAGCCCTGCCTCGTGCCTGCCCTCTCCAGGATCACTTTGACGATCTGTGGTAAGGCAAAATTCAAAATTACACAATCCCCTCTAAAAGTTTTAGCAGACTCCCCTACCCATGGGATCCTACGTGTCATTTTAAATTCGTTGAATAAACAGCTCCCCAAACCAGTCAGGTTATTTACGTGGTGTAGTGCCTTGTTTCCCAGGGACATCCAATGTTCATCCACACCACTCTTTAGGGGGGGAACGTTTGTCATAATGACCGAATATGGGGTTGCCTCGGGGGGAAGATTGAACCTATCCGTTGTGGGCTGATGTGAACGAATCCCCCGCCCTGGTGCCTCAGTTTTACCATCCCGGGGACCATCCCTTGATCATTCATTAGAGAGCAGGCCAGGCTTACCACCTACATTCGGCGCGGGGGCATTGGTGTTACACTGCACCCCGCATCATCCACTGTGGAATTCTGCATAGGCAAGGTCCTCATAGGCCCAGTCGGGGCAGTAGGTTGACTAGATCCTCCTCTCTGTGGATTACCTACAGAGAAAAACAGCTGATGTTCAATTTTATCTAGCCTGGAGTCTATTTCAGAGAGTTTAGAAGAGATGGGTCTCAATAATTCTAATAACTTCTCTTCGATTTTAGACACAATACGATTCTCCAGGTCACATGATAATTGCTCTGGCCCAACCTGAGAACTACTGTCTAACGCACTGTGTGCACTTAATCCAACGGCCTCCCGTGCACACCCCTTCTTTCCCCGTGTACCACCCCCTTTTCTGGGCACTTTACTAGCTTGTTGTAAGGTGGCCGGGATGCTGCCCGCTTTCCGCTTTGTTGAGGTTACATTTGCCTGGTGTTCCCTCCTGAAAGCTTTATTCATGCGTTGTTGACGAGTCCATATTTTACGGGGGAAGGGGAAGGGGGGTAAGGGGAGTATCCCCTTCTACATGGGTATAAACTTCAGGATGGTCTGGTGAGAGTGTTGATGGACCCGGCGCTAATGATACATCCACCCGGCCTTCTCTGTTACCCACAGATCCATCTAGCTCTAACGACACCACTGGGCCAGTAACAGGGACACCGATGGAAGAACGACGATGATCCATAGGAAGGCGCCTTTGTGTTAGTTCAATCTTCCGACACAGAACAGACCCTGCTCTTATTAAAAACGCATCAAGGGTTCCCACTACCCGTGAGCCCCCTGCCCCCTTATCACTGGTTTTGCTCATAGTCTCAAGTAACTACCAGTATTATATGGCTAGATATAAAACACAAGGATCAGCATGCATGCACCTCCAAAACAAGGGTGAAGAGTCGCTGACCACTTGCAAATGTCACAGCATAAGGCCAAGGAGCCTGAAGTCCGGAGGTAAGAGATTTGGCCCTGCCCTGCCCTGCCTTCTCCTGGCTTTGACGGGCGCGGACGGGCCCGCCCTTGGCACGGGCTTCGCCCGCGTGCGTCCCGCGCTGCGGTAGAGCGCTCCTGGTCTTATGGGCCTTGGTTGCCCTGGCGGCGCGTCACCGATTCTGCGTGCTGCAAGGCCCCCTGGGAATTGCAGTCCGGGGCCTCGCAGAACCCAGCAGGACGTCTCCCTCTTCGTGCCCCTTCCGTAAGCTGGGCAGAACAGAAGATCCCCGCAAGTCCTCTCCGTGTTCCCTGGGATGAGGTATATGGCATCCGTTAAAAGCAATGGCAGCAATTGGTGAGAGTTATATCAATTGAAGGCACACTCTTAATTAGTGGTGTACAGTGAAATTAATCAAAAACACAATTTGATGAAATCTCTTCGAATTCAACAAATGATGAATAGCAATCACATAAAGTAATTACATAAGTAACACACGGGGCGAAAAATGTACTATGAAAAAATCTTATATTTAATATATAAAACAGGTATAAAATGATAAAAAGCAACCAAACATACCTTGCAAGGTGACAATATTTTAGCCTATACAACAGCTATGTTGACATCTTTCTGTAGACTTTTAGACAATCAATGTCAGTCTGAAGAGATGCCACCACAGACCGAAACGTCGAGAGTACATTGTACACCACTAATTAGAGTGTGCCTTCAAGTGATATAACAGAGATAATATCTAGCATTAACTTTCCACAAACAAAATCCCTTGTAGGCAATTTGTTTCTTTCATATTGATGTAAGCCAGGGCAGTTGTTTGTGGGCAGGGCACACAGGGTTGTGCCATGTCGACTCTTCCCTTTGTTCTGCACCAAGACACGCAGCCTGCAAGGGCAGTGTGTGAGTGTCAGGGTACAGGGCCTCTAAGGGTGGCTCAATAAGTGCTGCAGCCCTTAGAGGCCTGCTTAGGTCACAGTGCCCCGGGTACCTGTGGTACCATTTACCAGGGGTGACATGTGCCCAGAGGTGTCAATTGGGTTAGTTTTGGGGAAAGAACACAGGCCCTGGGAACCTGATTAGCAGGGACCCAGGGCACACCAAAGAAAAGTGCATCAGTAGTCTGGCAAAAAGTGGGGGGATTACTGCAACAGAAACACACTGTTCGAGGCATATGAGCCGCAGAATTCACACTCTGTGCATAGATCGCCATCTGGTGTTGGGTTTGGATGCTTGAACCTTGTTGTCTTGGAAGAAGTATTTTGTAGTCACAAGATAGGTGATTCCTCCCTTGGACAATAGTGCATTGACTCCATCCTCAGATTGTTTTTTTCCGCCATCGGGTTCGGATGTAACTTCTGCGCTC
This sequence comes from Lissotriton vulgaris, assembly GCF_964263255.1. Taxonomy (NCBI): domain Eukaryota; kingdom Metazoa; phylum Chordata; class Amphibia; order Caudata; family Salamandridae; genus Lissotriton; species Lissotriton vulgaris. The sequence continues at coordinate 87,870,401 of NC_141685.1, read as the reverse complement.
CGGTTCGGCACCATATCTCCACATTTTTTTTCGACGCGCAAACCATCATAAAACTCGGCTGTATTGTTTCTCGATCGCATGACCTTCGACGCGCTCCTCACATATCCCATTCCGGTCGTCGACGCGGGCCGCTGGGCCTATCGACGCCATTCGGGCCTATGGCTCGTGGAAAAGACTCTGTTTAAAAAATGTCCCCAGTGTGGAGCTAAATTCCCATTCAGTGACCACCACAAGGTCTGTAACCTGGGTCTCTCAACAGAGCACAGCGAGAATGATTGCCAGGCCTGCACCTCCTCTTGATCCAAACAAACCATCAGTGATCGCCAGGCCCAACGACACATCATGGCGCAGCATGCAGCTCCGGTACCGGCATCTTCGATGAAGGCCTCTATATCCCGGAGGAAGATTCTGAGGATCTGAAAATCATGTTCTAGGCCAACGACTCCGACTCAGACGACCACCCCATCTCTCCAGGTCAACGAGTGAGTACAACTGCCCCAACCCCAACCCCACCTGCAAAAAAGAAGGCCATGGTCAAGACTTCACCTGTCGGCCCCAGTTGTGACCGAAAACAATCTTCAGAAGCCCGTCCCCGGCTCGGCTCCGAAGACAAACAACAGGCCTTCAGGCAGCACGGGACCGAGCAAGCCGCATGTCAGTGTCCCACAAGTCAGGAGCGCAGCCTTCTCCAAAAAAAGAAATCAGCACCGACCACCCCGGCACCGAAAGAAAAGGCATCTGATCCGAAACCAACACATTAAGAACCAAAAATGATTTCTGCCTCCACATCAAAGTCGAAGGATACAAAAACACCTTTAAAGACTCCCGAGCAAAAATCCAAACCTCGCTTGGACCTGAAAAGATCGGCACCGAAAGCGTCTACCGAACAGGAAGAACTTTTTCGACCGGATGCTATCGATCCAAATAAAAAAATACTCCACATAGACCCTAAAACCAGACATGTGTCTCCTGTTCCACCCAAGAAGAGGAAACTGGATATACCAGGCATTCCTGCAGTGTCTGTTAAGAAAAAAGCCTGTGCTACTTATCCTATACAACTCTCTTCTCCTGTTCTTCCTTCTAAGCCTATCTCTCCTCCACACTCTCCTATAATTTCACCAATCTCACCATTACTACAGGTTGATGATGATTTAGGGGATGGGGGAGGCAACAATGACCCTTTTACAGACCCTGATACCGACACAGACGTACCACTGGAAGACTCAGCCGATTATGATGACCCAGTAGACCCTCCAGACCTCCCTGATCCCCAGGCATACCCAACAAAGCCATCTCCCACCGATGGCAATATTGGCTTTAGTCAGTTGGTAAATAGGGCAGCTACATACCGTGGTGTTTCAATGCATTCAGACACTTTTGAGCAGCCACTAAAGACTGCACAAACCCTGCCATTGTTAAAAGGTGTCATTAAACATGCCTCTGACATATTTAAAGACCCTGTTAGGGCTAGAATTCTCAATTCGAGAATTGCCAAAAAATATAAACCTCCTCTCAATGATCCCGCCTACATCAAAGTCAACTCCCTTAAGATTCTCTGGTGGTAGCTAATGCTAGAAAACGGGCTAATTCTCAGACCTCTGGTGAGGCACCACCTCCAGACATGGAGTCTAAATTATTAGATGCTTCTGGCAAACGAGTTGCTGCTCAAGAAGCTAATCCCTGGCGGATAGCCAACACACAAGCATTACTTGCTAGGTATGATACGGCTTACTATGACCAACTAGAAAACCTATTGCTACATTTACCAGATCAATACAAGCCCAAGGCCAATGATCTCATCCAAGAGGGGAAATTAATATCCAATGCATCAATCAAGTGTGCCCTTGATGCAGCAGACCCCGCCTCTAGGGCCTTTAACACTAGTATGTTACTCAGACAACATGCTTGGTTGCGCATTTCTGGCTTCAAACAGGAGGTACAAACAACTATCCTCAACCAGCTGTTCAATCAGCAACAACTCTTTGGACCGGCTGTGGACACCACTCTGTAAAAAATGAAAAAGGACACGGAGACTGCTAAATCCTTGGGAGCACACTTTAATGAATAGGTGGTGAGGTATTGTCAGCGCATAGCCTATGCAGCAATAAATCTACAGATTGTTATCTCAAAGGGGCATCAAGGGAACCACAGACAGCTACCACCCACCGCTGTCAAGAGACAGCAAATTACAAAGTAATTTTTGTCACAATAACAAGTTTTGTAGAGTTCCCTGAGCACAAGAATATAAGAGCGTATCTGTAAGGTTTACAGATAATATCCATTCAAACAATGATAGTCCATATCTATGTATCCAAGTTTGAAAAAAGTCCTTATTTTATTTTCTCAATCCAGATGATCACGAAGACTTGCAGATATAGCAGTACAGTCTTGATATAATTTACAACAGCCAAACGCCAACACGTGTTTCGTCAAGGGGCATCACCCAATGACTTCCTCAGGGCTGAAACAACAAATTATACCCTATTATGATCCCCATAAAATGGGGGAACCAAGTCAAAATAAAAGACACCTCCACCAACAACATCAGCTCACATGATTACATATGTATTCACATGTAAAATGTCAAGCTTATTATGCAATTGTGGTTATGTTTCCCACATAGTAGTGTTGACTAATTTCCTTACTTCTCTTTTACTTGGGCTGCTTCTATGCTGTCCTTTTTCTGTTTCTACTCTCTTCTAAAAAAAAAAAAAATTCAAAATTTTTTTTTCAAGACTGCCCTAATTTAATCCTTTGTGTCTAGATACTTCTTAAACCTTTGCTGAGAATGGAGCAATATTAAGAATTTGAGTTTTATTGTTTAAAGATTTATTAGTTTTGTTTTTACAAAAATATATATGTTCAACTTGGGTTTTTATCATTAATAGGACCGATCTAAAATGGTGCCGGCGGTAGTGTGCTATCGGCCGATATATTCTAATTGTTTACGATTAGGTCCGCGATCTAACGATCTTTTGCGTTGGTTTCCGCTACATAATATGTACAGGACTGCTAACACAAGATACTAGCTTTTAAACATATTCCTTGATGGCCGCAACTATTATCGGCTAATGGACCGAAAGCACTGAGCTATTTTATGCAGTGTGCCGAGTCCGTTTTCGACATCAGTGCTTCAGCGTTAGTATTTAATACTTACTCAAGATGGCGCGGGCGCAACACGCCGTTCTAACGATGAGGATTGGGTACGGGAACCCGAGGTGAGTGTAATGTTAGTTTTGCTTGATACTAGTTAGATAACGTATGCCCACATAATTGGAAATATAGGTTCTAGCTTCTTCGGTTGCGGGGGATATGGTCAGCATACCGTTTTTATTTTTTATTTTTTACTCGTACATGCATGTGTTATTGGGCTTACCGTAGAGATCCTCATAATGCAAATACGAGTATGACTTTGGGAAAGCCCTGTAGCGGTAAACTGGCACTATTAGGCGATCATTGATTTATGCTCAAAATACACCTATAGTGTTAATACGATCTAAATTGAGTAATTTATTGGTAAACATTTGTTTGCTTGACGTTGGTTTCCAGATACACTTGATGGTTCCAGAGTTATAGGCTTATACTGCCTGTCGCTTCCAAATGAGAGGATTATATTGTTGAAGACACTAGTGAGGAATATACTTGCGAATTCATTTAAAGGGTAAGAGAATTATTGTCTTGACCTAACGTGGCAACTGTTCTTAGAACTTTGTCATTTTTAGTGACATATAAATTTTAATGCTGAGTCTATTTCTAAAAATTTGCAATTTCTACATTATATTTCCCAGTGGATTGCTTTATAAAGGTCCTTGATATTCATCTGTTTTGACTTACAACTACAAGTGATATCAGTTTCATGGTGAGTCTCAGTTATGCGCGTAATACAAGCACTAGGTCCTTGGTTTTCTATACACACCTTAGTGAGGGCACTCACCTGATATCTGTTTGTATCACAAAACTAATTGGATAGCGTACTTGGTCTGAATAGGTGCTCGTTCAAAGGCTCCTTACCTCTGTGTCTTCTCCTTGGGTCCTACTGGCATGGTTCCTTTCACCTATGTCACAGGGTTCTGTCTGAGTATCACGCCTCTGGAATTAGTCCTACTTATTTTGGGCGCCTTTTTTGTCTTTCCTTTTCCTTTAATTCATGATATGGCTTATTGTTTGGTATGAGGTTTCTTTTACATTTGAGTGGTACACTTGGTGTAATGTTTGGTGGAGGTGTCTTTTATTTTGACTTGGTTCCCCCATTTTATGGGGATCATAATAGGGTATAATTTGTTGTTTCAGCCCTGAGGAAGTCATTGGGTGATGCCCCTTGACGAAACACGTGTTGGCGTTTGGCTGTTGTAAATTATATCAAGACTGTACTGCTATATCTACAAGTCTTCGTGATCATCTGGATTGAGAAAATAAAATAAGGACTTTTTTCAAACTTGGATACATAGATATGAACTATCATTGTTTGAATGGATATTATCTGTAAACCTTACAGATACGCTCTTATATTCTTGTGCTCAGGGAACTCTACAAAACTTGTTAAATCCATGGGAGCATTACAGTCTCAATCCACACGTGGTTCCTTTCTCCGCTCGTCCTACAGAGGAGCATTCAAGAACATTGGTACAGACACTACTTCCTCTTCATACAAAAACAAAACACAAAGATCTCCCAGTAGGGGATATTTCAGAGGTGGATACAGGGAAAGTAACAACAAAGGGAGAGGTTGAGGTAACAACAACACTTGCACCTCCCCCGCTAGGAAGCAGTGACTTCCCTCCAGCCCATTCCACTCCGGTCGGAGGGAGACTATCACAGTTCCTACCTGTCTGGAATTCCATCACTAAGGACAAGTGGGTAAGACATATTATCCAGTATGGTTACTGCCTGGAACTTTCTGCTACTCCCCTCAACTTACCACCCAAACAGCGTCCAATGTCCGGGGAACAACTAACACTCCTCAAACAAGTTATTTCACTGCTTCAAAAGCACGCACAGAACCAGTTCCCATACAACATCAAGGAACAGGGGTTTACTCCCTGTATTTCCTAATCCCCTAAAAAGACGGGAAACTAAGACCAATACTGGACCTCAGACCTCTCAATTTCTACGTTCAATCAGATCATTTTCACATGATCTCAAGGTCCTTCCACTGCTTTAAAGAGGCAACTTCCTTGCCACTCTTGATCTCAAGGACTTCTACTTCCACATTCCCATTCACCCTGCTCACAGGAAATACCCAAGATTCACAGTGGACAGCCAGCATTATCCGTTCAAGGTCCACCCATTTGTGGTGACCACAGCACCCAGGGTGTGTACAAAGTGCCTTGCAGTAGTAGCAGCGCACTTAAGAAGGCAGCAAATCCACGTATTTCCATAGCTGGACGACTGGCTCATGAAAGCCAAGTCATACGTCAGTGTGTTCATCACACTTATCAAATTATCCAGCTATTACACAACTTGGGGATCACACTAAAGTACACCAAGTCACACCTTCAACCCTCCTACATACATCAGTATCTAGGAGCTACAGTAGACACTTGCAAAGTTCTAGTATACCCCAATCCAGCCAGGATAGCCAGCATGCAAATCCTCATCACCCAGTTTCAGCCTCAACACGCTCTCCTGTTGCAAAAACAACAGTTGATGGACAGAATGCAGAACAATGTCATACATTCACCCCAGTACAGAGATCTGGGCCTAAATCCATTGTTTTTCTGCTCACCACACCACCCCAGTTCAGACATGGCCATATGCAAATCAGCCTTGACCCTGTGCCTCATGGGAACAGTCCAGCCCGAACTGCCAAGCCATGTCTTCCCTGGACCGCAATCAAGCATCCTAGGACCGGTTTCTGTCTATCAGCCGTCTTCAGCCCGGATAGCTTGACTCCAGTGGCGTGGAGAGCACGGGACTCACGTCATCACACTTATCAAATGATCCAGCTATTACACGACTTGGGGATCACACTAAACTACACCAAGTCACCCATTCAACCCTTCTACATACATCAGTATCTAGGAGCTACAATAGACACTTGCAAAGCTCTAGCATACCCCAATCCAGCCAGAATAGCCAGCATGCAAATCCTCATCACCCAGTTTCAGCCTCAACACTCTCTCCCAGCACAAGTGTTTATGCAGCTAATAGGCGTGATGGCCTCTTGCATTTTCATCGTACGTCACTGACGCAAGACTTCAGATGCGCCCTTTACAAGCATGTTTGGCATGTCAGGGGAATCAGGCTCAGGGACAGCTTACAGATCTGGTGTTGGTAGACAGCCGCACACATCGCTCTCTGCAGTGATGGAACACAAAAAACCTTTCCAAAGGGTGGCCGATCCTAGAGCCAGTTTCACAAATAGTGCTAACAACAGACGCATCACTCACCGGCTGGGGAGCCCATCTCCTAAATCACACAATGCAGGGCAAGTGGACCACTCAACAAGAAGCGCTCCACATCAATCACCTAGAACCACTGGCAATATTTCTAGTTCCAAGTACATCTTCTCCACAAGGCTGCCTTAGTCCGGACGGACAATATGACAGCAATGTACTACATACAAAAGCAAGGAGGAACACATTCTTTGCAGCTGTCTCACCTATTGCTAAGTATATGGAGGTGGGCCATTACACAAAACATATATCTCCTGGCAGAACATCTCCAGCAGTAAACAATAAGACAGCGGATCTGTTAAGTCGTCAGACTCAACAAATACAAGAATGGGAACTTCATCCACAAGTTCTTCAACCTTTCTTCCAAATGTGGGGCCAACCAGACATAGATCTGTTTGCCACACACGCAAATGCAAAATGCCACACCTTCGCCACTAGGTTACCACTCCCGTTGTCGAAGGACAATGCAATATGGAAGAACTGGTCAGGCAGATTTGCGTATGTTTTTCCGCCACTCCCACTCATCCCGCTAGTAAGCAAGCTCAAACAGCAGTCTCTCAAGATGATCCTGGTTGCTCCCACATGGGCACGGCAACCATGGTTCACAACACTCCTCGAACTCTCAATAGTTCCACACCAAAACTACGTCTCTCCCCAAAACTGCTGATGCAGAACCATGGAGAGATAAGGCACCCAGATCCAGCACAACAGAATCCAGCAATCTGGCTCCTGAAATCTTAGAGTTCGGTTACCTAAACCTCCCACCAGACTGTACAAAGATTTGTCATTTACTTCAATAACAACAAAATTGACCCATTAGATGCTTCAATTCAGAACATTATTTGCTATTTACTACATCTACAAAGATGAAATCTTGCATACTCGTCAATCAGATTACATCTAGCTGCTCTTGCAGCCTAATTACAAAACAGGCAACATGTGTCATTGTTTAGGGTACCTTCTATCAAAGCCTTCGTGGAAGGCCTTAAAAGAATAATTCCTCCCAGACATCCTCCATCTCCAGTGTGGAACCTAAACATAGGTCTTACTAAGCTCATGTGTCCCCCGTTTGAGCCTTTACACAAATGCGAATTACAATTCCTTACATGGAAAGTAGCTTTCCTTGTCGCAATCACCTCTCTCAGGAGAGTAAGTGAGATTCCGGCTTTAACCATACAAGGACCATTTTCACAAATATATTGTAACAAAGTGGTTCTTAGAACAAACCCAAAATTTCTTCCAAAGGTAATTTCTCCATTCCATCTCAATCAATCAGTAGAGTTACCAGTATTTTTCCAAAACCTTGATTCTGTAGCGGAAAGAGGTCTTCACACGCTTGATGTCAAAAGAGCTTTAGTTTATGAAATAGACAGGACTAAAGCCTTTAGGAAAACAAAACAACTGTTTGTAGATTTCTCACCACCTCATAAAGGCAACCCAATTTCCACAGCTGGAATTGCCAGGTGGATAGTAAAATGCATTCAAATATGCTATCAGAAAGCAAACCGCATGTTAACAATTCCCCCTAGAGCGCACTCAGCACGCAAACTAGGGGCTTCCATTCTTAGGAAACATTCCCCTAGAAGACACTTGTAAGGCAGCAACATGGTCTACTACACACACCGTCACCAAACACTATTGTGTAGATGAGCAGGCAAAGCAAAAAGCTTCTGTAGGCCAGGCTGTTCTTAAAATACTTTTTCAAACCACTGCAACAGATACAGGCGACCACCGCTAGGAGAGACACTGCTGTACAGTCTATGCACAGAGTGTGAATTCTGCAGCTCATATGCCTCCAACGGAAAATGCTACTTCCCAGTATGCATCTGTTCTTGGCCTGTATAGCTGCAGAGATTCACACGCCCACCCACCTCTCCGGAACCTGTATCTGTTCCAGTGTTATCTTACTTAGATACATTCTCATGGACATCTCTGTTTCTTACAAAATCCATCATTTCCCTTCATGGCGAAAAACAATCGGAGGATGGAGTCGATGCCCATTCGCACTATCGTCCAAGGCAGTAGTCACCTGTCTCGTGACTACAAAAGACTTCTTCCAAGACAAAAAGGTGTAAGCATCCGACCCCAAAACCAGATGACGATCTATGCACAGAGCGTGAATCTCTGCAACTCTATATGCCAAGAACAGATGCACACTGGTAAGTAGCATTTTCCTTCCTGCAGGTAGCGGAGATGCCGAGGACAGCTAGAGAAACAAAGGTGATATGCCCCCTCTTGGCTCTCCCTGACCTGGATGGGGTAGCTGGAACAAAGAGGGTTTTATAGCCATCCAGGTGATAATTACTGTCGACAGCCCAAGTTTCCTGGAGGCATATCACATCAAAACTCTCAAAAAGGGCCAACCATTCGGTGTTTGTGATCTTACTCTCCAGAACGAAATTTATACCCTCCATTCACACTCAATACCTGTTCTGGGAGTGAAACATTACCCTCGGATGCAGGTGCCACAGGGTTTGAGGGACCCACACATTGTCAATCGCAATCTTCCTATGAGCTCAGTGGAGTAAAACCTATTTGCTGTGCTTACCCCTATCATCCCCTCTGCACGACCCCTATGGCCCACCTCTTGGAGCCGCTCGCGCTGGGACCGTAGTTGGTAATAATTGGGTATGTAGAGGTATCCCAGCGGGAGTGTCAAGATTGCTGAGTTCCAACACCTGCAATTAGACTGGGCAACCGTGCTTAAGGTTCGGTTTACCATGAATGGATTGTTAAAATTGATTATAATACAGTCCCCCAGCCAGGATTTCTTGGCGCTACCAACCCACTGTGTCCGGCGCACAATGAGAATTTGGTATTCCATCCTAAGCCCAGGGGCAGTGTTTGAATTGAGCCAGTGCACCACCTTATTGTTCAACTGATAAAGTCTTCCTTGGTCCCGGGGTTGAGGCATGGTACTCTAGCTAACACCACAACAAGCATAGTGGACTCTGGTAGGAGATGAACAGAGGCCAAACAAGGATAATAGTTATTCTAGTCCCCGGGGGCATGGCTTCCTGCACTTTCCACCTATCAGAAAAACTGTATAATCCGCCCACTTTGAAACCCTGAGATTGCAGAGACTGAAAAGATACTAAGTTCAGGGTGACCCCTGCCCCCTCCGGTTGGCTGGACGGTCTTTAGGGTCAGTCCTGGGCATGATAGGTGGCGTTGTATCTCCTACCATGTGACTAGGCTGCGTCGTAATAGACACTACTCTGTCTCCTGCCCCCGTGCCACTACCACTGGGACCAGGGCCAGACTGGCAATTTCGGGCACCGGGCAATCCCCCGGTAGGCTGGATGGGGTGGGGGCCGGTTTTCATGACAGGGGGCTGGTTTTGTTGCTGGGGCCGATTTGGCAGTGTCGGACCGACCGTGAGCACAACTAGCCCTGAGCACAATGCTTCTCTCTGCATATATTAATGCTGGTGCTCCGTCCGTGTCCATGACGTGAGCAGTGACCCTGCGGCTGCCGCCAATTTCAATTTCATTTAGGCAGGCTACTATGATCAGGCCTGACTATGATCATTGACATTTTTTTTTTTTAAAACCACTGAGCATGACGTAGACACGTGCAGCACGCAAATGTTTTACTGTTAGTTCAGCCTTAGGGGGTGGGGGTGGGGTCTGGTGCCTGGTGATGCTCATGCGCCATAGAGACGAGTAGGAAAGAGAGGCACCTCATGGCTTGATTCCTCCTGCCTGCCGCCCGCAGGTGAGTCTATTTACAGTCATTTAAATTGCATGCAATCCTTATCCGATGATCTGATTCAGGGGTGGCACAGTCTGGGGGCATTGCGACCGGGCCAGAATTAAAAGCCAAAGGGGCCTTAGGCCCCTTCTGCTTTTAATTCTGGCCCGATCACAATGCCCCTGGCAGTGCCACCCATGAATCAGATCATCGTGATGGTAAAAATCGCCTTTGCAACAAATAGGAATGCCACACAAGCGGGCCGCTCTGTCACCAAGCTGACCTCCGCGCAGCAGAAAGTAGCACTATCCGGTCACAAGTCAAGCTGCAGAGACAAGACAATCCGTTATTATAGTTGCCAGAACAGGTGTGATGGGAGGCGATTAACTCATCTGATAGCGCCTCGCCACTCTCGTGTTCCCTAGTCATCCTTGCTAAGTGCCTTTCAGATGTTAGAAGTGGCACAGAGGTCAGGCGATCGCAGTGTCAGTGCACAGTTGTGGAAAGTGAGCCCATATTAGTATCGATGCCCGGGCTGCTGGCGCAAGTCGCCTCTTAGTTCCCATTCTGAGTAGTTACCAAATAAAGAGACGGGCGCTGGAAGCAGGAATCGCAAGAACAGGATTTATTACTCATGAGGAGAGCCTGTCATTTCGGACACGAAACACAGTGTCTTTCGGGAGGTGCTCTGACAAGTTCTCAGAGGCATCGCCTTTTATACCTTACAAAACATTCCTTATTGCAACAACGGCATTGTGAAACAAGAAAACGACATCCCCCTAATCCTCGTGTCAATCCCACCCCACATGTATCCACAATAGAAGCCCTTGACCTGCTGATAAGAGGAGGGGGTAATCAAACAGCTGAGTGTTCCGTCGATTCTTGGGATATGTGCGCCTGATCGTAGCCCAGGGGGTGGGGAGGCCAGGATCAATAGTGGATCCTTTGAGGAGGAGCGATTTCATACAATAAGGGGCAGTAAACAGTGTCTCCCGGCTTAGGTGATGGCCTCGGACGTGTGTGGATAGTCCATCGCGGAGGGAGGGTTTACTAACAGAGGGGTTATTCATGAAAGGAAAGGAGGTGTTGGTCAGGCGCGGCCGTGACTCCCAAGGACAGGGTCTTGCAGGAGAAGAAGGTTTATGACTTGTCCATGTGAGGGAGAAGGAGGGAGCCAGGGTGCGCACAGGGACAGAGTCGCACAGAGAGAGAGGTCTTATGACCTGTACATGAGAGAACGGGGGTAGTCAGATACAGCTGGGGGGGGGTTATGTCAGCTGAGGCGAGGGATGCTTCTTCAAGAGGAAATGGGGGACTTTGCGTGGGTCAAGCAAGAGGATTGCTTTTCATAGCAGGGTCGCGCAGAGGGAGAGGGTTTCATGGTCTATGCATGTGAGAGGGGGGGGTTTCAAATACGCGCAGGAGGGAAGCCGGGGATTCCAATGAGCGGGCAAAAGGCCATGGTGCCTAAAAAAATGGCTATCAGGTACATGTGGGCACGGGCTTTTACTGGCGGAGTGGTGCGGTTAACGTACAGGGAAGGGAATGGGAAAGGGCAAATGAACGCTGCTTATGTACATCAATTTCGTTATTTTCCACAGTCGCCGCTTTTTACATAACAAAGTTCATTTCCCTATTCTTCCTAGTTAATGGGCGTACATATAAACATGTGTGGTTGATGAAACGGCATTTGTCAATACTAACATATTGCATATAATCATGAACAGTTGGTGTGATTGGCAGAATGCAGCACATAGGAAATTGCACTTGTTGGGTTCCTAACGTACTACATAGCATAAATGCTTCTGACTTTCTAAATGTGACCAATGAACATTTTGACCAAGTAATTGAGGGAGGAATTCAGTCCAAACAAGATCTCTTCGTCACAGTGTCTTTTTAGCAGTGAGCCATCACTGGTAGGCTCTAGTCCGTGTCCTTTCGTTGGCGCTGTTGAGCACCGGCAGTGGAGCTATAGGTCCAGCTCGGATCCATCCTTACGCGTTGCAAGGTGCGGTCAGTCCTCTACTGTTAGACCACAGTCCTGTTCCCTAACCAATCCTTTTAGCGGCGCCTTATGCTCGGCACCTATATTCCTGTGGCGTAACCCCATTTCCACCTAAATGCTGTTCTTCCTTTCGACAAAAAGTCACGTGGAAAAGGGGGTATGGTTCAGCAGTCGATGGGAGAGAGAAAGAGAGCGGAGTGGGGTCAGATCTCCTGGGACACACCAAAGGGAACAAGGGAGCAATGGGTAACAAGCGGGCAGGCCCATCAACCGGGCTTGAAAAGGGGGTCGGAGGCTTCAGGCACGCGTGGGTAGGCGGACAGAGGGCTTCAGGACAGCCTTTCATCCTTTCGTTTACCACATTGGAGAGTGCCGCCTCGTCCCGTATTCCTGCTGTGCTGTGGCTCCACCTCTGGTCGAGGTCGCATGTGTCCCATGATCTGCAGCCAGGCTGTATGTCACGTCCGACCCTTCTCCTCCGATGGTCGTATATCTTTGAAGGGGTAAAAACAAGTTTTTAGAGAACTGACAGGAGAAGAGATTGTTACATTCGAATTCCACCCGCAATCCTAGCACCTGGGTGTTATGCTCATTGATCATAGTCAGAAGTCTATTACCGTGAAGTAAGTATGGGGGTATTTCTACTGTGTTTGTACCAAGTCTAATCGGCGTTCATTCATGACACATATGGACAGAGGTCAGACTCCTATCACTTGCGTATTTCATAAAAAACTCCGGAATTGGCAACATTCAGGGGAGACTCGTCCTTCTAACCCGAGCTTTAACAATCTTACATTTCCCTTTAGAGCTGGCTAACTCTTTTAAACAGAGCGAGGGTGCAATCATCGAGAGACAGGATTAAACAATTTTCTCTCGAGGGGCGACAGGTACTCATGGCCATTATATATATCGGGGACAGCAGCTGGGATCAATCAAGTGGGGCGGGGACGCCTCGGGCATTCGCGCTTGGGTGCAAAAGGGGGTGGGGCAATCTGGGCATTGGGGGTCAATCTAGACGTTGGCGCTTGTCTCTAATGAACTAAAAATAAGGTGCCATTAACATATAGTTCCCCTATAAAAGGTCAGATTGGGGAACCTCAGTCGTCTTACCTGTCCTTTCTTTCTTAGCCAATTCGAGTTTTATTCATTTTGCAGAAAGGAGAGGTAGTAATATGGCGAGATACAATCATTTTAGTTCCTGTCAATTTCGCTGAACACCTTCGCGTTCAATAAGTATCCAATCAAACCGGTGCCAGCGATGCACAATTTTATCACAAAAAGGAAGATGGAACAGGGGGGGGACTCTCGTAGAGAGTGAGAGTCATCCGCATCCTAAACGAGCCATTCAGTACACGTATGACATGTAGAGAGAGAGAGAGAGAGAGAGAGAGAGAGAGAGAGAGAGAGAGAGAGAGAGATAGACAGAGGGGGAGAAAGAGAGAGAGAGAGAGAGAGAGACGTGTACGAAAATAGGTCATTTAGTGTGCTCACAACACAGAACAGCAGGGGTCAGGTAACAAAGAGACGCAAACAGAGGGGAGACATAAACCCATACAGTACATGCACACAAAACTTCAGACGAAGGAAGACAGTACATGTATTACATACAAAGAGATTCATGACAAGACATAGAACAGTTATTGGCCAAAAAGATCTCTTTTCGCATGCTGCGCATCTTTAATATCCTATTTATCTACGGGCTGAGTTCTTTTTACCTATTCCTCCTTTTTCCTCTCGCTTGCTATTTTTGCGAGCGTTCTCAATTACTAATACTTACACCTCGGTCAGCCGGTCGGAAATTAACCTGGTCAGGCTATTGCCCACGGTTGGATCTTAAACCCACTATTGAGTTCCTTCTTTTGGTGGGAAGTTCTCCAGGCTGAGGCAACAGAGGGTATTGATCAGGAGGATAGTCGGACAGCTTGGTTATGTCTATAAGAGTGTGAGAAGGAGGTGGTACATTTCGAACATCAACAACATTTCTACCTTCCCAGACGGGGGGTGCCTAGGTAACCCTTACCCCGGGACTTTTCCTTGTCCTTTCCCTATCTAGTTAAACGTCATAGTTGTATTATTTAACGTGCTAATTTCGAGTCAATTTCCGTCATACAGTACTCGTCAAGTTTCTATGTCAGTCCATCCTCCCAGTCGCTACGTTCTAAGGAGGAGCAGTCATATCTAAGTCTAGCATAAGTACTATGCTCAAATCCCCTCCTTCCCTTATCGTCGGTCGTTCGATCATCGCTCTTCCATACTTCAGCCGACGTTCCAACGCGACCTGCAGAAGGGAGGAGAAGAAGGGGATGGGGGCAGCATTCAAAACACATCAACGAGCATAGATCCGAAAATGTTTTTACCTACCACATACTCGACCTATCTCCACGGGGTGCATTCTCTACCATCTCGGCGTTTAAGCCCAGAGGGACCAGTAGTGTTAGATAGATAATCATTGATGGTCTGCGTATCTACATGAATCACTTGATCGTGGCCTTTTAGGTCATGTGCAAGGGTGGTGGTCAAGTGGCATTTCTTTGGTATCGTTTTAAGGGCGTCTAAAACACTTTTCCGGCTGTCTGTGACACATAATGTAGCTGCTAAGTATCGGGCCTTTTTTTTTTTTTTTTTTTTTTAACCTTCAACCTTAATCATACTGCATGTATTTTACTTATATCGGTGACAGTAGCCATACATTTCAATAACATTCATAAATACAAACGCTACGATAATATTTGCGTGTTCAAAGATTTTAATGAAAAGGTCGGCGCACAAATACGGGCCTACCACCCAGTGGGCCGGCTACGGAGCAGACTGGAACTGTGCATAAGAGGAATCGAAGTCGGTGGCCATTTATTTCATAAAGTGCAGCAGTGCAATGAAAATCATATCGAACTTTCTTAAGGGACAAGTATAATGCGTGTCAAGCTTTCAATAACATCATCGCATTATCCTACTATTTACTCAAGACTTAGCGTATATCAATTCATTGTTCGAGTGCCCAATCAGTGCCTATTTCATACCAATTCATTGCTTCCAACACATAATTAGTACCCACTCTAAATCAGTTCATCGTCCCAGCACATAATCCATATCCATCTTATATCGCTTTCTTTTCCAAGCACATACTCAATATCCATCTTATCTACTTTTCATTGTCCAAAAACTGCATACATATCTTGGGGCATCAAAGCTGAGCAACCAGGGTGCAACAAGGATTTTTAAAAGTCTTATTTTGTATCGGCGCCATTTTGGGCGAGGTCAGGCAAGTCCCAGTATAGTCAGATTGCCTCTACTGACTCGTGGTTGGATCAGAACTTCTTTTGGTAGTTCAAAAAGTTTTTCGCACTGGGGTAACAGTCTAGCAAAATGGACCATCAGTCAAAAAGTGGGGAGGGCGGCAACAATCTTTCCTACCGGGTCATTCTGGTGTTCCACCGGAACTGAACAAGTCTGTATCTTTGCTGCTTTTTAGCCATTTCCAAACTGAGGCTGGCGCCGGCAGGAGTGCGCCGACGTCTCGTGGCTCCATTGGAGGACGGGGCGCGGGGGGGGGCGCCTTGTGGAGAGGTCGGCCCCCCTGGCTCTTTTAGAATCTTCAAGGTTGAGGAGACACAGGGCGTGTGCCCGTCCCGGGCAAAGAACCACTTTTTGATATGGACCCTCTTCAAGCAGGAGCGTTGGGGTGTCGCTGGAAGCCTCCACCTGGAGGGAGGTGGGGGAGGCTCGTTCGCGCCGCCTCCCCCTTCCAGTGACCCCGCGCCGTTCTTCGGCTCCAGCGCTTCGGTATTGGCCGTGCCAGGTAATGAAGATGGGGGGGGGGGTCGGAGGCAGAGGCAAGACATCCCCCCCCCTTTCCGTGGCAGGACTACCTGCAACTGTCAGGGGTTGCCGCTGTGGCGGGACTACCTGCAACTCTCAAGGGTTGCCGCTGTGGCGGGACTACCTGCAACTTTCCAGAGTTGTCCAAGACATAATTGAAAAAACGCTGCCGACCTCGCCTTGGCTCCGGTCTTCGATGATGGCCGGATCAGGCAAGAGAGGGGGGGGGGGGGGTCGGTGGCTGAGGCAAGACATCCCCCCCGTGGCCTGCAGGGCAGCAGAAGAGGGGAAAAGGAGAGACCTTTACGATTTTTCGGGCCGTCCGCCCTACAGCCTCCCCTTCGGATGGCGGCCAGCCAGGCCCTGCTCTGCACGCGCTGAGGCCTCGCCTTCCGGATGGGCGTAACCGCGGACCTGTTGCACTTCGGGAGTTTTCCGGAATGGGGGTAGGTGTTTTATTGATTTGTATCTATTTCATGTTACCGTTATTTGGGCGTGGCAGACAATGAGGCAGACATGTTGGGAGCAGGAATAGGCAGTGGAGCCTAGCTACCTCGTGGCTGTCTTGTTGTCGAGTTTTTTGCCATTTTATATTTCTATTACGAACTATTTCTAATGTTTCTTATTTTTAGTGAAGTCGAAAGCTCATCAGGGGGTTACTGACTTAGCCCGATTTCTTTTATTTTTCCTTCCTTTCCTTAGCGTGTTTCGAGCTAAAGTTTTCTGTTAATAGGGTACGGTGATCACTTAATTTTTACATGTCCTTTCATTAGGGGTACTCCTGGACAGACCAGATGAGTTACCTCCAATAAATGGTCCGGGTGGAACTAGATTATCGATCAGTGGGGAACACATGTCCCTTCATTATGGTATCATCCTGGACGGACCGAAATGATGTACCTCCAATCACTGGGGTAGCCTCCTGGACGGACCAGATGGCCTACCTCCAATAAATGGTCAATGAGTGGGGAGCATATGTCCCTCCAGTAGGGCAGCCTCCTGGGCGGACCAGGTGAGCTACCCCCAATAAATAGTCAATCAGTGGGGAGTGGGTAGGCCTGACGAATCATAAAGGGGCATAACCTACCCTTTACTACTTGCAAAGACTAGACAGAATATTTCTATTCCACGTTATTTGCAAACAGAAAATACGTCAAACGAACAATTCCTTGGACAACAATGTCCAGTCAATCAATCAATCAGTGGGGAGAAAAACAGGCATGACGGATTACAACGGGGACAAACGTCTGCATTACCTGCCCTTCGCTATCTGCAAAGGGAGACAGAATATTCCTATTCGCCTCTGTTTGTGGACAGGGAAGATCTCAAAGAGCAACAATCGATTATTAATCGATATCAAACAATCAGTGGGGAGAAAGGTAGGCATGACGGATTACAACGGGGACAAAAGTCTGCATTACCTACCCTTCTCTATCTGCAAAGAGAGACGAACGTTCCTATTCGCCGCTGTTTGCAAACAGAGAATGTCTGGTTCTCAAGAAGAGAACCAATATTTCAAGTAGCAACCAAAGCTAAATGAACCAATAACCAAACAATATCAGTATTTAAATACCGATTTCAATACAATCAATCAAACAATCAGATGGATAAAACCATCCTACCAATCAGGCGTAAAAACACCCTACTTAATCTTACCCGGACCGGACCATACGGACAGTTCCTCGTCTTCCTCCTCCAGCGCCCGATCGTTCTCTTACTCTATGCAGCATTCCTGTGGGATTCCAGTCAGGACAGTAGGTCACTCGAGAAAGGTCCGTTCAGAATCGGTGAAGTTCATTCAATCGGCAGCCGGACGAGGGCCCTCTCAAGGCAGGTATACTCCAATTATTTAGATGTTCACCTCATCGTCTGGATCTCTCTTACTGGACCTTATGTCACTGATGGACCCCGCGTTGGGACGCCAATTGTGGAAAGTGAGCCCATATTAGTATCGATGCCCGGGCTGCTGGCGCAAGTCGCCTCTTAGTTCCCATTCTGAGTAGTTACCAAATAAAGAGACGGGCGCTGGAAGCAGGAATCGCAAGAACAGGATTTATTACTCATGAGGAGAGCCTGTCATTTCGGACACGAAACACAGTGTCTTTCGGGAGGTGCTCTGACAAGTTCTCAGAGGCATCGCCTTTTATACCTTACAAAACATTCCTTATTGCAACAACGGCATTGTGAAACAAGAAAACGACATCCCCCTAATCCTCGTGTCAATCCCACCCCACATGTATCCACAATAGAAGCCCTTGACCTGCTGATAAGAGGAGGGGGTAATCAAACAGCTGAGTGTTCCGTCGATTCTTGGGATATGTGCGCCTGATCGTAGCCCAGGGGGTGGGGAGGCCAGGATCAATAGTGGATCCTTTGAGGAGGAGCGATTTCATACAATAAGGGGCAGTAAACAGTGTCTCCCGGCTTAGGTGATGGCCTCGGACGTGTGTGGATAGTCCATCGCGGAGGGAGGGTTTACTAACAGAGGGGTTATTCATGAAAGGAAAGGAGGTGTTGGTCAGGCGCGGCCGTGACTCCCAAGGACAGGGTCTTGCAGGAGAAGAAGGTTTATGACTTGTCCATGTGAGGGAGAAGGAGGGAGCCAGGGTGCGCACAGGGACAGAGTCGCACAGAGAGAGAGGTCTTATGACCTGTACATGAGAGAACGGGGGTAGTCAGATACAGCTGGGGGGGGTTATGTCAGCTGAGGCGAGGGATGCTTCTTCAAGAGGAAATGGGGGACTTTGCGTGGGTCAAGCAAGAGGATTGCTTTTCATAGCAGGGTCGCGCAGAGGGAGAGGGTTTCATGGTCTATGCATGTGAGAGGGGGGGGGGTTTCAAATACGCGCAGGAGGGAAGCCGGGGATTCCAATGAGCAGGCAAAAGGCCATGGTGCCTAAAAAAATGGCTATCAGGTACATGTGGGCACGGGCTTTTACTGGCGGAGTGGTGCGGTTAACGTACAGGGAAGGGAATGGGAAAGGGCAAATGAACGCTGCTTATGTACATCAATTTCGTTATTTTCCACACAGTGGCAAACAGGTGGAGGTGACCCCTGTGACCGTGGGCGCTCACTTAGCCACACATATGCTCATTGGTGTCAGCTGAGGCCACGGTGTGTGTTCCCAGGGCTCTTTTATTTCCCTACAAACAAGCCTTGTTGTTTAACAGACGTGGGTTTAACACAACATTCCGAGAGTTTGACCAGTGCTATCTGCAAACATATAAATGTAGCACATGCTTTATTAGACAATACAGCCCACATTAAAAAATAAACCGAAGGCCTGAAATACATGATTTTTAAAGTAAACATGACTGTTGTTTTGCCAGTTAATTTCATAATCCTGTTTTCAGTCTTTCGAGATGAGATAAAATTATTTTTGCTTTAATCCTGGCTGAGGCAAATCTACCCAAAATACGTACACCACAAAGGAAGGTCCCCTGAGGCAGGCATCTCGTGAACGGACTATCAAGTAGGCGACCTTTCATATCCAAAAACATATCAATGTATTGCACTATCCTAAAAAAATCGAATAACATGGTTGCTAGGATTATATGAATAGGTGTATTTTTTTGATACGTCTGCACTTTGTCGAAATGTCCGAATGCCTTAATTAATGATGTACATTGTATATGATGCCATGATTAGTCAATCGGTGTACTGTTGATCACTCTATAAATTTGCTCAATAAAATAAAAAAAATAATAATAAAAAAAAAAGAAGGACGCCTTTCAACTTACCCCAGCACAGGCCTTACAAACGGCAAGGTGCTTGGCGACAAGCCATAGTGACAAACAAGGGGGCCCTAGAGCAAATAAGCAAAATGGGCCTCTGACCACTTGTTGGGTATTCCAACAATAATTCAGGTTAAGTAGGCCCGCACCTCTCCATTCTCTACACCACTGATAGCTGCGCCTCTGGGTGGCACCAATTCATGCACTGAGAAGCTACCTTTCGGTGTCTGTGCTGCCTTTCTTCGTGATGCCCCTGAATGCAGTTTTGGTATAGATTAGATTTAATTTATATTTTTAAAGTGTGGATTATACCATAAAGTGTCTTGGTGCTAGCTCTGCACTTCTTGCCTACTGGAGAAACGATCATAGGACAATACAAGAGTAGATTACAGGGTCGATAAAAACAGCCAGGTTTTTAGCTGCTTTCTAAAATCGTGAGGTTTGTCTGTAATCTCCGATGAAATGGCATTTGGATCCAAAGAATGTCAATAGCATAACTAGATCGTTTGTGCATTGCTTTGTAAAACTGAGCCTTCTTAAATTTGTAAGTTTGTATTTCTTCTGACCCAGGAAAGCGCTGCTTTCTAGTACAACTGTCAGACATAGAACCTCTCAGCAGATGTTTAGGCATTACCAGTTTTATGAATGTTTGTATCCATACAACAGCTGTAAACATCATGTTTCCAGGACCAGTTTATTATTAGTAGTTGGATTTTCACAAGGATGCGTACGAACTTTCAAGACTTTGGGCGGTATTTTACAATATGTTTTTCAAACATGAGATTTAAATTGGTTTTTGTTTGTGCTAAATAGAAATGAAAACAGACAGATTAGCAGCTCTTTTCTAAAGACAACTGCGTAATAAGGTAGAGTGATGGGGGGCATAAATGTTTCAATATAGAAGATCACAAGTCAATAAATTCCACATTTCAGATAGTTATGCTAACATGTCCTTGTAAAATGGCCTTGCTTAAATGAGAAGATCATAATAATATTGGTCTCATATTACACTCGAGGATGACGTCCTTCTGTTTATAGGTGCTGGATACCAGGAGATAATGTTCCATTATAAAATGTTACCCATCCTATCAACCTGAGAACAGTGTACGATGAAGGTAGCCCAGCTGGCATTTGCCTCCTTGACTGACAGCTAGACATCGAACTCGGTAGGTGCCGTTTGACTCACTGAGGCATCTTGGCACAAATGAACCCATCAATAATGTAATTGTTTTCAAGTCATAAATTGACCCTAATTACATAATAGATGACATCAGTGATGACATAATCGGCCACTGCCTGGTTCCGCAGCGCAGTGGCATTTATTGTGAGCAGGGGCAGAGCGAGTTGGTGTCTGGCCTCAGGCTCAGCCTGGCTCTAGTCTAGGCCTGGCTATGACTCGAGGTGGGTGGGTACTGCTGGTCAGCTCTGCTAGGCCACTGAGTGCATCCCTGGGGGCAAACTAAATTAAATTCCGTCTGTGACATAGTTCGATGACCTGCTTGCAATACAGATGATCGGAAATCCATGTCTTAAGGAATGGGTTAACTTTTAGACATGACGGGTATAAAAAAGAAATACAGTGGCATCTGACTAAGCTTTACAAGCAGCTTCGACTTGTGGGCTGCGATCAGTACATTTTCACAGCTTTGCGGATGTCCTTTGTGGCAAGGAGAAAGCTGCCTCCCTTTCAAATACATTTGCTGTTAACTAAGTTTTAGCTAGATTGTGTTTTTAAGTATGTCTGCAGTCTAACAATAAAAAAAGTTTCTAGAACTACATTTACTTAGTAATGTTGAAGAGACGTGGAACTGCAGATATGTTTTCCATTGAATAATAGTGACTGTCCTTGGTGTGAGGTTGCGTTAATGTGCATCAGATACGGTCAAAATATAACGTGACATGAATGCCCCTTCACACATTGAACTTAAAGGCATTTATTATCTTTTATTCTCAGTGATAAATATTTCTAAATGGTATGTGCTGCAGAACTGGTTCTGGTTGGTTCTCCTTCCAAATGTCTTTGCCAGGCTGCAGTTGAGACACCGTCTTTGTGTAAAGGCACCACTCTCAGCAGGTAGCCTCTGGCTTTGAGCACCCACTACAGAGGCACAGAGAGGTGTCAAGTTCAGTGCCTGTCTTCTCTGCATAGCCACCCTCACATGCAATTCATTTGTTTTATAGCGCTACTCAGAACCAGTGTAGGTCTGTCTTTTTACAACATTTTCTTGGGGGAGAATCCCCCCAAACCCTCCTAGTAGTGGTCAGGCTCGCTTGCTCACAACACGCCAGATGGGGGCTAGTCTACCAAAATTTGCCAGGCTGCTTTCAGTTCCCAGTCCGGCCCTGCTAGTAGGTATGTTCAGTAAGCATTCTGTTCACTGTTTTGTTAAGTGCGCTATTTTCTATTTTTATCAAAAGGAGGGAGATTTGTGGTGTCTGTACATCAATTCTTAGGGCACTTTCTTTATATAAAAATATTGGAATGTTACTTTGTACTTGTCAATGTATTTCATGTATTACTTGGTTAGAATGTTTGGACCAGGCACTGGAATTGCTTCACAGGCAGTTGGAGCTACCACCTTGAGCCCTCTATACTTGTATAGCTGTGTATCCTGTTAACTACAATAAATCTACTCAAAGATTAAAGTCTCCTGGTCTATGTAGATTGCTGTACAACTTTATTGAAGAAAGCACACGTCAGGACCTCTTCACAGTCCTTCTTCTCACACCAACCATCTGTGACCATGGTTTTTATTTTTTTTAAACTTTATTTAGCATTTTAATAAGACAAAGCAAGGCACTGATTTCAAAGAAAGGACATCTCGGGTAGAATCACGAGGCATTTCAATATTAGTTACTTTCGATACGCAGTAGGCGATGTAATATATGATGCAGCATACTTACAGTACATTTAAGGCCCCTCTGGAGCGATAGAGTAATATGCTCATCTGTAATCCCATCTGCTCCCACCACCCAGTAGCTTACTGTCAAAATGAGAATAGACCCAGGCCACCGGAGGTGGATGCTATAGACTCTGGGGTGTTAGTCCGGTGTGGGTGTCAGCGTAGCCCACCCTGGTTGGCACGATGTCCTGTTCCTGCTGTGTGGGGGGATCTTGCTGTTGTGCCGTTAGGAAGGCCTTAAAGAGGCCCCAGATATCTCTAGGCCTAGAGGAGGGAGGGATTGTGCTAGCATACTGGTTACTTCTTGTAGAACAGGAAGCTAAACTTTGGATCCGTCCCTTTTTTGTTGGAGCCCTTCTGCCACCCCAGTGTATTGCTACCTCCCTTTTGGCCAAAAGTCGAGCAATGGCAGTAACTCTGCGAACTTTAAGAGGGAGTTGGACCACGTATCCCAGGAGTGCGATCTCCGGCAGGGGGTTCATAGATACCTTTATTATCTCGCTCAATGTATGGTGTACTTTCCACCCAAAAAGTGCGTATGCGTGGGCACGTCCAGGCTAAATGTGCGAGGTCTGCCTGAAGGGAGTGGTACCGCTGGCAATGATGAGATGTAGCGGGGTCTATCCTGTGTAACATATATTCTGTGTAGTAACTTGAAATGGATCAGCTTGTGACTGCTATTTAAATATACTGCCTTCATCACTTTGCAACAAGCTGTCCACTGCTCGTCAGATATTGTGTTGCTCAAGTCCGCTTCCCCAGCACTGTGCACCCTGCTATCGTCTAGTGTGATCAAGTCAGTGCATGCTCTGTAAAGTTGGGATATCAAATGGACCCCCCTGCTACTACCTATCACCATTGAGAGTGGCAGGAAGGACGGCGGCTCCAGCAGTTAGTCTGGAAACTGAGCTCGCAGCATAGACCGGAGTCTAGCCAGAACAAATCTGTCCATTAATTTCATGTCTGGAAATGAGGACACGTCTTCTGGGTCAAATATATGGCCTGCAGGGAACAGGTCACCCATTTTGACAATATTGAATTTTGTACAAGACTACTGTACCAACTTTTCACCTGTTATGGGCAGCCATTTTGGATTAGGGAGTGGTAGGTCAGAGGGGTAAACCGTCCGGGTGTTAGTAAGACGGCCAAGCCTAGCCCAAGGCCAACTGGTTGTGGAGACCGGTTGAATGTCCCTGGGATCTCGGGACCAAGGTGCAGAACCGCAGAAAGGGTATCCGGCAGAACAGAATCTGACTCTGGCCTCAGGTACGTGATCCTGGCGTCTGGGTGATACCATGGCTGTGCAAAACTGGACTGTGCCACCAGATAGTACAGTTGCAGATCCGGAACGCCATACCCTCCTCTGTCGCATGAGAGCGTCATTACCTGCCATCGCACTCTGGGTGTCTTATTGCCCCAGACTAGTCTAATCAGCTGAGTACGAAGAGTATTAAAAAATGTATTTGTGAGTGGTACTGGGATATTATGAAACAAATAAAAAAACTTCTGGAGCACAATCATTTTAATAAGAGCCACTCACCCCGCCATGGAGAGAGGAAATATCTGCCAATGGTCTATTGCGTCTCAAGTTTAGAGATCTCCATGCCATAATTGCGGCAAATAATTTGGTTCGTCTCAAGATGAATGTGTATCCCCAAATACTTCACTGAATCAGAGCACCACTCCAGCGAAAATTCCAGTTCCCATTGGGGAGTGCTACTTGTGAGGGAAAAAATGACTGATTTATGCCAATTTATCCCCATACCGGAGAAGTTACCAAAGCGAAGAATTTCTCTTATAAGTGGGCCTAAGTTGGTCTGGTGGTCACTAACATACAGGATCGTGTCATCCGCATATACAGAGACCAATAACGGACCTGTGCAAAACTGTAAGCCCCTATGTAGATGCTTCTCCTGCAGGTGTCTTATTAGTGGGTCCATTGCTAGTATAAACAACAAGGGCGACAACAGGCATCTCTGCCGTGTGCCACGGGACAGCAGGAAGGGCGCCAATAGAGTGCCATTGAGCCGGAGCCTAGCAGTGGGTCGGATGTATAACATAGCCGTAGTGGCAATAAAGCCATGTGGCATACCCATTCTTTGCATTATCGACAGAAAAAAGGGCCATTCCAGGAAGTTGAAAGCTTTTTCGTTGTCAAGCAGGATAGCTGCAGCGGGAGTGTCAGAATTCATTCTGTGCAGGGTATTAAATAAGGTGCGGAGGTTGAACACTGTTGATCGATGCAGTATGAATCCTGATTGGGCCGGAAACATAATGGATTCCATCAGGAGAGAGAGGCGGAATTCTAATGCCTTGGCAAGTACTTTATAATCCAGGTTAAGGAGGGACAAGGGGCGGCAGGAGCCGCATAGCATGGGGTCTTTCCCGGGTTTGGGGATACGGATGATAACTGCTTCGCGTAGAGTGGGTGGGAGAACCTATTTCTCCAATGATTCGGCATACTTATCCAGGAGGCGAGGGATCAGTAGATCCTTGTAGGCTTTGTAAAATTCCCCTTTGAACCCATCAAGCCCGGGTGCTGTGGATGAGTTAAGGGATGTTATGGCTTCATCTATGCTTTCTGCTATGATGGGTACTGCTAGAAAGTCCTGCATAAACTTTTCGAGGTATACTAATGCAACCTCAGCGTGGTAGGCCTCCTGGGCAGTGCATCACATCCAAGTTTGGTGGAATGCAGCGTTTTAAAATAAGAGAGAAACTCCCTTTGGATGTCCAATGGGTCTGTGGTATGCTGTCCCTTTGATGATTTTAGTTCCGTTATATAAGCTTTCACGTAGGTGGGTCTTATCATTTGTGCTAATATCCTACCAAGGCAGTCCCCTTCCCCATACATCTTGGCATTATGGTATTTCCCATGTACAGGATTTCGTCTCAGCAGTCTCCCTGTATTCCAGTTGCAGGGCTGCCTGCTTTCCACTGTGACTCGGCCCGGCCGACACCACAAGTTCAGTGTCCAGGTAACCAAGCTCCCTCTCCACTTGTGCAAGTGTACCACGGATATCGTGCAGCACTCCAGAGCTTTTAGACATGCATATCCCCCTCATATAGGCCTTAAATCCCTCCCATAACATTGCCTCCGTGTCCACCGACCCTGTGTTGATTTCAAAATAATCCTCAATCGCTTCCTGGATTTCTTGTCTAAATACCTCGTCATCTAGGGCACGGCTTGGGAACCTCCACTGTCTCTCAAAACCCTCTGTACGTGGGACTCTCAGGGACGTCAGCACCGGGGAGTGATCAGAATGTGTTCTTGGTAGTGTTTGTAGCTTATGAAACCAGCGGGAGATTTCTGGTGAGGCTAACCAATAGTCAAGTCTTGTCCACGGGTCATGTAGACTGGTGTAATGGGTGTATGTAGTATGACATGGATCTCGAGCACGGCCTATGTCCAGGAGAGAGAAGTGTTCACATAAGGATTGTAAAGCAATACATGCTCGAGGCTTGGGGTCAGGGGCAGTTGAAGTACTATCTGAGGGCGGGTGTAGGGCAATATTGAAATCGCCCCCTCGGAGAAGGGAAACAGGGCCTAGCTGCTGCAATTTAGAGAGTAATGTATAAAAAAAATCGGGAGAATCAGTGTTAGGCCCATATGCACACACCAATGCCAGCTTGTGGTTCAACATCGTGCCCACCACTATGACATATGTGCCTTCGTCGTCATAAGTTACTGAGTGACACTTGAAGGGGAGCCGTTTATGTATAATGGTGGCCGTACCCCTGGTGTAATTGCTGTACTTTGCAAAAAATCTGTTCGGGCCCCAGGACGACGCAAACCGGGGCTGGTCGCTGGTAGGAAGGGGTGTCTCCTGAAGGAAGGCCGCATCAACTCTATGCCTAAGTAAATAATGGACAACCTGACGCTTTTTGCGAGTATTGATTAAGCCCCTGACATTCCATGTAGCCAGTGTGATGCTCGACGGGCCATCATTGTAACCTAACTGTGCCATCCTTTGGTGATAATCTGAGGGGTAAAGATTAACCAAGAGTCGTACCCATTTGATGTGGCTGCAAACAAATGTAACTTCAGTGCAGAGCAATATGAACATAACCCCTCCCGCCACCCCCCACCCAGCCTTCCCGCCCATCCGAAAAGGCAATACCAACTTTTCCAAAACAAGCAATAGTACCAATAGCATCCTAAAAACAGTGAATGTCAAACAATGTGGTACAGTCTATCATCACCAATACTATCTCTAGGTGTACACCAAAGTAGGGGAGCGTTCACTATCCAACGGCCCAGCAACCTTAACAAACATTATGAGCAATATGATAAATCCCAGCTTTCACAAAAAATTATCAAATGAGCGGCATAGTGAAAGGAGTCAAGTGACCATCCGTCAGCCATGACCAGAATTCGAGAATAAATCCACACTGACAGCTGAGCCACTGTGCGGGGGAGAAGTAGTGGCTGTCTCTGTAGGGCGCTTTTGATTGAGTTTATATTTGCGACAAAAGTCCTGTACTTCTATGGGATTTTCAAAGATTCGGGCATGTCCGTTCACCTCCATCCGCAGCCTGCAGGGTACAGCATACCATACTTCAACCCTAGGTTTCTGAGTGCTGCTTTTACACCAAGATATTTCCTCCTCCCATTCTGAACCAGGGCAGGGAAATCCAGGTATAGAGATAATTTGGAGCCCTGCCAAGAGAGTTCGCCCTGCTCGCGTGCCAGCCGCAGTGCTGTATCCCTATCTCTGAAGTTCATTATTCACGCAATTATGGGTCTAGGTGAGCAGCCCAGGTTGGGGCGGGGGCCAAGTGACCTATGAGCGCGTTCCACCACAAAGCCAGAGGTGAAGGCCTCTTTCCCAAAAAGGTTGGTTAGTGTAGTCTCTACCAGATTATCCATGTGCCCAGATGCTGTGGATTCAGGCACACCCACTAGGCGGATGTTGTTACGCCGGCTGCGCACTTCCAAATCCTCGTTTTTTGTCGCAACCTACTTTAGGATCCGTTCCATGCGGTCTACCCTCTTGACTGATTGCGCCATTCCATCCTCCTGGTCAGATGTGCGGGACTCAACTACAAGACGTTGATCATGCACCTGGACCTTTGCGCCCAGGTCTGCTATGTGTTTGTCCAAGGAGTCAAAGCGGACATCCAGCGCCTTGAATCCCACCCTCATTTCCAACAGTAATGGATTCAACTGGTTAGCGTTGTCCGTCGAGGTAGACGGGGGTAGACCTTCCACCATGTCGCTAGGCTGGTCGCAGGAGTATGGCCATGTCTGAACTGGGGTGGCGTGGTGAGCAAAATAACAATGGATTAAACCCAGATCTGTGACTGGGGGTGAATGTTTTGCCATTGTGCAACATTCCGTCCATCATCTTGTGTGTTTTGTTGGTCACAGGAGTGTGCCACACGTTTTTCAAAGGGAAGAACCCGTTGCTTAGGGTCTTAGCGGCACATGCCGTACCTGAACTGGAAGAAGCAAATGAGGTGGCAAGAATATAGCCAGTAAGTGGGGCTGTTGATGCGGCGCTGCGAGGGGGACCTTATAGAACAAGCAGTATGTAGGACCACCTAGACGCAATTTCAAGCGTGAGGGAAGCACAGCAAAGTCCAGGATCGTGGCAAACCAGACACCAGGAGAGCATGCAAAATACCCCACAGTCTATGCAGCAAAGGATGAGAGCGCCCACTGAATGGCAGTCTAGACAGTCGCTGGCGGGGCATAAAGCAAGCACAAGTAGTGATGCAGCTAAGCGGGTCCCATGTTGGATAGGGTGCCAGTACTTTAAATGAGCTGAGTCATTTCAGCGGGAGGCATGCAGTAGAAAGTGCTGCTAATACCGAGTGGGGCAGCATATGGGAGTGGGGGGACACCGAGTGCACTCAGGCGCCAGAGCTCTGTGGTATTTCCACCCTCAGGTGAGCCGCAGGATGTCACGTTTAGGGCCGATGTCAGAGCCCAGCGTGAAGGATTTAGCGAGGCTGCCTCTATTTGGCATTCTAAGAATTCTAAAGGTACCAACGGGTGTTACACAGGAGGTAAGGTCCTGGGAAGAGGAGTGAATATTCTGAATGTTCTGAAGAGGAGTGAAGGCTGGCCTGGTGATAGGCGGAGGTCAAGTCCAAGGAAGAAAAATGCCTTGCCCCCTCAAGAGAACACAGCATTTTAGTTATGTTCTCTAAAGGGTAATGAATAACAATAACTGCTTTGTTGAGCTCCCTCGAGCTGACACAGAGCCTAGCCTCCCCATTGGCTTTGCGGGCCATAACAACAGGAGAGACCCACTTCATTGCTTCAAATTCTTGAATGTTGCACTTGGCTAAGAGATTGTCTAATTCAACTTTCATGCTCTCCCTTACTTACAGAGGACCTTAACTGTTTTCGGAACAACATTAGATTTGACCTGTATCCTATGTACATAGTTTTTGAGACAAACCCAGTTCACTAGCAAAGACCTCAGGGAATTCCTTGATCCAGTCTCGATTAGCAGTACTAACAACCCTAACTGGTGGTAATTCTTTTAGGCAGACAGGTCTTATTGGGAGGCAGATATGTAGATCATGTTGACGGAACAAATTCATGAGCGGGTCCCCTTTCATCAAGACATAGATTTTACGAAGGATGACTCTCCCTTTGAAGTCAATCGTGCCCCAGAAATAACCCAGCAACTCAATAGTCACCCCACCATAACCTATTGGTCTAATGTCTGGCTTCAACAGGGTGACTTTGCCCAGCAGATTATGCTCATAAAATGTTTTTGGGACTAGAGTTATCTTGGCCCCAGAGTTGAAGAGCATGCTCATTGGAGCATCATTGATCAAAACTAGCTCCTTTGCGCCATCACTAGCATTCCCTGTGACTGGGAGAATATTGATTCCTCCCAATTCTTCTTCATAAAGATCAACTTCCCTGACTTTTCTATGCTCGTTGCCCATTCTGCAGCTCTTTGAGAAGTGACCTTTTCTCTCACAAGTTTTGCACATGGCCTTCCAGCCTGGGCAGTCTTTAACCTGTTGACTGTAGGGCGCATTTTGTTGTGGTGCGGGCATATTAAAGAGTGGGCGTGGTTCAGACGGCCCCCGGCCATCCTCCCCACATGCTCACTGTGAAATCGGATGTTCGGGGGCTGTCTGACGCACGCAACGGGTTAAAGTTGGCCATAAGGCCAGAGTTGCCACACCTGAAGCACTTCCCCTGAAAATTCTTTGTCTTAAAGGGCTTTGAAGTGGTGCTCGATTTGGGTTTAACAAATCTATCCACCAGCACTTTGACATTCATGTTCTAATTTTTATCACCGGAACTGTCTTTGCGTATAATATCACACGCTTTTGAATGCTCGTGACTTTTTGCTATGGTCAGCACTTCTTGAAGCGATGGCATGTCTTTTTGCCACAGGGCGTATCTCGTTTTGTCTAGGGCGCATCCCAACATAAACTGATCTCTTAAGAACTCCTCTAAAGCTGCACCAACATTGCACGTGGAAGCCAATTTGCGCAAGGTAGTTATGTACTGTTCCACCGACTCATCCTGCGTTTGCATTCTTCTCCCAAAGTGATATTGTTCAAGGACAGTACTCACTTTGAAGAGGTAGTACAAGTCCAACTTTCTGATGCAGATCTCATATTCAATAAGAGTGGCAGACTTACTATCAAAGAGTTCAGGAAGATGTTCAAAGAATTCTTGTCCCTCAGAACCTAAACAATGCATTAACCATGAGGCTTTCCTCTCTGCACTTAAGGAAGTGCCACAGACACGAGCATAATGAGTGAAAACCTTCTTCCACGAGAGAGGATGAACTCCTGGAGATGTCAAAAAGAAGGGAGGGGCAGTGACATTTTGCATGATGTACGTATTATGTTTTGACCTAGTTACTACTTAAGGGTGAACTTCAGTGATCTGCTTACAGTGCGCAATATCCACAAACCTTATAAGTTGTGCGCATCAGCGAAACTGTGTGAAACTTCAGCAATTAAAATTTAGGCCAATGCGTACAGTCCCAAAACTTTATTTGCTGTGCATATCAGCGGAACCATCATCCCGAATACTGATGGCACATATTTATACAGGGAGAAGTCACTTTAGTCTGATGCTCAATTACATGTGTAGATGTGAGTCTGGTGGTGCCTGATAACTGAAAGGCACATATTTGTTTACGATTTGATTAGAAAGTCTTTATCCGATACATGATCATAAAAGACATTTACATTTAAAACAATAATATCTTAACATTCCATCCTCATTAAATAGCAAAATGACTCTAGAAATAAGTCCATAATTGCTCCATCAATATATACAAATACACAATAAGTTAATGTAAAAACATTTAAAAACACAATAGAATATTAGAAGTCCCAGGCCATGATACAATAAACCAGAATTTAAATAAAAGCGGATTAAACATAGTCCCATTGTGGTAGACCTATTGTATCCAGTGACATTATTGATTACTCAGTCAGAGGGAATGGGTCATCCACATACCATGTAAAAATTTGGCGATCGCGAATATATTTCTTTCCTTTCTGTTTTTAATATCCTTAATGCTTCGGTACCTAAAGTAATCCCCATCATCTGACAAATGGGCTTCAACCATTTGAACCTTAATTTTTTTTGTAAACAGGTGTTAGACCTGACACCATTGGCGTGGGTCTCCCTCCATTTTTTGCTGTTGCCTCATGTATTTCTGCTGTGTTAGCTGCTCAGGGCACTGTGCCATTGCTATCCAGTGCCACAGTGCAAGTGCTCCCTACTGTAAATTGATGTATTAAACAGTGGTTCCATGTTTGGCTATTTGGTTTACTTGTCAGACCCTAGTACAGTGCACTGAGTGTGCCCAGGGCGTGTAAATCCAAATACTGCTGGTGGGCCTGCAGCACTGGTTGTGCCACTCACAGAAGCAGCCTTGTAAAATGTGTCTAAGGTCTGCCATTGCAGAGCCTGCGTGCAGTCTGGTACTGTCATGCTGACTGGGCAAGTGCACCCACTTGCCAGTCCCTAAACCTTCCCTTTTCTTCATATCAGTCACCACTATGGTAGGCCCAATGGCAGGGTGCATTGTAAGTATAAGGTAGGACAAGCCCTGTTGTGTGTGGCATGTCCTAATAGTGAATTACAGCCATTTTCGTTTTTCACTATTGCAAGGCTACCTGTTCTCCATAGGCCAGAATGGGCTGTTATAATTGTTACATGCCGTCACATCTTGGATGTCGCCGCTGTAGTTGGCGCATCGTCCGGAAGCTTCACGCATCATGGGAGAAGAGCGTCGCCGCTGGAGCTGCTGCCGTCGCATCTTGGATGTCGCCCCTGTAGTCACGCATCGAACCGAGAACTTCTCGCATCCCCGAGAAGCGTGCCACATCTGGAAGATCTTCACATCTTTATTTCTTTGCACCTGAACTTTGCTGAATTCCCATCGCTGCGACATTGCTTGTCGTGGAAGCGCAACGCAACCTAAGGTACATTAACGCAAAGGGTTGCATCTAAGAACTGAACTTAACTAAGCTTAAATCTACCATCTTAAAGTAATCATAGTGTGTATTTTTGTCGTTTATGGCCTTGTGGTAACTCTATATAAAGTATACTTATTGTTTATATAAAACCTGTATGGTGTCTCTTTGTAGTGTTGTCACTGGGTTACTGTATGTGGTCACAACTGCTTAACTTACAACGCCTCTGAAATAAGCCTTGACTGCTCGCGCCACGGAACCTAGAGGGTGAGCAGGGGTTATTTTAGGAGTGTAATCCCCTTGTCCTGACTAGAGGAGATGGTCCCTGCTTGTCACAAGTACCTACCTGTGCCACCGAGAGACCCCCAAATCTTACATTGGAATGCAGCGGTGAGGATTCTGAATTTGCATTTGTGACTCATGTACAGTGACTGGTGAACACTACTTAGTGAGTGCAGACCATAACGATACCACATAATTATTGGTAGATTCCTTTTTGAATTTTTGGATTGCCTATTTTTGAAAGATGCCCGATTCAGTAGAAAGAGCAGAATCTGTAGTCTCCCTTAACTGCGAATGGGAAGAAGATAGGTTGGAATGCTACGCAGTAAAGCAGATGAAGTACTTTTGCAAAAAGTTCAATGTTTCCACTGCTGGATTTAAAGTGAAAGAAGAATTCTAAAAGGCGCTGAGGGCTAGGGTAGAAGCAAGGAAAACTCCTGTGATTGAGGAGGATGATGATGCAATTGTACAACAGGAAGAGCCATTGGGCTCAAGGAGAAGGAAGGTACCTTCCCGTGCAGGTAGCATGGGCTCTAACAAAAGTCTGTCCCAAGAAGAGTTGGAGGACAGAGAGAGATCAAGAAGGCATGAAATGGAGTTGACCAAGTTCAAGGTGAATAGGCAACTGGAAATAGAAAATAGGAGATTAGATCTTGAGGAAAAGAAAATGTAGTTTGAGAATGAAAAAGTTTTGAGGGAGTTGGAGTTTAAAACCAAAAGTTTAGAAGTTACTCCCTCTGGAAGCAGCGTGCCATCAGTACATACAGAAAGTAGAGTGTATATTCCCAAGGATGTGGTGAAAGAGTTTTACAAAAATTATGATATTGGTTAGTGATTCAGAGCCTATGAGGTAGCCATGCCTTGCCACCGGGTCCCTGAGAGAGATTGGGGAGCGGAGTTGTGGGGAAGGTTCCTTAGTGAGGGGCGGGATGCATTGTTAGACTTGCATTCTGTCCACAATTCATACAGCCACATGAAAGATGCATTGATGTCTAGATATGGTTTGACACCTGAGCTCTATAGGCAGAGGTTCAGGAAATGCAAAAAGTTAGAAAACAGTGCTTGGGTTGAATATGTCACTTTCTTTTGCAGAGCATTGGATGGTTGGGTTAAGGGCAGGAAGGCTAATGATTTTCAAGGTCTCTTTGATTTGATTGCATGGGAGCACTTGTCTGATAATTGTTTTCCAGAGCTGCGCCAGCATCTGATAGATAGCAAGCTGACTAATCCTAGGAAGCTTGCAGAGGAGGCGGACCGCTGGGTCAGTACCAGGGTCCACAAGGGTCACATGGGAGACTCAACCAAAGGTGGTCAGGGTCCCCAGCAGAAGAGTGGGGGGGGACAAGGGTAAACCGAAGGAGTTCCGCAAAGGGCCCCAAAGTAGTCTCAAAGGGAACCCCGTGAAAGGTTCCCAGCCTCCCCCTGACAGAAAGCAATGGGCCGACAGGTAGTCCTGTTCCCCAGGGGGCCCTGAAATGTTAAAAGTGTGGTGATCTGGGTTACAAGGCGAGTGATCCCAGGTGCTACCTGTTTTGTAAACAAGCACCCACTGGTGCTCCGCCCTGGCAGATGGCTAGTGTAGCCTTGCGGGAGGAGATTGATGTCCAAGGTGTGGGGGTCCCGCACAGATGACCCTAGTCTCTTTAGGAGATATTGAGATGGTCTCAGAGGCTCAGCTACCCAGGAACACTAAGAGAGGAATCACTGACATAACCTCGACAGACCGAATATCGGCTAGACAAAATATCGGTGACTAATTATCGACTACACAAAATATCGGTTCCCAATACTTAAACAAGAAAACGCAAAATTATCGATTCCACAATATCGATAATAAAACATATCGACTACAACATTATCGACCATCAAAATTATCGCATAAAAAACATCGACTTTCAGTTCTTAACATTACACATAGCCAAAATATCGAACATCAAAATTTAGAATGCAAATATATCGTAACTTATAGAATATCGACTTTACAAAATACATACAAAATGCACTTTCTAATTAAAAATACACATTATACACATCACAAATAACCATAAACTGTTTTTTTATAAATACAGCATACAATAAAAATTGCAAACAATTAAAATTAAACATTTACATCAAACAAACAATTTAAAACACATAAACAGCATTGCAAATAATAAAACATTTCTTAATGCACATCATATTTATTTTTTTCACTTTAAATCAAAAAATATCATTACCCATTGCAAAAAATTGCCTTACACATAGAAAAAAAATGCAATTGGCTTCACCCATCTAAGGAAAACAATTAGCAAAACAATTAATAAAATTCAAATGAACAAATAAGAAAAAGCTATCAATTTGAACAACCAATAAACTTTCAGAAACAATTAAACTAATGCTATAAAAAGAAAAATTAAACCATCTAAAATTGCAATCTAAACCACCAAAGAAAAGGAAGGGGAAACTCTGCCGGATTGCTGAGAGAAAACTGATTGACTTCAACAAAAAAACAGCTACACCTATCTAAAGTAAGTACTACCACCTTAATAAATTGCCAAAACGTAAATCTAAAACTTCAAACCTATATTTAAAAAACAAATAACTAAAACATCTCTTTTATTTCTACTGTATTTTCTACAGAGAAAAAGAAAATAAAGAACTGCACAACATCACTACAAACAAAATTTTTAAAAAGTAAGTATATAATTTGAAACATAACTAAAAACCTTAATAAATAGAAAACAAAGTACAAACTAGTTAGCAGAGCACAACCAAATAAACATAACTAAATTTAAAATATTGTAAAACATTTTCTCCATCTCCACAGGTACTGAAGAAATACACAGAAAAGACAAGTTTGAAGAAAAGCAACTCCTGAATTCAACAAAGAAATAAACAGGTAAATAATGAACGAGCAAAGAAGTGTTATTATAAAACAACATACATAATTTAAATATTTTCCTAATAATTTAATGTTTAATTTCTCCTAGCACCAAAAAGCAAGCATGACTGAAGGAGCCAAATTTGTTTATTCTCAGAAAGGGAAAATGCTTCTTTGTTACATGATATATGTATATACTCAAGAGAAACAGAATGATATGAAAGTTTTTTGGAAATGCACTAAATACTATTCTAGCAAATGTTATGGGAGAGCTATAACTCAGGAAACTACTGTGACTTATACTAAGGAACATACCCACCCACCCAATGTAACAGAAATAGAGATTAGAGAAATGCTTGATTCCCTTAAAGAAGCTAGTACGAGTACTGATTTAGCAACAACTGCTATTCTGAAACAGCATTTAAGTGTTCTACCCCAACATGCATCTAGCCAACTACCATCTATTGATTCCCTTAAAAGAACCATAGCTAGACAAAAAAGAGCTACATCAGCTACTCCTCCCACACCTACAACTTTTGAAGAAATACAAAGTCCCCCTGAACTCTGTCTAACTCATAGTAATGAACCATTTATACTATATGATAACAAATCAAAAGATAAAAGAGTAATACTGTTTGCCACTGCAGACAACATGACTAAACGACACCAATGCCAAACTCGGATGATGGATGGTACTTTTGCAGTCTGTCCTAAACCCTTTTACCAATTGTACATTATCCATGGTCATTTCCAAAATGCCAATATTCCATTCTTATATGCCCTCCTACCAAACAAACAGCAATCTACCTACCAAGAAGTCCTAACCAAAGTCAAACTGCAAACTAATGACTATTTTCCACAAAAAATTATCATTGATTTAAAAAATAAAAAAAATGATAAACAGTATCTTTAAAACATACCCACACACAGCAATACAAGATTGCTATTATCATTTCAATTAATGTATATGGGGACATCTACAAAAATCTATATTAGGGGGCCCATTAGGATGTCAGGCAGATTGCCCCCGCCAGGCTGGCGGTAGCCACCGCCAGCCTGGCAGGGGCAATCCGCCCGACATCCTTCCCTGAATTCCCCCCGCCATATTACAATGGCGGGGGGACCGCAGCGGAGGAAAACACTGCCCGCCACTTTTCCGCCCCGGTCGCCTTGCGGCCGGGGCGGAAAAGGAATAATATGGTGGCGGTGTCTATTAGACACCGCCAGCCATATTATGATGTGCTGAAGGCAATGCCTTTCTGTGGAGGCAATGCCGCCACGGAAAGGCAGGTGGACTTCACTTCACCGTGCGGGCACCCAGAGTAAAGGTGAGTAGGGGGGTGCACACTATAGTACCTGTGGTACCCCCCTTATTTGCATTTACAAAGCGGCAGGCACCGGGCCATGCCTGCCGCTTTGTAAATGCAAATGTGAAAGTGCTTTTTAAGCATTGTGGCGGGCGGTGCTGAGAGCACCGCACGCCACAATGCTTTACATGCAGGATGTGCCTGCCACTGTGGCGGGCACATCCTAATACCACCCCCGGGACCGCCGCACTTATGGCGGGCGGTCCCGCATACCGACAGGATGGCGGGCGGACAAAGTCCACCCGTCATCCTAATGACCCCCTAAGTGTCCAATACACCACAGACTGCACCTTCGCTTATCAAATGAAAAAACAAATTTCCCTAGCCTATGTTTCTGTAACAGACGTTGCTGCACACTATAACCTATTAATCGACAGCCCTTATTATAAAAGAAACGAAGAAAGACTAAGCCCTATGCTTGACTACTTCGAAGATACATGGGTAGGAAGGCTACACCGATCTGGTCATAGAAGACAACCTAAATATCAAATTGCCTGGTGGAACGTCTACCTTAGCACCCTAAATATGCAAGCAAAAACAAACAATGCAGTTGAAGGATGGCATAATGCCTTCCAAGCAACCACAGGCAGAGGGACACCTACCCTTCACAAATCAATACAATCCCTACACAAAGAGCAGAGTTACCAAGAGCTCCGAATGGAGCAATCAATAACCCTGATTGGACCGAAATTAACTAAACAAACAGAAAAAATGTATAACACACTCCAAAGCCAAGTTACCCTCTATCCAACTACCAGAGGACTAGAATATCTCTCAATGATAGCTAAAACGATTCTCTAAAATATATCATAACTATACATCCAACATTACCCACTTCTAAATATAACTGTGCCTACTTTTGTTATATCTAACAAATTGTAATTAAATTATCAAATACATTATAAACACATAAATTAAATGTATTATGATCATTTATTTTCAAACTGTTACATATAACGAAGCAACATAATAAATTAAATCAGCTTTCCCACCCAAAAATATTTTGTAAAATACTTACAGTTTCTGTTGCTTCTTTAAAAGTAATACAATGATGAAAAATCCATACCAAAGCGTTCAAAATATCCATACAATCCAAGGAAGCCCAGAAAAAATACAAGCAAATCCATGGTGACTTCTCTCCGATGTAATCTACACGGTACACCCTTCAAAACCCGAAAATAGTTTTTTGAAAAAAGAAACGCTCCTGGAAAACCCGAAAAACAAAGTATGTGAGTAAAAATAAGAGTATACAATACTCGTCGCACGTCACCACTTCCAAAAACTTAAAGGGCAACGACAACCTTGAAAATATAAATTAACATACCCACGCACACAAATACACCCATACACATATAAAAACACATATTTGTACTATAAACATATCCATTTACTAACATTTAAACATATTGGCATACCTCACACACCTAGGACTAAAACGGGGTAAAAACGAAATATCGCACACTCTAGCTAACACCTAAAACACAATCTAGGATCGATAATATAATCTAAGTAAACCTAAATACACCACACATACACTTAAATTCACTTTATTAACTTATAAAATTAAATCAAAACAAACTTACCCTCTCCAACGCGACGCAGCATTCAACCGCAAGCTGTTCCGGTATGAAATGTGACGAAATAACATTACGTGGTTAAAAAATAGTCCCTGTATATGTGAAAAGGCTATTTATTTTCTATTTTCCAACACTTAAAAATTTAAAATATAGTCTTACATTATGTTATTTTTCATGATAATTTTTTAAAATCATTATAAAAATATATTGATTCAAAAAAAATATTTAAACTGTTATTTAACTAACTGTTGAAAGAAAATATTATTTATATGTACACGTTGTAATTAATTTAAATGTTGAAATTACTTTTATAATTGACTTTGTGTTAAACATTATGTATATAAATATGTTAATGTTATTATAAAAGTTACCTATAGTTTTAAAAATCTTTTTGATTATTTACCTCTGTAAAAAATAATATTATTAATATTTTCAATATTAATTTTATTAATTTCTAGATTAACCTATTACCATTTTGTAACCAACAAAAATGTTACTATTTTTAAATCTTTATAAAAATGTATCTATCAATGGTCTCTACTTTAAAATATGAACAATTGTATGTACAACAAATATGACAATTATTTTCAACATGTTCATGATTAAAATATTTCTATTTTGTATGTGATTTAAAGTAATTGTTATTAAATAAAATGTACACTATGTAATTACGTTTGTTATGAAAAATTACATTTTGAACATATGTGAATAAATATAAAAATTATTTGAGTGCAATTTATCAATTTTGTTAATATGTAAATATTTACTTGCTTTAATTTTGTTTTTAATAAACACTATTTACTTATTGAATTATACTGCAAATAAAAAAAATTCTTCTACTTCCCATTTGTTTTTGCATTTTAATAAAATGTTTCTAAATGTTTCCATTTAAATCATGTGTTTGTCTACTTTTTTTAATATTGAAATAAAATATAAAAGAGAAATTCTTATTATTATGTATGGATTATTTTTTAAATGTCAGAAATATTGTGATTTACTGATCAATTTATTAGTATTCTAACAATAATTATAATTACTACTGTAGTTATTATATATTAATACAAATAACTATTGAAGTATTCTACCTACAAAAATGTGCTTCTCTACAAAGTTTTTGCTATTCCCACTCCACCAAGTATAAACTCAAAAAAGATGCTAGACAGTAAACCAAAAAAATTACTATTCCCATTCCACCTATTATAAGCTCAGGGAAGGTGCTGGACATTCAACCCATATACATTTCTATTCCAACTCCACTAAGTATTTATTCAGGGAAGGTGCTGGACAGTAAACCCATAAAAATTACTATTCCCACTCCAACAAGTATAAACTCTGAGAAGGTGCTGGACACTAAACCCATATAAATTACTATTCCCACTCCACCAAGTATAAACTCTGAGAAGGTGCTGGACACTAAACCCATATAAATTACTATTCCCACTCCATCAAGAATAAAATCAGGGAAGATGATGGACACTAAACCCATATAAATTACTATTCCCACTCTACCAAGTATAAACTCTGAGAAGATGCTGGACACTAAACCCATATAAATTACTATTCCCACTCCACCAAGTATAAAGTCAGTGAAGGTGCTGGACAGTAAACCCATAAAAATTACTATTCCCACTCCACCAAGTATAAACTCTGAGAAGGTGCTGGACACTAAATCCATATAAATTACTCTTCCCACTCCACCAAGTATAAACTCTGAGAATGTGCTGGACACTGAACCCATATAAATTACTATTCCCACTCCACCAAGTATAAACTCTGAGAAGGTGCTGGACACTAAACCCATATAAATTACTATTCCCACTCCACCAAGTATAAACTCTGAGAAGGTGCTGGACACTAAACCCATATAAATTACTATTCCCACTTCACCAAGAATAAAATCAGGGAAGGTGCTGGACACTAAACCCATATAAATTACTATTCCCACTCCACCAAGTATAAACTCTAAGAAGATGCTGGACACGAAACCCATATAAATTACTATTCCCACTCCACCAAGTATAAAGTCAGGGAAGGTGCTGGACACTAAACCCATAACAATTACTATTACCACTCCACCAAGTGTAATCTCAGGGAAGATGCTGGACTGTAAACCCATACAAATTACTATTCCCACTCCACCAAGTATAAACTCTGAAAAGGTGCTGGACACTAAACCTATATAAATTACTATTCCCACTCCACCAAATATAAACCCTGGGAAGGTGCTGGACTATAAACCCATAAAAATTACTATTCCCACTCCACCAAATATAAACCCTGGGAAGGTGCTGGACAGTAAAACCCTAAAAATTACTATTCCAACTCCACTAAATATTTAGTCATGAAAGGTGCTGGACATTAAAACCATTAAAAAATAATATTTAGAAAAATATTAAATGCTTTTTATAATATTTTCAAATGAATAATTACTAAATTTAAAATTTTAATATTTTTTAATACATTTTATTTACCTAAATTTGAATTATGATAATATTTTTAACTTGTATTTATAATAATATTGTTAAACTATATACATTTATAAATTAATTTTTACTTTGTTTGATTTTTATTTAAATACATTAAAATTGTATAATTGAATTTTTTGTAAAAATAATTATTAATAATGATTTTTTATTAATAATACACACCATACACCCCTAAAAAAGGAATGACACTTCTAATACAACTATTTAAACACTTTATCAAATTTTAATTTATTAAAATAAAATTCTCTTATTTTAAGACTCACTGTCCTATTCCCCTAAAAACCCACAACACACCCATAGAATATATTTCAAACATTATTTCAAAATACAAGTTTTTTTGTTTTTTTTTAATCATCATATATTTTAAAACAGTCCCCACCCTATTTCCAAAAACACTCACAAAATATCCCTAAAACATAAAAATTATCTGAATTTTAAAAATTTAAAAATATTTTCATAAATTTATTTTAAACAATTCCCACCCTATTACCCTAAAAACACACAACCCACTCCTAAAACAATTTTTTTATACAATTGAAATTTTAAAATTAATTTAAATATTTAATTTTTAAATTTATTTTTATTTTCAACATTTCAATGTTATATATTTTTAAACACTTCCCACCCTATTCCCCTAAAAACCCGCAACTCACTCCTAAAACATATAATTTTTCAAAATGTTTTAAATTTAAATTTATTTAAAACTTTTTAAAATTATTTTCTAAATTTGAATATAAACATTTTAAAACAATATTTAAATTTCAAATTTCAAATTAATTTCTAAATTTAAATTTAATTGTTTTTAATACACTTCCCACCCTATTCCCCAAAAAACCCACAACCCGCTCCTAAAACATTAAATTTTTCAAATTTATTAAAATGTAAATATATATTTTTTATTAATTTAATTAATTTCAAAATTTGAATTTAAACATTTTAAAACACTTCCCACCCTATTCCCCTAAACACCAACAACCCGCTCCTAAAACAAAAAAAATTCTAAATTAAAAAAATTATATTTATTTTCAGAAATTACATTAGAAATATTTTAAAACACTTCCCACCTTATTCCCCAATAAACCCACAACCCGCTCCTAAAATTTATTATACATTTTTAACTAAATATTTTAAAAAAATTATATTTATATATTTAAAGACAATAATTTACAAACCTAAAAATTATTTTTGTCCAAAAATAACTATTGCAACATTATAAACAGTCTACATTTCACAAATCGATATTCTAACAGTCTATATTTTGACCTTCGATATTTTTAACTAATACAAATAAATTATATTTTGAACACTCAATATAAACTACTCGATATTTATTCTTTCGATATTTTTTAAAAGACTTAATAATCATTAAAAATAACATTGATATTACTTACCTCGATATTACTTACATCTCGATATTCTGGAGTCAATATTCTGTCCAGTCGATATTAAAAACTTGAGATTTAGACTGCACACCTTAAGAAATATGGGCAGCAAGTGACCATCAATAGGCAAAAGGTGGAGGCTCTTAGAGATACAGGAGCAAATGTGACAGCTGTCTAAATAGCAGATTGTCCATCATGCATTTTCCCGAGTTGTTAATGCCGACAATACAGAGAGTCATTGTCCAATGGCTCTGGTTCCCTTTGAGTGGGGGGGGGTCTCTGGTACTCTTCAGGTAGCTGTGACGCCTGCCATGCCTGTTGACTGTTTGTTAGGAAATAATTTGGAGAGCTCCCCTTGGGAAAAGGTGGAAAAAACAACTAACTTGAAGATGGTTGAACTGGCTGACTGGGCGTGAGTGACCACCCGGTCAATGTCAGCCAGTAGGGGTTCTCAAGAGGACCTGGAGCCTGAGAGGGAGGCCCAGGAACTTGCCGAAGAGAGAAGTGGTGAGGGGCGGGGAAAACCGGCCCCCGTAGTGCCCACGGCCCAGGAGGAGGTAGACCCTGAGGGGGTACCCTTGAGCCTAAGGGGGAACAGATAGCTGAACTGGGAGACCTGACTGAGCTGACCCATTGACAGCAAGAAGGAGGACCCTCCAGGGAGGAAATTTGCAAGGAGCAGAAAGAATGCCCTTCTCTTGCAAGCTTGCAGCAACAGGCTGTAAGCCAGGCAGCAGGTGATCAGTCAGGATCACATTGGATCTACTTGGAGAATGGTCTCCTGTATAGTGAGCCTAAGGTTGCTGAACCTGGGTCCGCTCGTGTGCTGGTGGTACCCTAGAAGTTCAGAGCCTTCCTACTGGGGCTGGCTCATGATGTGCCGTTAGCAGGACATTTGGGGCAGGACAAGACCTTTGAAAGGCTTGTCACCCACTTTCATTGGACCCAAATGTGCAAGAGTTCAGATACTCATTCCAGGACTTGTCAGACTTGCCAGGCAAGTGGAAAGAGTGGGAGGAAGCACAAGGCTCCTCTCCAGCCATTCCCTGTGGTCAGTGCCTCCTTTGAGCGGGTGGGGATTGACATTGTGGGGCCACTGGACCCCAAGACAGCCATGGCCAACAGGTTCATCCTGGTCTTGGTTGATCATGCTACCCGGTATCCGGAAGACATACCTCTGAGGACAGTGACGGCCCCCGTGGTGGGACGAGCACTGATGGGAATTTTCTCCCGAGTGGGATTCCCTCACAAGGTAGTGAGTGACCGGGGAACCAACTTCATTTCTAAGTATATGAAGTCCCAGTGGCAGGAGTGTGGTGTGACCTACAAGTTCACCACTCCTTACCACCCCCAAGTAAATGGGTTGGTTGAAAGGTTCAACTGGACCCTGAAGGGCATGATAATGGGTCTTGAGGAACCCATGAGGAGTAAGTGGGACGTCCTCTTACCATGCCTACTCTTTGCATACCGTGAGGTGCCACAGAAATCTCTAGGGTTCAGTCCCTTTGAGCTTCTCTATGGACACCCAGTCAGAGGACCTTTGAGTCTGGTCCAAGAAGGCTGGGAGCAATCTCCCAGGAAACCTCCCCAGGATGTATATATAGCTACATGCTGGTTTTCAGGAACCAGACCAGGCGCTTCAGTGAACTCGCTCAGGCAAATCTGGAGGCCAGCCAGGAGGAGATGAAGCGCTGGTATGACCAGAATGCCACTCTGGTTGAGCTTCAACCTGGACAGAAGGTGTGGGTCATGGCCCCAGTGTCGCCCTGTGCTCTCCAAGATAAGTGGACCAGACCTTTTGAGGTTGTGGAGCACAAGAGTACATTTACCTACTTGGTGGACTTGCGATCTCCTAGGAACCCTTGAGGGTCCTACATGTCAACCACCTTAAGCCCCATTTAGAGAGGTCAGAAGTGGGCATGCTCTTGGCAACCGATGCTGGGATGGAGGAGGAGACCGAGCATCTTCCTGACCTCCTGTCAGCCTCAGAGCAAGATGGGTCAGTGGATGGTGTTAACCTCTCTTTCACCCTGAGCAACAGAATGACTGCCGCCACTTGCTGGGACAGTTTTCTGATCTGTTCTCCCTGGTTCCTGGTGTCACAGATTGGTGCGTCCATGATGTAGACACAGGAGACAGCTTACCTGTGAAGCACAAGTCTTACCAGGTAACTGACAGGGTGAGGGCTTGCATCAAAGAGGAGGTCTCAAAGATGCTTGCCCTTGGGGTGATTGAGTCATCTAGCAGTCCTTGGGCCAGCCCAGTGGTCTTGGCCCCAAAGGCTGCAGCGCCGTGTACCACACCCGAACTCCGGTTTTGTGTGGACTACAGAGGACTCAATTCAGTCACCAAGACTGACGCGCACCCCATCCCCCAAGCTGATGAGCTCATTGATCGGCTAGGGGCTGCACGTACCTCAGCACGTTTGACTTGACATCTGGGTACTGGCAGATCGCCTTGACTGATGGGGCCAAGGAGAGGTCAGCATTCTCCGCACCAGATGGGCATTTCCAGTTCCGTGTTATGCCCTTTGTGATTAAGAATGCCCCTGCCACCTTTCAGAGGTTGGTCAACCAGGTGTTGGTTGGACTGGATGAGTTCAGTGCCGCCTACCTGGATGACATCGCAGTGTTCAGTGCCAGTTGGGAGGAACTTCTGTGCCACCTCTGGGAAGTGTTGATGGTGCTGCGGAAGGCAGGCCTCACGATCAAGGCAAGTAAGTGCTAGACCGGGCTGGGTTCTGTGGAGTATTTGGGACACCAAGTTGGGAGCGGCCAGGTAGCGCCCCTACAACCCAAGATTGAAACCATCCTGGCTTGGGAGCCACCCAAACCCCAGACAGAGGTGAGAGCCTTCTTAGGTCTCACAGGGTACTACAGGAGGTTTGTCAAGGGTTATGGCAACATTGTTGCACCCTTGACAGAGCTGACTTCCAAGAAGCAGCCCAAGAAAGTGATTTGGACTGACACCTGTCAGAAAGCCTTTGAGGCCCTGAAAGCTGCCATGTGCACGGCGCTCGTGC
The DNA here is from genome assembly GCF_964263255.1 of Lissotriton vulgaris. Lineage (NCBI taxonomy): Eukaryota > Metazoa > Chordata > Amphibia > Caudata > Salamandridae > Lissotriton > Lissotriton vulgaris. The sequence goes on along the minus strand of NC_141685.1, from coordinate 87,825,461 downwards.
TCCTGGCACCCAACTTCTCAAGAGTTCATTGTCCAGTGAGACGCTTCAAAGCATTGTGTGGGGGCTGTGTTGTCACTGATGAATGTGGAGGGCCTAGATCAATCTGTAGCCTTTATCAGTAGAAGGTTACTTCCATGGGAACAGAGGTGGAGTGCTATTACGCGTGAGGCATTTGCAGTGGTCTAGGCACTGAAGAAGCTGAGACCATACCTGTTTGGGACTCACTTCTGGGTTCAGACAGACCACAGGCCCTTCAGATGGTTGATGCAAATGAGGGGTGAGAATCCAAAGCTGTTGAGGTGGTCCATTTCCCTACAGGGTATGGACTTTACGGTGGAACACTGCCCTGGTACAGAACACGCCAACGCTGATGGTCTGTCCAGATTTTTCCACCTTAGTGAAGAGAGTTCCCAGGAGTTAGGGTAGTTCTCCCCACTTTTCAGCTGGAGGGGACACGTTTTAGACCTGGCACCATTGGCGTGGGTCTTCTTTCCATTTTTTGCTGATGCCTCATGTGTTATTGCTGTGTTAGATGTTTTGGGCACTGTGCCACTGCTATCCAGTGCCACAGTGCAAGTGCTCCCTACTGTAGATTGCTGTATTAATCAGTGGTTCCATGTTTGACTATTTGGTTTACTTGTTAGACCCTAGTTCAGTGCACTGAGTGTGCCCAGGGCGTGTAAATCCAAATGCTGCTGGTGGGCCAGCAGCACTGGTTGTACCACCAACAGAAACAGCCTTGTAAAATGTGTCAAATGTCTGCCATTGCAGAACCCGTGTGCAGTCTGGTACTGTCATGCTGAATGGGCAAGTGCACCCACTTGCCAGTCCCTAAACCTTCCCATTTCTTCATATTAGTCACTCCTATGGTAGGCCCAAGGGCAGGGCGCATTGTAAGTATACGATAGGACCAGCCCTGGTGTGTGTGGCATGTCCTAATAGTGAATTACAGCCATTTTCATTTTTCACTATTGCAAGGCTACCTGTTCTCCATAGGCCAGAATGGGCTGTTAGAATTGTTACATTTTATAATCCTAACAGGCTCAGAGAACATGTTAGAAATTCGAGTTTATTATGCCTGGACTCAGAATAATAAAAAACATCTTTTAGTGAAGTTTATTTTAATATTCTGTGTTTACAAATACCACTTTTAGAAAGTAGGTATTTGCTTCTCTAACCATTCAAACCTGCCTCTGCTAGGATGTGAATTCCTTTGTCTGGTTTTGTTAGTGACAGGGCTGGGGGATTCCAAGACAGGCTGAGTCACCCAGTGGTGAATAGAGAGATCTGCAACTAGATTGGAGGGAGGAGTGCACCTGAACTCTGAATAGGGCTGTGCCTGCCTTCCACAATGCTGGCTCCACCTCCTGGGGAGCGGCTGATGTCTCTGCCCTGCCCACTGAAAGAAGAGAAGGAGTCTTGTAAACGAGGTGCTCCAGGACTGTACTTTACTTCCATAATGCTGGCTCCATCGCCTGTGGGGCGTCTGATGTTTCTGCCCTGCACTGTGAAATGAAAGGAGAAGTCTGGTAAACAGAGTGCTTCAGAACTGGTTTGGACTGGGCAAAGGCCCCTCTCCCCTCAGAGAACAAAGGATTTCTGGATATAAATATTGGGACCCTGATCCCATGAAATTAGATCACTTTGGACTACAAGAAGAAACCTTGACTGAGGAGAGGAACCTGAAGAAACTGAGGAGAGACTATTCCCAAGCTGAAGTGCTGCTTGGGGGATTGGCCTGCAGTGGTTGCCTTACTGCCAAAGGAAGGAGAAAGGAACTTTCTGTACTTTGCTTTCAACTTGTGAAGGATCTCCAAGGGTTTGGAAAAGAGCTTGCCTCCTGCTGAAGTCTCAGGGGCAACAGACTTCACCCCCCAGCTCCCCAGAGTTCTTGTGTTAGTGCCTGCTGCTGTTTTGGGCCTTCTGAGAAACTGCATGTCGCAAGGAGCTGGAAGCGCGACTCTACAAGAGGAAGCGTGTCGCTGGTGATGTGCCTGCTGTCGCAACTCCGGAAAAGGGAGGGTGTCGCTGCTGGAACTGTCACACTGCACCGCATCGAAGAAAAGCGTGCCGTAACAAAGAGGAAGCATGTCGCCGTCGCTGGTGCTGCCGTTGCAACACCAAAGAAGGAGGGTGTCGCCGCAGTGGTTGTCGCACTGCACCGCATCAGGAGAAGAATCTTGCAACGAGGTTGGAGAGTGTCGCCGTCGCTATGCCTGCCGTCGCAACTCCGGAGAAAGGAGTGTGTCAGCGCGGGAACTGTCGCATTGCACCGCCTCGACCAAGAGCACCACACATCCCCCGAGAAAAGTGCCGTCTTCGGAGCTGCTGCCTTCGCATCTTGGATGTTGCCGCTGTAGTTGTCACATCGTGCGGAATCTTCACGCATCGTAGGAGAAGAGCGTCGCCGCTGGAGCTGCTGCCGTCGCATCTTGGATGTCGCCGCTGTAGTCCACGCATCGAACCAAGAACTTCTCGCATCCCCGAGAAGCGTGCCGCATCTGGAAGATCTTCACATCTTTATTTCTTTGCACCTGAACTTTGCCCCATTCTCATCGCTGCGACATTGCTGCGTCGTGGAAGGGCAACGCAACCTAAGGTACATTGACGCAAAGTGTTGCATCTAAGAACTGAACTGAACTAAGCTTAAATCTACCATCTTAAAGTAATCATAGTGTGTATTTTTGTCGTTTATGGTCTTGTGGTAACTCTCTATAAAGTATACTTATTTTTTATATAAAACCTGTGTGGTGTCCATTTGTAGTATTGTCACTGGATTACTGTATATGGTCACAACTGCTTAACTTACAACGCCTCTGCAATAAGCCTTAACTGCTCGCGCCACGCAACCTAGAGGGTGAGCAGGGGTTATTTTAGTAGTGTAATCCCCTTGTCCTGACTAGAGGAGAGGGTCCCTGCTTGTCACAAGTACCTACCTGCGCCAACGAAAGACCCCCATCTAACAACAGGGCAAACAAATAAAATATGAGCTATTGTTTCTGACTGTTTCGGGCAAAACGGACATTCCGTGCAGGAACCTGTACCCCATTTACCAGTAAATGATTTAATAGGAAGGGTACCTATCCTAAATTGGTGGTACCATTTCCTATCACTGAGTACCGTAATAAGGTCCCAGTACCCTTCATAGTCAGATACATGTTTGGTCTCTAGAAAGTCTCTTGACAGTGAGGGACTCATCAGAGACAAAGCGTTTCATAGTGACCATGTTCCAGTATGGCCCCCTCAAATCCTTTCGAGATGGAAATGCACTATTTGTGGGATTTTGCCACAGCCAATTAAGGCCCATGTCAGTATAAGTGGCCTTTACCACTAAAAACATGGGTCAGCTCAAGTGTAACATCGTTCATGGTGACTCTCCCTCTTAGTTTTTTGTTTGTGTAGCACCATGAACTTGGTCTTGTCTACGTTAATTTTGAGACCATAATCCTGACAGAACATCTCAAATCTCCCTATCACCTTCTGCAGGCCTTGTTAAGTTTTTGAAATTAACATGGTGTCGTCGGCAAACATTAACAGGGGAATCTTCCTACCATCTAAAGTCGGAGCATCAGTAGGATGGTCCATGAAGTACTGGGTCACCCTGTTAATATAAAGAGAAAAAAGAGTTGGTACCAGTACACACCCCTGTCGAACCCCTCTAGCGATCGGGAATCTATCTGTCACTTGACCTTGCTGACCCCAGCGAACTTGAGCAAAGTTTGCGTCATGAAGTTTGATTAAAAAAGCCAGCAGGTCCAAGGGCATTCCCTGTTCTGCAAGGACACTCCACAACTTGGCTCGCGTTACTAGATCAAAAGCCGACTTTTAGTCTACAAAAGCGGCATATATTCTACCTCCATTAAGTATCGCCTCGCGCCAATAAATTAAAACAAATCTAAAAACCTGGTCTATTGTGCTCTGATGTGAGCGGAACCTGGCCAGTAAAGGTGAGAGGATGTCAAACTCGTCACGCCACACAAGCCTGGCTGTCCCCTTCTGGATGCAGTCGATTAAACTAATAGGCCTATAATTACCAGGATCCGATCTATCCCCCTTTTGAAAAATCGGTATAATCTCCGCACCCATCCATGACTCAGGGATTGGAGAACCCTTTGAAATGGCATTCACTAAGATCTGTATGTATGTTACCCACAGAGCCTTATTATACAAGAACAAGTCGGCAGGAACACAATCGAGTTTGGACGCTCTGCCACTCGGTACAATATTAAGTGCAGCTTCAACTTTCTGCTTGGTAAAGTGCAGCGCAGGATTACCAACTTGGGTAACCAAAGGATCCTGGGATAATTCACATTCTCGAGCATCATTGGCAAACTGTGTCTTAAAGTGCGAAACCCAGAGTTCGGGAGCTACACGGTTGTTCGGAGGTTGGCTCGGCTTTCCCTTACCCCACTAAACCAAGTGCCGAAATCCAACCATGTTCCTGTCTTGGCTAGTACAATACAGCTCTTTCCAATGTCCCTCGTCCCATTCCTTTTTCGCTTTGTGTTGCGCTAACTTATACTCCACCCGTGCATCGTGGATCCTGTCCCTGTTCTTGGATCTTATCGCCATAGCTAATGCTTTAAATGCCACCCTACATGTTTTCCATTACCATGAGTCAGCCGATGCCTTATGCAGAGTTTTTTGTCGCCTTTGTCACCAAATTATTGATGGCCTCCAACTGATCCTCTTTCTTAAGTAGGTTCGACCATTTTACTCTTCTGGTGTCGTTACTTAGATGTAATTCTACACCCGCAGGAAAACCAACTTTTATGCGATTGCCTACTGGTACAAGTGCTAACAACAGGGGATTATGATCACTTTCCACCCTCTCCTGGACAATCATATCTAATAGACTAGGTCAATATCGAATAGTTTCTTACCTGTCGTTGTAGTTTTGCAGCTTGAAGATCTTTCTGGATTCACTATGCTGTGCATTATTCCGCGGTCTAGTAGTTGGGTCCGGAATCGTAGTCTTTTCTTTGTTTTTTGGGTTTTTTTTCATAGCCCAGGTGGGCATCAACGTCCCACCTTTTGGTGTCCTTCTGTGACGTTGGCATGCTTCCTGCGGAAGCTCCCACCCTTGGACGCCATCTTCGGATTCTTTTTTTCTCGTTTTGTGTGTTTGCGAATCCTTGGCAATGTTCAAGTAAGTTATTATTTTTTTTGTATCCGCTTTTTCATTAAAGGTATCTTGTTTCAGTATTCTCCTTGTTTTTTCACCACCTTATTCTCCAGTCTCATCTTTCTGGCGGAGGTGGGTGGGTTCGCTAGTGAATCAAGAAAGATCTTCACTCTGCAAAACAACACCTACAGGTAAGAAACTATTCATTTTGCAGCGTGAATCTTTCTGGATTCACTATGCTGTGCATAGACTTTGCAGCGGTTCGTTACTTTTGTGGCGGCTGGGTTGAAGATGAGCGTTGACTGTTGAATATATGTTGAAGCACTTTCTACTCTACTTGTGCTTCCTTGTTCATTTGTATATCCACACAGTAGTGCTTTGTGAACGGGTGCCCTGAAGCCCATGTTGCCGCCAGGCATATGTCCTGAATGGGTGTGTTAGCCAGGAAGGCTATTGTTTCTCCCTTTTTCCTAGTTGAGTGGGCCCGTGCCCCTAGCGCTAGTTCTTGGTCTACCTGTTTGTGGCAGAACTGGATAGTTTGTGCGATCCATTGTGCAATGGTCCCCTTCGTTACTGGTCTACCCAGGGAACTGTTTGCGAAGGATACAAATAACTGTTTTGTTTTCCTGTGTTCCTTCGTTCTTTCTATGTAGTGCATTACTGCCCTTCTAGCGTCCAGAGTGTGGAGTGCCCTCTCTGCGCTTGTGGTTGGTTTTTGAAAGAAGCTTGGTATTTGAACTGTTTAGTTGATGTGAAACCTAGACACCACCTTTAGCATGAAGTGTGGGTCTGTTCTCATCACCACCCTATCATTGTGAATTTGTATGTAGGGTTCTTGTAGCGTTAACGCCAGTAGTTCGCTCACCCTTTGCAGTGAGGTGATAGCCACCAAGAAGGCTGTTTTCATTGTTAACATTTGTAGTGAAGCCTTATGAATTGGTTCAAAGGGCGCCTTCATGAGTTCCGTTAGGACTAGGTTAAGGTTCCATGCTGGCGGCGGCATCCTCTTAGGAGGTGCGATCCTTTTTGACCCTTCCATGAATCTCTTACTATCTGTGACGTAAAGAAGCTTGTCCCAGTCTCTCCTCTTGTGTAGGCCACAATCGCTGTTAGGTGTACTCTCAGCGCGAATGAGCTTAGCTTTGCCTTCAGCAGGTGCGTGAGGTACCTCAGTACTTTTGACTCTTTTGTCATTTTCCTGTGCAGTTTTTTCTTGCTGCACCATTGCGTGAACCTCTTCCATTTAGCCAAATAGCACTTTTGTGTGCTAGGCCTCCTTTCCTCTCGCAGTACCCGCAGGGTGCTTTCTGGTAACCTTAGGTGTGGAAACTATGTCTTCAGGGGCCATGCTGCTAGGCTGAGGCTCTCAAGTTCTGGGTGAAGTACCTCTCCGTTTTGCATGGACAGTAGATCTTTTCTTTTCCCGAACTTGTGGGGTGCACCCTGTGCCATCTCCATTATCTGAGAGTACCACGTCTGCCTAGCTCATTGTGGTGCCACCAGGATCAGAGTCATGTTGCTGGTAAGTATGGGCGGAAAATCCGTTCCGCTCGCGGATTTTGCGGATTTTCGGTAAATTCGCAATCCGCGAGATTCGCGAATTTCCCGCAAAATCCGCAAATCCGCGAGCAGCGGATTTTATGGCTTGCTCGCACTGTTCGCGTGAGTTCGCGGCTTCCCAGTTCAACTTCGCGCCCCGCGAATAAGCGCTAAATTGCAGGAATACGATCTTAGCAAAACTGAAACTACTTACCAGGTTCAAAAGTTTAAGCTCATCATTAGTAGCCATTTCCTGTAGTGCTTCCTGAGGGGCCCCTCCAGAGTTCAGTTGCCTACTTGCAACTATTATGTGACCCTGCTCTGACCCTCAGAATAGTTACACATATGCCACAAAGGTCCTGAATTACAGCTAAGGAAGACAAGCAGGAGCCAGGCTGGAAGTTCAAATCCAGTGACACATTAATCAGCCCCTAATTCATTATTGTCAGTTGGGGCAGGGCATGTGTTGTAACTAATTTTGCAACAATGAAAGCACTTAGCAAGTGCAAAAGATCACTAATCAGGAAGCACTAAGGAAGCAGGTGGCAGCTAAAAAAATATTCTGTGACACATTAATCAGCCCCAAATTAATTCAGGTCTCTTGAGGCAGGGAAGGTGTGCTTTGCTTTGCCACAATAATGTACACTGGACAACCAGAGGGTGCTGTGATGAAACAGAGGGTGGCATGGGTGAGCCAGAGGGTGGCATGGGTGAGCCAGAGGGTGGCAGTGATGAAGAAGAGTGTCCCAAACAGGCTGGACACGTAGAAACAACAAGTTCGCAAAACTTGCGACCCGACAGGTAAGTTCGCGTTTGCGAAATTGTACAAAAACCCTCGCGACCTGGCAGAAACCCGCACGAACACACAAAAAAAAATCCGCAAATTCGCGGATTTTGCAGATTGCGAGTTCGCAAATCCGCAAAATTCGCGAACGCGAGATTTGCAAAATTCGCCCATGCTTAGTTGCTGGTCCTGCACTTGTTGAGTACTCTGTGTATCAAAGGTATTGGGGGGAAAAGCGTAAGCTAATGTCCTCGACCAGTCTATCCATAGGGCATTCCCCAGGGAACCCTCCCCTGGTCGCCTGGATTCGAAGCTTTGGCATTTTGCATTCTGGTGTGTTGCAAATAGGTCTATTGTTGGTGTCCCCCACCTTCTGAATAGCTTTAGCGTTTCCTGTGCATTCAGCTCCCACTCGTGGGATGCCGATGTCTGTCTGGTGAGCCAGTCTGCTTCCACATTGTCTTTCCCTGGTAGGTGTATGGCTAGCAGGTCTATATTTAGTGGGATGGCCCATTTCCATATCTCCTGCGCTAGGTTCGACAGTTGCGGAGATTGTGTTCCTCCCTGTTTGTTGATATAGAACATCGTCGTTGTGTTGTCCGTCTGGATCAACACTCTCCGGACGGTTGTACAGTTTCGTCTAGAAGGCTTTCAGGGCGAGGAACACGGTCTTCAGTTCTAGTTAGTTGATGTGTTTGACCGCATCCGCTGGAGTCCACAGACCCCAAACTCTGAGCTTGCTCATGTGTGCCCCCCATCCTTTCTGCGATGCGTCTGTGGTGATGGTCACTGTTGGGGTTAGTGGTGTTAGAGGCTTCCCCTTTGTTATGCTCTCCAACTTCCACCACGACATTTCTTCCTGCACTGTGTGCGTTACAACCACTAGATCTTCCCAACTCCCTGTAGCTTGTGACCATTGTTCTTGCAGCCATTCTTGGCATGGTCTCATGTGGAGGTGTACGTTTGGTACCAAATGTATGCATGAGGCCATCATGCCCATGACTTTGCTCGCTGTCCTCATTGTCAGAGCTCGCCCCTTCTGGTAGAGGTGCGTCTCCTTGATTAGCGCCTGCGTCCTTTTGTCGCTGGGGAACACCTTGCACTGTATGGTGTTGATCTGTGCTCCCAGGAAGATTTTTACTTGCTCTGGTTCCATACAGGATTTCCCCCAGTAAATGGAGAATCCCAGGTCCATCAGAGTGTTTGTCACGCGCTGGGCATGTTCCTTGCATGTCTTGTGAGAACTTGCTTTTATTATCCAGTCGTCTAGGTAGGGGTATACATGGATCCCTTCCCTTTTTAGGTGCGCTGTCACTGCTGCGAGGCACTTTGTGAACACCCTTGGTGCGGATTTTAGGCCGAACGCTAGGGCTGTGAATTGGTAGTGATGCTTGTTGATGGTATATCTGAGCAGGTGTTTGTGTCTCCTGTTCATTGGTATGTGCAGGTAGGCATCCTTTAGGTCTATGGTGGCTATGAAGTCTCCGAATCCTGTTTGTGGAATGACCTCCTGTAGAGATGTCATTTTAAACTTTTGTGTCTTTATGTATTTGTTTAGGAATCGGAGGTCCAGGATGGGCCTTAGTGTTTCGCCTACTTTTGGTACTAAGAAGTAAGTGGAGTACACCCCCTCGTTCCTTTCCTGGTATGGTACCGGTTCGATGGCCTCCTTTTGGAGCAGTTCCTCCGATTCCTTTTGAAGCAGTTCGAGTTCTTTTTCTGACTGCGTCCTCTTTTTTGGTCTTCTGTTTGGTGGAGTCCTTTCTAGTTCTATACAGTATCCGAACTGTATGATGTTCAGGATCCACTTGTCTGTTGTTATCTTCTTCCACTCTCTGAAGAAGAGACTTAGCCTACCTCCTACTGGTGTTACATGTTCTGTGATCTTTTGTCTGTATAACCCATCTTTTGTTTTCTTGTGCTCCAACCCGGGAGGTCTCGAGCGGGTGGGCACCTGCTGTGTGACGGCGTCACTTAGAGGTCGCTTGGTGGCCCCCTCTTTTGTTCTGACCACGTCCGTTTCCTCTCCCGCGAAAGGAGTGGCCTCTTTGCTTGTTGTGCCAGTTTTGTTTTTGGTGTCCCTGCTGCGTCTGGTTGTCACCCTGGCCGGACTGCTGGAAGGTCTGGTGTGACGTTCCCGGCTGGTTTCCCCCTCTGCCGTTTGGTCTTCGTGACGGGGTACCTTTTTTCATCCCTATGAACAGCAGGGCTCCCATGGACCTTGCAGTGTCATTCTCTTTTTTAAGCTGGGTGAGCTTGTCATCTACCGGTGCTCCAAAAAGTGTCTCTCCATTAAAAGGGGTGCTAAGGATGTTGTGCTGAACTTCCTGCTTGAATCCTGAGATTCTGAGCCAGGATTGCCTTCTTCCAGTGATTCTCATCATCAGCCTGCTGGATGTGTCTGCTCCGTCTAAGGCAGTAAGGCATGCGTTCGCCACATTCTTCCCCTCTTCCACGGGTCCACGGGGTGCGTTGCCCTCTACTGGTACTTCTCTGGGAATTTCTTCACCAGCTGCCCAATTTGATCCAGGATTTGGTACTGGTGCCTATATAGTAGGGCGTTTGAATTTGCCATGCGCCAATGCATTGCTGCTGTCCTTTCAATTTTCCTCCCCGTCAGGTCCATCCTCCTGCTTTCCTTGTCTGGTGGTGGCCCTGATGTTGTCGGCACATTTGCCCTTTTCCTTGCAATTGCAATGATAATGGAGTCTGCTAGGACAGTCCCCTTGATGTAGGCAGGCCTTAACAATCCTGGAGGCAGAATGCTTGGTTACGTGTGAGATGGCGCTCTAGCATGAGCTGAGCCTGTCTGCAGCTTTCGGAACCATGTCCTTATAGCTGTTCTATGATATTGCCATACCATATACTTTCAAGTGCATTATAATCCTCGCGGTTAATGCTAACTTCGGTTTGGCTTTATCCAAACATGTCGTGTAAAGTGTCATACGCTTTGGAATACTACCCCCTCGTCAATTCTGGCGACGGGGGTAGCATTCCAACTTCTAGAGGGAGAAGACATGTTAAAACTACTGTACCCGGTTAAAGTTAACCAGAGCCACAGCATCACAAAATGGATGTTGCTGCCACAGACTGTAACTACTTATGGCCCGGCAAGTAACAAACTGCAGAAGATAGTGAACAAAAATTGGGGAATCCTCACTTCAGCTAACATTAAGTGGCCAAAACCCAGATTTGCGAATAGAAGAACTCGCAACCTGAAGGACATACTGGTCCACACAAGACCGCCACCAAAAAACCATTAGCTGTTACCAATTCACTGTGGGATACACGCCCGGTGGTTGGACATTACCCCCGTGGGTCATGTTCCATGTGTCCTCTTACCAAAGTCACCAAAGAAATACAGTTATTGCCTGATTTCAGATGGAAACTCTCAAACCACACGAATTGCAATACAAGCCATGTGATCTACATGATCACATGCCCATGTGGAAAACGCTACATAGGCATGACGTGCAGAAAAGTTAAGCAGCGCCTGTGTGAACACCGTAGCAACGTCAAATGCAAGAAAATGACAACTAAAATGTCTAACCATTATCTAGAAGCAGGCCATACAATCAATGACCTCAATTGGGTAATTCTGGAAACTCTGAGTAACATAAACCACAATGCAGAAAGAATTCTCTATGAGAAAGAACAAAGGTGGGTGCACAGACTCAGAACTGACCAAGATGGACTCAATGACAACATTCCGTGGGGAAATATTTACAAATAAAGAGTCATTTGAATAGAACTTGCTAACCAACCAACAGTGAACAACTGTAACCTACCAATGATACGATTGAGAGAATTGTACTGTTAGTTGTCACAGAAAAACTGTAACACAAATGGATCCAAGAATTAAGACCACTTATTGTAGTGTTATGGCCTACTTTATTGATAGATCGAAATGGATTAATTTTCAAGAAGCCCTCTCAGAACAGGACTTATTCTGAAAATCTAAGAGATAAGTGAAGTCTCTATGAGAATTATGCACTTCATCTTAATTTAAACTTACTGCGAGGCTCTTACAGATTACAAATATATAATATATGTGCATTATTATTGTCAACTAAAAAACAGACTGCTAACAATCTCCGCAAGTCGGTTCACACTGGTAACTTAATTACATAAATGTGTGATCCCCTACTCATTGACCTTTTTCAAGACCCGTGCATTTCTGAAATCTTAGTAGCATCCGGCTTTTACTATTAATATTTGATCACTGAAATTTAATAATTTAGAAAACAGACCGCCAATTCCAACAATAGTCTGTTCACACTCGCGTATTTCACCACATATATGCGTGAACTCGGAACAAGACGCGCTTCCGGGACCAACAGTGGCAGAGTCAGAACAAGTCGGAAGACGGAGTGCCGCAGCAGGCCTCCCTGACCCACTTGGATCCTGATGAGGTTTATTAAAGCCGCTAACTGAGGTATGTGAAATGCGCCATTTATGTGTTTGCCTCGGCGTGTAATGATCACAAAACTTGTAAGAGGGTTGAGATATACGAGCATTTTCTTTTTGTTAACACAAGGTGAATTGGGCGCCTGGGTTCCTTGCTGTTGTCTATAAGGGCGATACTAGAGGGACATAAGACTAAAGATGCCACGTATAAGTTCAATTGAGTTAGCCATATGCACATAGAACAGCCGCCATAACGACTAACAAACAGTTTAAAATACAAGTAATATAAAATCGATCTTGTCTAAATAAACGTTATGAGCCTGTGATATACAATTCCACTGAGAAGGAAAACGTAGGTTTACATAATATTATGCGGGAGTCACGCTAGTTGTCACGCAACTTGACAAGGAATAGAGAAAACTTGCCATTCCTGATAACAACAAGGTATTGTACCTGAAATTTGCCATTAATGAGGAAGTTGAACCTGACCATGAGTTAGGGAGGTCAGTTTGGAAGTATTGCTATTTTCCAGTTGCTACGCCATTGTGCGTTTTATATGTTCCTGGTATTTGAAAACCAGTTGACTAGTCTTGTGTTAACCCAAAACACCAGTCCCTTTGTCTAGTTTGTCTTTTCTTTTCACAGGTACCCATTGACCTCATGAGAACACCACAGATTGATGTTCTTTTCAACACAGATACATTAGGTAATACCTAGATGCACTATTCACATATAGAGATATTAGAAGTCTCTATACACTTCACACCCTGGTCCTGAAGAAAGCCCACCTGACCGTTTGGCGATTAAGGGCTGAAACATGTCGACCTAGAGCACACCTAAGTGTGAGAGAGTCATTACGACTCTCAGTCACCTATATAGTTTTTACTGCCTCCAGAAACCAGAACTATTAAAATACTTCTCTGGCTTTGAGAGACTTTTAACAACCTTCACTATACCCTATCACTGATCACTACTGTTTTTAACAAAGGGTATTACCTCCTGGTGGAGGCTGCATAACAACAAAACCCTATGATTATGCAGACACGTGTGAGGGCTAGCGGAGAATCAAGATATACCGCTTGACGTTACCATCCATTAACACGTGCTTGAGTTTTTTTAATTGGGACTAGAAAGAACAAATCCCGCATACCCAATGTTGTGCAGGACAAGTGATCCTTCCCATTTGATTAGATGATGGCCACCTAAATTGACACATCTGGCTGATCACTCAGCTGGGGCAAGGTCGTGTAATCACCCCTTGCTTAGGTATAGTATCCCTATACCTACTTTATATATAGACACATAGTAACCTATAAGTTACTCCTATGGCAGGCCTTAACAATCCTGGAGGCAGAGTGCTTGGTTACGTGTGAGATGGTGCTCTAGCATGAGCTGAGCCTGCTGCAGCTTTTGGAACCATGTCCTTATAGCTGTTCTATGATATTGCCATACCATATACTTCTAAGTGCATTATAATCCTCGCGGTTAATGCTAACTTTGGTTTGGCTTTATCCAAACATGTCGTGTAAGGTGTCATACACTTTGGAATACTACCCCCTCGCCAATTCTGGAGACGAGGTAGCATTCCACCCTTCTAGAGGGAGAAGACATGTTAAAACTACTGTACCCGGTTAAAGTTAACCAGAGCCACAGCATCACAAAATGGATGCTACTGCCACAGACACAAGTCTGACCTCCTGCTGCTGGGAGTCCTTCCAGTCAGGGAGGCTTGGACAATAGGTTTCCTGCCTGGGGAGGTGCGAGCACCACCCCAGACAGGACTTTGTGTATTGGGACAGGGAGGGCTGAATAGGTTGAGACACTGCCTGAGGCACACTAGGTGCTTCATGCACACCCCAGTTCAAACCGGTTGCTGGGGCACTCCAGCCCTAGCTCTGGCGCGAAACTGGACAAAGGAGAGGGGGTGTAACCACCCCCCTTCATGGTATATTTTTGTATATTTCTAAAGCGCAAACAATCGCTCCGAAAGGAGCATCCTGGCGCTGACTAAACAGTGTGCAAAGGATCGGAAACAGAGAGGAGACTATATGAAGGACATTACGTAATCGTCAGAAAGAGAATAAATCCACGTTTTGAGTTGTTTTCTAAATTGGTTTTCCTGGGTTAGGGATCTAAGATGGTTGAGAATAGAATTCCACGCTTTACCAGATAAAAAAGACAAAGACTTGCCTCCTTTAGTCTTAAGTTTGAATTTTAACGGCTTGATCAGGTTCTGACCTGAGGATCTTAAGGTCCTTGCGGGATTGTAGTGTGGTAACCGTTTGATGAGATAAATCGGGCCAGTGCCATTGAATGCACGGAATGCTATAATTAAGATTTTAAACAGTATTCTTTTAGGGAGTGGTAACCAATGAAGGGTTTTAAGAGCGGCCGAGGCAGATGATCTCCTGGGTAACTTGAGAACAAGTCTAGCCGCTGCGTGCTGCACGCCTTGGAGTTTTCTGAGGGTGTTTTTCTTTTTAACCACTGTCATCAGACCGTTGCAATAAACAAGACGTGCAAGAATTAAGGCCACTGCCACTGCCTTTCTTGAGTCTATGGGAAGAAAGTCGAAGAACTTTTTCAGTGACTTAATGATATTAAAGCAGCTTCCTGCAACATTCCTGACATGTTGGTCGAAGGATAATTCGGCGTCAAATAGATTCCAAGATTCCTCGCTGATGCAACTACTTGCGGTGGCGCAGGGATGTCCTCAGGCCACCATTTGCTGGGACAGAATTGGGGATTTTTACCCATGGGCAGAATTTCCGTCTTACTGGTGTTGCATTTAAGATGGTTTTGATCCATCCAGCAGAAGACATCTCTTAAACACTTCTTAAAATTCAACTCAGCATCTGTAGAGTTGTTCTCCAAGGGAACAATAAGCTGAGTGTCATCGGCATATGATGTTACTAATATGCCGTATGACTCAATTAAAGAGATGAGAGGGACCATATATATATTGAACAATAAAAAGCTCAATATTGAGCCCTGAGGGACTCCAGAATGAACCTTTTTCTCTTTAGAAAGAAAAGTGCCCAGAGAGATGGTCTGGGACCTGTCTGCCAGGAAGGAGCTTATCCAATCCAGTGCAACATCCGTGATTCCTATATCCCTAAGTCTATTAATCAGTAGGGAATGGAAGATGGTATCGAACGCCGCCGTAAGATCTAATAAGATCAGGACGGCGTTCTTCCCCTGATTTTGTAATAGCTTTATTGAGTCAGTGAGTTCAATCAGGGCAGATTCCGTAGAATGGTGTGAACGGAAACTCGGTTGCTGAGGATGAAGGATATGATGTGTGTCTACATAATTTTTTTATTCTTTATGGACCATTTGTTCAGTGATCTTACCCAGAACGGGGAGGAGTGAAATCGGGCGCAAATTAGCAAGGTCTGTAGGGGACTTATTTGCTTTTTTTCATAAGAGGTCTCACGATTGCATGCTTCCATTCACCAGGCACAACGCCTGTCCTCAGGGAAGCATTAACAATCTTATTTATGATGGGATTGACAACCTCAATTAATTGATGGAGGATTCTAGGTGGATATGAATCCGAGGGGCACCCGATTTACATGACATGATTGCCTCCCGGGTCTGGAGAAGCGTGACCGGGGTGAAAGTTCTAAGACAGCCCTTCAGGTTCTTTCCACAGTCCGGTGGAGTAGCAAACAAGACTTGACAAGGAGCTTGGAAGTCCTTTTGTATTAGTGAGATTTTTTCTTCAAAGAAATCCGCAATCTGATTGCAGAATTCTAAGGAAGGTGGGATTTCTGGTTGTAGGGCTCTAGGATGGGTAAAAGACTGGTGGGTCACCCACCCATAGGAGGGGCCTAGAAAGTAATCAAGCCCCTTTTGGTTGTATAAAGGAAGGAGCAGAGTCCTTAGACTTTAGATTAATCCTGAACTGGAACTGAAACTTGAAACGAAACTCTGGACCTTCGACATTCTGCTGAAACAGAAGACTGAAGAATCACCCTTGTGGCCAAGGAGTGACCACCCTGGGCAACCAGGCACCATCCAGCAAATTAACGGCTTGCTTTGTCGACGTTCCCGCCGGAACCCGAGCACACAGCCTGACAAGACCCAGACTTCCAGACCTCTCTGAGACCTCTCTTCACGACTGCAGCACAGCTGAGCTCCATGGAGGCGACGAGACACGTGGGACCGGACATCTTGAAAAGCCTGCAACTTGCTAACAGCGCAGCTCCTGAGGCATCCTCGAAGCGGTGCACTGGGGATTGAGAAACCCCGAAACCGATCTCCACCTGCACCGAAGACCAGCCCTCCACACTCCACGAGTTCTGCGTGGGGCCCTTCTGCTTGTGTTCTGCTCGACGCGTTGTCCGGTTGCTGGCCCGTTGGCTAGTGACCTCTGTGACGACAATCCTTTTTATCTACATCGCTAGTCTGGTTGCTCCAGACTGACCCTTGCTTCCCTGCAAAGGTGATGTTCCTCAGACCTTGCTGGTCTGCACCAGAAGCCTTTTGTGTATCCTGTGTGGGTTGCCTTTGCCAAGGCTTGTTGACTCCAATCCGGCAGTCGACCCCTCCATCTGCGAGAACCTATGTGGGACAGCTCCTCTCCATCACCTGGTCGCCCTCGACGCCTCCTGGTCCGCGTGGCTGCAAAGACAAGCTTCAAGACAGCACCTGATTGCTCCTCGACATCGTCTGGTTCCTTCCTGGTTCAACCCGGTCACTGGCTAGTGACCTAGACTCTGTCCCCTCTGCTTTCAGGTCTTCTACATCTTTGATCCACCCGGACATCTTCCTCCTGGTCGCCTGCAGCATCTTTCTTCAAGGCCCCATAGGAATCAACGACGAAACCAGACACATCTTCAAACCTATGCACCCGACGTCCGTGGGTGAGGTAACGCGAGTACTTCGGTGCTCCCAAGGGTATTGATTATCCAAGTGTCTAGGTTTTTAGTTGTTTCCTCCTATCTAGACCAGAAGTGTCCTAAATCCTTTTAAATCTAACTTCGAGATTCCCATTGACTTTGTATTTACTCCCGCGTGTGTGTGAAGACACTGCACGCGCCGCCTGTGGGCCTTCTACTTCTAAACTAAGGTTCAGATAGTGTAGCCCCAGCGATTCCCTAGGCCCTAGGCCTTTCCTTTTCTTGTGACGTGGTACTTATACCACTTTCTTAATATATGGTTTCACGTGCCCCTAGGGCCTAGCTGTAAATTGTGCTATTTAAAGTATTTCTTCTAAGTAACTTGTTATGTGCTTTGACCTCTGATCTCAAAGAGTTCAGAGGAGTGTGTTAGTAAATAAATACATATGTATTTAATATATATATCCTGTGTGGTGTCATTTAATTTGGTATTCAAGGGGTTACATATGATAAAACAGCTGGCTTTACACGCCCTCAAGAGTCTTTTAGCCTAAGACTGTTCTGTCTACACTACCACTAGGATAGCTGGTCTATAAGGTTGACTTACAACCATCACCATAATGGTTGTTTGGACTGGTGCAAGGTGATCACTAGAATAGTGAACATCAGTGTTTCCCAAACTGGGGTCCGTGACACATTCCCAGGGGGTCTGTGGGAAGCAGTTTTAAAAGCACAGAAACGTTTCTTGTATAATTAGCAGCTTTCGAACAACAATAAAAGTGTCAAGATAATGCCAGTGATTAATGTACCTGCTGGAGAGAGATGAGAGTTTTGTTCAGTGGCAGCTTTGATTTAACTAATGTAGCACCGAGGGTTAATGTGCCTACTGCAAAGAACGTGAAAAATGCATTTTAAAAAGAAGTATTTTATGTGCATAGGTCTGTGGTTACTGCTTTTGTCACAGAGATTCTTTTGTTACTGTGCGCTTCATAAGTGACAATCGTAATCTAGCAGAGGGGCCTATAAACTGTCATCAAAGAGCTGCTTACAAACTGCATGGTACCAGTTAGTAACTTATGTTGTTCCCAGTCATTCATTATCGTGATGCTGCTAAATATATTTATTTGGTTGGAAATACATTTGTAATACTAAAGTCAGTGCTAGCCACTGTGTTATTTTCTGCATCCTGAGTTTGTGCTTCTCCAGACCAAGCACTATTTAAAAATGCCTACCAGTATGAATGACATGTGAATACTACACCTTGTAGTACCCTTTACCTTATGTAAATTTTCTATACACTGTATGATTCATTGTCTCTATATATGTGTGATGTAAATTGCTCTGACATCCTACAATGGTATGAGAGATGCTATAAAACAAATGAAATACATGTGACAGAGGGGCTATTCCTTCAAAATAAAATACTAAGGGCCAGATGTTCGACCCATTTTATATGCGCAACGGGTTGCCGAACCCGTTTGAGCATGCAAAAACCTATTGGGTCATGTACATAGCCTATAGCGCGAGTCGCAATTTTTTTGTGACTCGCTAAATAAGTTTCGCAACTTGCTACTTGCAAGGGGCATTCCCTTCCAAATAGCGAGTCTCAAAACCACTTACACATTTTTTGCAACTACAACTGCGGTAGCAAAACACTTTCAATTACCACACACTTCAAGTAGATGGTAATGCATTCACAAATGGGAAGGGGTCCCCAGGGAACCCCCTTCCCCTTTGCAAATGCATGCAAAATTATTTTTTAAGGGCAGGAAGTGGTCCCAGGAACCACTGCCTGCCCTTAAAAAATGAAACAAAAACATTTAATTTTCTTTTTAAATGCATGCATGCATGGAAAAGAGCTGCAATTTTAAAAAGAAAACTGCTTTATTTAAAAGCAGTCCCAGACATGGTGGTCTGTTGAGCCTAGCAAGCCACCATCCCTGGGAGGGCTGGCATTCCCAATGGGCTCGCAAATTGCAAGAGATTCAATAATATTTATGAGCCTCGCAATTTGCGACCCCATTGGAAATCCCAAACAGTGTTAAACACACTGTTGTACATTTCATTAAGCGACTCGCAATTTACCACTCGCAATGTGTCGCCAATTGCGAGGCGTTAAATGAAATGGTCGTACATCTGGCCCCAAAATCCTTAGTACTTTGAGTATTTGTTTTGTGAGCACACGTGTTTTTTTCGAATTACTGTTTTAATATTTGAAATTTAACTTGTACAAATTGCCTGGGGGTCCCCGGCTTCCAGGTGTGACTCAATGGGGTCAGAAAAAAGATAGGGAGATAGAGGGGAAATGCTTAGGCTCACCCTCCAAGGTCAGATAAGTCACAAAAAATCTCTAGGACAGAGATCAGGAGCCTAGCTGTTAACTGTTGTCCTATTCACAACGCTCACTGGGGTTGGAATAGTGTATACAATGAGAGAAAAAGAGAAAATGCTTTTTTTCTTAGTTTATACACTATTCCAACCCCAGTGAGCGTTGTGAATAGGACAACAGTTAACAGCTAGGTTCCTGATCTCTGTCCTAGAGCTTTTTTGTTACTCATTGGGGGTCCTCAGAAGTCAAAAGTTTGGGAACCACTGGTGAACATCATATACCAGGCCAACTTCTCACATTGGTGTGCAGCGGTTGGGATTAGAGCTTGCTGCTGTTTTACCACTTGTAATCTTGAGATATCATTTGAAAGATCACATGGGTACCTGTAGGTACATATAAAAACAAGTCTTAGTATACTTAAGTTCTACTGAACTTAGCTGTTGTAGAGCAAAGAGCCTAGCACACCCTGACTACAACTCCTAGATAGGTTCTGTAAGAAAACATATAGGGTAGGTAGGTGCAACGCCACACCTCACTAGAAACCATGTCTCAGACATTGAACCCCAGTGGTTCTCTGGCTGTAGAGGTAGATCCCTTAGGGACTCCATCGAGATATGAAGCCATAGCCTTCCAAGAATTGAGAGAATTGTGCACTTCTAGAAGGCTAAAACGGGGTTCAAACCCTACCCTCAAATTCCTGATTAAGCTATTAGAAGAGAATGATGCTCAACAAGCACCTAAGTCGGGTGATTCAGGTAGCACAGATGAAGTCCAACCCTCAGCAGAAGATTCCACTGATACTTTTGGTACCAGAGGATGAAGATGAGGGAGAAGAGGTAGATTCTGATATTGAGGTAGGCAGCCAGGTCCCAATCAGAAGACTTAGCCAGGCTAACCTAAGCATGCATGGGAGTCAGTATGGGCTGCCCCCATACAGACCCCCAAGTGGGCTTAACGAAAGGCTGAAAAGAGGAAGATCTCACTCCAGGGAATCTCTCCAATCTCATGCCTCAAATGGCTCTCATGGCCCTGCTCAGAGAGAGATGACCTCTCCTCAGACTTGAATTTGACCTAATCAAGCAGGACATTGGGAGAAAATATGCGATAATTAAATCTTGGTATAAACTATGGCAAAATAGATCCAATCTGCTAAATGATGCCCTGTGGCAAGCCCAGGAGGATCCAAATTCAAGTTACGGTAAATACTTAAAAAAGGCATTAGATGATACTAAGATGAAGGAGTTGTGGTCTAAGAACCCGTCATTTCAAATCTTCCGTGGCTTAGCAAACAAGGCGTCAAAACTGCAATCATTATTGGCAGACAAAGCCACCTTAGCAAAAAGATCGCACGGATGGATGGTTCTCCAATCATATACTACACTTCGACCGGCGGAATACCTCGGCGCAACATACTCGCCGCACTTAAAACTCAAATGAATGCATCTAGATTTGGGGTATTGCCAAGCACAGTGGAACAACCATTATGGAAATATAGTGGCATCAAATCTAGTTGTTTATGTGGGGAAGCCTGGCAAGACATCATCCATCTAATATGCGTTTGTCCTAATTTAAAAATGCAACATATGCGATTACTGAAAAAGGCATTTAATGACAGAGGTATTCGAACATGTAGAGGGGCAATAATTAAAGGACTCAGCACGACTGACCCTCAGCTGGCTTGTAAAATAATGACATTTTTACTGTATTATGAGACAAATTTTAAATTGGCATAATGAGAAAGACATTGCTGTTGTTTACTAAGATAATGTTTAATTCATAAGTGGGTTCATGCTTTAAAAAAATATATATATATATAATTCTTTTAAATAATATTTTATATTGACCTTATATTTGTATTATGACATTGTTATGGTTTTAACTAACTTAAACAATAAAGGTAATCATTCATTCACTCTCTTCAGAGAAGGGAACATGAGGCAAGAATGAGAGAGGCTAATCTGAGGATTGAGAGGCAAGAACTTGAAGTTGCCTTGGCCAAAGAGAAGCTTGCTCGTGCCAGAGGGCACAGAGAGAGTGGGTTAGAACCCACTGGTGGCAGCAATATCCCTAAGGATAAAGACAGGTCCTATGATACTAGAAACCTGAGTAAGATTGTGCCCCCCTACAAGTGTGGGGGTGACATCCACAAATGGATAACTGCTTTGGAGAGAGCCTGCAAAGTGCAGCAGGAACCCCAAAGTCAGTGGGCAGCTATCTTGTGGCTCTCATTTTCTGAAAAAGGTAGAAATAAGCTCCTCACAGTTAGTGATGAGGATGCTAACAACTACTCTGTCCTGAAGAGTGCTCTGATTGATGGGTTTGGCGTAACCACTGAGCAATACAGGTTGTTGTTCAGGGACACCCAGAAGACACAGACTCAGGACTGGACTGATTTTGTAGATTGTGCTACTAAGGCTCTGGAGGGCTGGTTATTGGGCAGCAAAGTACATGACTATACAGGATTGTATAATTTGATTATGAGGGAGCAGATCCTTAGTAATTGTCAAAAACAGCTTCTACACCAGCACCTGGTGGGCTCTGATCTGACCTCTCCACAAGAATTGGGTAAGAAGGCAGACAAATGGGTCAGAACCAGGATTAGGCCTAAAAATCAGGGTGGTGGCCAGAAGAAAGATTCTACCAAGCCTCAAGAGAAGGGTGGGGATAGATCTAAAGACAAATCCACTACAGGGCCCCAAAAATCCTTTGAGGGGGGTGGGTCCCAAAATCCTTCCTCTACAGTTAAGAAACCTTATTGCCATGCCTGTAAACAGCCAGGCCATTGGAAAACTGACAGCAGTTGCCCCAAGGCCAGCAATAAGGAAAATGTTCCTCCGGGTAATACTCCAACGCCTCCTGATACTACTAGTAGTAATGCCCCAGGTGGTGGGAGTGCCCCCAAGAATTTGGCTGGGTTTTCTTGGGGAACTCAGGTCGACTCTGGCCTAACCAGGTCCCCTACCACAGCTACTGGTGTCTGTGAAAATGGCATGGGGTTTGCCAACTTCACTGCTTTTCCCAACACTTTGGGAAAGTACAGACAAGAGCCCCTCATCAATGCCAGAAAGTTGAAGACTATAGCGACACAGGGGCTAGCATCACTATGGTGACTAACAGTCTAGTCCCCCTCAGGACAACTTTTACCAGGGTTCACCTATCAGGTGACCAATATTGATGGAGTGCAGACAGATCATCCCATAGCAGTAGTAAATCTCAGCTGGGGAGGTGTCACTGGCCCAAAGAGAGTGGCAGTGTCTACAAACTTGTCTGTAGATTGTCTACTGGGAAATGATCTAGAGATCTCAGCCTGGGCTGAGGTAGAACAGGAAACCCATTCCAAAATGGTAGGCCTTCCCCAAAAGGTTAGTGGGGCTGTGATAGTCGCTGCCCCTGCTCAAGCAGATTTCCTCCCTGAAAAGGTTGGAAGGGCTGTGATGGCCACAGCCCAGGCTCAAGCAGACTTCCCTGAACAGGTTGGCAGGGCTGTGATGGTCACAGCCCACACCCAGACAGAGTTCCTTCCTGAAAAGATTGGTATGGCTGTGATGGCCACAGTTCAAACTCAAACAGATTTCAGTGTTGTGAAGCCTGAAACTATGGATCACTCCACTCAGACAGAGAGCATTGGGGAGGAAGAAAAGTCTCCCTCCCACCAGACATTAGGTGAGAGTCAGCCTAATCAGGGAACTGACCCTACCCCTTGTGAAGGAACTGCCCCAGAGGTAGTCAGGCCTAGCCTGGCAGAGCCCCTGATGTCAGTGGACCCTTCCAAAGTGGGACCCAGTCTGAAGCAGGTAACCTGCCCATCTCTACCCTGCCTCAGTCAGCCCAGGGCTGTAGAGGTCAGAGAGGCCAGTGGACCCCAAAGGGCCCCCTGTTCACAGGAACCCCCCCATCAGCAGATAGGGGCACCAAAGCTAGAAACCCTAGCCAGGTGAAAATTCCAAGAACTCCCGAGGGATCTCCATTACACCTAGTTAGGAACCTCCCCCAGATGGACTCTGTTGGGCACAGCCAAACCTGGGACCTAAGGACCCCAAACCTGACCTGTCCCTCCAGTGAGCCAACAGAAGGGACCCAGCCTCCAGCTGTAGGTAGCCAGAGGTTGACCCTGAGAGCACAGTGCAACTCAGTCATAGAAAGGCATATATGGTGGATAGTGATTGGAGTAAGTTGAGCCCAACATTAGTGGACCCTCACTTCAGTACTCCAACCCAGCACCAGCCTTTTACTTTGCCAAAACACCCCACAGGTAGAGATTCCTTATGGTGGAGACCCTCTGATACCCTTAGGGTGAGGGATTGCTTAGTGGACCATGAGACAGGGGGTAACCATGCCAGTGCAGGTACTTCCTTATATGGCCACTTAGGCAATATAGGCTTACCTGGTCAAAGATAGCCTTATCTCCTTTTGTTTGGGGAGGGGGGGGGCGGGGGGGTTGCGTCGGAAGGTGGATACCCGACTATGGTTACCCCCAAGTTTTTGCCTAGTGTTTAGCTGGTTTTCGACTTAGTTGGCCTGGGATCCTGCTATTCAGGACCCCAGGCTATCTGCTCTCTCTGTAAAATGGACTCCATATACTGTAGGTACATACCAAATTGGATATTGGGTCACCACTGTGAGTCCCTGTATAGTGTACCATAGGTACCCAGGGCATAGGTGCACCCAAGGCCTACCAGGGGCTGCAGCATATATGATGCCACCCCTGGCAGGCCACCTAAATTGACACAACTGGCTGATCACTCAGCTGGGGCAAGGTTGTGTAATCACCCCTTGCTTAGGTATAGTATCCCTATACCTACCTTATATATAGACACATAGTAACCTATAAGTCACTCCTATGGCAGGCCTTAACAATCCTGGAGGCAGAGTGCTTGGTTACGTGTGAGATGGTGCTCTAGCATGAGCTGAGCCTGTCTGCAGCTTTCGGAACCATGTCCTTATAGCTGTTTTATGATATTGCCATACCATATACTTTTAAGTGCATTATAATCTTCGCGGTTAATGCTAACTTCGGTTTGGATTTATCCAAACATGTCGTGTAAGGTGTCATACGCTTTGGAATACTACCCCCTCGTCACTTCTGGCCACGGGGGTAGCATTCCAACCTTCTAGAGGGAGAAGACATGTTAAAACTACTGTACCCGGTTAAAGTTAACCAGAGCCACAGCATCACAAAATGGATGCTGCTGCCACAGACACAAGTCTGACCTCCTGTTGCTGGGAGTCCTTCCAGTCAGGGAGGCTTGGGCAATAGGTTTCCTGCCTGGGGAGGTGCAAGATTGAAGAACACTGCCCTAGGCCCTAGGCCTTTCCTTTTCTCGTGACGTGGTACTTATACCACTTTCTTAATATATGGTTTCATGTGCCCCTAGGGCCTAGCTGTAAATTGTGCTATTTAAAGTATTTCTTCTAAGTAACTTGTTGTGTGCTTTGACCTCTGATCTCATAAAGAGTTCAGAGGAGTGTGTTAGTAAATAAATACATATATATTTTATATATATCCTGTGTGGTGTCCTTTCATTTGGTATTCAAGGGGTTACATATGGTAAAACAGCTGGCTTTACACGCCCTCAAGAGTCTTTTAGCCTAAGACTGTTCTGTCCACGCTACCATTAGGATAGCTGGTCTATAAGGTTGACTTACCACCATCACCATAAGGGTTGTTTGGACTGGGGCAAGGTGATCACTAGAATAGTGAACATCATATACCAGGCCAACTTTTCACACTGGCTCCATCCCCTGAGCCATGACACTCTCTAGCATTGGGAGATACTGGCTCCTAGTCTGTGTGGGGAGTAGTTTCACGAATAAAAAGTCAGATTTCTGCTTTTCCTGGTTCAGCTTGACCCCAAATGCTGTTGCCGCGTTCTTCACGACTATATTGTATGCCCCAATGTCGTCTGGCGGCGAAGGCCTCGAAGGGTATGTGTCTACGCCCTCTTCTGGACTTTCGGTGTTGAGGTCTGTTAGACCTGGCACCTTGGCGTGAGTTTCCCTTCCACTTTTTGCTGATGTGCCTCCGATGTTTGCTGGTTTTCCGATACTCAGGGCACTGCGCCACGGCTGACCCGTGCCGCAGTGCAAGTGCTCCCTACAGTAAATTGTACATACGATTGATGTCCATGATTGGTTCGTTGGATTTACTGTTAGTCCCTAGTAAAGTGCACTAGGAGTGCCGGGGCTTGTAGATGCCGATACTGCTGGTGGGCCTGCAGCGCTGGTTGCGCCACCCACCAAAGCAGCCGTAAAGATGTGTCTGGGGACTGCGACCGCAGAACCCGCGAGCGGTCTCGTACTGTCACGCTAGCTGGGCAAGTGCACCCACTTGCCAGCCCCTGAACCGTCCCTTGACTACATATTAGTCACCCCTATGGTAGGCCTGCGGGCAGGGTGCGTTGTAGGTGTAAGGTAGGACAAGCCCTGATGTGTGTGGCATGTCCTAGTAGTGACTTACAACCAAAATCGTATTTCACTATTGAAGGCTACCTGCTTCCGTTAGGCCAGACTGAGCTGCTGGAATTATTACACCCTATAGTCCCAGCAGGCTCAAGGAGCATGGTAGCGAGTCATGTTTAGTATGCCTGAACTCAGGATGATAAAATATTTCTTTTAGTAAAGTTTATTTTAGTATCCTGTGTTTGCAAATGCTACTTTTAGAAAGTTAGCATTTGCTTGCCTAGCCATTTCAGCCCGCCTCTGCTGGTATGTGTATCTGACTGTCTGGGATGTGTGAGTGACAGGGCTGGGGGGATGACAGGTGGTGAATGCGCAGATTACACCTTAGTGGGAGGTAGGAGTGCCTCTTGACTCGAACTCTAGCTGTGCTCTACCACCACAATGCTGGCTCCACCCTCCTGGGGAGCGACTGATGACTCAGCCGACACCTGGCCCAGGAAGGGCGAAGCCCCATCAACAAGGTACTCTGGCTGCCCCTGTCCGCACAATGCTGGCTCCACCTCCTGTGGGGCGTCTGATGCGCCTGCCCCTCACACTGAAAGCAGAAGCCGGATTACGCCCACCAGAGTACTCAAGGACTGAAAGTGGCTATGCAAAGGCCCCCCTGGCCTGTGAGAACAAAAGAAATACCGTATAAAAGAAGGAGCCCTGCTCCTTGAAAGCTATATCCGGTTTGGGCTACAGAAGGAACTCTGCCCGACGAGAAGGACCGTGAAGGGCAAGGAAGGGTGCTGTCTCTTGCCTGTGTCTGGTGCCTTGCTGCCGAAGGAGAGGAGAAAGGAAAGACTGCGAGAAGACTTTTGCTTTACAAGACTTTGTGCCAAACTCTGCTGAAACGATCTCCAAGGGCTTGCTGTGAACTTGCCCCCTGACCAGCGCCCCAGGACCAGTGGGCGCTACATCCTGAAGAAAGCGACTGTGTGTGCTGCGTACCGCTGCAGTACCGACGGAGGAATCTCCTCCAAGGCAACGACATCCACCTGACCACCGTGACCGGGGCCCAAAGCAACAGCGAGATCAACGTGAGGTCCAGCCGCCGCTGGCCCGAACACCGTGACCGCAACTGCACTGGGAGCCCGAGAGCAAAGTGAAGGAGGACCTGTCCGGTCCGAGCTCCCGAGTTGACTGCGCCACGAGCAGCCAATCCACTTGCAAAGACGGACAGTCGCCCTGTGAGAATCCTCCTGGTCGGTATCCTGCCCGACAGCTCAGCTGTGAGCGCACAGCTATCACCGGCACTTGGCTGGGTACGTCCTGCACTTGAGGACCGTACTGCCCCTTGCCGCCACCACACAGCCGCCGCCTCCAGGGTCGGAGCGAACGACGAGGAAAGGACCCTGCCGCCACAGAGCACCGCTGCCCCGGATGACCCGTGACCTGCTCGGCTGAGAGCCGCAACGAACAGCGACCCCGGGAAGGCAACGCGACGTGGGACAGCTCCCCTGGAAGCCGCCTGCTCCATAAGAACTTTGTTGAACCGGGCAGAAGGCCCTAAAGAACGCTTATTGCTAGAAAGAACTGTGGCAACTTGAACTAAGTAACTTGGAACCGCTATTTGAAAGTTTGATAACTGTATTCACAAGCCCGCTTGAAATTTATATAAAGATATATATTTTTACAGAATACAGTTTGGTCTCATTGTGTGGTGGGTTGGTTGTGAGGGTGTAATATTGCAAGTGTTTAACCCTATGTGCCCCAAAGATTAGCCTACGACTGCTTAAGCCACACTACCTAGAGGGTAAGCAGAGGTTGTCTGGAAGGTAACCCTCAGCCCTGACGAGGAAGAGAGAGTCCCTGCTTGTCGCTAGTGTTGCACTGCGCCAACTAGAGCCTCCCCCTTCCTACAAGGTCCTGCCATTCCAGGTCCTGTGTCCCGAGGATGCTGACCCAAGGATTGTCCGTTGGTCGTCGTCACCCTCCTCCTCATAGTAGAACTCCTCATCCTCCTGGTGTTCTTGAGCTTCAGGGCTTTTCGGCGGCTCTTCTGCCTCGAAATCCTCCTCCTCTTCTTCCACTTTGACGATTACTGTTGGTGTTTTCGACGGAATCGTGAATTGTTTGAGCCTTTCGTCGAACTCCCTTTTCCTTTGTAGGATGTTATCCATTTCAGCCTTGAGCCTTCTCTTCTTTCTTTCCAGTTCAGCGGCCTGTTCGGTGTCGGAGTGTTCGGCTGGTCTTTTCGTCGAAAATTTCAACGCCGACGTCGAAATGGGCTTCGGGTCCTGTGTCGATGCCGAGGCTGTCTTCGGGCCCTTTCTTTCAAAATCGAACATTCCTTCTCGGGGACGTGCTTCGGCGACCTTGGCTTTTCGCTGGTCTTCGCCGACTGGGAGTCCTTCTCGAAGGATCCGCTGGGCTCTTTGTCCTTGGATGCAGCTGCGGCCGTGGGGGTTTTCGGCGCCAGTGCTCCCTCCGAGGACTTTGACTAATTTTTTCGAGAGTCTGATGCAGACCTTCGATGGTCTGTCGGGGTTTAGGGGTCGACGACTCCTACCTCTTTAGAAGTTTTCTTATCGTTCTCTACGACCATGTAGTCGTAGTCTTCTACGGTGACATTATCTTCTTCGTCGGTCGATAGTCCGAGGTCTCAAAGGGACGGAGGTTGGCCCTTCCCCTGCATGGTGTAGTTGGCCCTTCTCTGTCATTCTCTGACGTGGAGGGTCTTCGGTGTGAAGGCAGAGCAACCTTTACAATCCTTGCTCTCGTTGTCGACCGGTAGGCAGAGGTTGCAAACCGGGTGCTGGTCATTCTGCGCGTACTTGTGGTGGCAGTTACAGCAGAATTTAAAAGGTGTGTTGTCCATTTCTTGCGTTCAGGGGGCCCCCTCAGTGCGCATTCTCCGTTGGACGTCAAAGTTTTCGAAGTTCTCCTTCCTCTTCTACGTCCCGGCTTAAATTTGTTCGTTCCTCGTTGTCTTCTCAGTCTTTTCCTGCAAGTTCGACTCTTCTCTCGTCTTTTCCCGTCCAAAACTCTGGGGCCTCTCGGGAACGATCCAGACCCAACGGCGGGAAAAAGAATCTGAAGATGGCGCCCAAGGGTGGAAGCTTCCGCAGGAAGCATGCCGAAGTCACGGAAGGACGCCAAAAGGTGGGACGTCGACGCCCACCTGGGCTACGAAAGAAAAAAAACATTTTTTAAAAAGAAAAGACTACCATTCTGCACCCAACCACTAGACCGCGGAATAATGCACAGCATAGTGAATCCAGAAAGAGTCACGCTGCATAATCCTTGTTAATGAGTATGTAGTCTATGGGACTACACCTCAACCCGCTTCTATAAGTGGGGGAGCCATGCTTGTCAGATTTCGCCCTCCCATGGACCGCCCTTAATCCATGCTCCAAGCAGAGCACGGATTCGGACCGAGTAAGGAAGGCATCCAAAGTCCCTTCCACTCCCACCCCCTCTTTGCGTGTGTTCTTACTCATTTCCAAACTGAATATGTAGTGCCAATTATATTAAAAGAGTCTGCTTGTTTGCAAATATTGATGTTCTTTGACAAGCTATCACTCCCACTTAAGTGCAACATAACAAATGCTTACTTAAAGTCCCGGACTAAATGTTGGAGGGGTGGCTCAGCCCAGCCTCATCCGGTCGTGGACGGGCCCACCCTTGGCCCGGGCTTCGCCCGGCCAGCGCCCAGGCACGCCTGCGCGCGTCCCATGCTGCGGGAGGCACGAAGGTCTTTTAAACGCCTCCTGGCACTTTGTGGTGACGCTGGTGGCGTGCGCCACTGAGGGATGCCGGGAGATGTAGTTCTCGGCCGTCCGCGTCTGGGCCAGCAGGGCCAGCGGTCTAGCCGCCAGGGGTGAGTGCCAAGTAAGTCAAGACCCAACAGTAATATGGCCAACAAGTGAAAAACACGCCCGTGCTGCAGGAGGCACGAAGGTCTTTTAAACGCCTCCTGGCGCTTTGTAGTGACGCTGGTGGCGTGCGCCACTGAGGGATGCTGGGAGATGTAGTTCTCAACCGTCCGCGTCTGGGCCAGCAGGGCCAGCCGTACGGCCGCCAGGTCCAGGTGATACAGGCAGCAGTACGGGATCCAGGGGTGAGTGGCAAGTAAGTCAAGACCCAACAGTATTATGACCAACAAGTGAAAAAGACGTCCCGATATTTGTTTACATACAATATCATATATGTCTGATTTATTATTCCTATTACAGCGCCTTCTACCTTGAGAAGACCCATCCTAGACCAGTGTGTGGACAAAACCCATGCCGACAAATCAAGGACAAAGGGATTGGGACATGGTCTAGGTAAACTAACACAAATCCTACATCAAACCTCACATTTAACAGATGGAGAGCTATGAGCGACCTGAAGTGTAATACTGAGAAAAAGTAACTTGTAGAATTGCTGCAAATTAAAGTAAATAAAAAAAAGTAATAAAGAACTACATATCCACTGCTGTGTGACATGGAAGCCGATTATTTCTCAATACAGCCCTTGTTTGTGATTACCTTACAGTGCTCACATTATCATCCGCGCTGGAAGAGATGGGAGCCTGGGATGTCTGGTCACAGAAGCTCATTTACATACAAAGGGGGGGGTGACAGCCTGTTCACAACGCACAGCACAACTTGTTTACGTAAAGTGCTTGTACACAGAACAGCGTAAAGTCTTGTGTCTCTTTTTTCATTTTCTTTAATATATCCTGCACCTCGCTCTCTTCTTCTCTTTCTCTCATTTCAATTCATCATAAATTACTCAAATTCACTAGTGCTTTATCAGCACGGCACAAGTCGAGGGGTAGCCACAGTTTGAAGGGGTCCCCCCACTATTATCTAGAAACAGGACTCAGTTCCACCTAGCTCCTTAGCCTGCGACTGATAATTGTTACTTTGTGCCACAGCACTGCAGACACAGGCATCTGAGTGTTTGTTTGGGTGAGTGGTGCAAGAGAGGAACAGAGAACATTACAAAATTAGCCCTTCTATTGCTTAATACATTGTAAATGTGAAACACTTTGGGGCTTAGGGGCTGGATAAAGAATAACGTCAGGAAACAAACGCAAATTAAAAGCATATTTTATTTATTCGCTGAAAACCGTCTAAAAATGTAATTTATAAGTTCCACATATCTATTTAAAAATATTTATACTTTCAGTCATTTCCGAGTTTAGTTACAAACTAATAGTGGGAAAACACATGATGTATAATAAATGAAACCAAAAACTTATTTTTACATTATTTTATTTTTCTTGTTTTTAAAACAGGCCTCAACCTTTCACGTGAAAATTATTATAAGGGCCTGACATCACTTCTTGTGATGTCACTACATGTGACGTCAATGTGATTTGCATATGATAATGGCCTCCTTCACTATTTTCCTTACTTGTGCCGTTTATTGGCTAAAAATGGGTCTATAGGTATTAAAAATAAACATATAAATTCATAGGTGTTCAGCCCATTTCTCTGGTGATGTCACACATTGACATGTATTCGGCTTCTTCTTCTATTTTTAGGTAAGTACAAATAACGTGCCGTTCCCCCTCCTTACATTTCTCTCTTTTTCTCCCCCTTTCTTTGTCTATCTCGCTCTCTTTATCTCTCCCCCTCTCCATCTCAGACACACTCCTGTTAGCATTAGCTTCATGAATCTCACTGCCACTTCTGGCATTCATACGACAAATCCTTCAGAACATTTGAGAACAAGGGACAATCAGTGTGGAAGACGAGTTGCTGGGAGTGCAAATGATTGTCCTGGCACATATATTCTTTTGATGTGGGATTATTCTATTTCACCACCTTCTTCAAACAGTCTACTGCTTACAATGGCTCAATTCTGGTAAAAAGTAGAGTTTGGCAAGTCACATAATGAATAGGGATAGCCAAGTCGGGGAGGAGCCACGGGTTAATGTTTTATATTGAATAAATGAAAAAGAAAAAAATATAATAAACACTAATAAAATAGAAATAAAAATGAAAACTTGTTTTTTATATTTCTGTCACTTGTTTTGAAGTAATAGGATGTACATCACTTTTGGATAATTAGGGCCATTGTTGGAACAACCTTCCTACTACACTTAGCTATAAGGCCCGAGGCACGAGCTGATCCAACAACCGATAACAGTGTGTAAAAGATGCAGCAAAAACAAGGTTTATGCTTTTATATCTAAAAATAGGTTATTTCTTGAACACTTGCGCTTCACTTTAGTTCATTATATATGCTGCTGTGGCATTTGTTAATAGTAATACATGCATTTTACCAATTAAGCTTCCCATCGCCAGAGCCCTGACGACATGTCCACTCTGGGTGTGTTGCGTTTATAGGTTTTATCACTAATCCGACATGTTAGCTGAAAATACAGTTGTTAGTCCCAGTATTGTTCAGTGTTGCTTTTACAGGTAGTGTGGTCAGGTGTGATTGAATGTTTTTCTTTGTAGCTCTTCTTCACCAAATAAAAATCAACAATATTTATTTTCTTTTAATCCACATTGTGCTTGTTTTCCACTGTGTATCCTGGTACATAATGTCACTTTGCTATGCTGTACAGAAGTGAACAATCACTGGACACAAATACTTTTATAATTCTGCAAATACTGTTATCTGTTTCTCTTCTTTACTGCTATTAGGGTCTTCTATCATCTGGCATTTCAATGTCCCACATAGTTTGAATTTTATCTTTTTCCGTAATTCATTCGTCTCACAATAACTGCACTGTTTAGCTCTTGTCTATGTCCTCAGATGGGTCAATATCATTTTTGATGTTCTTAAATTCTTTCCGGAATCTCTGCATCTCTAGGATTATTTCCATGTGAGTTAAATGAAGGAGTGTATTCACTGAGGGCTGTGTGGGATCGAAAATTGACAAAAGCCTTTCTCACTTTCAGTGCCCTTCTATGTTTTCCCCGTGTGTTCGCTGATGACTTTGTAGCTCTAATCGTCGACTAAAGCTCTTCCCACTTCATTGCACTTGAGTGACTTTCCCCCTGTGTGTGTTTGTTGATGTTTTCGTAAGTTTGATAACTGACTAAAGCTCTTCAAACATTCACAGCAATCATATGGTTTTTCCCGTATGTATTCGCTGATGTCTTTGTAGGTCTGATAATTGGTCTGATAATTGACTAAAGCCCTTCCCACGTTCATTGCACTTGAATGGTTTTTCTATTGTGTGTGTTCGCGGACGATAACTTAATGCTGAAGAGCTGCAAAAACTACTGTCACGTTCACTACAATGATAGGGTTTTTCCCCCGTTTGTGTTTGCTGATGACTTTTTAGGTCTAATAACTGACTAAAGCTCTTTACACATTAATTGCACTTGAATGGTTTTTCCCCCGTGTGTGTTCGCCGATGTCTTTGAAGGTGTGATAACCGGCTAAAACACTTTGCACATTCACTGTTCTTGATTGGTTTTTCCCCCGTCTGTGTTCAATTATGACATTGAAGGTGTGATAACCGACTAAAGCACTTTGCACATTCACTGTAATGAAACTCAGTGTGACACTGTGGCCAAATTTTTTATTCAGAAGTTAGAAAAAATGTATACAGAACTATCAATTAATAAGCGGGAACTCAAAATGAACACCGGAGTCTCTAACTTTGAAGATAAGAAAGCAGAGGAGACATCTGATCTTGCGCCCTGCCATAAAATTATGAACTGGCTACCACTTGACTTGATGTCTTTTAATGAAATTCTGAACGGCCTTAAATCGAGCTCGCCGAAAGACTCACTACCTGTTCAGATTCTTAAAAAAATAAAGCATAGTTCCCTACAGCCCATGATGGAACTACTTAATGCCTCATTGAAAGAAGCTGTTCTGCCAGCAGAGTGGAAACATGCGATGATAGTTCCCCTACTGAAAAAATCCAATGCAGATCCAGCAGAACCATCTAATTTCCGACCAATCTCTCTTCCCCCCGTTTTTTCTAAAATATTAGAAAAACATGTGAATTGACAGTTCAATTTGTGGAAACAAATGAGATCTTACATGGATCTCAATCAGGTTTCAGAGCCAAGTACTCGACAGAAACAACTCTTTTGGGGGTGACAGAAACTATCCATCGATTACTGGATAAAGGAGAAACAGCTGCCCTTATTTTATTAGACCAAAGTGCGGCCTTTGATACAGTGTCATACCATACTCTCCTTAAAAGTTCTAAAATCACGAGGTATTGTGGGCCTTGAGCAGGATTTTATTGAGAACTTTCTTACTGGAAGAACCTTCCAGGTTTTCTCCACTTCAGCTTGCTCTAAGATTTATGAATCCCCTTTTGGTGATCCGTTCTGAGCCCCATGTTATTCAATCTCTATGTTGGCCCACTAGCCACTACAGCGGAGGAGCTGGGTTGTCTATTTTTTCGTACGCTGACGACACCCAGCTTCTTTTCTCTCTATCTGCCAATAAGACTTCTAAAACCTCCACCCTACAGACTGGACTATCCAAAATAGCCAGTTGGATGCATACCAAGTGGCTGAAATTAAATAGTGAGAAAACAAAAGTCCTGATAATAGGAAAAAATAAAGATCTGTGGGGCCCCTGCCATTGGCCCCCAGAAATGGGTACAGTTCCCCAGCCTGTTCAATCCGCCCGTAATTTGGGAATAATGATTTATGACCAACTTCCCATGAGGCAACAAGCTACAAAAACCGCGGTGGGATAATACTCAGTTCCAAGATTTAAATCTGTCCGCATGGGGGGCCACTCTTCTCTTATCTGGCACCCGTACTGTGGAACTCCCTCCTTATCTCTCTTCGTCATGAAACTAATCATGTTAGCGTCCGTAAAAGCCTTAAGGCCTTAAGACCTGGCTACTTAATCAGTAATTATTGACGCATCTGTCCTTGGCGCCGGGAAACCTCCGGGTAGCTGTGCGCCTTATAAGTCTAATTTAATAATAATAATAACTGCACATGAATGGTTTTTCCCCTGTGTGTGTTTGTTGATGTTTTTGGAGATTTGATAAGTGACTGAAGCACTTTGCACATTCACTGCACTTGAATGGCTTTTCTCCTGTGTGTGTTCGCTGCTGTCTTTGTAGTTCTGATAACCTACTAAAGCTCTTGACACATTCAGTGCACTTGAATGTTTTTTCTCCTGTGCGAGTTTGCTGATGACTTTTTAGGTCTGATAACCAACTAAAGCTCTTTACACATTCATTGCACTTGGAATGGTTTTTCTCCTGTGTGTGTTCGCTGATGTCTTTGAAGGTGTGATAACTGACTAAAGCACTTTGCACATTCACTGCACTTGAATGGTTTTTCCCCTGTGTGTGTTCGCTGATGTCTTTGAAGGTGTGATAACTGACTAAAGCACTTTGCACATTCACTGCACTTGAATGGTTTTTCCCCTGTGTGTGTTCGTTGATGCTTTTGGAGGGCTGATAAGTGACTAAAGCACTTTGCACATTCACTGCACTTGAATGTTTTTTCTCCTGTGCGAGCTTGCTGATGACTTTTTAGGTCTGATAACCACCTAAAGCTCTTTACACATTCATTGCACTTGAATGGTTTTTCTCCTGTGTGTGTTCGCTGATGTCTTTGAAGTTGTGATAACTGACTAAAGCACTTTGCACATTCACTGCACTTGAATGGTTTTTCCCCCGTGTGTGTTCGCTGATGACTTCTTAGGTTTGATAACTCACTAAAGCTCTTTTCACATTCACTACACTTGAATGGTTTTTCTCCTGTGTGTGTTCGCTGATGACTTTTTAGGTGTGATAACTGACTAAAGCTCTTTGCACATTCACTGCACTTGAATGGATTTTCCCCTGTGTGTGTTCGCTGATGTCTTTGAAGGCTTGATAACCGATTAAAGCACTTTTCACATTCACTGCACTTGAATGGTTTTTCCCCTGTGTGTATTCGCTTATGTTTTTGGAGGTTTGATAAGTGACTAAAGCACTTTGCACATTCAATGCAATGATATAGCTTTTCCCCTGTGTGTGTTCGCTGATGACTTTGAAGGCTTGATAAGTGACTAAAGCTCTTTACACATTCACTGCACTTGAATGGTTTTTCTCCTGTGTACATGTGCTGATGAAGCTTGAGTAGTGATGACAAACTAAAGCTCTTGCTGCATGTGCATGATTCTTCTTTCTTGGTTAGTGTCTGTGGGTCGGGTATATATTTGCCTACATCCCATGACTGCATTTCCTGATGGGCCAACATGGCTGATAAAGCGCTTGTGTTTTTTCTCACACACTTTATATGTGTGCAGTATTTTGCACGTTTGATTTCTGTTTTAACAACAAAATGCGATAGCCATCAAATATTTGCCACACTCCTAATATGTAGATGGTGTCTATGTAGGCGATTGTGCCTTTAGATTGGATTATAGCAATGCACACTTGTGGGTAAAGATGTATCTTCCTTCTGGCGGGTGCAAATAGGGACAGTCTGTTGTATTTTAGATAGAAGAACTCCTCTTTCATTTACCTGTCAATTGTCTGGCTCCGCTCTGTTGTGCTTTTCTCTGGTTGATGTGGTTTGGCCAGAAAGAGTTTAAAATACACCTAGAGCACCTAATGATGGCTTGTCGTCATTTTAGAAAACAGAGCATTGCGGTAATCACACTATACCGATCCCGTGATCAAATCTGGTGTTGGACACTTGTTTATACAGGATGCGGTTTGTTATTGTTGTTGCCTTAATTTTCCGAAGGTCATTTCTTCATCTTGTGGCGTGGAGGTGCACAGCTCAGCCTCTTGCAATCACTGAACTGCCCTTGATGCTTCATCCGAGATCTGTCCCTTTGTGTGCAGGTTCCTCTGTCGCCCACTGCGCTGATGTTTTCCTTAATACTGTAGCTCAATATTTCTGCTATTATTGAAGATTTACAGCATTAGCTTTGTTATTGATGGTCATTTCATACATTCAAGGCTTGTTTTCTGTTGGATGTAAAGATATTGAAAATTACTAAATTGAAACATAATGGAACGAGAATTCACAATGTTTAACTGGGTATAAAAGACATTTCAGGGGAGATTTACCAAATCTTCACACAATGCAGCGCAGCCCTCCCCCCGCGAGGCTGCACTGCGCAACAAAGAGGGAACAGGAGAGCACCATATTTTCAAAGATATGGCTTTCTCCTTTCCTTTCCCTTGAGCCGGCACTGATTACAGTGCGCCTGGGCCATGCACACACCTTAGCACCAGAGCGCTAGGGTGTGTGTGTGAGTCCAGCATAGGTTTTGTACAGGAAGGTCACCCTTCCTGTACAAATTACTATGCCTAGACACGAGGGAAAGCTTTTACCATATTGTATATGTGTTGCACAGTGCAGCACGCATGCAAAGCCAGAAAGGGAAGGAGAAATTAAAGCATTTCTCCTTCCTTGCACCTTGTTTTGTGGTTGCACGGGAGCACCCTTGCACCGCCCTTGGCAGGCACCCATGGCAGGCACCCATGGCACAAAGTAATGCGAAACAATGCTATGCGCAGTGTCACATTACTTTAACGTTATTTCCAGCACTAAACAAGTTTAGCGCTGGAAAGTAAATTAGGAAAAAAAGATTTTGCGCCATTTTGTGCCACTTTTGTGCCGCAAATACAGCGCAAATTCTTAATAAATCTCCCCCTTCTTCTTTATCGCTTTCGAAACTTAGCAAGGAATATTTCATCATACAAAGATATTTAACTAAAAGTTCGGTTGATCAGGTGACATCTTATTACATTTACAGAGTAAGGGCGATCACAGAGCACCCAAGTGCTTGAGGTATAGAGGAATAGCTTAAGATAGAGGCATATGGTGAAGATTTCATTTAAACAACAATAAAGTTTAGAAAAAAAGATGGATCAGGCTGGGCTGCAAAATATTCTGTAACTCTTCAGTAAGTATACAACAAAAGTAACTCCATTCACACACTTCTTCTTGTTCTTCCCTATTCACTTAAGATCATCTCAAATACCAACTCCTGTCTTTACCTCACTGTTCATAAGTCACCTTCGACACTTTCAACAGCTTCCTTAGTACAAGCATTTCTGGTTTATTCTAGCCTGGAAGATTGGAACATTATTGTGGGTTGAGGGGGATTTCCTATCGCCATAACATTTGTCCATCGTCCTGAAACTAGTGCAGCTTACAGCACCCGGTTCTGGCCCTGAAAGATAACTCTAAAAAGCAAGTCTTTAGTTCTTCCTAAGGTGGATAAAGTTCTGTAAGATGCACCTCCTTCCAGAGCTTTTGTGTAAAACAAGAGCGAGGGGTTCACTGTAAGGCCCGTCCTTTACATTATAAGCACAGATAAGGTAAACAAATATTGATTCATATAATTTAATATTCAACGATAGCAGTCATTGAGTAATTATAGAGAATCCATCACAACCAATAATTTACCGAACATATCCCTGCAGCAGATGTGCGCCTATTACTCTTTTCCCCCTTTTTCCAACATTACATGGCATCTGGCATGATGTTGTCCTTTTGGGGCCCAGGATGCCATTTGTGACCGGATGGGCATTTGGATAAGTGGGAGGAGGTGTCAGTTATCCAAAGGTGACGCGGCATTTCTACCTTTCCATATTTCTCATATTCAAGTTTACCTAATTTCATGGCCTTCGGCCCCCCTACTGCCCTCTGGTTGCACACTCTGTGGGGTTCATCAGAAGTCAGATAACTGCCTCATGCTCACAAGGCCAAGGATCTCACTTCTTCTACAACACTTATTGCAGACATAGGGTCTAGTTAGGAGTTTGTCCAACAGATTTTTGCCTCAAAACTAGGGGTGGGTGAAGAATTCCGCTCTGCCGGCGGAGTTTGTGAACTTTTGCCCACTCTGGTCCAAAAAACTTCATGCAGAACAGAGTTTTTTTCTCCAGCGGTTCACCAACGGTAAAGTGGCGAGCACTTGTGAGAAAATATAACACGCTAGACCTCCTACTGGCGAGATTTCTCATTGCAGGAAGTCACAGCAAGTCGCGACCACTCGAGTGTTAAAATCTGCCATTCTCGTTGATGAAGCTACCATTCGATTAGAATATCAATTAGAGCGGCAGAAAGCAGCATCGCCCTCTGACACAACGCGTAGTGCTGTTCGTGCTGATTTTACAGTGGGGGTTAAACTCCTGGCACTAAAAATCAGTGAGTGCAGTGCAACTTAAACTCTGCCACTTGTGGAAGTCTGCAGAGTGCGGCGGAGTTTCCCTGGCGCTTTGTGGAGTTCAGCAGAGTAAAACTCTGCAAACAGCACCAAGGCATTATCAAAACGTGACAGATATCCTGTCTGCTTTATTATAATTGCAATAGGATGCAATGCATTTTTAATGGGGCGGGCAGGATACCTGTCACATTTGTGATGGAATAAACCATCTGCTGAAATCTAAATCAGAAGTTTGGTGTACATTGCGTCCAGTGTGGCTAGCTGGGCTTGACGGATGTTGTGGTTTGTGGGTCTCTCACTGCTTTGAGGTCACCGCCAGGCAGACCTTCTGTCAGCTGTGCCCTGTGCAGATCTTCCTTCCAGGCTGGACTTCTGTCAGCTGTGCCCTGTGCAGATCTTCCTTCCAGGCAGGACCTCTGTCAGCTGCACCTTGTGCAGATCTTCCTTCCAGGCAGGGGCTTCAGTTAGCTGTGCCCTGTGCAGATCTTCCTTCCAGCAGGACCTCTGTCAGCTGCACCTTATGCAGTTCTTCCTTTCAGGCTGCGGCTTCTGCCCGCCGTGCCTTGTGCAGATCTTACTTCCAGGCAGGGGCTTCTTTCAGCTGCGCCTTGTGCAGATCTTCCTGCCCAGCTGGACTTCTGTCAGCTGTACCTTGTGCTGATCTTCTTTCCAGGATGGACTTCTGTCAGAGGTGCCCTGTGCAGATCTTCCTTCGAGGCAGGACTTCTGTCAGCTGCACCTTGTGTAGATCTGTTTTCCTCAATGATCAGTTCAAATGTCAGGAGAGGTAGAACTGGTCTAGGTCACCTTCTTTATTGCAGTTCTACTAGTCAAGCCACAGACCTCGTGCTCCGGGAGGACGGAGAGTCTGGATTTTCTGAGCTCCGTGAAACATGAATACAGTTCTACCGCATCCAGCACATACTACAAGACTCCAAGAGTCAACGCTACAAGTGCTGCTCCAAGGTTTAATTCAACCACTGTATCTGAACATGCCCTGGCAAATGCCAACTAGAGAATAAACATCCTGCCTGCACCAGCAGAGTGCAGAAAGCTTTTCAAGAATATCGATGTACCTTGACTTTCTCTGACAGTCATAACTGAAGATGTTAAACCTTGGTAACATCAATCCCCTTTGGACAAGGCCCTCCATTTTGCTATCAGAATGTAACTCATCCTGCGCAGACACAAATCCTCTTGTCCGTATTGCATGAAGCTGGGTGGTTCTCACCCAAAAGAAGGCCCTCCACAAATCGCTGACATTTCTTACACCCCCTGGACAGCCGTGGCAACACACATACTAACTACACCCCCTCAGGGAGCACCAGTCCATCTGCCAGGATCAAGACTCAGATCTTTCAACCTTCTCTGTTACCGTCTTTGGAACGGCCTGCCTCTGGGATTCATGGAAGCTCCACACTCTGAGCTCAGAGTTGCCTTATAAAACCATCTCATGAGAGTGGAAGAAAAGAACATTAAGTGACACGCTCTGCACAGAAGTGTAAATAAATCTACTATTATCGTTCCATGTACCGTTGTCCTACTGCTCTTGTTTTGACATGGATGTTTTGCCATCTATCACAGCAGCTTCTTCGTTTAAAATCTTACTCAGTTTATTTTCCATCATACCTACTTACCTATGTACTGTTTCTGACCCTATGACATCTCTGGCTGACATGCTGTGCTGTCTGTTGCTACATAAATAGGAAGTAGATTGCTACTGCAGGGAGAGTGCAGTGTCCTTTCAGTCAGATGCACTTGATTGGGATAAAAGGTACCATGTTTGTTAGAAAAGCTGCAACTATTAGAATAATAACATATCAAAAGCAGCACATATAATGCAATAACAGACCTGGTACTAGAAAAACGTGACGCAAACAATGCAATAACACAGGCCAGGCATTAGGAGAATCTGGTGCAAACAATGCAATAACACGGGCCAGACACTAGGAGAATCTGATGTAAACAATGCAATAACACCGGCCAGGCACGAGGAGAATCTGACGCAAACAATGCAATAA
The DNA here is from genome assembly GCF_964263255.1 of Lissotriton vulgaris. NCBI lineage: Eukaryota > Metazoa > Chordata > Amphibia > Caudata > Salamandridae > Lissotriton > Lissotriton vulgaris. The sequence goes on along the minus strand of NC_141685.1, from coordinate 87,784,912 downwards.
CACGGACAAGACACTAGGAGAATCTGATGTAAACAATGCAATAACACAGGCCAGGAACGAGGAGAATCTGACGCAAACAATGCAATAACACAGGCTGGGCACGAGGAGAACCTGATGTAAACAATGCAATTACAAAGGCGGGCGGAGCTAGCTTGCTACCAAGATGGCTGCTTGAGTCGTGAGCTCCCCCGTCTCGTGTAACTATCCTACATCAATCCTGCGTGCTATTCCACTATCAGCTGCCCTGACTAGACGGACCGAGCCCCAGGACTTCTGTGGTCCACGAATGGCGTGGGTCCGGATCCCGGCCTCCCCCCCTCCACGCTGAGCAAGCCGCGTGGGCCCGGCTCGCCGGCTGCGGCGGGAGCTGCAGGGCGGAATTAACTGCAAGGGGCGGATGCTCTGACTGGGCCGCTGTCCTGGCAGCTGTACAGCGGCAGTGGTCGATCCCGCGTTTGGCGGGAAACATGAGGAGCGATATCCCTCGCCTCTTGAGATCATGAGTCACCGCTGGTGTTGTGTGGACTGAGGAGCGGTGCAGGAGGCGGCGTTACCAGGCGGGGAGGTGAGCACGCACCAGTGAGGCCTTCAGAGCGGCCACTGGCGCGGTGGCTGAGCCCGGGGCCGCGAGCGCCAACACCGTGACTGCGGGTGGCAGAGTGTGTTGTGTAGCGGCGGAGGTTGATTCCGCGGTCGGCAGGAAAAGTGAGGAGCGAGTGCCCCCCTTGCCGCTGGAGACCGCAAGTCTGCCCGGGTAGAGCGTGGTCCCGAGGAGCGCCGAGAGACCGCGGAACCAGGCAGGCAGGCAGGCAGGGAGGGAGGTGAGGGTGGCCCAGTGGGGCCTAAAGAGCGGCCCCCGGCGGGGACTGGGCCCGGGCCATGAGAGCGAACACAGAGACTGAGGGGGGCAGAGTGTGCTGTGCAGCGGCAGAGGTCAATTCAGCGGTCGACAGGAAAAGTGAGGAGCGAGTGCCCCCCTAGCCGCTGGAGACTGCGCGTCTGCCCATGTAGAGCGTGGTCCCGAGGAGCGTCGCGGGAGACGGCGGAACCAGGCGGGGAGGTGAGCACGGCCCAGTGGGGCCTAAAGAGCGGCCCCCGGTGGGGACTGGGCCCGGGCCGTGAGAGCCAACACAGAGACTGAGGGGGGCAGAGTGTGCTGTGTAGCGGCGGAGGTCAATTCCGTGGTCGGCAGGAAAAGTGAGGAGCGAGTGCCCCCCTTGCCGCTGGCTCCCCCAGCCTCCAGAGTGAAGTACTGCCAGCAGGGTTGAGGCGCGTAGGGGTGCGACAGCTGGGGCTACACATTGCGGGAAGCTGGTCGCCTCTCCTCCCGGGCACAGAGGCGCCCAGGGGCCCTGCACTGCTGCCTTTTTTTGAGAGTATCCTAGCAGAGACTGAAGAGGGTCTAGAGCAGTGCTTTCCAAACGGTGTGGCGCGACACGTTACTGTGTCGCGCCCCACGCGTAGGTGTGTCGCGAGATGCGACGCAATGACGTCGTCCCGCCGGCCGATATTAGGCCGGGGAATGCGACATGAGCCCTCTCACTCAAGTATTGTGAAGTGCACGCAACACAGGGGAAGGCGGAAGGCAGAGCAGCTGCAGAGCCTCGTGATCTATACAGCAGATAAGCTCCTTATAGTCCGCCTGAAAGTAGTGACATCACCAGTACAAACTACAGAGCGCGCTCACACACCAATACAACCCCACCCCCCTCCAAACACACACGCACGTGAGGACACAGCATTACACGCTTCCTCGCACACATGTCGCCTGCTCGCAGCAGACCGATTCCATTTCCTCACCTTGGACCTTTGCATATGCGGTGAAACTAGCCTTTTTCTGCTCTCCTACCCCCACCCCCTCCCCCCACACATTTCTATATCTTCTCTCGCCCTTTAGTGCTGTGAGTATATTGTAAAAAAAAATGTTTGTATAGTGGTAGTTATATTTTTATTTGCATACGGAGGTTCCTGGTGACGTGGTAAATAATGAAAGTGGAGATAGTACTTTTTATGATGTTACTTGGATATTGTTTTCGAAATACTGAAGCACTACATTATCGTGACGTTTTCGTGGCAAGACCTGTAAACCTCCTGTGATGTTTGTATGTTTATTTTTTGTTGGAACCGGGCTTCCTCTTTCTGTTTGTAATTGATGTCGTATGGAAATCTGCGTAAACTGGAGTGACACGACCTTTAAATTGAAGCTCGTGGGCAGATTATAGTGTCTTGAGGAAACACATGGAGATCGGCATGTTAAGGAAATCAGGCTTCGCGTGGGTCATTTAAGGAAGCAATTATAGTCATACCATTGAATGTTATTTCCTGATGCTGATTGTTAAACTTTTGTGTGGTCCTGCACTGTACTGAAATTAACTGGCACGGTTCGTTTTTAAAACCTACTAAACGAAACTGTGCAATAACTGCGTTGATATTTTTCATTTTTGATACTGCTAGTTAAAAGAGTGAGGGCTGCATTATAGTTCAAATATAAATGCCCATTTGTACAACTTACATTGTGCGATATAAGACTAATGGAAGTGTTCATTTAATTAGTCTTTCCTATAATTGTTTGTTGAGCTTAAAATTAATTATAAACCCTTGAATTTTTGATGTGGTCAGTGCCTAGCAAATGTTGTGGAAAGTACAGCAATTGTAAACAGGCTATCATTCACAGTAATCATGCAGTAGTCTAAAGTTAATCCTTCAGCTCCACTGGATGAATCTTAAAAGGCCATGCATCTGTCCAATTGAAATATCTAATTAGCCTGGCTGTTTTAGGTCATTTGCCTCTTTTTGAATCCCATTTTTCTGTTCCTTCCATTGCCCAGGTAGTGATAGGAAGTCAGCTTATAGTGAAGGTTTGTGTTTTTTATAGTATGCTTGGTTCTCTTCCTCTGGTTCTTTGCTAGTCTGATGAATGGTTTTGTAGGGTGACCACCTCCCTCCAGGTCATTACAGACACTGACTCGGGCCTAAACCTTTCTTCTGCAAATCAATGATTTCAGACCTTTTACTCAAATTATTTAAATTGAAGCAAAACAAGACTACAACACCCAGAATGCATTAGGATAGTACACAAAAGGACAGGGCTGGAAACAGCGTCCCTAATGACCTGGAGGGAGATGGTCAGTGGTTATCATAACATAAGCGTAAGTTCACCCAAGGGTATCTTGTTGCTGAATAACAGTCTCACTTTGGGTTAAAGAAAGAGTTTGACACACCGGGAAGGAACATAAAAGTAATGCTTGCTGGCCAGAAAATGATGCCACTCACTGAACGACAACTTTCGGGTACAAACTGCAAAAAAGAAGAAATTAAAACGTCCTGTTCAGTGCAGTGAGACCCTTGGTACAGGAACAAGACTTAGGTCACAAACGTGGCCAATATCTCATCTGCCTCATTACAAGTGCATGCATAGCTTCCAAAATCTTTGTCCGATGTCCTGCTTCAGGCAAGGTTTTTTTTTTCTTGAAACCTGGGACTTGTAGTCCAGTTTTGCAATGGAATAAACAAAACTATAAGACTCGGAATTCAAAGAAGAAACTTGGACTGGAGCAGCATATCATGCAAGGACCGGGGAAACTCAACGGGGCTGTAAGTGAATTATATCCTATGACACTTGTAATACAGGAGATGAGATCTGTCAAGTTTGTGATGGGGCAATCCTCAAACCAAACTCTGTGGGGTTATGTGTGTGGGGGGTTATGTGTGTGTGGGGGGTTATGTGGGTGGGTGTGTGTGTGTATGTGTGGGTGTGTGTGTATGTGTGGGTGGGTGTGTGTGTGTGTTGGGTGTGTGTGTGTGTTGGGTGTGTGTGTGTGTTGGGTGTGTGTGTGTGTGGGGTGTGTGTGTGGGGGGGGGGGTGTGGGGGTGTGTGTGTGTGTGTGGGGGGGGGTGTGTGTCTGTGTGGGGGTGTGTGTGTGTCTGTGTGGGTGTGTGTGTGTGTGTGTGTGTGTGTGTGTGTGTGGGTGTGTGTGTGTGGGTGTGTGTGTGTGGGGGTGTGTGTGTGGGGGTGTGTGTGTGGGGGTGTGTGTGTGGGGGTGTGTGTGTGGGGGTGTGTGTGTGGGGGGTATTTGGGGGGGGCTTTTGTGTGGATTCACTATGCTGTGCATAGATTTCATAGCGGTTTCTCATTTCCGTGGCGGCTGGGTGGAAGATGAGCTCTGGTTTCTGAATATATGCTGGAGCACCCTTTGTCCGACTTGTGCTTCTTTGTTCATCTGAACATCCACGCAATAGTGCTTCGTGAATGTGTGCACCGAAGCCCATGTTGCCGCCAGGCATATGTCTTGTATGGGTGTATTGGCCAGGAAGGCTATTGTAGCCCCCTTTTTTCTAGTGGAGTGGGCGCGTGCCCCCTCTGCCAGTTCTTCTCCTGCCCTTTTGTGGCAGAGCTGGATTGTTTGCGCGATCCATCGTGCAATAGTGGTCTTAGTCACTGCCTTGCCCATGTAACTGTTGGCGAACGACACAAAGAACTGTTTCGTTTTCCTGTGTCCTTTTGTCCTTTCAATGTAATGCATGACCGCCCTTCTGGCGTCCAGGGTGTGCAGAGCTCGCTCTGCGCTAGTGGTTGGTTTTTGGAAAAAACTTGGAATCTGTATGGACTGGTTCATGTGGAACTTGGACACCACCTTCGGCATGACGTGTGGGTCGGTCCTCATCACCACTCTGTCATTGTGTATTTGTAAGTAGGGCTCCTGTAGTGTTAGCGCTTGCAGCTCGCTCACTCTGCGTAAGGACGTAATAGCAACCAGGAAAGCAGTTTTCATAGTTAGCATCTTCAAGGAGGCCTTGTGAAGCGGCTCGAAGGGCTCCTTCATGAGTTCCGTCAGGACCACGTTTAGGTTCCATGCCGGTGGTGGCACCCGCTTGGGTGGTGCAATCCTTTTTGCTCCTTCCAGGAACCTCTTTACAACTTGTGATGTGAAGAAGCTTCTGCCCATCTCACCCCTTGTGTATGCCACTATAGCCGCCAGGTGAACTCTTAAGGAGGACGAGCTGAGATTTTTCTCCAGCAAGTGTGTCAGGTACTTCAGTACCGTGGAGTCCTTTCTCATTTTATTGTGGAGTCTCTCTCTCCTGCACCACATCGTGAATCTTTTCCACTTGGCGACATAGCACTTCCTTGTGCTGGGCCTTCGTGCCTCCCGAAGGACCCTGAGGGTGCTCTCTGGCAGTCTCAAATATGCAAACTCTATGTCCTCAGGAGCCATGCTACCAGGCTCATGCTCTCTGGTTCTGGGTGCAGCACCTCTCCGTTCTGCATGGAGAGCAGGTCCTTTCTTCTTTTGAATCTGTGGGGTGCACACTGCGCCATCTCCATGATCTGCGAGTATCATGTCTGCCTCGCCCACTGTGGCGCGACCAGTATCAGGGTCATGGTGCTCGCTCTGCACTAGCTCAGTACTCTGTGTATCAGTGATATCGGGGGAAAAGCGCACGCAAATTTCCCTGACCAATCTATCCATAGGGCATTCCCAAGGGACCCTTCTTCGTGTTGTCTGGATGCGAAGTTTCGGCATTTCGCATTCTGGCGTGTTGCAAACAGGTCCACTGATGGCGTTCCCCACCTGTTGAACAGCCTCCTCGTCTCCTGAGCATTGAGCTCCCACTCGTGGGATGCCGAGGTCTGTCTGCTCAGCCAGTCTGCCTGAATGTTCTCCTTCCCTGGTAGGTGTATGGCTAGCAGGTCTATCTGGAGAGGGATGGCCCACCTCCATATCTTCTGCGCCAGCGTCAAAAGCGTTGTCGACTGTGTTCCACCCTGTTTGTTTATGTAGAACATCGCCGTGGTGTTGTCTGTCTGTAGCAACACCCTTTGCTTGTACAGTCTTGTCTGGAAGGCTTTCAGTGCAAGGAAGATGGTCTTCAATTCGAGGTAATTGATGTGCTTTGTCGCATCTGCTGGCGTCCAAAGACCCCTCACTTTGAGTTCCTCCATGTGAGCGCCCCATCCCTTCAGGGATGCGTCCGTGGTGATGGTCACTGTCGGAGTTGGGAGTGTTAAAGGCAGTCCCCTTGTTAAGTTCTCAACGGTCCACCATGTCATCTCCTTCTGCACTGCGTGCGTCACCACCACAAGATCCTCCCAACTGCCAGAAGCCTGTGACCATTGTTCCTGGAGCCATTCTTGCATGGGTCTCATGTGGAGCTGTACATTCGGCACTAGGTGGATGCACGATGCCATCATCCCCATGATCTTGCTCGCAGTCCTCACTGTCCGAGCTAGTCCCTTCCGGTAGAGGCGAGCTTCCTTGACCAGTGCCCTTGCTCTCTTCTCGCTGGGGAACACTTTGCCCTGTAAAGTGTTGATCTCTGCCCCCAGGAAGATCTTCACTTGCTCCGGCTCCATTGATGATTTCTTCCAATGGACGGAGAACCCCAGGTTTATGAGCGTGCTCATCACGGTATGTGCATGCTGCTTGCACTTCCGGTACGAGTTTGCTTTCACCAGCCAGCCGTCCAGGTAAGGGTATACGTGTATCCCTTGTCTTCGTAAGTGTGCTGCGACTGCCACGAGGCACTTCGTGAATACCCTCGGTGCTGATTTCAGTCCGAAGGCCAGCGTTGTGAACTGATAGTGGCCCCCTCCGATTGCGAACCTGAGCATATGCTTGTGCCTCTCGTTCATTGGTATGTGTAAGTAGGCGTCCTTGAGGTCTATCGTGACCATGAAGTCTCCGACCTGCAATTGTGGCAGCACATCATGCAGAGAGGTCATTTTGAACTTTTGTGTTCTTATGAATTTGTTGAGGAACCTTAGGTCTAGGATGGATCTCATCTTGTTGTCGACCTTTGGTACTAGGAAGTACGTTGAGTATATTCCCTTGTTCCTTTCCCTGAAGGGAACTCTTTCTATGGCCTGTTTTTGTAGAAGTTCTTGCACTTCTTCCTGAAGCCTCGCCAGCTGTTCTCTTGCTGGTGGCTTTCCCCTTGGTTTTCTGTTTGTTGGCTTTCTCTCCAACTCCAAGCAGTATTCGAATTGGATGATGTTTAGGATCCATTTGTCTGATGTGATTTCTCTCCATTCTTGGAGATAGAATTTTAATCTTCCTCCCACTGGTGTCATGTGGTCGTAGGTGTTTAGATTGTCCTGACCCCTTCGTACGTGGTGCCCCCTGGGATCCTTTCTGTGGTCGGGCACCCGGAGGTCTTTGAAGTCACTTTGAGGTGGGCTGCTGCCCCCCTTTTCTATTCTGGCCACGTCCATTCCTCCCTCGAAAGGACTGACCTCTTGGCTGGTACTGCCAGGACTGCTTCTGGTGACCTTGCTGAGCCTGCGAGTCTGCCTGGTGCGTCTGTTGGAAGGCCTGGTGCGATGTACCTGGCTGGTTTCCACCTCTCCCGCCGGGCCTCCGTGCCGGGGTGCCTCTCCTGTTGCCTCTGAACTGCAATGCCCCCATGGATCTTGCCGTCTCATTATCTTTTTTGAGTTGGCATAGTTTCTCGTCAACCATTGCTCCGAAAAGCGTTTCGCCGTTGAACGGTGTGTTCAGGATACTGTGTTGTACCTCGGGTTTGAACCCTGAGATCCTGAGCCAGGCGTGCCTCCTTTCCGTGACACCCATAATCATGAGCCTGCTGGCGGTGTCTGCCCCGTCCAGGGCCGTCTTAAGGCAAGAATTTGCCGCGTTCTTCCCTTCTTCGATCAATTTTTCAGCCTTCTGCCTGGCATCCTGGGGTAGGTCCTTCACCAACTGTCCCAGCCCCTCCATGATCTGATACATGTGCCTGTTTAACAGGGCGTTGGAATTAGCCATTCGCCAGTGGGTCGCGGCATTCCGCTCGATCCTTCTCCCCACCAGATCCATCCTCTTGCTCTCCTTATCCGGTGGTGGGCCCGAGGTAGTGGATACGCTCGCCCTCTTCCTAGCTGTGGCCGTGATAATGGAGTCGGCGGAGACCTCGCCTCGAATGTAGGCCGGGTCCTTCGAGGAGTGTTTGTATTTTTTCTCTGTTCTGGGAGTTACCGCCTTGCATGTTGCGGGCTCTTTGAACGCTTCCTTTCCCTGAGCCAAGACGCTCTCGAGCATTGGCAGGAACTGGCTTCTTGTTTGTGTTGGGAGCAATGTCTCTAGCAGGAAGTCTGCTTTCTGCTTTTCCTCGTCGAGCTTCAGCTTGAATGCAGTTGCGGCAGATTGTATCGCCGAGTTGTATGCCCCGATGTCGTCCGGCGGCGAGGGTCTCGAGGGGTATGAGTCGACCGCCTCTTCCGGGCTCTCGGTGTCGACGTCTAGGTAATCCTCCTCGCGTGGGTCAGAGGTGGCCGACTCGGCGTCCAACCTATTGCCCTCATCGTCCTCATAGCTGTAATCCTCGTAGGGATTCTCTTCACCTTCCTGGTCGTCGACCATCTCGTCGCTAGGCACATGGTCGTCGACATGTTCTTCTTCCTCCTCGACCAGATCTAGCACGACGTGCTTGGTCTTGTGTGGAATCGTGAAGGCACTCATCTCGGCGGCGACATCTTTTCTCCGCTGCAAGAGGCTTGCCATCTCGGCTTCTAGCCGACGCCTCTTCCTTTCCATCTCGGCCGAGTTTTCGGCTTTGGAACGTTCGGCCCCTCTCTTCGTCGTCTGGTTCGGCGGCGAGATTTTCGACGTCGACGGCTTGGACGTCGAACTGGCTTTCGGGTCCTTGGACGGTGCCGAGGCTTTAGGGTCTTTCTCCCTCGACGTCGATCGGTCCCTTTCGGCGACGATCTTCGACGCTTTCTGCTGCTCAACAGCTTTCGGCGCCAGGGACTCCTTCTCCGAGGATCCGCTGGGCCTGCTTGTGGTCGCGGACGGCAGATGTCGCTGCGTCGGCACCTTCGGGCTCTTGGCCTCGTACTTTCAAGACTCAGAGTCTCTCGTGCACTTGTGGGACGTCGAGTCTCCTACCTTATCAGGCGTCTTCTTGTAATCGGTCTCTACGACCGTGTAGCTGTCGTCTTCGGCGGCAGCGTTGTCCTCCTCCTCCGAGGACATCCCCAGCTCGTACAGCGATGGCGTCGGGGATTTTCCTTCGAGGGCGGCGTGTGCTACCCTCTGTCTCTTCCTCACACGAAGGGTCTTCTGGGCGAAGACGGCGCAGGCGTTGCAGTCCTCGCTTCTGTGTTCTACCGGTAGGCAAAGGTTGCAAACCGGGTGCTGGTCCTTCTGCGCGTACTTGTGTCTGCAGTTCGGGCAGAACTTGAACGGCGTGTTGTCCATCCTCGTGCGTTCAGGCCTCCCTGACCGTGTGGACGTCGACGATCGTCGAAGTTCGAGGTTTTCACCTTCTTTTCTCCTCGTCAATGTTCTGTGAAGTCTTCCTTAGTCTTCTTCTTCCAATATCTACTCCAACTTCCACTCTTTTCAGTACTTTCTCCAAAAATGTCTGGAGCCCAACGTGAACGATCCAGACCCGACCGCGGAAAAAAGAATCTGAAGATGGCGCCCAAGAGTGGGAGCTTCCGCAGGAAGCATGCCGACGTCACCGGAAATGCACCCGAGGAGGTGTGACGCCGACGCCCACAAGGGCTACAAAAAAAAAAAAAAAAAGAAAAGACTACAAATCCGGACCCAACCACAAGACCGCGGAATATGCACAGCATAGTGAATCCAGAAAGATTCACGCTGCAAAACCAGCCTAAGCTGACGTTTGACCCGAAGAGGCCCAAGACTGGCGAGACCACAACGGGATGAGCCCGGAGAGTTGGAACCTATCGAAGAGCCCCCGCAGCAGGATATCTGCAGCCTTTTGCTTGCCATGGAGAAGAGCCTGCAGGGGGGAATTGCATCCTTGGGATCCAAGATGGACGCGCTCGCCTATCGAATGGACCGCATGGCGGAGAGGCTCGATAAACAGGCGGAACGAATAGACCTGTCCAAACGTCGCCTGACGGAAGTAGAAGAGGCACAAACGACCCTGGACTCGGAACACAAACAGCTGGGCAGAGTGATCCAGATTTTACAGGACAAGACAGAGGATTTAGAGGCCCACTCTCGGAGATGCAATCTCCGTAGTACGGGTCTCCCGGAAACCACACAAACCTGGAATATGGAGGTGTTTGTGGAAAGCCTACTGGAGAAGCTACTAGAGGACACAGCCTTCTCTGGAATGTTTGTGGTTGAGAGGGCCCACCCATCTCTGGGCTTGAGGCCGTAACCTGGGGTGCCTCATAGACCTATAATTGCGAAATTGCTAAATTACAGGGACCGTGACGTGGCGCTTAAGCTCGCCAGAGAGAAACAGCCGCTACATTACGAGGGGTCGGTGATCTCATTATTCCCGGATTTTACGGCAAAAGTTCAGGAAGCAAGGAGGCAGTTTGTACCGATGAAACGACAGCTGCGTGAGTTGGGAACTGACTCTGCGATGCTTACCCTGCAAAGCTGCAGGTCAACAGACATGGGAAGTCTATGATTTTCACTGGCCCTAAGGCACTCCAGAAGGCCCTCAGAGAATAGCGCAAGGATACGCGGTCCTCCCTGAACAGAGAACTTCTGGACGAAGCAGTGGGAGGCCCCCTGGATGAACAGGACTAACTAAGATGCACAGCTGCGGGTGGCTGAGTTTGTGTTCTGACTGTTGGGCGTCTCGGGCTGTGGTGCCAGAGAGTAGGTGGAATGATCTGGCCCTTGGGTGCCCTTTTCCTGAGGTTGCCCTTAAATGGCTTGGTGTTGCGGGATGGGGGGTTGAGAGATGGGAGGGGTGAAGTTCAGCCTGATCTGATTCTCAATGGGTTACAGTCCTGAAGTACATTGTGTCACAAAGTTATGATAAACAGTCGCACAATGAGGTGGGGCTATGTGCAAGTATATTAATTATGAGTCAATGGAGGAGGAGGGGCCCTGCGGATGAAGGAGTTAGAGCTACCGCAGAATGTATGGTCCCGTAGGAGTGTGCATGGTGCAGACTTGGTTCAGGGGTACACATATGCAAGATGCTGTTACACGCGAACTATACTTGATATGAGACGGGGGATGGGTGGTCACTAGGCATAGTACTGTACTATGATTTTCCTGCTGGCTACCTACGTCCCCGCATGAATTACACTTTTCTACAGTTTTTGTTTGATGTTATTGGGGGATGTGGAGGGGTAGAGTGTTCTCAGGACACCCCCGCGCCACACGGCCACCAGCTGTGTGTGTGCCCTTCGCCCCTCGCTGCTGCTCACAGCCCCGTTGTACTGTTGCCGCCCCAGCTGCCTGCCTCGCTGTTCCCCGCACCAGCACCACCGCCGTATTTTTGTAGTATATTGTGGTTCTGTTGTTTTCTCATTGCCTCTTGTATTATCTTTGCTGTTGTCCCCCTGTGCCTGTGTGCATTCTTATTGCCTTTTGTATTAGCCTTACTGTTGTCCCCCTGTGCCTTGCCCGACCCGCTCCCCACCGCCGTTCACGCGGCCACGCCCCCTTTTGTTTTGGGTCCTCCCCACTCCCGCCTCCCAGCTGCTCCTCCCTCCCACTGGTCCATAAATGGCGACCGCGCGGCGCAGGTGAGTGTGACCTGTTCTCAGGACACCCCCGCGACGCACGGCCACCAGCTGTGTGTGTGCGCCCTTCGCCCCTCGCTGCTGCTCGCAGCCCCGTTGTACTGTTGCCGCCCTAGCTGCCTGCCTCGCTGTTCCCCCGCCCCAGCACCTCCGCCGTATTTTTGGAGTATATTGTGGTTCTGTTTTCTCATTGCCTCTTGTATTATCTGTGCTGTTGTCCCCCTGTGCCTGTGTGCATTCTTATTGCCTTTTGTATTAGCCTTACTGTTGTCCCCCTGTGCCTTGCCCGACCCGCTCCCCGCTTCCCACCGCCGTTCACGCGGCAACGCCCCCTTTTGTTTTGTGTCCTCCCCGCTCCCGCCTCCCAGCTGCTCTTCCCTCCCACTTGTCCATAAATGGCGACCGCGCGGCGCAGGTGAGTGTGACCTGTTCTCAGGACACCCCCGCGCCGCACGGCCACCAGCTGTGTGTGTGCCCTTCGCCCCTCGCTGCTGCTCGCAGCCCCGTTGTACTGTTACCGCCTTAGCTGCCTGCCTCGCTGTTCCCCGCACCAGCACCACCGCCGTATTTTTGTAGTATATTGTGGTTCTGTTGTTTTCTCATTGCCTCTTGTGTTATCTGTGCTGTTGTCCCCCTGTGCCTGTGTGCATTCTTATTGCCTTTTGTATTAGCCTTACTGTTGTCCCCCTGTGCCTTGCTCGACCCGCTCCCCGCTTCCCACCGCCGTTCACGCGGCCACGCCCCCTTTTGTTTTGTGTCCTCCCCGCTCCCGCCTCCCAGCTGCTCCTCCCTCCCACTTAGCCATAAATGGCGAGCGCACGTGCGCGCAGCGGTAGCGCCGATTGTGCGCCGAAGGCGCGCCAAAGGCAAACCCGTCTGCGGCCGTCCGCACCTGGACCGCGCCCAGCGCCAGGACCCCTGGTCCCCGTCGAAGCAAGACGACCCGACCCCACCTGCTGCCGGGCCGCCCCGAAACGCATTCACGGACCCTTCACCTGCACAACCTGCAAGTTCACCTGCCTCCGAACCTGCACCGCGCCCGCCAAGCCAAACTCCAGCAGCGACCTCAAGTGCATCCTGCTCAACACCTGCTCCGTCCACAGACACGCCGTGGAACTCTGGAACCTCCTCGACACAACCTTACCAGACATCGCCTTCCTCACTGAAACATGGATGAACGCCTCCTCAGCCTCCGACATCGCCATCGCCATCCCGGATGGATACAAGATCATCAGGAGGGACCGCGTCAACTAGACCGGAGGATGCATCGTCTTTGTCCACAAGAACACCATACGCATCACGACTGACGCCGACGACACCTTCGCCGCCGCCGAGCACCTCCACTTCCAGATTCACACCGACCCAAAGACGACCTTCAGAGGCACCCTCATCTACAGACCCCCGGGACCACGCACACAATTCAGCGAAGACATCACAGACTTCATCAGCCCACACGCCCTCTCCTCCGCCGACTACATCTTCCTAGGGGACCTCAACTACCACCTGGAGAACAACAAGGACCGCAACACCGCCAACCTGCTGGACAACCTCGCCAACCTCGTACTCAAGCAACTGGTCAACACCCCCACCCACTACGCCGGCCACACGCTTGATCCAGTCTTCTCATCCAGCAAGCACATCACCTTCAGCCACTCCACCGGACTCCACTGGACCGACCACAGCTGCGTCCACTTCAACTTCAGAAAAACTACAACCCACCACCACCCGCAACAGGTTTCTCACAGGAGCTGGAGCAAGATCACCGCCGACCAGCTCACCACCTCCCTCAGCTAGAACCCACCTGCCAGCACATCGGACCCCAACGAAGCAGCCCGCAACTTCACACAGTGGCTGACCGCCTGCGCCGACGACCTCGCACCACTAAAGAACCCTCCCAGCAGACCCAGAAGCAAGAAGGTTTCCAAGAAGACCTGCCGCACCCTCGAGAAAGCCTGGCTCCTCGACCAGACCACTGACAACATGACCGCCCTCAAACACGCCACCCGCAAGCACCACCAGCTCATCCGCACCACCAAGAAGAAATCACTGAAAGAGCGACTGGACAACAACGCCCACGACAGCAAGGAACTCTTCAGCATCGTAAAGGAGTTCTCCAACCCCAGCACCGGCAACAACGACATCACCCCTTCACAAGATCTCTGCGACTCCCTCGCATCGTTCTTCCACCGCAAGATTGCCGACTTCCACAACAGTTTTGGCGCACCATCCACGCACCCAACCGTCGAACCAACGCTCCCCACCGCCACCCTCCGCACCTGGACCACGGTGACCACCGAAGACACAGCCCGCACGATGAACACCATCCACTCCGGCTCTCCAACAGACCCCTGCCCCCACCACGTCTTCAACAAGGCAGACTCCACCATCGCACCCAAACTCCGGGACGTCATCAACACCTCTTTCAACACTGCCACCTTCCCGAAGAGCTGGAAGCATGCCGAGCTCAGCGCTCTACTGAAGAAACGGACCCCACCGACCTCAAAAACTTCCGCCCCATCTCGCTACTCCCTTTTCCTGCCAAAGTCATTGCCGCCTTCCTCGAGACGAACAGATCCCTCGACCCCTCGGAGTCTGGTTTCAGAGCCAACCACAGCACCGAGACCGCCCTCATCGCAGCCACCGACGACATCCGAGCCCTGCTCGACAACGCGGAAACAGCGGCACTCATCCTCCTGGACCTCTCCGCAGCTTTCGACACCGCTCCTAGTCCAACGCCTCAGCAACACCGGCATCCAAGAGAAAGCACTGAAGTGGATCATCTCGTTCCTCGCCGGAAGAACACAGAGAGTCCGCCTCCCCCCGTTTCGATCCGAGGCCACCGAAGTCATCTGCGGCGTCCCGCAATGATCATCACTCAGCCCCACCCTCTTCAACGTCTACATGAGACCTCTCGCTGCCATCGCACGCCAACACAACCTCAACATCATCTCCTACGCCGACGACACCCAGCTGATCCTCTCCCTCACCAGAGACCCCGACACCGCCAGAACCAGCCTTCACGAAGGGATGAAAGATGTCGCCGAATGGATGAAGAACAGCCGCCTGAAACTGAACTCAGACAAGTCCTCATCCTGGGATCATCACCCTCCGCCTGGGATGACTCCTGGTGGCCCCCAGGCCTGGGCACCGCCCCCAAGCCAACAGCCAACAGACCACGCACGCAACCTGGGCTTCATCCTGGACTCCTCCCTCTCAATGACCAGACAAGTCAACGCAGTCTCCTCATCATGCTTTCACACCCTCCGCATGCTTCGCAAGATCTTCCGATGGATCCTGACCGAAACCAGGAAGACGGTCACCCAGGCCCTCGTCACCAGCCGTCTGGACTACGGAAACACCCTTTACGCCGGAACCACAGCCAAGCTACAGAATCCAGAACGCCTCCGCCCGACTCATCCTGGACATCCCCCGACGCAGCCACATCTCCGGCCACCTGAGGGACCTGCACTAGCTCCCCGTCAACAAGAGGATCACGTTCAGGCTCCTCACACACGCACACAAGTCTCTCCACGACCTGGGCCCCAAGTACCTCAACGACCGCCTGACCTTCTACACGCCCACCCGCCAGCTACGGTCGACTAACCTCGCCGTCGCCGCCGTACCACGCATACGAAGAGCCACCGCCGGAGGCAGATCCTTCTCCTACCTGGCGGCCAAGACATGGAACACCATCCCCATCCACCTTCGGCTGACCCAGGACCACCTCGCCTTCAGGAGACAACTCAAGACCTGGCTGTTTGAGCAGTAGCGGACGCGGACCCCTTCCCCCAAGCGCCTTGAGACCCTTTCGGGTGAGTAGCGCGCTATACAAGTGTTATGATTGTTTGATTGATTGATTGATTGAGTGTGTGGTTTTGCAGGGGTGAGGGATTTCAGCGGGCTAGTTGGGGTAGGGCAGGCGTGGGAGGGCGATGGATGGGGGAGTTGCAGCACTTTCGAGTGCCACTTGAACAGGTGTGGGGCACTGTGCTGTTTTTTAGTGGTTTTTGTTTTTTTGGCACAGATGTGGCAAGGCATGGCGGGATCGTATACGTCCAGGACACATCGCAGGGGCCCATACACCGGCCGCTTATGTACAGATGACACCAATCGGGGAACCCCCAGATACACTGACGCTGATGACCTGGAATGTCAGAGGTCTCAATGACCTTCGTAAGGTCAGGAAGGTCCTACAATATCTCTCCAGACAGAGTTGACGTTGCGCTCTTACAGGAGACGCACCTCCACCCAGACAGTCCTATATTGTGATCCAGGGGTTTAATGGGTAATGTACACATGGCGGGATTCACATCACATGCTAGGGAGGTTCTGACGTGGATTAACCCTAAAGCACCACTGATGTTGACACCACTGGAGACGGACAGGGAGGGATGGTACACTATCTCGAAATGCTGTGGGAAAGGCATGGAGATCTGTAATACCTACTGCGCTAACTACAACCACCCTGCCTTTTATTCAGATCTGACAGATAAGGTTCTGGAGCGCTCGGGAGGGGGGGGAGGGGCTACGTCCTTTGGGGGTGCGATTTTAATATGACAAAACAACCCAATATAGACAGATTGGACGGCCCTGATAGACGCCCCTCGGCTTCTGCTAGGGCGCTAGAGGCATTAATGACACGACTGGACCAGAGAGACGTGTGGAGATACTGACACCCAACTCAGGGAGGCTATACTCACTACTCAGCACCACATAATATACACACTAGGATTGACTATTGGCTAGCCACTACTCACTTAACTCACAATGTGCAGGGTTGCACGATATTCCCACGCATATATTCGGACCATTCACTTCTGTTGTTGACAATTCCCACACCTAAGAAGCGCTTCACACCATTTGCTTGGCGCTTCCCTCTTTATTCCCTGCTGGACGACTCCTTTAAGGAGGAGCTGGCCGCGTCCATCGTGCTGTTTTTTGACACCAACGTGGGTACAGTCTGGGAGGCCTTTAAGGCATATATCAGGGGGATCGCCATTTCCAAATGTGCGGGGGTACTCAAATCGATCCGGGGTCGGCTGGAGACCCTGGAGAAAGAGCTTAAATAGCTGGCGGCTCGGCGCCTAACAGACTGTAGTGATGCCCTCACGCAGGAACTTGCCCGAACACTTCGCGAATATCACGAAGAGGTGGACTCTGAAGTAAAACACCTGGGAAAGTTCGCCATTGAGAGAACCTACGATGGGGGGAGCGCCCCGGGTCAGTTCCGGCGCAGTTAGCCAAACAGCGCAGGAACATAGTAGTGACACCGGACATGAGGTCCTCACCGACAGACGACCCGCTCTCTGAGGATCAGGTAGCAGAAAAGCTCCGTGAGTATTACGCAGCTCTGTATGCCTCCTGAGGGCCCGCCCCGGAGGAATGCATACTAGATTATCTTTCCCACATTGAACTGCCTTGGCTGTCTTTCCTACACTGGGAATTTTTGGTGCGTCCGATCGAGCGGGAGGAAGTCGAATGGGCTCTGTCTCCTTCTATAAGGCATTTGCGGATCTTTTGATACCTCGGTTGCTCACGCTGTTTGAGGACATAGCGGACTCCGGAGCAATGCCGCCCACTATGAGCGAGGCAATACTAGTTGCCATTCTTAAACCGGGGAAACCCCCGGGAGATTGCGCCTCTTACCGACCACTGTCGTTACTGAACGTCGATGTGAAGATATTCGCCAAGTTGATAGCAAACAGTCTCAGTCCCATGGTTAACTTGGTGGTTGCCCCTGAACAGGCAGGCTTCATGCCCAGTAGCAACCTCACTTATAATCTCAGGACGGTGTTCGCAGCTCTCCAACATACGCGTCCGGAGGTCCCTGCAGTAGCAGTATTTTAGATAGCGAAAAGGCCTTTGACTCTGTCGAGTGACCTTTCATGAGACAGGTCTTAAGACGTGTGGGTGCGCTGTTCCTTCAGCTTTTAGCAACACTGTACACTTCACCACGGCCCGCATCCGGATTGGAACATTGATCATAGACCCTATACAAATCAGCCGGGGCCACGAGACAAGGATGCCCTATATCCCCTATACTTTATGCACTCACGGCCGAGCCTCTTGCATGCGCCCTACGGGAATACCACAGGCACAGGGGCATACGATTCCCCACATACATTCTGATTGTGTCCACGTATGCGGACGATACCTTCTTATATGTTCGGGACCCGGAGACGCACCTTTCTGCTGTGCTACGCGAGGTGGTCTTGTTCAGATCTCTTTCGGGTATCCATATGAATTGGAACAAATCTATTTTGTTCCCACTAACATCGGCTACGAGGAGGGTGGTTCCGCAATACCCACTTCAGCGGACTACTGAAGCGGTGCGATACCTAGGGATTCGTCTGCATACGGACTCGGAGGTAGTACTGAGGGAGAACTAGGGTGTGGTCATCTCCAAACTGGAGGATGATATTGAAAAGTAGATCGCTCTGCCATTGTCACTGATGGGACAGGTCTCTCATGAAAATGATGGTATTACCTTTCTTCCTGTTCAGCAATATTCCTATGGTGCTGTCCAATTCATTTTTCCAGCAACTACACTCGTTAATGATTCGTCTGGCTTGGGCCGGGACACAGCCAAGGGTGGCATGGAAAATTCTCACTCGTCCGTATGCGGAGGGCGGCCTGAATGCCCCGGACCTGGAACTTTATTATCGGGCTCCACAAAGCGCGCACGCCTACCACTGGATCCATGGCCCAGCGGACATCGCGCATATACGCATAGAATCTATTGTTGCGTCCCCTGTCCCCCTTCCTGCGTTGCGGTCCTGACCTTGGGATCGCCGTACTGGTATTCTAAACTCACTGAATACGGTCACACATGCTTGGCACCATATGATGGACGTACAGGCTTGCAGCCTGTTGTATGCCCCGAAGGCTCCCCTCGCCTGGTGCTCTTGGCTGGCCCCATGTAGGGACAAGGGGGTGCTGGCTGCGATGGGTTAATTGAATATACACAATATGGGGGATCTTTTCTCGTAAGGCACCGCACGCTCATGGGAAGAGATCGAGACGGGGGACGTTCCCCATCTGCTGTTGCAGTGTTTTCAGTTTCACAGGGTGAGGCATGCGCTTAAGGACCTTCTAGGGGAGGATATGACGGAGCCCTGGGTGGTTACGGCATTAGCTTACATTATTAGCGCTTAGTCCCCCGCTAAATTGGTAACCAATCTGTATCGCATTGCCCTCTCAGAAAGGACGGCGGAATATGCTAAATCTCGCTTGGCATGGCAGAGTGACTAGGCTATATACCTGACAGACGAGAAATGGCAATACTGCTGCTCAAGCACGAAGAGAATATCACTCAATGGTGTTCACAGGTTGATATATTTTAAATTCCTAAACAGGGTTTACTATACCCCGGAAAGACTTCACAGATACGGTCTACGAGAGAGCCCTCACTGTGATAGATGTAGAGCGCGGGTGGCGGATTTCCTACATGTGGCATGGTCTTGCCCGGGGATCTCATCCTTTTGGTGCAAGGTATATGAGGAAGTGAATAGGGCCATTGATTTAACTCTGTCTTGGGATCCCCTGTTGGCTATTCTGGGTTACTCTAAACCTCTCCAGAAGGATCGTAGAAGGCTGGTTGATATGGCCTTCCTCCTAGCCAGAAGGTGTGTAGCGCTCTCTTGGATGCGAGGCCCTGTACTGACACTGTCGCAATGGACTAACAAAATGATATATTGCAGCACGCAAACCGAACTATACAGCGAACTGTTGTCCCAACGCAACAGACATAAGAACTTTTGGTCACTGTTTCTAGACAAGAGGCCCACACAGGACACTTCAGATGAGGAGGGTGCAGACACATATACACGGGTGGAGGTTTTAACTGGGGACACATAATTCCTTTCGAGGAGAAACTACACCAAGCGCTCTATACGCCATGTGGACAGGCTGCATACTTGAGGATTGACTGTGCAGGCCCCGGGTAGGGTCCAACGACCGAGATGCTCTGACCTCTGTGGGTCTTTCATTGCCATGCTATGATGGTCTACACTCTTAGTGTGTTTATGCAATGGGTGTTATCTGTTGAAGGTTTGCTTTGATACTCAAACGATGTATGCATTATCCAATGTCACTATTTGATGCCAATGTCTTCTGTTCCTGTTTATTTTCTGAAATGCCAATAAATAAATATACAAAAATAAAAAACAAAGGCCAGGCGTTGGGAGTATCTGACGGAAACAATGCTAATAGCACAGGCCAGGCACGAGGAGAATATTACACAAACAATGCAATAACACAGGCCAGGCACGAGGAGAATCGGATGCAAACAATGCAATAACACAGGTCAGGCACGAGGAGAATCTGATGTACCCCTACAGCCCCGATCGTGATCACTGAAAGGACCCTGGGGGGGTGAGATCCCTCCCCGCAGCGGGGTGCCTTCGCGACTGGAGCCCTCGGCTGACTGAGGACTCCGAGACAGGGGAGTGTGCACGGGAACGGGCTCTCCGCGGGGCCCAGCCCCTTCGGGAGTAGCTGTGCACAAAAGCGTCGATTCCACATTCAGCGCTCACATCGGAGCTAGTGATTCAAAGAATGATACACGCAGCGCCAAGGTTCTGAACCAGCACTTCCCTCTACCTCCCTCTACTTCCAATGGGTCACACGATGTAACCTGCAACTTTGTCTTTATTTGTTTCAACCGAACTCCAGAGACGGCATAGCGCTTTGCACTAAGGTACCTTTGGATTTTTTTTTATTTACTACCTCTCTTGAATGTTTCCCTTTTATTTAACTAAGCATTTTCCACGTTGGCAGTGGCACAAAATGGCTGGGGTCATAAACTACAACTGCAATTTGCCTCCCCCAACCACTGACCGGTACTAAGCAGGGTAATAGCTTTGTTTTTGACCTGTGCTCACCAAAACGGAAATAGGACTGGACTCCTCTTCTTCTTGACCTTATCATCCAAACTGAAATAGGACTTATCTCCTCACCCCCAGGATAGAAAGCGAAACAGGACAACGCTTTATCTCATATCCCATGGAAACAAACAGAGGACTACATAGGCATTCTGTAGCTCTCCTAAGGAGTCGGCCATCTTAAACTAGTCCCTAAATCCTAGTTTCTTCAGCCTCTTCAGCTACCGACCTCACCTCCTGTACATGTTAGATCATAACCTCAGTGTATTCCCCCCTATTTTGGCTCAACCTGTCCCTGCGGGTATTCAGGAATGCCCGTACTTTAGATTGATTCAACCACTTCCATATCGCTATTACATTAGCCCCTATTCAACACTGACCCGAGATCCCCCCACTTTTGGCTCGACCTACCCCTGTTGGAATTCAAGAATGCCCATATTATAGACTGACTCAACCACTTCCACATCCCTATTACATTTGCCCTGACTCAACACTTACCCCAGCCAGCCTTGACTCTCTAGCCTACACCACAACACACTCCCCTCACCTACACCACAGCTCTCAGCATTGAACTCACAGTCACTCACACCTACAAAATCATTTACCCCCCCCCAAACTCACTAAGAAATCTGCCAAAAGCTTCAAGCACAACTTTTTAAAATCTCACCCAGAAACGCCCTTTGCTGACCCATATTTCTCACTCCACAATGGGATCACGACCACTGATATCATTTTCTACACTAAACGTAGAGCTCAATGGAGGAAAGCCTTCTTAGTCTTATTCTCGATTTCCTCCACTAGGAAATCCGCACATGGTCTAATGATCTACACTGCTCCATCACAACTCTTCCATGCGACTGCAACCATCACCATTTACAACAATGGAACTTTTCTCATTCAGTCCACGGACCGTAGTCTATACCTATTTGATAACATCTTCCCGATTATTAAAGAGCAAGTATCTAACCCACCTACTTCCACCCAACTGACCCTCACACCTAGCACCCCAGACACCACAACTCCTACCCCCTATTCCACCCTCCCACCCCTTACCCCCCTGCCACAAAAGAGCTTTGAGCCTTACACCTCCCTCAACCAGTCTACCCTACCCTGCAACACACGTCTCCGCTCTTCACCTAACCCTCACATACTTCCAACTTGCACGACCGTAACAACAAACTCACCCCTTACCCAATCTGTTAGATCCCCCGCAATGACCATAGCCCCCCCACCGCTAGTCCCTCCTCCTCCATCACCATCCTTACCCCTACCTCCGCCCTGCTTCACAACACCTTCTTCCGCCCCCAACCCAGTACTGAACCCACTCATTCACCAACTATACAAGTTGTTCCCCCACCGGTTCCAATCAGAGATCTCTTCCCCCTCTAACAGCTCTCCCACCTTAACTCTCCCTTCCTCTACTCCTTTCTTATTCCACTTGGTCACCTCGAACTCTGAACCCTCCCATCCCGAACAAAACCCTTGTGTTCACCAGGTGGTGTATAAAAATTCTCCCCACCACGACCACTCAATGATCGTCCCACCACCCTCTAACCCTCCCCTAGAACATATCCCACCCTCTATTACTCCTCCCACCACCCCCTACCAAACGCAACCACTACCCAGTTAGCTGCAACTACAACTCTCTTAATGACACACGCTACACCCTCTCATACGTTTCCACCAACTCATACATCAGAGCATACTACACTCCTGGACACTTCCACCAAACCCCTTCTCCCACCACCAATCACTAAAACTACCCATACATCCATGCCTACGATAGGCCCAACCCTCTACTCATCAACCCCCCCTTCTCCTCCCTCGCCTTCATCAGATCTCACACCGAACCGAGCCAAACCCCCTCAACTCACACCTTGGTCCAACTCCACTACCGTTCCAAACACCACTTTGGACAAGATTATGTCCACTCATCTCCAAATTAAAGACGAACTGCATACCTTCAAAGAGTTGATCTCAAATCATCCCAGGCACCCCACACCCCCCAAAACCCTCTCACCCAACAAGCTCACCACCCTTCCTCTACTTCCACACAAACATAATCCTCCTTACTGGACCTCAATTCCCTCCCGTAATTCTGCCACTCGTCCTCTGCGAAGCATCAATCCACTCTCAGCGCACGACATACGCTCCCTCCTGCACTTTTAGGATCCCACTCTCACGACCCACATAGCCCCCACAGACCTTCCCATCCCTACTATCCACCCCAACCCTCACAGGTCCTCCACACAAAACAACAGAGGTATTGTTGCCAATAATCTTAAAAAAGTCACATTCACTCTAGACCCCTCCTCCCTTCTCACTCCCCGGCTTAAATGCACACTCCTGAACTGTAGATCGGCCCCCAGACATGCATCAGACATTGCCGACCTCATTATCGCACATGACCTGACCATACTCACCGAAACCTGGTTAACAGAATCTTCCTCGCCACTCTGACATTCTAGTACCCCCTAATTACCACAACATCAGACTGGATAGGAGTGGCAAGACAGGGGTTGGTATCGCATGTATTCACCGGAGCAACCTCTCAGTAATTCGAGCCATAGCCCCTATATTATCCTCCTGTGAACACTTCTGACTCAACATCAACAGCGTTGGCAATCCTGTATGCTCCCTACAGATTATCTACCACCCACCAGGGGACAACCTCACCTTTACTGAACACCTCATGGACATGATCACAACGCATTCTGGACGGCAACACACCCAAATATTCCTTGGCGATTTCAACCTCCACTGGAACGATCACAACGACTCTGTGGTCATTAGTCTCAAAAACTTCCTCAGCGCTCTAGACCTCACCCAAATTTGCAACAGCCCTACTCACGATAAAGGCTCTATCCTGGATCAAATCATTTCCAAAGACGACTCCATTCAACTTGAGTCAATCCAACCCTGTTACTGGTCTGACCACCACATTATCACAGTCTTCATCAATGAAAACGTAAATTCTAATACGGTCCAACCCACCAAACCAAAGATCTGGAAGGGAGACCTGAAGAAACTCAATCTCAACTCATTACCTTCTCCCAGCTACAATCTTCTCCTACCTGCGCCTCTGATGTACAGGTTCTCACCGACCACTACCTCAAGTCGATGACCTCCATTATCAACGAGGGTACCCCCCTTCAATTAAAGAGTTTCCTCTAAAAACTCTAAACCATGGTACGACGGGCTGCTTAACGAAGACAGACGAGCTGTGAGATTGGCAGAACGCAATTGGAGATCAGTCCCTTCGGCTATGCACCTCAAAACACTAAAGAAACAAGCATTTGCAATGCAATAGGTCTCGCATTAGGAAAGTTTGAGCTATTGGTATTGTAAATTACCATTGTTTTATTTATGTGTTGGTTTTGAAAATAGCAAAATTAATAGCTTTGTCATTTACAATGCCAATACTTTTAACTTTTGCAAATGTGACACGTATAGCATTTGTAATGCAACATGTTTTGTATTTACGTGACTTAGATGTATTGATATTACAAATAAAAATGGCTTTTAATTTTTTTTAATAATTAATACTTAAATAAAAGTTATTGTAATTTATAATAGCAATAGCTTAAACTTTTGTAAATAACTTTTGTGAAGATTATGTTCAGTGTATTTTATTGTGATGAAAATCCAGGAACAGAAGTGAAATATTAACATCTTTTTGTGACATTTGTAATAAAGCTTGAAACATTGAGAGAACATATTTGAACCAGTTGTTGTTGAATGGTTGCACAGATTGACCAAGCAGCTTCTGTTTACGAGCTTGAAAGCAGCAGTTACATAAATTGGGAGCTGCAGCATGCCCATGGCTTGCCAGTGCATGTTGCAAATGAACCTAAGCATAATGTGTCCCGTCACACCTTCTTGTTTCAGAATACAGCAGTGCACGATGTAATAATTAATGCTGCTGTCTGAATAAAAAACTTTCATAAATAGATGATTGATTTGAACAAAAGATACAAACTGTAAGTTATATGTTAGAACTACACAGCACTGTAATAAGACCGCTGGAGAGTCTCCTTGTCTACTGTGTAGATGTTTACAACCTGCAGGCCAAAGATGAGGGAAGTGGAGGAACAAAAACGAGACAGAAAGAATGGAAGAAGGAATGGCAGATGGAGCTGAAGTGGGAGAGTGAGTGACAGAGAAGAGAGAGCGAGAGGAGAGAGATGAAAGAGGAGAGAGAGTCAATGAAGGGCATAGAAATATAAAGAGAGAAAGGGGGAGGACAGAGAATATAGGGGGAGGGGGGAAAAGATAGAGAGAGAGAGAGAGAGAGAGAGAGAGAGAGAGAATGAAGGAGAGAGAGAATTAGAGAGGAGAGAGAGAGAGAGAGAGAAAGAGAGATAGAAAAAGAGAGGGGGCAAAGCTAAAACAAAGCCAACATTTTTTTTCAGGGACATCATATGTAGCAAATAAAGAACCCAAACGCACACATTTGGGAACCCCAAATATTCCTAAATACTGCCATGTAAAATGCAGCTCTGCATTTCAGCGCCTAGTGACGGATCACGCGCCTGGAAAAGCTCACAAAGGGGGTGAATGGGCGCCACAAAGAGAAATTAAACGAAAGGACGCGAACAGATAACCCAGGCTTTTGATAGAGGGGGCAAAGCTAAAACAATGCGCCTATTGCCTTTTTTTGTGAGCTGCGCCGTCTTATGCACGGGTGAGTAACGAATGCTGATATTTTTAAGCCCACACCGAATGTTACTTTGCCCAGTGGGAGAATATAAAAATTTAACAAGTTACGGAAAGTGAGGGGTGGATCTTCTCTTAGAGAGCTGTTTCAGGGAAAATATACCTGTGGGTGTACTTTGTACTCTACAGCACATGCTAAATAAAAAAAATCAAGCGCTTGCCTGTGTACTGGAGTGGGACGACAGACACGTCACCAAGGAACTCATCAGACATGTGCATGGCAACACTGCTAGGAGTAACATGAAGCATTAAAACTGAACAAGTCTGTAGCAGGAAACATTTTTACTGCGTCAAACACTCATGCTACAATGTTGTTATACAACCAAAATGCCAGGGACTACCTAACCGTTCGAAACCAATAATAAACTTCAAACTTAGACCCCGCTTAGACCCGGCTCACTTAAAACCGGTTCAGTAAAGTGTAATGATAATAATTTTTGGGCGAGTGGAAAGTGGGGGGGGAGGGGGCTGAATCCTTTTTACAGTGCTTTGTGTATATTCTAAGTGTCACTAAGCAAAACACTAAAACAAAACCAGCCGAATAGAACCACAGAGATGAGGAGGGCAGATTGGAAAGCGCGCCCGCTGCCAGCGCACCGCTCCCCGAAGGTCTCTTCTTACCCATGCCGAGGACCGCAATAACAAGTGCGCAGAACGACTGCCGATATTATGCAAGAAAACCAAAAAATGCGTGGTGAAAAGGAGGCCTGACACGCAAATAGGATTTCCGGCCTGGAGAAAGGAGAGGCGTGACGCGCACAAACTGTCCTGAAGGGGCGGAGAAACAACGGAGCGGGCTGCGGAGTCTGGACACGGAGGAACAGGACGAGAGGAGCCAGCGAGGGGGGCGTCGGGGCACATTGGCGGTGCCCGCCCCCCCAGTGATGGAAGCCCTGCGTGTGCCCGGTGAGTGGGGTTGGGAGTGTGTGTGTGCGCGTTTGTGTGTGTATGTAAGCCGGGGGGTCGTGCGCTTGTATGTGCCTGCGTGTGTTGTACCTGTGTGTGTGCCTGCCTGCGTGTATGTGTGTGTGTGTGGTGGGGGGGGGGGGGGGGGGGGGGGCGGCAGCGTGTGTGCCTGTGTGGTGTGTTCGCAGGGGTGTGGGGGCTGGCTGTGTGTGCACGGGAATGAGGCACGAGAGGGGCATGGGCCGTGCGCGCCCACGAGGTCAAATCTGCGCTCGTGCCCCTCTCGTGTCTACATTCCCAAATACGGCTAACAATAGGCCTTTTGCTACGCTTGACCTAAAAATGACAGTGGGTAAAACTGACCTTTAACCGCCGCCGCCGCATTTTAGGATTACAGCCTGCGGAAGCTGCCTCGGGGTAGAGCACGTGCACGCTGAGCATTCTAAGGGACGTAGAGCGCCCTGCTATACGCACAACGTACGGGTCACGGCGCACAGCTGCCCCTGTATGTCCTGCTGCATGGGGCCGGGCTGCAGGGAGATGAATGCCTAGCTCGAGAGCTCAGCCCTCAGGAGGTGTCTCAAGAGCAGGTGTCCAGGCTCCGATTTAGGGTGGAGTCCAAGGTGTTCCAGGCCTTGGCACCTGGATAGTGGACCCTGGGACGGGCCTGCTGCCTGCTGCCTTCTTCTGGTCTCGAGAAGGTTCCGGCTGCAGCACTATTCATTTTAAGCTGAGGTAATCGCACCGTTTTCTTAAAATGAAATACCTTTCAAAGGACAAAGTACATTCATCACTTAAAAAGTCGGAGGGACTCAGAAGTTTAAACTTCGCCTTAATAAACCAAGGGCAGTCGAACAGGAAGTGTATTATTTGGCATTCAGTGGACTGCAACGTGTGTAAAGGCAATGTGCACTTGTGACTCGCAATGAGCAAACCCACCTACAATGCACCGCAGTGATGTCCACAGGTGGTTTACGGCCGATAATAGTAAACAATGTAAAATGAATTCCCTTTCAGTGTGTAACATTTCTACTCCTGGAAATTGAAATGAGCGATCCCCTCCAAAAACAACCAGTGCGGAAAAAAACACTTTTTTAAAAAATTTATTTTTATATAGACGTTCTCTAGACAGCATCCTACTGCCAACGTAGAGCAGCGTACTGCACGGGAAACCTACTGCAATTCGTACAAAAAAAAAAACGCAAAGCGGAATTATCGTACAACTTTGTAAATTTATAACACAGGCCAGGATTTTGAAAGAAGTTGAAAACATTTGAATAATTTTCCGGCTCTAATATAGATGCCACACAACATGAAAGCACTGCCAGGCAGAGTTTCCGCTTTTCTTCCTTTTAAAAATAATGTTCTTTGGAAATTGGCAACAAGTGAAACTAAAAATAAGGAAATGTCATACAACTCTAAGAAGCGAAACAGAAGCAAATGATGTGGTCGTGTCTATACACATCAATGAACAGATCACGTGTCATCAAAATTATTTGAGTTAGTTTATTATACCCACCTGAAGTGGATCACGTCACAACTAGATTTTGTATTGCTGGATATAATTCCAGCCAGCGAACCTACGAAAATAGTCCTTCAACAGCCAACGCCGACTGACCTGAGTCGGTGCTATGCAACCTGTTCACCGCCATGAAAGCTGCTGCTCTTTAACAAACCATGTACTCTCTCAAGTTGGGCTGTAAATAACCATAGTAGCCACTCAAAATGGGCCTCTGTCCTACCTGCTAAGTATCTGGGAGCAAGTGATGTATTAGCTGAGCTTACGTCTGTAAATTACCAAAGCATGTAGCACCACTGGGGCAGCCTGGCCCTGGGAACAGCCATATAATGCCTGGAAGCAGGCTGTGTATTGTCTAGGGAAAGGTATATAAATGACCAAAGTATTCATCCCAAGAGCTGTAGCGTTTGACACACAAAAGTGCCTGGCAAGTTCGTATATTAGATCAGGGAAAGCCTATAAATAACCCAAAATATAGCCTTATTTTAATTTACGGTTCTGTTATACTGCTTATATGGCCCGGCTGTGATTCGAGTCCACTTCAAGGATGTTTAGGTTCATGTGTCAAATCGAAGGGCCTTACGGAAACGGGGGCCTCCAGCAGCCTGCGGTAGGCAGAAAGTCCCAGGCGGCTTTCAGTTCGAAGGTGCACAAGCCCGGGGCTGCTCCTGGAAGCATTTTATGTAGCCGGTTCCGGGTGAGTAACGAGGTAACCCGGCGAGCTTCCCGGAGCAGAGGCTCTTGTAGTGAGGGGATACCCCAACAGGGATCAAGTGCAGAACAGTCAGGACCACTGCAAGGTGGTCTGGCCACCCATGACCAAGGATGATCAGGGCATCGCTAGCACCCTTTGCGTTTACCGAATGCATGCCACGAATAGGTGACGATGCAGATCTATACGTCCAATGCCACTGCTGCGAAGACAAGAACAATCTGGAGAATTGGGGGGGTGAGGGGGCGGGGGAGGGATGACGTTAAGTAAAAGGATACCCCGCCTATTCGTCCCCGCCCTAGAAACCGCAGGTGGCACAAGACACGTGGCGACCAAATAGGCCCCACTTACCAACTGAGGCCTTAGCCAAACGCCACCCTGAAGTTATGCACTTTGTGCTGACGAGCTCGTAAATAAGGGGTGATTGACAACTGAATTAAAGGGTGGGTTAGTCTTAGGAGCAGGATCATACAGCCCTGACTAGAGACAAATGGGGTGCAGGTGGGTGGCGGCAGAAAGATGGCATCCATAAGGCACTTGGGGTGGTGCAAACATCCTGGGATGTGCCGAGTGAAGCCCTGTAATGCATGGGAACGGGTCGTCTTTTACCGAGGGGCACCTGTAACTAACCAAGGCTACCACCACCTTAACAGTTGCACATTTATACGGCTATTAGGCCCAGTTACATATGTTGCACTCTCCCAGGCTTGGGCTGTACACAAGCATCACAACGAAAGCTGAAAGCTACACCCCCAAAAAACCTGGGATTAGATCCTGTATTGTCCCCTGGTGGGTTTATAAATAACAAAATAATTCACCAGCCCGAGACTAGTCCGGTTTTACCTCTGTTAGGCCCAGCTACAGTGAGTACAATATGTTGAACTAGGTCGGTAATTAAACAAAGCATTTGTCATCCTCAAAGCTACACGATTACTGTGCTGTGAGACCGGGAGTTGGGCACGCCTGATCTCAGCTAGGTGTGTAAATAAGCAAAACATTCATCCTAGAAAGCTGCACATCTCTCCCCACAATAAATGGTCAAAGGTGCTATATTATCTCGGGATACGCCTGTAAGTAACCAAGCTTGTACAAAGGACAGGAGAGACCCCTGGACCACGCTTCATTCACGCCCCGGACAGCGCTTCACTCGCCTAAATTGTGGGGACAGATGTATTCGCCTTGATCTCTCTCCCTCCCCGAGACCAGCTCCCTACCCTATCGAGGTCCCGAGCATTACTGAAACCCTCCGGACCACGTCCTTTTGCTAGAGTACAGATTTATTCGACTTCTACTTCCCTGAGACCGTCTTTCTGATCTGCCCGGACTACCTTGACTTGACTCTGTGCTCCCAAGCACCTGGACGACTCTCCAGGCACGATACATAATTTGCCCTGTGGAGTTCCCTGAGACTTCACCAACTGCCTGAATTCCAGTTTTGCTTCCATACAATAATTCCAAACGCACTGTTTACAGCCCCCCAGTCCTGATGATGATCCTCACTCGTATGGATCGAAACGCCGTTGACTCACCAGCAAGACCTTAGGCGCCCCGTACCTAGTGGTTTTTTGAAAAATTGTTTAAATTGTAAAACAAAATTGAAATGTATGATAAACCATGTTGCTTCTAGTCACTGTAGATAACTTTTCACTTCGCGCCGTTCACGCTGTTTTTACTGTCACTTGTGTCGCAGTAGTGTCACTCACTCACTGCACTCGTACACCTTGTACACCAATTGGGCTGTCACTTGTTATTTATTAATTACAGTGCTGATATTAACTGTAATCACAATTGCCCTATTTCTTGTGGATAAATGCTGATAAAATGATGCCTCAGGCACTTATGAAAATCAAAAAGAGTTTCCTTGATGGATAATACTGTTTAGATATCCTCTTTACTTGTCCAAAAATAATACCAGTTGGGATACTGTTTTTTGTATATGTAAGTAACCAAAGCACTCCTAAAATAAAGGCTTGCAGCCCTCCGCGTATAGCATCTTCTGCAAAGTATTCACTCTAGGGGGCGCCAGAATGTACAGCCTGAATCCTGGACAGGCCCGGGTGTGTCTCAGCATCTCCCACGCAAGCCCACGGCGCCCTGTACAGCTGCCCACTCTCCCGGCAGGTGGCAGCAAGAGCAGAACCTGAGCGGCAGAGGGACTGGCAGCACACAAACACTAAGCATCCATCTACACGGGTATCCTCTCCAGGATTTTTTTTCCAGCTAGCTTATAAAAACATGTTTGGTGAGACAGAACTGCAGAAAAGTGACATTGCCTTTTCTTACCTCCCTGGAACATTCCACTAGTTTTAAACACATACAAATACTGGGTTGCAAAATCACAGCTACAAGCAGGGTGGCAAAGAGGGACAGGATCACCCTGGAACCCTTTCAGGGAACGAATCTCCCTTCGGGTTGTTTAAAGGTCACCTGGACCCAGTCAATAAGACCTTTATAAGGGCCGGTGTGGGACAGGGGGACATCTCCTGGATGTCTGTTTAACATCACTAAGAGGTCTGGCTGCGACTGACGTCACGGCAGAGATTTTACTCAAGTTTAAAGTGATGTCGGTGATGCTCGCAAACCTAGATGGAGTGACCACCATATCCCGGCCTGCAGCGAGTGAGGGGTTCGGGCGGAAATACGCACACTGTGTATCCAATGTCCAGATGAAATCAAAAGAGGCGTACCCCTCAGTCTGGAACATAGAAGGGACAGGCAGGGTACTTTTAAGAACTTAGAAACACAAAGACCACAGAGTTTAGGCGTCGAACGGGTGGAGAACCCTGAATGCACCGGCAGGAGACTACCACGCTACAGGAACACAAGAGAACCTCAGGTGCGAGCAGAGAAAACGGGGGACCCTCTGTCAGGAGGGCTGAGAACACGGGCGGCCACAGCAGCAGAACTCGCAAGAGAACCGAGGGCCCAGTAAAGGCATCCATTGGGAGATCCACATGCAGGCGGCACCAGCGGCTCGTCCTCAAGAGCCCAGAACTAGCCCTGGGGCAGAAGGGGAGTTAGGGACCCGGAACACAGGCTGCCCCGGAGGAGTCCAACGAGGGAGCCTCGATCCTAAGAGGCCTCTCTATCTGGCTGCCAGGAGCCTTTCCCTGCCCGGGGCAGCCCCTGCTGGCTGTCCCGACCTCCCTTCATGTATTATTTGTGTGTCTCCCCTCCTCCCCCTTCACCCCACCCCCCCGCACAAAACTGGAGACACTCGCACTTGCCCACACCTGGCATCCTGCCCCCGGGCAGAGCAGGCCAGCCCTGCCAGGTCACATTTCTTCACAACAAACTTATTCAAAACATACAAACGTTGAGAATTTCTCTCCCTCCCCCACCCCAAACAAACCCTTCTGGGCCCTGGGGGGATGTCATCGACACAGGGCAGGCACAGGCCTACAGCACAGGCGCATACCGGGCAGGTACTGTCAGTGCAAAGCCGCCGACATGTGCGTGGGCCAGTACCAGCTCCATCACCAGACCGCCGGCTGTAAGGAGGACGGTACTGACGCCTGCAGCGGAAGCTCGGCTCTGTCAGGACTTTACGGAAACACGATCCCCGGAGGGAGGACAGTACTCCTGTACAACAGAGCCTTGGTGTTTGTGGAAGAGCATATGTGTGTGGCATTCTCTTGGTCCAGTGGGCACAAAAAAGTACACACTCTTTCGAGCTGGCCCGTGTGACACTGCAGGTCCGGCACTGGTGACTGCTAAGCCACAAAAGTGGTTACAAACTATTCAGTCACATGGGTTGGGGTTAACCACCTCCGTTCGCTTTCACTTTTCCACTCAAGGCTACAAGGGAGGTGATATCAATTCCCGTCAAAAAGTAACCTGAAAAGGCGAGCTCTCCATAAAGACACCTATGCACCCCTCAATTTGAACGAAAGGGAGATGAAATGCCCACTGCCCTCAAAAAGGCCTTTACCCACTTCAGCACAAAAAAGAGGCGCCTCGCCCCCCCCCCTCCCTAAAAAACAATCCCCACACTCCTTTTTGAGTCGGAAACGACAAAAGCCGGCCCTTCACTGGCTATAATGGCAGAGTCGGATGTGAGGACCCCCCGGGGCTCCCGTCGAGGTGTGTATGCGGGTCCGGAGCGAGCAAGCTTCAGCCCTCTGGGCACATCCACCCGCGTGGATTCAGGTGGATGGGAGGAGACGGGCTTTAGATCCCAGGGGAGAGAAACTGCGTGCCACCGCGGGGCTTGCAGAGAGCCACGGTGGGCACTCTAGGCGCTAAGGTGCGTTCGGAAGAGGGCACACAGCAAGTGGCTTCAGATGACATTATACACGGGCAACAATAACCTTATCGGATTCCAGGGCACACCTAGCCGGGGGCTTACCCGCGAAGGACACGGAGAACCAGGGCCAGGTTTCAGGTATCGGGGCGGAAGTGTACGTACACATGTAGTGATGAGAAGCATCGCAGGATTCACCTAGTCAGAAGGGGTTCACTGCTCAGTGACACAGGCCCTGAACACATCTCGCGACACACGTCCATCTAGGGTGCTTTACCCAGCGCACCTTGGCATCTGCCCCACACAGGTAGCTAGCACGGCACCCCAAATAGCGGCAGTGAAGGTGCCTGCGAGAGGCTCATGTGGCGTCGCAAAAGTGAAAGCATGGGGGAGCGCGAGAACAGACGCTGCTGACGCTGCCGTACACGCTCACAGCTCATGCCAACAGCAAACGCGCGCTCACGAGGCCAAATCCGAGACGGAAAATGCGCGCGTCCGACTCGTGTCCACATATTCAGTAAGTAAATAGGTATACTAAAGTATACAAGAGGTCCTTCGCTACGCTCGACCTAAAAAGAAACGCTTACTTTAGAAAAATCAAATGCTCGAAAGCAGATTGCTTTAACCACCAGCTTGACCAAGAGAGAAACCAAGGATGAACCTCAACGACTACAAAACAATTCTTTCACACTACCGACCTATGAAGAATTCTCAACTTTCTTTAGTCTAAAGACAGACAACATCCAGAAAGACCTCCTCACTGATCTAAGCCTACACTCTAGCCCACACAGCAAAACGCCCCTCGATCTAAAAAACAATGCTACATGGTCTTCCTTCGAAACTTACTCGGAAGAATATATAGGCAAGATTCTCAGCACATTGAAGCCCTCCAATCACCTCACTGATCCTCTACCCGCAAACGCTGTAAAAGACTTCATCCCACTGCTCCTCCCGCTCTGGACCAAAATCATTAATAGCTCACTTCAACAAGGATGCATCCCGGACTCCCTCAAAGTGGGACAAGTATCGCCCATACTAAAGAAACCCACAGCAGACCCCACAGATCTGAACAACTATCGCCCTATCTCCAATATCCCTACCCTTGCCAAATTGTTAGAAAAATGTGTACACATCCAACTGAAAAAACACATCGATCTCCTCAAATCACACCAATCAGGCTTCCGATCAGGCCACAGTACGGCATCAGCAATGACACACATAATTGATGACGGGCTTCAAATTCTTGATCAGAACAGTACCTGCCTCCTCATCCTACTCTACCTCTCATCAGCCTTTGATACGGTCAAACACTAGAACTTACTCAATCTGCTGAGTCTCTGAATGGGTCTATCAGGGACAGTACTCAAGTGGTTTACCTCCTTTCTACATAATCGGACTCAGAAATTTAAGATTAACAATACTATGTCCACACCCGTTCCAGTAACACTAGGTGTTCCACAAGGATCCTCCCTATCCCAAACATTGTTCAACCTAGTAATGGAACCACTCACCGCACTACTTCAAGCATCTAATGTGCAATTTCACATGTACGCAGACGATACCCAAGTCTACCTTAAAATACACACCCCTGAAGACATCAAACTACTCAACACAACGCTTAGGAACACACAGACTTGGCTGGCAGAGAATCATCTTAAACTTAATGCTCTAAAAACGGAATTCCTCCTAATAGCACCTCCCACCAAAGTCCACATCATCTCACTGCATTCAACGTGCAACCTACCATCGTGGACTCAGCAAAATCTTTAGGCATAATCCTCGACTGCAATCTCAATATGTAGCATCATATCAGCCACGTATTTACGCAAGTTTGTGTTATTGACATTGCAAATAATTTGTTTTATTTAGGTTTCAAAAACCAAAACATAAATAAAAGGTCTCACACTGCTGTCTCTCTCACACTGCTGACTCTGCCTTGAACACACCCACTGCTGTCTCTCTCACACACACTGCTGTTTCTCAAACACTGCTGTCTTTCTTATACACATTGCTGTCTCTCATACACACTGTCTCTCACACTGCAGGTGTGGGTTGTTTCCAGCTCATCCCGGCTCTCACAGGCACCGCCTCCGGGGATTGATGAACACGCAGGGACGCGCCTGCTTCGTGGGAGAGCAGACCAGCGGGATGGGCTAGCGCTGAGAAGCCATGTGACGAAGGATGCGCCTACCATGTAATCAAAGGGCGAAGTGCATTAAAAAGTACGGGGGGGGGGAGTGGGTGCAGGGTCAAAGGCGTGGGTAAAAACACAAACTAGTGGGACACTGGTGCAAAAAAAGGACAGTCTCGGCCCCGGTGCCACTGAACCAGCCGCACATTAATAGCTTCGCTCATGAACACAGGACTTGTGATGCTGGTATAAAACACATAGAAGGAAGTGGAGGCGAAAGCAGGCCGTGGGCTTGTATTTACGACAAATGGGGCCGTGATGGGTTTGCACTTGGATGAGTCCGCTGACAGACTCTGTAGAGACTCGAACAAGCAGCAGGGGCAGTGGTATAATAAGGCTATTGTAGGCAGCTGCTTTATGACACGACCATACATGGACACAACAGCATGCTAACTAGCAAGAAATGGCTTATATAGACGGTATTATGTTGTGAATGGGAGCGCCCAAACCGCAAAATATCATTTGTCCGTAGGTGTGGAAAGCCTGGCATCCTTCTACCTTCACTGCCCCGTGTTGCAGGCTTATTTTTAACTCTCTGGTGAGTAAATATTTTAGAGGAGTCCTCCAACTCCACCAGAAAGAGCCTCACCTCAGGTGAGTACCGCTGCTGCCGGCTGCTCGCATCGGCATTAAAGAGTTGCTGCCTGCAAGGGAGCTGGGACCTGCCAGAGGAGAAACGCAGAGGGAGAGGAAGAAGTGGAGGCAAACGAGAACACAAAGAAATGCCCCCACGAGCCTCTCTGGGCTCCAAAGCGGCTTCACTGTATTTCAGGCCCTGTTCAGTGCTTGAGAAGGGGTGCACAGCTCTCAAACCAGTTTCACCGGGTTGCCAGCAATCTCTTGCGCTTGGATGACAGTATGTATTATATTTTTAAGAATAGCATAGAGCTCCAACCTATACTGTGGAGATTGATATTTTAAGCAATATTGAAGTATTCACAACCCTTTCATAGGTCACACTAATAATCCTCATTTAAAAGGTCGCTGCAGGGAGCAAGATCAGCGGCCTGAGTGGTAGAGGGTCACTGAGCGAGTCTGCTCTCCCCTAGGCATAACCTGCCTGTTAGAACGCATCCAGGCTCAGCATTCTGCCTCAAGGCGCTTCACAAAATCTAAAAGTGTTGCCTTATTCCAGGTATTACCCGATGCAGGGCTCGACAAATCCACTCGCCCGCTCGCATTTGCGAGGGAGAATGGATCAGGACGAGCTATTTTTAGGTCCTACTCGCCCTTTCTGGCGAGTAGGAAGTCAAACTAACTTTTGTCCTCCGTCTTTGAAAACAGAGCAAAAGTGACAAGATAACATGATTTAAAGGCACTTTTATTGCTTCTAAAGGGAATGAGCAATAAAGATGCCTTTAAATCTTGTTATCTTGTCACTTTTGCTCCGTTTTCAGAGACGGAGGTCAAGTGGGTTGCAGTCAGGTCGAGGGGATTTTCCATGGTACTAGACCTGCAGGACTAGTACCATTTTTCGGATTTGTCGAGCCCTGCGATGGGCTGGTTATGGCTGTGGGATACACCGTCCTACACAATAACAGCTCTCTCCGAGAGCCAAAACCACACTGATGAGTTACCTGCCCGGCGGGTGTTAATAAGGAATGTTAATAACAGAGGCAGGACACAAAGAAGGTATGGGAGAACAGTGTGGAGGTTCTGAAGCAAGTGGGAAGAAAGCAAGCGGAGAGACCTCACAACACCCATAGCACGTACACAAACAGGCGCATGGGTGGACATAGGAGGAAATCACGGAAAAACAAACATTAAAGCCAGGAGCATTGACACAAAGGCAAGCACATACAGCCAGGCACACTTGTTAACACACGCAGACGAGCAGCACGCTGACACACAAGCAAATAGTTACACAGATACACGGACAGACAGCAAGCTTCAACTGATACAGAAATAGAATTGCATGCATACCACAGTCCACAACAGTGTCAGTTACACTCAGACAGAAAGAAAAACACACGAACACATGGAAGCACGGTTTGTGCACACACCATAACAAGGAACAATGCAGTCCAACATGCTCTAAAAAAAACGAAGAAATTAAATGGGACATGTAGCCAGACAGGAAGTGATACACCGACAAACATGAATAGACCCGCGTAAAACAACTCGTTCACAGAATAGACACAAAATTGCCGCACACAATATATACACAAATTATTGCGCACATTAGAAGATAGGAAAATAAGTATCCAGGTACACAGACAACGGGCAACAGGCCAACCTGCACATCGCCAAGCACAACCTTGGGCTCAGGGAAATACTTAATGATAGACAGGCACCGAGAGAAACCGGCACAGAGACACGCAATCGGACAGGCACACAAAAACACTAAGAGGCAGACACACAAACTGGCAAAGGCACAAACAAAGTCAAGCAAAGACAGGCACAGAGAAACGCCAACAAACGGACGCAGAAATCTGAAATCGCATATCACAAACTGGCACATGGAGACACATACCGACTGTCATACAAATAAAAGAACAGGCACACTGACCATGCCACAGATACACATACAGAAGCAAATACACAAAGATGGACAAAGACTTGAGCACAGCGGCAAGAACACACTCAGGCCATCGAAAGTCCCAGTGCACAAACACAGAAACTCAAATGGACGCAAACTGATATTCCCAGTGAAAAGAAAATAACACATTTATCCAGCACACATAACGTTACCAGCCTACGCATACACACACATACAGAAACGTGAGCCCCGCCAGGAAAACTAAACATGCAGAGACTAGTACCGAGTTATGTTACGCTAGTTGACGCCATGGGGGTGGTGATACCGGGTATTACCAGTAGGGCAGCGCCCATAATGCACCAGTGTGGGGTCAGTGGTACTCTGTGTGGCCTGTCAAACATATACCACGCTGCACCTCCGTGTAATATCCGATGGCGGTGCTGACTGCGGCTAGACGGGCAGAGCTCGTGCTAAACCAGTGTCAAGGCTCTGGCCCTGTGCGGTCTGTGGCCTTTCGGACTCCGTCCATACTGCACCCATATGGGGCCATGGAGGGAATGCCTTGTGCGGCTGCTCGGCATAAGCCACAGTACACAAGTTTAGTGTCCGTAGCATACCCTATATATATTTCACCAATGCAGGTACTGGCTGCAACTGATCGGGTATTAATGCGGTGCCGGTTGAGGCCGCAGCAGGCCAGACAGGCAAAGACCATTCTGAGCCAGTGTGGGTCTTGAACTGTGACGCTAGTGCTGCATGCAGGTGATCAGCCCCAGCCCACACTGCATCAGCGTGGGTCTGTACTGCCAGACGTGGACTGTCAAGCACAACAGCCCACGCTGCACAAATGTGGGGGTCTGTGGGGCGTACCACTGCAGACTGAATTAAACCTGCACCAGAATGAGCTCTCTGCAGCCGGTGCTGGGTGTGGCTGGTCGATGTGAGCCCACACTGCAGCAGCAGCACACAGGCCAGCTGCCACCGAGCCCGAGCTGCGTGCCGCGGAGCAGCCTGTGCCCGCACCGAAGCAGGACAGGACATCTGCCAGCATGCCGCTGCTAGTGCCTGCTGCGTGTGGTGGAGCTCAGCCCATACTAACACATTTATCCAGCACACATAACGTTACCAGCCTACGCATACACACACATACAGAAACGTGAGCCCCGCCAGGAAAACGAAACATGCAGAGACGAGTACCGAGTTATGTTACGCTAGTTGACGCCATGGGGGTGGTGATACCGGGTATTACCAGTAGGGCAGCGCCCATAATGCACCAGTGTGGGGTCAGTCACTCGAAACAAGGAAAGCGGAGCCCAAATAGGATCACCAACCGTCCGCTACTTAGGCGAATCAACCATGTATTTATCCACTCGTTATAGCTAATCTTCAACGGATGTCATTTGTCTGTAATTTTAGCAATTCCGGGTCACGTTTAACAGCAAATCTCAAGGCTCAACGTATTCCAGTAGTCGCCTGGGAGTGGGCGGTACTACCAATGTATAAAGTCATCTAGCATTGGAGTATTAGGAGCACCCCAGCTAATCCTAGTGCGTCGCACAGAATTCCTACGTGCTGATTGGCTCCTGAGTCCGAACGTGTTGTCTGCGTCCACCCTTCCTGGAGTGACTGGGGCTAACTAAGGCTTAGTTGGAATCTCAGCTGATCCGAGTTAATTAGTTAATTTACCGGTTTGTGATTGTGTGTTTCCGGGTGTACAGTTCAAGTTTCACTAATGTCGTGCTGCAGGTGATAGAAGTAGCTGGACCCTCACTTGCCTACTTAACAACTCTCAACCGGGCATGTCCCTTATGCCTTTTTTGTGTGGCTCAAGCGGAGCGTGAGAGCCTTGCATTGTGTGCCGCCGGGGTACGGGAGAGCGCGAGAGGTTGCTAAGTCAATGCACGATATAGAGTGAGAAAATGGACATGGCAATGTTTTTATTCTACGGTCCGAGATCTTTTAAAAAAGGGCAAAAAGTAAGTGATTTATTTCTAACAAAGCAGCGTAGGAGTTTAGAACAAGCGGCACTTCATTTTTTTTTTTTTTAATATTTTTATTAAGATGTTTTGCAATTATATACAAGGCACGGCAATATTAATAAAAAAAAAGAAAAAATAAATGCAGGACATTAAGGAAGAACAACCAATAAACCATCAACAGGCGAGATAAAGAAAGCAGCATACAGTTAAAACAAAGGAGTAAGATAACTTGAACCAAAGTGTTATTCCAGATTGTATAACCTAAATGTAATCAAAAAGAGTTATCCTTTCCTAATCTTTCCGCACAGTCAAATAAATATCTCCCATTATAACCAACATAACCATTTATATCTCATATATGAACCTCATTTAGCCAAGTTACAGACAGGCCTCAAATTTTATACTGTTAAATCATCTTTCCACCGTGTTATAGGATCCCATATTATCTTGCCTAGCTTCCTTCCCCTTTTTCCCTTCCTTGCATAAATCTCTTTCTCCACATTGTATGTTGTTAATAACTTAGCCAGCCATTTGTGAAAAGTAGGTGGTGTGGGGTCAATCCATGCAGAGGCTATGCATAATCTCATAACAGATATTGCAACAAATAAAAATTCCCTCCCACAAAAAGGTTGTACATCCTCAACATTGACTCCTAGTAGAATGGTTCCAGGGGTTAACACAATTTCAGTTCCTAAAATTTTGTTTATGAAACATTCAATGTCTTTTTTTAGTAGGTCTAGATGAGGACATGTAGCAAATACGTGTTGTAAATCAGCATCCAAGCTTCCACACCTATAGCACTTAATACCCACTGTACCTCCCCATTGTGCTATTTTAGCGGGTGTAAAATATAAATGATATAGTGTTTTATAATGTTGCGCCTGCAATGGTGCTGAACATAACAAGGAATAACCCTTTTCTAAAGAGATACCAAAACTTTCGGAACTAATATTAAGATTGTCCTTCCATTTTTCGCTCCATTTTTGGTAGTCGTCCTGTTTTGCTTTTATCAGTTCAGCATATAGTCTTTTGATTGTGCAATCTTGCCCCCCTTGAATTATCTCCATAATTGCGTTACGCCTGAATCCCAGAACGCCTCCTTTTTTGTTTAGAAGAAAACTCCTAATTTGTAGATATTTAAAGAATTACCTAGTTTCTAGGTTAAATCTAGCTTGTAAATCTGTGAATTGAAGAATCCCCTGGTCCCCCTTTACATCCCCTATAGTTCTAATTCCCCTGATTTCCCACTCTGCAAATATAGGTCCCGAGAAGATATTTTGTGGGAGGTTTAGATTATGTGAAAGTCTCGTATACTAATTATATTTCCCCAGACCAATTTTTTTAGCGAAGCTTTTCCAGATTTTATATGCTGCTATAATCGTCTTAAACTTTGTCCTCTTATAATAGCTGGCCTCTGTGAATTTCAGCAAAACATCCTTCGCTTCCATTCCCAAGGTTAATCCATAGATTGCTAGTGATCCAAATTTGCTCCACACTTCTGATTCTTCCCCTCCCAGCATACCAATCATATTCTGTAGGGCCGCCGCCCAATAATAAGATTTTAAGTCTGGAACTCCCCAGCCTCCCCTTTCTCTCGGCAGTGTCAAGAATCTAAGGGCTCTTCTCGTTTTCCCCTTTGCCCAAATGAATCTATTTATTATACACTCCAGTTTTTTAAATATTTTACCATCAAATAATTAAGGTATTGCTCTAAATAAATATAAATATTTTGGGAGTATCAGCATTTTTACTATATTCGACCGTCCCACTATTGACAAATGCAACTTATCCCACCTATCCAAGTCTTTCTCTACTTTCTTGATCAAAGGATTGATATTCTTTTCTACTAAGATATCCAGATCTGACATTATGATAACCCCTAAGTACGTGCCTTCCTGCACCACTCGATTGTCTATACACGGGGTAAATGAGTTTTTTATTATCTGTGTTTTAGATGTATTTAATTTATACCCCGATATCTTTCCAAATTTCATCGCCTCAAGTTCAAGGTGTTCTATAGTTTCAGAGGGATTTGGAGAGATTACAGCAATGTCATCTGCGTAAGCTAAAATTTTACACTGCCCAACGAGTGTTGTTAACGGAGCAATCATCTCGGATGCCTCTATTCTGCGTATTAATGGGTCCATATATATGGCAAACAATAACGGTGAGCAAGGGCACCCTTGTCTAGTCCCTCTTTTTATTTGGAATTGGCCCGTGTTTCCCCCATTCACTCGTAGAGTTGCTACCGGTTTTAGATAAAGAGTTTGTAGGGCTTTAATAAAACCTTGTTTAATACCTGTTCTTGCTAAAGCATACCAAAGGTAGCCCCAGGAGACCCGATCAAATGCTTTTTCTGCATCAAGTAACATCACTGCAATCGGGTCTCCTGTGACTGACGTTACATCGAGTACTAGTTGGAATCTCAGCTGATCCGAGTTAATTAGTTAATTTACCGGTTTGTGATTGTGTGTTTCCGGGTGTACAGTTCAAGTTTCACTAATGCCGTGCTGCAGGTGATAGAAGTAGCTGGACCCTCACTTGCCTACTTAACAACTCTCAACCGGGCATGTCCCTTATGCCTTTTTTGTGTGGCTCAAGCGGAGCGTGAGAGCCTTGCATTGTGTGCCGCCGGGGTACGGGAGAGCGCGAGAGGTTGCTAAGTCAATGCACGATATAGAGTGAGAAAATGGACATGGCAATGTTTTTATTCTACGGTCCGAGATCTTTTAAAAAAGGGCAAAAAGTAAGTGGTTTTATTTCTAACAAAGCAGCGTAGGAGTTTAGAACAAGCGGCACTTCAAACGATCGCAAAAGCGATCGAATTGTAAAAACAAGCATTAAGCACGGGCACACGGACAGCGGGAGGGGGGGCCGGGAACGGGCAAACAGACAGCGGGATGGGGCGGGTTAACGGGCACACGGACAGCGGGAGGGGGGGCGGGAACGGGCACACGGACAGCAGGAGGGGGGGGGGGGCGGGAACGGGATAAAAAAATTGTGAAAATGCAGATTACCTGCAAGGAAAGTGAAATCGCGCAGCCCACCCCTGCTCGGAGTAGGGAGCGGGTCGGGTCTGCGTCCTCACAGGGAGAGCGAGCAGGCTGGTGTGACGAAGGATGCCGAGACAAAAAAAAAATAAGCACCGCCCACCGCCGCAAGACGTGGGCAAAAAGCAAAAAATTCTCGGGAACGCCCACGAATCTGCTCCTGCAATGTCGGACAGATGTCTGTTCCAATGGCTAGCCTCCATTTATGGAGCTAGCCAATGGAACAGAGAGGCGGAACAAAGCCACACAGTGTAAAGACATAAGATTTCACCTGCGACAGGCGAAACCTAAAAAGAAGTAAAATCACTCCTCTTAGCTAAACTCACCTGATTATAGACTAAAAAAATCTTGTGACTCATTATTTTTCCTCGCATGACTATGTCCAGCCTGACCACCTATGCACCGTTACTACCTTGCCTTGACTCTATTGTTAACCATTTGCTCATCTTTGCACTAATTGACTTGTTTAAGTATTATTCCTCAGTTCTTGGTATCCCATCTGTATGTAAAGCGCTCTGATATCCGTAAGGATCTTGTTCGCGCTCTATACAACTTTGCAAATAAATAAATAAATAAATAAACAATGCAATAACAGGCCAGGCGTTGGGAGAATCTGACGCAAACAATGCAATAACAGGTCAGACACTAGCTGAATCTGATGCAAACAATGCAATAACACAGGCCAGGCACGAGAAGAATCTGATGTAAACAATGCAATAACACAGACCTGGCGTTGGGAGAATCTGACGCAAACAACGCAATAACACAGGCCAGACACTAGGAGAATCTGATGTAAACAATGCAATAACACAGGCCAGGAACGAGGAGAATCTGACGCAAACAATGCAATAACATAGGCCGGGCACGAGGAGAATCTGATGTAAACAATGCAATTACACAGGCCAGGCTTTGGGAGAATCTGACGCAAGCAATGCTAATAACACAGGCCAGGTACAAGGAGAATCTGACGCAAACAATGCAATAACATAGGCCGGGCACGAGGAGAATCTGATGTAAACAATGCAATTACACAGGCCAGGCTTTGGGAGTATCTGACACAAGCAATGCTAATAACACAGGCCAGGTACAAGGACAATCTGACGCAAACAATGCAATACCAGAGGCCAGGTACGAGGAGAATCTGATGCAAACAATGCAGTAACACAGGCCAGGCACTAGGAGAATCTGATGCAATCAATGCAAGAACGCACGAAAGGTGAGAATCTTGGACAAGGGCAAAGGTGCTCCTTGGTTCAATGATGCTCTTTGGTTACTGAAACGATCTCTCCACCAGAGCGAGAGCCTGGCGTAAAGATTATGAACCTAGCACCCAGATTGCCTACGCAATAGCGTTCAGCGTAGCGTTCACCGCCTATAAAAAGGCCATCATGTTACGGAAGGCTGAATTCTATGAGGACAGAATTTCTGCTGCTAGCAAACCCTAGAAAGAAACTTTTAAGGTCCTGAATGAGTTAAGGAAAAATAAGGGGCAAAAACCCTCCTTTGCCCAGGAAGACTGCCACACATTGCAGTCTTTTTTGGTAAGAAAATAAAGGATCTCCTGTTGGAAGTTCATCGCACCCCGAGCCTCCCCTGTCCCACAAGCCCCACCCCCCACACCCCCTATGATTGCCCATCCTCTACTCACTAAGGAGTCGCTGGCAGTCCGGACCAGGCAGGTGAAATCAGGGTCACCTGTGGATCCCTGCCCACCCAAGATTTTCAAGATGGCCCTTCCAGGAATCAATGAAGACGTAATCGCTCACTGGAAACAGGACTTGTCCCTGCCAATTTCAAGGAGGCTCGTGTTATCCTGCTCATAAAGAAACCAGCGGTACAAAAGGGGGTGGTGATGGACGGAGCATCTGAACCAATCAAACACTCACACCCAGTCAATAGATCTGGGTTTGATCCATCACCGTTCTTTAGCCCACTCTGCCACCCCAGTTCAGACATGGCTATATGCAAATCAGTCTGACCCTGTGCCTCATGGGAACAGTCCAGCCCGAACTGCCAAGCCATGCCTTCCCTGGACCGGAAACAAGCTTCCGAGGACCGGTTTCTGGCATTCCAGCCATCTTCAGCCCGGCTTGCTTGACTCCAGTGGTGTGGAGAGCATGGGACTCACGTCTGAGCATACCCATCCCACTCGGGGTGACAAATGCAAAAACCACAGTTGATGGACAGAATGCAGAACAATGTCATACATTCACCCCAGTACAGAGATCTGGGCCTAAATCCATCGTTTTTTTGCACTCCACACCACCCCAGTTCAGACATGGCCATATGCAAATC
This sequence comes from Lissotriton vulgaris, assembly GCF_964263255.1. NCBI lineage: Eukaryota > Metazoa > Chordata > Amphibia > Caudata > Salamandridae > Lissotriton > Lissotriton vulgaris. The sequence goes on along the minus strand of NC_141685.1, from coordinate 87,740,476 downwards.
AGAGTGAGGGCGATAGATAGATAGAGTGAGGGCCATAGATAGATAGAGTGAGGGCCATAGATAGATAGATAGATAGATAGATACACAACCCCACACACACACACCCACCCACACACACAACCCCCCACACACAACCACCCACACACAATCCCACACACACACAACCCCCCACACACACAACCCCACACACATACAACCCCACACACATACAACCCCACACACATACAACCCCACACACATACAACCCCACACACACAGCCACAACCCACACACAATCCCACACACAACCCCCCACACACACACAATCCCACACACACACACACACAATCCCACACACACACAACCCCACACACACACACCCCCACACACCACCCACACAACCCCACACACACACAACCACCCACACACACACAACGCACACACCCCACACACACAAATCCCCACTCACACACCCACACACACACAACCCCCACACACACACACAACCCCCCACACACACAACCCCCCCACACACACACAACCCCACACACACAGAACCCCCCCACACACAGAACCCCCCCCCACACACACACACACAACCATCTACCTACACATCCCACAACCCACACACAATCCCCCACACACACACAACCCACACACAATCCAACACACACACACACACAACCCCACACACACACAACCCCCCACACACACACACACAACCCCACACACACACACACAACCCCACACACACACACACAACCCCCCCCCACACACACACACACACACAACCCCATAGGTTGCTAATTCTACCCGCTATGCGTCTGAGATGCCACGGGGTGCTAATGCTACCCGTTATGCATAGCGGAAGTCAGGCAGCCTTCGTTGGGATGTGGGCGGAGCCTGCAAAGAAGCAGGAAGGAACTGCCGGGAGAACGTCCTGGAACCCTGCACGCTGAATGCTGACTGCCGAGGGACACGCGGAAAGAGCCCGGTGAGTGGGGGTGGGTGGGGGTGGTGTACGCGAGTGTGTCTGTGTGTGTTCGAGTGTGTCTGTGTGTGTTCGAGTGTGTCTGTGTGTGTTCGAGTGTGTCTGTGTGTGCTCGAGTGTGTCTGTGTGTGCTCGAGTGTGTCTGTGTGTGCTCGAGTGTGTGTTGTTGTGTGCTCGAGTGTGTGTGTGTGTGTGCTCGAGTGTGTGTGTGTGTGTGCTCGAGTGTGTGTGTGTGTGTGCTCGAGTGTGTGTGTGTGTGTGCTCAAGTGTGTCTGTGTGTGCTCAAGTGTGTCTGTGTGTGCTCAAGTGTGTCTGTGTGTGCTCAAGTGTGTCTGTGTGTGCTCAAGTGTGTCTGTGTGTGCTCAAGTGTGTCTGTGTGCGCGTGTGTCTGTGTGCGCGTGTGTCTGTGTGCGCGTGTGTCTGTGTGCGCGTGTGTCTGTGTGCGCGTGTGTCTGTGTGCGCGTGTGTCTGTGTGCGCGTGTGTCTGTGTGCGCGTGTGTCTGTTTAAGGGGGGTGTGTGTATGCAGTGTGTGTGTGTGTGTGTGTGTGTGTGTGTGTGTGTGTGTGCGTGCGTGTGTGCATGCCTGCGTGTGTGCATGTGTTTGCGCACTTCAGGGAATCTGAGGCAGGAGATGTGCACGGCGCTGGCCTGGACGTGCGAGTTCACAGATACCAATCGCTGCACGTGCCCGACCCCGGTCTCAGATTCCCAGGAGGCGGGCAACATTAGATACTTCGCTGGACGCAATGCTTCGCATTGCTTTCTCCAGCTCGACCTAAAAAAACAAGATGGACGCTCGCCACACCCCTGCTATGCGATCCCCATTGACTCCTAATCAGGCAGAGACTTAAATTTAAGGGTCTCTGCATTACACACAAAACCCTGTACGGCAAAGCCCCAAGTTATATCAAGGACCGCATTGTCCCCTAGATCCCCAGTAGGACACTGCGGTCAGCAGAGGCCACCCTTCTGGTCTGCCCCTGCTTCAAACTGTCCTCCGTGGGAGGGCGAGCGTTCTCAACCGCAATCCCCCTGTCCTGGGATAGCCTTCCAGTGAGCCTATACAAGGAAGTGAATCTCCTTCCCTTCAGGAAGAAGCTCAAAACCGTGCTCTTCCTGGAAGCAAGGGATACTACTTAGCAGCCTTACCTCCCCTCTCTCCACCTAGTCCCTGTGTGCCCTCTGACAGCACTTCGAGACCTCTGGGTGATAATGCGCGTTACAAATTTAAATTACAATTACAATAACACAGGCCAGGCACGAGGAGAATCTGAGGCAAACCTGCAATAACACAGGCCAGGCACAAGGAGAATCTGAGGCAAACAATGCAATAACACAATTCATGCAAAAGGAGAATATGATGTAAACAATGCAATAACACAGGCCAGGTACTTGGATTGAAGCAAATAATGCAATAACACAGGCCAGGCACGAGGAGAATCTTATGCAAACAATACAATAACACAGGCCAGGCACAAAAAGAATCTTATGCAAACAATGCAATAACACAGGCTAGGCACGAGGAGAATCTTATGCAAACAATGCAATAACATAGGCCAGGTACGAAAAGAATCTTATGCAAACAATGCAATAACACATGCCAGGTACTAAGAGAGTCTGACGAAACACTGCAATAACACAAGCCAGGCAAAAGGAGAATCTGATGCAAACAATGCAATAACACAGGTTAGGCACAAGGAGGAACTGATGCAAACAATGCAATAACACGAGCCAGGCACTGGGAGAATCTGATGCAAACAATGCAATAACACGAGCCAGGCACTGGGAGAATCTGATGCAAACAATGCAATAACACAGGCCAGGCATGAGGAAAATCTGACGCAAACAAAGCAATAACACAGGCCAGGCACAAGGAGAATCTGACGCAAACAATGCAATAACACAGGCCAGGCACGAGGAGAATCTGTTGCAAACAATGCATTAACACAGGCCTGGCACAAGGAGAATCGGATGAAAACAATGCAATAATGCAGAGCAGGTACTAGGAGAGTCTGAAGAAACACTGCAATAACACAGGCCAGGCACAGGAGAATCTGATGCAAACAATGCAATAACACAAGCCAGGCAAAAGGAGAATCTGATGCAAACAATGCAATAACACGGGCCAGGCACGGGGAGAATCTGATGCAAACAATTAAATAACTCAGGCCAGGCACTAGGAGAATCTGATGTAAACAATGCAATAACACGGGCCAGGCACGAGGAGAATCTGATGCAAACAATGCAATAACACAGTCCAGGCGCAGGAGAATCTAAGTCGAGCAATGCAATAACACAGACCAGGCACAAGGAGAATCTGATGCAAACAATGCAATAACACAGGACAGGCACCAATGGGTTTGCACCCAGTGGAGTTACTAACAGAAAGTGTTCAGTGTCTACTAGCAGAAAAACTTCTATTCTGTCTGTAAGTCCTCTTGACAGGTGAGCTTTAACAGCTGGCGGGTTCCAGGGTACTGTGTGGACAAGAGGGTGGGAGGGCAAATACTAGTTTCATATGGACTGAAGCATGGGCAAAATTAGAAATATTCCAAGGAAGTATTACCATATAGTAAATCATGCAGTCATTTGTTTTTTTGGGGGTCCAAGTTTGGGATATTACGTACCAAGGAGTGTCAGAGAGATTACAATCTTCCCTACAAGGGTCATCGGCTTTACAAAGAATTTCAATACGAGGAGAGACTCTAAAAAGCAGCGGCGGGACATGCAGTGAGAGGAGAGAACGCAGATTGTCACTAACATTATGGAACAGCACACAACTTTAGAGGCTACGTAGATACAAGGGAGACACCGGAAATGGGCTCTGCACCTCACATGAATCCAGTACACGAAAGCACCTTTACACACAGACCAATCATCCTTGGTGGGTCCGAGGGGAGGAGGAGGGGCTCAGAACACAAACATAGAAGGAAGAGATAGTAGGCATTCAGGGACACGTTACTGGAAACTGACTACTCTAGTTAGTAGTGTCATGGACTGGTTGTGGAGACAGTAGTCCCCTACAACAAGCAGCTTTGCCCCACGACGAAAGGAAAAGGTCTCAACCTTCTTACATAAAAATATATTGGTAGACAGTCACTTATAAATATGCTCAATACATCTACCAAATGCTGTAAAAAAAAACCTTGACAACCCTTGTAATTGTATGTGTCTTGTAAAGCGCACTGCTGCCCTGAGGCGTCGTGGCGCTGTAGACCGCTGGGGAACCCGTCCTGGCTATCCCTGTGAGATGGTCCCTACTGGGTATCTCCAAGGTGAAACCAGGCATCCCCGGCGAATGTGGGGGGCCGTTGCAGAGATGAGGCAAGCTAATGCCCAGAGTTGCCGCGTCGGGAATTGAACCCTGGTCCCGGGCCGTTCTCTGCTTCCGGGTCTGCCGCCTCTAACCAGTGAGCCACACCACTCTACGAGGTAGACAATTCACTGGTTTGTGCATACACCACCAATAGACATAACATCTAATCCCGGCTTTACCACTTTACCTAAAGATGCTGGGAATAAAAATCAAATGGTACTTCTCAACAGGGCCACTGTACAGGCCATTATCCTGGGATAGTAGTCCCTCAGCTGCTCCCTCACAATCTTCACCACCCCACGTGTGGTTTACTGCACTAGGAGACTGTGTTTATACCTGACCTACCAATTTGTGAAATAGTGCCCTTCGGGAATCACTAAGTAAATTCATGCTTCTCTTCACATTTTTGTCCAAGATCGGGGGTATTTACAACCATCCTAAAGTTGTAAGTAAAACTGTGCTTTTAAAAATGGACCCAGACTGTGGTGATGCGTCTTTAACTAAAGATTCATTCCTGCGGCTCCTGGCTGTTGTCGATGCATTGCCAGGAGTGTTGTTGATGCGCTGCCAGGAGTGTTCCCAACAGTTATGTTCCTGGTGCAGTTGGATGAGTGTTGAATAAATCTTACCCTTAGCCTACCTATTACACGAGTTTGATTACCACATAGACATTTCCTAGGGTGGGAGAGGGGGGGGGGATGGGTACACATCGCCCACTCTCATGGACTATTCACCAGAATGTAACGTGTCCAAGTAATAACCTTTGGAAAAAGTAGTTCTGTGTTCATCCAACTTGAACTGTTTGGTACTAGGTGAATCCTACTCTCTGTGCCTCTGTCCCCTTAGCTGGATGGAAGAAATAAACATGAAAGGCACGTTCCCAGCACAACCCACCAGCATGGATTTCATTCACTCATTCAGTGCTGCTTAATTGCAGGTCTCCACACTCCATATCAGCATCTCTAAAGGCAAACACTGTTGAAGCAAAGGGAGGGAGGGAGCCCGTATGATCCTATAGAGCCTATGCCGCTCACTAGAAAACGACGACGAAGGACAGGCCAACAGGATAAACCAATCCAACTCAAGTATGAGGTCAACGTATTATTTATCGCCTTAATGGTGCAAAAATCACTCTGGAATTAAATCAATACTATTCGAATAATCAAGGTTCGATTTAGAATCGAGACTTGGCTGTGCTGCATTAAAAGAAATCAGCGGCAACAATAGCTATTCTCACAACTAAGTGTACTAATTTCAAGTTTGGTTTGCATATTTTACAAGAAAGGGATAAAGTGACAACTGATAGACCACATTATAAAGCTTACCGACTTGCCTCATAAAGGTTACTGGTACTTTTAGAACAACACAAAGGTTAAGGAAAAGCAGAAGTATCAATGTAGACAGTGTATCTACAATGACGACTTGACTGGACTGGACAGCATTCAGAGAATGACTGGACAACAACACCCACAACAGCAAGGAGTTTTTCAGCATCTTTAACGAGCTCTCCAACCCCAGCGCCTGCAACACCGACATCACCCCCTCGCAAGACCTCTGCGACTCTCTCGCCTCATTCTTCCACCACAAGATCGCAGACATACACAACAGCTTCGGCGCACTGACCACGCACCCAACCAGCAGCCCCCACCACCACCCTCTGCACCTGGACCCCTGTCAGCACCGAAGACACCACCCGCCTGATGAACACCATCCACTCCGGCTCCCCAACCGACCCCTGCCCACACTGTAGTGTAGTTCCTATATTCAGAATAGGGTCTGCGTATTGGAATAACATAAACATCAGTGTAGACGTAGGACTGAGGTCATCTAGGTCTCTACTGACTAGGTTAGACTTAATTAGGTTTGCCAGCTAGCTCAGAGGTCACTAGAAACTTTCTCGAGTGAACAGGAATGAGTTAACTTTCCTGAATGGACAAGAAGGGATTAGTTTCTGACAGCCGCATAAACATGACAACTTTGCTCCCTCAGAATAAAGAGTATATCTCTAGAGTTGTGTGAAAACAATAGACAGCTATTTCACTCAGTCAATCGTGCATGCTTAATTTCACCAGAGTGCAGAGAAATAGAGACGGGCGTTTTCAATAAAAGGTGTTATTTATTGAGCAGTCTTCTTTCTCATGCAAGAGAAATGAATTGCCACAATTGCAATACTTATCATAAAGTAAAGTGTGAACAGTAAAAGGAGTATTATGAAATAATACTGTAAAAGCATTGATATGGTTTCTTAGCCATATGATACTTTAAAACGGATCAAATATATACATACATAAAAACATTGACTAACGCACTCAACTGGTGCTTCTAAGATACGCCTACCCTTGTGTACCTGACCTAAGCCTAATACGTGGGAAGGAGTAAGTAGGTTGCAGTTTTTAAGTTAAGTTGGTTTTTTGCCAAGAATCTGAATCAAGAATTCTCTTACGGTTTTAATCAGCTCCGTACCTTGGTTCTAAAATGAAGGAGGTCTTGTATCTCTCTCTCAGAACTTGATCTCCCAGCAAACCGTAAGGGTGACTGGAAACACCGGAGCTGGAATTTCTCGGCAGGAGAAAAGACAGCGTCTCTCTCAGTGCGTCAAATGGGAGGGTCGGCTTCCTTTGGCACTCCAGCTGGGCGTCGGGCAAGTAGATAGCCACTCTGCTCCAAACCACTGTGTGTTTGCTTAAGGCAACATTGGCATATTTATACCTGAAAGGTGCCGGGTTTGACGTAAGGTTTGACATAAGATGTCAATAAAAGATGTAACTAAGAACTGGACGTTCTTTCAGTGCTCGCAGGAGTTCTAGGACAAATCAAAACAAAAGCATGGGGAATTCCCAGGTTGCTGGAGGTTTGGTTTGTTTAAAGAACGCATTGTACTTTCTAGGAGTAGCCTTGCCTTATTTGGACTGCATGGGCTATGACTAAATATGGATGTGATTCTTATGCTTTTATAAGGATATGTTTTGTTATAACCACATAAGGGCATGAATCGGGAATATTTAATTAGGGTCCTAGATAGAAACACAACAACACCACATCTTCAACAAGCCGACTCCATCATCGCACCCCAGCTCCGGCACATCATCAACAGCTCCTTCGCAACCGCCACCTTCCCGGAGAGTTGGAAACATGCCGAGCTGAGCGCCCTCCTGAAGAAACCCACCGCGGACCCCACGGATCTCAAGAACTTTCGCCCCATCTTGCTCCTCCCTTTTCCATCCAAAGTCATCGAGAAGACCGTCAACAGACAACTCTCGGCCTTCCTCGAGACCAACGGATCCCTCGACCCCTCACAGTCCGGCTACCGAGCAAACCACAGCACCGAGACCGCCCTCATCGCAGCCACCGACGACATCAGGTCCCTGCTCGACAACGGGGAGATGGCTGCCCTCATACTCCTGGACCTCTCAGCAGCCTTCGACACCATATGCCACCGCACCCTGATACAACGCCTCCGCAACACCGGAATCCAAGGAGCGGCACAGGAGTGGATCATCTCGTTCCTCGCCGGAAGAACCCAGAGAGCCCGCCTCCCCCCGTTCCGCTCCGCGGCCACCGAAGTCATCTGCAGCGTCCCGCAAGGGTCCTCACTCAGCCCCACCCTCTTCAACATCTACATGAGCCCTCTCGCATCCATCGCCCGCCAACACAACCTCAACATCATCTCCTACGCCGACGACACCCAGCTGATCCTCTCCCTCACCTACGACCCCGCCACCGCTAAAACCAACCTCCAGGAAGGAATGAGAGACATCGCAGAATGGATGAAGATCAGCCGTCTGGAACTGAACTCAGACAAGACGGAAGTCCTCATCCTCGGACCATCTCCCTCCGCCTGGGACGACTCCTGGTGGCCCCTTGCCCTGGGCAGCGCACCCAAACCAACGGACCACGCACGCAACCTGGGCTTCATCCTGGACTCCTCCCTCACGATGACCAAGCAAGTGAACGCCGTCTCATCATCCTGTTTCAACACCCTGCGCATGCTCCGAAAGATCTTCCGATGGATCCCCACCGAAACCAGGAAGACGGTCACACAGGCCGTCTGGACTACGGGAACACCCTCTACGCTGGAACCACAGCCAAACTTCAGAAAAGACTCCGGCGCATTCAGAACGCCTCAGCACGACTCATCCTGGACATCCCTCGCTGCAGCCACATCTCTGCCCACCTGAAAGACCTTCACTGGCTCCCCGTCAACAAGAGGATCACGTTCAGACTCCTCACCCACGCACACAAGGCTCTCCACGACATGGGCCCGAAGTACCTCAACAGCCGCCTCACATTCTACACACCCGCCCGCCAGCTCCGATCCGCCAGCCTCGCCCTCGTCCCTCGAGTTCGGAAATCCACCGTCGGAGGAAGATCCTTCTACAACCTGGCAGCCTAGACATGGAACTCCCTCCCCACTCACCTGCGGCTGACCCAGGACCACCTCTCCTTCAGGAAACAACTCAAGGCCTGGCTGTTCGAACAGTAGCGACCCCCCCCCCCCCCCCTCAGCGCCTTGAGACTCTCATGGGGGAGTAGCGCGCTATACAAATTTTGGCGATTGATTGATTGATTGAATGACGGACAATAAACCCTTATTAATAGTGACCACATAACAACCGTCTCCAGGTAGGAGCGCCTAATTACAAAAGACCTGATAATACGGTGAACGACTACAGCGCATCAAACTGTGACTATGACATTGGTCTATCAAAACATTTGAGTTCTGCGTCTGTTCTTCTCGTTAGGTATTGATCCTGGAAGATATAGGTTGATGGGTTTCGGGCTTGTGCTTTATGCACGCTTCAGGAATTTGCTGAACGAATTTCACACAAACATCGCACCATTTGAGGAGGCCATTGGGGTGAGAGTTAGTTGCGTAAAATGGAGCGCTACGATAAAAACTGTTCGAAGAAGCACAGTGGTTACTAGCTTCTCAAAAGGGCATGTCCTCTGTTTAGATAGCTGTCCAGAGGGCCAGAGACCTGGGTGGGGCCATCAATGTAAGCAATGGCCCGGAGCTGCCATGGCTAACTTGTAACTCCTGGGTCAGTTTGCCTGTTTGGTGGCTGCAAAGAATCGTAGTATGCTGATATGAGGGGGTTGCTAACACAATCCACAAACTGGCATGTGGACACTCACTACAGGATCCTTACTGCCTGGCAGCTCCTGCCACCCAGCACCAAACAAGCAGGACTTGTATAGCTGAGCTGTGTGCGCCCTCCAGGCTGTTCCAGTTGTGCTTGCATCACCGAGCTGCACTAAATGAGTACAGGCAATGGAGCAGACCTCCCAAGGGCGCGACAAACCTGAAGAATCACAATAACAAAGAGTAATTATTTTTAAGATTAATATGAGGGTGTTCCCCGTACTTCTTTAATGCAGTATTTTCATGGAAACCTTAAAAAAGGTTAACACTAGCTACAGTATGATTGTGTTTACTAAAAATGTAACATCTGATAGCACAGTAAGCATTTACATGTTCTCTCTTTTTGCAAATTATGCTCGACTGATCTTACTCTGTACAGCTCATCCTATAATTTGTGTAGCGTATTGTATATTTTGTTTAATTCTTTCTTTAAACTATTGGCATAATGCTCAGCCCAATGCCAACTGAAGGCCTGAGCCCACAGATTCCCAACATTCTCTTGCGCATCATAGCTGCAGCATTCCACAGGCTTGGTTAGTGGTGGAGAAAGAATGTATATTATATAAACAAGGTACAAGGATACTACACTTTCATATTCAAAGTGCTGTCTCCCACGGGCAGGGACGTCATAGCACTGTAAATATACAAGTCACTATTCCCTAGTGCACCAACTAGGATTCAAATTAGAGAACCTCCAGTTGGAGACGAAGACATCAGAAATTATAACACTAAGTCCAGTGCCCCAGGCGATCTGAACGGCATCGGAGTTGAGCCCATTTACGTAACGCAGGCCACAAGCTGTGTGTCCAGCAGCTTCAAACGAGATCTCAAACTCCCAGGCGATCTGAACGGCATCGGAGTTGAGCCCATTTAGGTGAATGCAGGCCACGGGCTGTGTGTCCACGAAGACATCAGAAATTATAACACTAAGTCCAGTGCCCCAGGCGATCTGAACGGCATCAGAGTTGAGCCCATTTACGTAACGCAGGCCACAGGCTATGTGTCCAGCAGCTTCATACGAGATCTCAAACTCCCAGGCGATCTGAACGGCATCGGAGTTGAGCCCATTTACGTAACGCAGGCCACAGGCTGTGTGTCCAGCAGCTTCATACGAGATCTCAAACTCCCAGGCGATCTGAACGGCATCGGAGTTGAGTCCATTTATGTAAACGCAGGCCACAGGCTGTGTGTTCAGCAGCTTCATACGTGATCTCAAACTCCCAGGCGATCTGAACGGCATCGGAGTTGAGCCCATTTAGGTGAATGCAGGCCACGGGCTGTGTGTCCACGAAGACATCAGAAATTATAACACTAAGTCCAGTGCCCCAGGCGATCTGAACGGCATCGGAGTTGAGCCCATTTACGTAAACGCAGGCCACAGGCTGTGTGTCCAGGAGCTTCATACGAGATCTCAAACTCCTAGGCGATCTGAACGGCATCGGAGTTGAGCCCATTTACGTAAACGCAGGCCACATGCTGCTCCCAGGCGATCTGAACGGCATCGGAGTTGAGCCCATTTAGATGAATGCAGGCCACGGGCTGTGTGTCCAGCAGCTTCTTACGAGATCTCAAACTCCTAGGCGATCTGAATGGCATCGGAGTTGAGCCCATTTACGTAAATGCAGGCCACGGGCTGTGTGTCCAGCAGCTTCATACGAGATCTCAAACTCCCAGGCGATCTGAACGGCATCGGAGTTGAGCCCATTTACGTGAATGCAGGCCACAGGCTGTGTGTCCAGCAGCTTCATACGAGATCGCAAACTCCCAGGCGATCTGAACGGCATCGGAGTTGAGCCCATTTGCGTAAACGCAGGCCACAGGCTGTGTGTCCAGCAGCTTCATACGTGATCTCAAACTCCCTGACATAGCAAGCGGCCTAAACGTCTCGATCATAAAAGGCTACTCCAGGGAGTAAAACGCCTTATCGGCATCAGCTGACTTCATGTCTGGGTTTACCCGATGCAGCACTGCAAATACTGCAAATACAGTCTGTAGATGAACCGCTGTAGATCTACATCGGACAAATCCCGACTGTACAGGGGAGACTATTTTCTCTAGTAGGAGGGAAGCCGAGTCGCATCACCTCAGGCAGAAATTTACTGTCATTGTTACCCAATGGCAGAGGGCAATAAGATAATCACTTAAAGGGTCTTTTCCAGGCTTAGGGGGGACTGATATGACTGCATCACTTATAGGCGTCAGCGACACACCGCCCTTCAATGCCTCGGCATACACCTCCAGCAGGTATGCGGCTGGTATTTGTTTGTAAAACTCTACACCAAACCTTCAGATCTTGGACACCCTGTTGCACCCCTGAGATATGTATGTGTACACATGTGACGCACATACATGCCCCAAGGGCATGTATGTGCGCCACATGGCACTTTCAAAATTCAAAAAAGTGAATTTTTCAAAGAAATCGCAAATTACCACCAACTTGAAGTTGGTGGTAATTTGCGATTTCTTAAAATTACCACCAACTTGAAGTTGGTGGTAATTTGCGATTTCTTAAGGCCAAATTGCACTTTTACCATGCTTCATACATTGCATTTAAGGAATCGCAATTTGAGATTCCTTAAATGCAATTGCAAAATAGAGAATCGCAAATTTTGCAATTCTCTCATTTGCGATGCCCTTTTGGGATGATAAAACCCAAAAGGCCTTTTCCCGTTCACAAACGGGCCGGGAAAAGGCGAACGGGAAAAGGGCTTGATACATATGCCCCAAAGTGCTTTAAATTGACTTCTTTTCAGGACAGGAAGTCAGTACAATTTGACCAGTTTGTTGGAGATCGACGTTGATTTTTTTTACCTCAGAACCAGCCCAGCTGCTGTATTTGTAGCAGCAGCAATCTATGAAGGCGATATTTAGAAATGCCTACGTATAAAGAGATGCAGAAATTCCTTCTCAATAGAATCAGAACCAGGTCCTTCCTAGATGAAGCAGGGATGAACTGAAGTGTTTTTCTGATAACTTTCAGCAGTCCAAAGCCTGTAGAGCAGGTGCATTTAATGTATCCTTTTAAGGACAGATGCGAATTCACCCAAACTCCCAGTTGCTGACCTGATAGAATGGGGTGGACAGAGCTCCCAATAAACAACGGCCGCCACCCTTGTGCCATGAAGCTCTGGACCCAAATACCACTATGTCCATTTTTTTCCACTGTTCAGCGCCAGGGATTTGAGCTCATCCAATCAGCGACTTCCTGGCGGCAGCTCCTGAAATTACTGGATATTTTATCTGTATTTAATTCTAATCTATTGATTTGTGTATATTTGAGTAGAGGTGATATCGAATGACTCGATCAGGCTGGCCAAGTGGGCCATGTAAAGATTCAAAAGATTGTGGCTCAGAACAAGACCCTGGGGCCTCCTGTGGTGATCGTCTGAAGTGAGCTGATGCCACCCCTTGGGTCAGATCTATCAAAAAGGATAAGAACCTAGCAGGCACTTTCCCCTAAGACCCACCATCTGTAATCTCTGTAGTAAAGTGGAGTGGGAGATGGTGTCAAAGGCTGCTGACAGATCTAATCAGATCAGAGCCCCACCTCCCTACCACCATACATGAGGTCTCTAATATCCCATGTGGCTTTAGCTCTTTTGGAGCCCTATTATTTATTTATTTATTTATTTATAGGCTTATTACGCGCCGGCATCACACCCGAAGGTGTATCTCCGCGCGGAGCTGTGAGGTGAACAGGCCGAGAGAGCTCCTCCTAGAATAGTGCTGTCTTTAGGCATTTCCTGAAAGCTGAGTGACTCGGGCATTCTCTAAGAGAAAGAGGGAGGTTGTTCCATAGACGTGGACCCATGATGGAGAGGGCGCGGCCTCCCTGTCTGGTCTTGTAATGTCTGGGAACCTGAAGTAACAGTTGGTTGGTGGACCTAAGGATGCGGGATGGACGGTGATAAACAAATTTATCCGCCAAGTAATAGGGTCCCAGAGGGGACTTTGTGCAGAAGTTGGTGGGACTTAAGGTATTTGGTGAGCTGCTTGTTCACAGTGGCCTCAGTTAGTTTGGTGAACATCAAGGAACAGAGAGACAGGCCAATCCTTAGAGTTAGAACTGCTGCGACTTCTGGAGCAGACATCTGGAAGTAATGTTGGGTGAAACGCTATAAATGGCTGCACGCTGAGGTGCGACGGAGGGCAGGAACAAGTAGGTTGGGCTGGGATGTGTCCAAGAGTAATACCAGAGCCTGGGATGAACTCAAACATTCTACCCATCATTTTGCTTATTCCTAAACACGACAGGTGTGCCCAGATGTGGATCCCGTGCTGGCTGCAGCGCTGAAATCAAGCCGCACCTTAGAGTCAAGGCCCAGATGTGGGTCCTGTGCTTGCTGCACCGTTGAAATCAAGCCGAATCCTACAGTCAGGGCCCAGAAGTGAGTCCTGAGCTCGCTGCACCACTGGACTCAGGCGGCACCCTACATTCAGGGCCCAGATGTGGGTCCCGTGCGTGCTGCACCGCTGGAATAAAGTCGCACCCTACAGTCGAAGCCCAAATAGGCTAAAACCAGTCTTGGGTTGCTTCTGTTCCGGTTCAGAAAGAATGTGGGTGGACTGCTCCTATTGGGAGTAGTCTAAAGCTGATTTGCAAATGTCTCCTTCCTGTTTGAGGTGGCATTGTGGTTCAAAAACCAGTTGATCTCCCTCTCCGGCTTGGCCTGGTTGGGACCAGGATGTGAGCCGGAGTCTAGTGAGGACTAGCATGTGGGCAGGGCTTGTTATAGACCAGGATTTGAGCCAGAGTCTAGTGAGGACCAGGACGTGAGCCGGGGCCTGGTGGGGACCAGGACGTGAGCCGGGGCCTGGTGGGGACCAGGACGTGAGCCGGGGCCTGGTGGGGACCAGGACGTGAGCCGGGGCCTGGTGGGGACCAGAACGTGAGCCGGGGCCTGGTGGGGACCAGGACGTGAGCCGGGGCCTGGTGGGGACCAGGACGTGAGCCGGGGCCTGGTGGGGACCAGGACGTGAGCCGGGGCCTGGTGGACCAGGCCATGAGCCAGGGTCTTGTGAGGACGAGGACGTGAGCTCCGGCCTGGGGGACTAGGCCATGAGCCAGGGCCTTGTGAGGACCAGGATGTGAGCCAGGGCCTTGTGCGGACCAGGACGTGAGCCGGGGCCTTGTGAGGACCAGGACGTGAGCCGGGGCCTGGTGGACTAGGACGTGACATGGGGCCTTGTGAGGACCAGGATGTGAGCCAGGTGCTTGTGAGGACCAGGATGTGAGCTGGGGCCTTGTGATGACCAGGACGTGAGCCGGGGCCTGGTGGAACAGGACGGGAGCCAGGGGCTTGGTGGACCAGGACATGAGCCAGGGCCTTGTGAGGACCACGACGTGAGCCGGGGTCTGGTGAAGACAAGGATCGTAGCCGGGACCTTGTGAGGACCAGGACATGGGCTGGGGCCTTGTGAGGACTAGGACTTGAGCCAGAGTCAGGTGAGGACCAGGACATGAGCCGGAGTATGGTGAGGACCAGGATGCTGAGCTGGGGCCTGGTGGACCAGGATACTGAGCCCACTCTCGTTCTCTTTGAGAGGCCAGACTAAACACCCGGTTCGTCCTCTCTTGCAGGACCAGGCAAGGGCCAGTACAGTGATCCAAGGACACCAGAGACTGGGGCGCTGGACTTGCACCTGAAAACTGAAAGTCCTTGCATATTAACTGTTCTACTCTTCTCTGCCACAATACCCTGGGAGGTACCAAATATTTCCGTAGAGTGATTCCCCGAATATTCATGCCTGTACTTTCATGTAATACGTAAATGCATTCTGGGAGTTGTAGTCTCCGTTAATTCACAAAAAAAAAGTGGTTCAAAAAATAAACTCCTTGCTTGGAGGAGATGTGTGCCTTTGTCATGAGCCATCTGGGGCTCAATGGTAACTCTGGATACTTTTCAAAAACTCAGATTATGAGTGTTAGATTTGGGGGTCTCTAGCTGGCACAGGTAGGTACTAGTGACAAATAGGGACCCTCTCCTCGTCAGGATAAGGGGATTACACTTGGTAGCTTGGCACGAGCAGAAGGGCTTAACTTCAGAGGCGTTGTAAGATAAGCAGTTGAGACCACATACAGTAACGTAGTGACAACACTTCAAATGGACACCACACAGGTTTTCTATCAAACATAAGTAGACTTTATATAGAGTTACCACAAGACCATCAATGACAAAAAAATACACACTATGATTGCTTTAAGATGGTAGATTTTATACCTGGCAACTTGGCGTGAGTCTCCCTTCCACTTTTTGTTGCTGTGCCTCATGTGTTTTGCTATTGTTAGCTACTCAGAGCACTGTACCACTGCCAACCAGTGCCACAGTACAAGTGCTCCCTGTATAAAATGTAGATATTGATTGGACTCCATGATTGGCTTATTTGGTTTACTGTCAGACCCTAGTACAGTGCACCAGGAGTGCCGAGGGCTTGTAAATCCAAATGCTGCTTGTGGGCTTGCTGCACGGGTGTGCCACCCACAGAAGCAGCCTTGTAAAATGTGTCTAAGGTTTGCCATTGCAGAACCTGCGTGCAGTCTGGTACTGTCAGGCTGACTGGGCAAGTGCACCCACTTGCCAGTCCCTAAACCTTTCCTTTGCTTCATATCAGTCACCCCTATGATAGGCCCAAGGGCAGGGTGCATTGTAAGAATAAGGTGGGACAAGCCCTGATGTGTGTGGCATGTCCTAATAGTGAATTACAGCCATTTTCGTTTTTCACTATTGCAAGGGTACCTGTTCTCATAGGCCAGAATGGGCTGTTGGAATTGTTACATTATATGATCCTAACAGACTCCGGGAACACGGTAGAAATTAGAGTTTAGTATGCCTGAACTCAGAATAATAAAATACATCTTTTAGTAAAGTTTATTTTAATATTCTGTGTTTGCAAATACCACTTTTAGAGAGTAGGTATTTGCTTGCCTACCATTTCAGCCCGCCTCTGCTAGGATGTGTATCTGCTGTCTGGTTTCTGTGAGTGACAGGGCTGGGGGATTCCAGGAGACAGGCTGGGGCAGCCCGGTGGTGAATAGAGAGATTTACATCCAGATGGGTGGGAGGAGTGCACCTGGACTCTGAATAGGACTGTGCCTGTCCACCACAATGTTGGCTCCACCTCCTGTGGAGCGTCTAATGTCTCAGCCCTGCTCCGTGAATGAAAAGTCAGAGTCATGTCAACAAAGTGCTCAAGAACTGGTTCTGGCTAGGCAAAGGACCCTCAACCCCAGAGGAACAAAGGAATTAGGGGTATAAGTATTGGGACCCTGCTCCCAAGAAATTAGATCCTGCTTTGACAAAAAGAAACCTCTGCCCGACGAGAAGGAACTGGGAAACTGAAGGAGTACTGTCCCTGACCTGGGGGGTTGGCCTGCAGTGGTTGCCTTGCTGCTGAAGGAGAGGAGAAAGACTACAAAGACTTTATTTTCCAACTTGTGCAAAAGATCTCCAAGGGCTTGTGAGTGAGCTTGCCCCCTGAACGAAGTCCCAGGACCATTGGACTTCATCCACCTCGCAAACCACCACTGGAAACGCTGTTTTCAGTCGCCGCCGAGGCCGGGACCTGTGTACGCCTCGTACGATCGAGTCGAAGCCTGACCGCAACGTACAAAGCATCGCCAACCACAAGCAACGCGACTCTGTGTTCACCGACCCGCACAAGCGCAGTCAACGAGCCGCCGCTCGCTCCGTAACTGGGAAGCACTGCTGCGTACAACACTCCACGCATCGACTCGCAACAGGTCAGGACGACGCGCACACTACTGCTGAGGTAGAGTCCGAGGATCGCACAGAGTTGGGTACGCATCGCAAGGCCCGACTCACACCGCTTTCAAGGACTGTACGACTCCAGCTCCCAAAGTACGGCTCGTACGTCGCAACGGAATAGTTCGCACCGCACAAGGCACCGCCTCCTCAAGCAACGCAACTCTGCGTTCACTGACCTGCACAGGCGCCGTAACTCACACTGCGACAGGAGGACATCGCCGTGCACAACGCTTTCTTTTTCAACTCATCGTCCGTGACAAACTCATCAAAGCAAGGTACTATGTACGACTCGCACCGCATTTTGGTATGCATCGGACCGGAGTGTCCCTCCCATCTAGATGCAGATCTCTCTATGCACCACTGGGTGACTCAGCCTGTCTCATGGAATTCCCCAGCCCTGTCACTCACAAAACCAGACATAGGAATGCACAACCTAGCAGAGGCAGGTTTGAATGGTTAGACAAGCAAACACCTACTTTCTAAAAGTGGTATTTGCAAACCAGAATATTAAAATAAACTTCACAAAAATATGTATTTTATTATTCTGAGTTCAGGCATACCAAACTCAAATTTCTACCATGTTCTCTGAGTCTGTTAGGATTATAAAATGTAATGACTCTAACAGCCCATTCTGGCCTATGGAGAACAGATAGCCTTGCAATTGTGAAAAACGAAAATGGCTGTAATTCACTATTAGGACATGCCATACACATCAAGGCTTGTCCTACCTTATACTTACAATGCACTCTGATCTTGGGCCTACCGTAGGGGTGACTGAAATGAAGAAATGGGAAGGTTTAGGGACTGGGAAGTGGGTGCACTTGCCCAGTCAGCATGACAGTGCCAGACAGCACGCAGGCTCTGCAATGGCAGACATTAGACACATTTTACAAGGATGCTTCTGTGGGTGGCACAACCAGTGCTGCAAGCCCACCAGCAGCATTTGAATGTACACTCCCTGGGCACACTCAGTGCACTAGATTAGGGTCTGACAAGTAAACCAAATAGCCAAACATGGAACCACTGATTCATACATCAATTTACAATAGGGAGCACTTGCACTGTAGCACTGGACAGCAGTGGTACAGTGCCCAAAGCATCTAACACGAGCAAAAATACATGAGGCAACAGCAAAAATGGAAGGGAGACCCACACCAATGGTTCCAGGTCTGACAATGAACTCTTAAAATAAAATTATATGCCTCTAAAAGGAGCATCTCTGGGTGGTGAGAGCAGCGGCTGAGCTGGCCCACACTCCTCGTGTTGTGGTGAGCCTCAGCTAGGCCTACCATTCCTAGGGGTTTGCCCTTCTCTGCACAAGTCCTCAAACCAATAGAATAGAAGTTGGCATGGAAACTGGAATATAAAACAAAAGCTTTATTAACCTCATGAGGTGGAACTACATTCACACAACACCCTTTGGTAGTGTTTGAAGTAGCACAAGGAGTAGAATGGCCATGGGTCTTTTATACCCACACAATGGCTCAAAAGGAGGCGGTAAACGTTCACAGTGGAGAGTTCACATACATAAATGGTCATACATATATGCACAGTCAACAGTAAGGAGGGGCTAGCAGTTTGCTGACTCCAGTAAAAATAACCAGACAGTTACAGACTAGAACATGTGTATGAACAGGTATAGTTTCTTCTGCGCATGTGCAGAGTAGCAAAGCTTAAATATAGCCAGTCCATAAGCAGAGTACAAGGGTCAATGACAGTAAAGAGGGACAGAGCACATGGTAAGAACATGGCAGATAAGATGAATGCCGGAAATAAGATGGCTTCAGCTAAATGCTTACATCGATTGCTGTCAAATTATAACACTCATACCCAGAGGACAAGCCTGGACAGGCATCTCCTCCGACCCCACCATGGCAGGTTTCATAACAGCACAGGACAGGCCTCACCTCCTTTGCATCACCCCACCAAGACAAGACAGGCATCTCCTCCTACCCGCGCAGGACAGGCTTCACCTCCTCTGCATTCCCCTGGACAAGCCTCACCGCCTCTGCACCCCTGGACAGGATTCACCTCCTCTGCACCCCTGGACAGGCCTCATCTCCTCTGCGCCCCCTGGACAGGCCTCACCTCCTCTGCACCCCCTTGGACAGGCCTTACCTCCACTGTAACCCCTGGACAGGCCTCACCTTATGTGCACCCCTGAACAGGCCTCACCTCATGTGCACCCCTGGACAGGCCTCACCTCCTCTGCATCCCTTGGACAGGCCTCACCTCCACTGTATCCCCTGGACACGCCTCACCTCCACTGTAACCCCAGGATAGGCCTCACCTCCTTTGCATCACCCCCAGCCTGTTCTGCACTCCCCCCCCACCCCGAACAGGCTTTACCTACTATGTACCCCCTGGACATGCCTCACCTCCTCTGCACCCACTGGAAGGCCTCACTTCCTCTGCACCCCTCAGTACAGGCCTCACTTCCTCTGCACACACCCTGTCAGGCCTCCCCTCCTCAGCACCCCCCTACATAACATAACATGTGTATTTGTAAAGCGCACATTCACCAATAGGTCTCTTGGCGCTGAAACAGATGTTCATTGTTACCCAACTCAATGGTACTCATTTTATCGACTTCAGATGTATGAAAGGCTGAGTGGACCCGCCGAGATTTGAACCTGTGATCATGAGGTCGAACACAGACCCCTGCAATGGACGCATTAGTCACCTGAGCCACCAGACCCCTGGGCAGTCCTCACCTGCTCTGCACCCCTTGGACAGACCTCATTTCAACTGCACCCCCTATATACACCTCATCTCCTCTGCAACCCCCTGGACAGGCCTGAACTCCTCTGCAACCCCCTGGACAGGCCTGAACTCCTCTGCACACCCTGGATAGACCTCACCTCCTCTGCACCCCTTGTACAGGTCTCACCTCCTCAGCACAGTACAGGCCTTACCTCTTCTGCACCCCCTGGACAGGCCTCACCTCTTCTGCACTCCCTGGATAGGCCTCACCTCCTCTGCACCCCCTGGACAGGCCTCACCTCCTCTGCACCCCTCCTGGTGTTGTAATTTGACAGCGATTAGATTAAGCATTAGCAGAAGACATGCTCTATTTGGCAACTATCGTAACAATTCAGTCGACTCCATTTTGTATTTGCGGCAGCCATTTTGTCTGTCATATGCTGCCATGTGCTCACCGTGTGTTTTGTCCTACTTCCTTGTTAACTGTGCTCGAAATCTGCCCAGCAACAGGCTATATTTAGTATCTCCTGTTTTAGCGCATGCCCAGTAGAGTCTGCAGCTGTTAGTAATTAGTTCCAGATAGGAATGTGTTTTCGAAGGTCTCGAGAACCGTTAACTCCGCCCACTCATCGATTGTGCTTCTAAAATGTCCTTATATGTACACAAAACTAATTCTTGTGTTTTGTACCGCCTTCTTTGAGCCCCCTCTTTGTGTATAAAAGGGGGCCATGTGCTTTAGTTCGATGTGCTACTCCATACAATACCGAAGGGTGTTGTGTGGACTGTAGTACCACCTCCGGAGGTTAATAAACTATACTTTTCTATTTTCCAGTTTCTGTGCCAACTTCTTCCTATGGTCTGAGGACTTTGTGCAGAGAAGGGCGAACCCCTTGAACTGGTAGGCCTTGCTGAGGTTTACTTCTACACTGGATAGGCCGGACCTCCACTGCACCCCCAGCCCAGGACAGGTCTCTCCTCCTTAGCACAGTACAGACCTCACCTCTTCTGCACCCCTGGACAGGTGTCAGGGTGCATCAAAAAGTATTTAAAGCTCTTCTTTGTCTCCCAGTATCTGCCATTGAACCGGCATTGCAAAGATCACCCGCTCGCAAAAGGTCGAGGGCCATTATAGCGCGGAACCGGGCATTCTCCCGTATACTACCAACAGGGAGGACCGCGGTGGAAGTTGCCGGTCTAGTCCTGAGTTCCTGGACACGGGTGCGAGGTCTAGACCAGCTGTGAAGTGCGCCGGTTGATTTTAGAACCGAGGCACCAATGGATTTTCAGAGATTAGTCATGTTCTTTCTGTAGTCTAGTTAGATAGAAATAGCGCAATTTTGTGCCAGGCTTAGGCGCGTGTTCGAGCGCCTCGGTGCGTCGGTTAGTTAGTTCGGTAATTTAGAACTGGAGAGAAATACCAATTTAAAGTAAATAGGAAAAAAGAAATATAAAGAGAAGAATTAACACTTACCCATTGAATACTTCAGTTCCTGATTTCTTCGTTGCTTGGTTGATGACGGAGGCTCCAGAAGGTTTCTAAGGGAGAAGTAAGAAGAATTCAGAAGATAAGAAAGTAAGGCATTGAGTGAATGAACTAATGAGTGAAAAAGAATAAATGAACTCACAGAGTTAAAGGGTGCGAAAATGTTGGTTATAATGCAGGTTACCAAAGAATAAAATACTTATATTGAAGAATAGATTAGGAGCAAAAGCCATAGGCTCTCTGGGTAAGGAAATATATATATATATATATATATATATATATATATATATAGAGTAAGAAAGTAAAGAAGGAATTGAAGGAAATTAGTAATGGTGTGCTTTTCTGTTACATCGATTTCCACTCATGCTTGAAGAGAGAGAGGGAGTAAGAAAGGCAATAAAAGGAGTACGGCGGAAAGGAAGAAGTAGAGTGGAAGAGCCAGATGGTCAGGCAGTCTCTTCTCTGTTCCATTCCCCTTTTTCCCGGCTGGGTTCACACGGCCACTAGTAAACTCTTCAGTTGGTGGATGTGGGAAAACCAGTGGTGGAATTTGGAAAATCTCATAGTTCTGCTCCGAATTTGGAAAATCTCATAGTTCTGCTCTTGGGAGTGTTGGCACTGTGAGTAACCACAACCGTTAACAGAGTGAAGTGCCCATGTCAATAGTCACCTGAGCAGAATGGCTAAAGGGTTCAATTAAAAAAAAATTGGAAATATTCTTAAGAAGATTCAACAAGAGTTGATAGGAGTCAGGGAGAAAAATAAGGTAATCAAATTTAAAATGAAGGCCCACATTTCTTAACTGAGTGCTCATTGTACTTCATGTATCGGCCCACTGTCTTCCTAGATGCATAATCTTGTAGAGCTTCCATCTTGTCGTATCTCAATGGAGACGCAGCTTCGTGGTCAATGCCCCTGGTCACCCAAGACTCCCCAATTTTATATAACTTCGAGGAATTCAAGAAAGAGTTTTTGTGAATTTTTGATCGTCGGATAATGAATTACTGGAGTTGAGGCAAGGGAATCGAGAGCTTGTCACTTACCTGGCCCAATTTACCAAACTTGTTGTAGAAACTGAATAGCCGGAGCCCAAAAGGGCAGCCTTGTTCTATTGGGGTTTGAAAGATGACTTAAAGGATGTTGTGTCACAGATCCCAAATCGCCCTACAAAAGTTTCAGCTTTGATAGACTATCGACAATCTCAAAAACGAGATCAAACGGAAAGAAGGGGTGAAAGACAATGCAAATTTCAGCCCAGTGTACCACGCTTTGACCGGGTCAGCGCAGAGGTTGTTAAATCTGGTGATAAAGAACATGGAGTCGAACCTATGCAAATTGGAACTATTAGAGGCCCCCTTTGCAAAGAAGAGAAAGCAAAGCGGTGACAGAATAATCTATGGCTTTATTGTGGCATCAGTGAACATTTTGTAAAGAAATGTCTCAAGAAGCCAAAACCTTCAAGAAGGAAAACTCTCTGCACCACTAGTAGAAGGAGTTGGGCTGGTGGTTGCTCACAAGGATACAACTCCAATTTCTCATCAAGTGGCCAATATTCTACAATCTTCCGCTCCACACCTTATTCTGACGAGGACCCTAAGATTTCAAGACCGAGTTCTTTCAGGAGTGGCCATGATGTTGGACTCCGGTGCTACGGGGAACTTTTGTGACCTCAAATATGCCTCGAAAATTGGTCTGAGGCATTACCTAAAGAGAGAAGTGAGGCAGTTAGGGCTGTTGAGGGTACAAATGTATCTTCCGGCCCAATAACCAGTCACACAGAAGTTGTGGAACTTGTCTCTGTTGAAAGTCAGAAGGAAAAGATTCAATTTAACTTGATCGATGCTCCGCAGTTTGGAATCATCCTGGGTTTGCCCTGGTTAACTGAACACAACCAAGTTATTGGTTGGAGAATTGCTTCAGAGAAAAGCAGAAAGAGCAAGATGGAAATCTAGCAGCTTTATTATGCAAGCAAAAGATGATGGTGTGTGAGGTGCAAACTGAGTCTTCTGGTAGAATAGCAATAGTTTGCTGAAGTTTTCAGTGAATTGGAATCAAAGAAGTAACCCCCACATCATTGGTATGACTGCAAAATTTGATTTGGAACCTGGATCTAACCTTCCTTGTAGCGAATGTATGCGCTTACTGAAGCTGAAAACCGTAATCCTAAAGATTACATTCAGAAATACTTAGAAAACGGGTTCATACGACCATCACAGTCCCCCGTTTCTTCACCGTTATTTTTCATTCCGAAACGTGACGGAGATCTAAGAATGTGTATAGATTATCGTGCCTTGAACAAGATTACAATAAAGAATCGTAATCCTCTTCCCCTGATTTCAGTTCTTCTAGATCAACTAAAAGATGCCAAAATCTTCATGAAGTTAGATTTACATGGGGAGTGCCATTTAATTTGAGTGAGAAGTGGAGAGGAATGGAAAACAGCATTCAGAACAAAGTATGGATTATATGAGTACCAAGTGATGCCCTACAGTTTGATCAACGCTCCTGCAGCCTTCCAGTACTTCATTAATGATGTCCTGAAGGAGTTCATTGATCAATGCACTATTATTTACATCAACAACATTTTCATTTATTCCTCATCAGAAGAAGATCAGCAACAGGTCAAAAGAGTTTTGCATTGCCTGAAGGAAAGCAAGCTTTACATAAAACTTGAAAAATGCGCTTTTGGAGTGAAACCTGTGGATTTCTTGGGAATTGTAATTGCTCCAGAAGGTCTTACCATGGATGTTAAAAACATTGAGGCGGTCTTAAATTGGCCTCCTCCAACCTCTGTGAAAGAAATACAGAGCTTCATCGGGTTTGCAAATTTCTATCGCAGATTCATTCAAGATTTTTCCCTGAAGGTACCTCCAATTACTAAATTGCTATGGAAAGGAGTACCTTTTCAATCGTCTGCTGAGGCAGAAGATGCTTTCCAGTTCTTGAAGAAGAGTTTTACCACTGCACCAATTCTGCTGCATGCGCATCCTATTCAACCATTTTACCTGGAGACTGATGCTTCTGAACAGGCCATCGGAGAGGTACTTTCAGAGAGACAAAAAGAGACCGAACAGTTGCATCCGGTGGTATATTACTCTAGAAAATTGCAACCAGCGGAATTAACTTATATTATTTCAGATAAAGAACTCCTCGCTATCAAAGATGCCTTCCAAGAATGGCGACATTACCTTGTCAGAGCAAAACATGTGGCGACGGTACTCACCGATCACCGGAATCTTCAGTTTCTGAAGTCTGCCAGAACGCTCACACCATTCCAACTTAGGTGGTCCCTGTATTTTGCCAATTATGACTTTGTAATAACTTATCGGCCAGGAAGAAATAATGGAAAGGTAGATGCCATGTCTCGCATTGACACAGATGGAAGAAAGAGTCCCACTCTCGTAGACAAGGTCAGTCAGTCAGTCAAAAATTAACTTTATTTGGTTTGTCACAACCATAAAGTATACATATACAAATTTCAATTTAGTAGAAAAAAAATAAAATTCATTTTCTTAAAATAGATTTCTATTTTTTCGGTTCGTAAAAAGTAAAACATTATTTTACAGTCCCCACTTTTAAGTTAATTCGGTCTTTGAAAGCAAAGTCTCTCCTTTCTTCATAAATTTCACCCCGCGGCATATTAAAATGTTCGAACCTGCTCCCATCCAGCTGGTAACAGCCTGCCTGCAGGTGCGGATATGAAGGGCATTTAGAACTGATTTCAGCAAAGTTCTTCTCTCATCTTTTATTGACTCGCACGTACACAATAGATGGCATTATGTTTCCGTATGGTACCCGCATAGTCTACATCTTGACTTTTGTTGTGTGTTTTTCCAAGATGGAATCAAATCTTTAGAAGAATGGTCGCCCAGTCTAAAAGCCATAAATTTCATTTTTAAAGATAGCCGAAAGTGTGCCACTAGGTAAGGTTGCGGTTTTAATCGTTTATATGAATTTAATACAGTCCATGCGTGTCGACATTTGGCCAAAGTATTTTTGTCTTGTATCAGAGATAGAGCTTTTGCATTTAATTTACAAATCTTTTTAAAGGACGCTTCTTCCAGTTGGCTGTTCCAGATTTCCTCTATTTTAAGAGTTTCTAAGGTTGTGCGCAGATCACCACCCCAAGAGTTTGGTTCTTGTTGATCATATTGTTTCTTGATTTCTAGCCAACATAGGTTATTTAGTGATCCTGGTTCTGCTGATCTAAGCTTCCAGCACCATTTCGCTAAGACTGCTTTCCTTTGATATGTTTGATTTTGCAGGCCAAATTCCAATCTTATGTGTGCTGGAGCTGATCCTTTGTAAAGATTAAACACTGATTTATTTATTTTTGTCTGGAGTGTGTTTAATATATCAATTTCTTTCCCGTGCCATATTTCTAGCCCATAGGAGATGGTAATACTTGGGCTGCCATTACTTTTAGAAGATGGTCATATGACGGGCATTGAAGTTTCTTTTGAAGTGTTCTGTAGGCGAAACTCAGTGACTGGGCTTTAACAATGATGTTTCTTTTTTGATGTAATATGGACATGTTTTTACTTAGTGTGACCCCTAAGTATTTATATGATGTTTCCTCAATATGTTTGTCCTTTGTATACCATTTAAATGACCGTCTACTTGAGCCAGCCAATCTCACCACTTTCGTTTTTTTGATGTTTAGTTCCAGACCTTCGCAGTCAAAGTACTCCGTTAATTTGGTTATTACTCTTTCATGGCCTATCGGTGTTTGACTTAAAACCACAATGTCGTCTGCATATTGTAAGAACTGGATGCATTCGTTAGCCAATTTTGGTGGGTGTCTGTTCACATTCTGCAGATGACTTTCTAAATCTGCCAAGTATATGTTAAAAAGGCTTGGAGAGAGCACACAGCCCTGTTTGAGGCCATTTCTTATTTTTAGTTCTGCAGATATTCGTCTCCCATCGCCAAGCTTTACTTTTGCCCACGTTCCGCTATATAAATCTATTATAATGTCAATTAAGGTCAGCGGGAGACCCCATGTTTCGAGTTTTTTCGACAGGCGGTCTCTTGGAACTCGGTCGAAAGCGGATTTCAAATCTATATAGCAGGCTAGTAGTCCGGTCTTCCTTTTTCCTGCTCCTTCGATTAGCAGTGCCAGTGCTGAAAGATTAGTTGTACAACCCGTGCCTTCCATAAAACCCGTTTGGAATTTTGGTACTATTTTGGTTTTATTTATCCATTGTCGGAGGTGAATCAATATACAAGATGCGAAGAGCTTTGCCTCTACGTCCATTAGGGCTATCAATCTGTAATTCCCGGGTTCCATTCTACACCCGTTTTTGTATATTGGGTGAAAGATGTTTCCCTGCCAGGACTGCGGTATCTTTTTTTCCATATATAGATGATTGAATAACGGTGTAAGGTAGTTTGCCCAAAAATCAGGATCGTATTTGAATAGCGCGTTTGGAAGCCCATTGGGGCCTGCTGCTCCTTCCGCTTTCAGTTTTTTTTTATCAAGGTGGTTGTTTGTGTAACTGTTGTCAGCAGAGTTAGATCTTCTAGATCTGTGCTTTCATGCTGATCATCTTTTCCGAGTCCGGTTGCTATTTCTCTCTGAACCATTCCTTTTTTAAAGTCTTTATTTATTTCTTTGGGGGGTTGATTCCTGTGTGTGTTATACAGGCTTTCAATATAATGAACCCATGTTGTTTCGCTAATTCCGATGTTGTGCTGTCCACCCGTTCCTTTTGATAGTTTATTAATTATACTCCAGAATTCACTACTATTTGGTAGTTTGCTCGCCCGTAGCAAATCTTCCCAAATTGTCTCCATGTGCGATTTTTTCGCTTTTCTACATTCCTCTTTATATTCTTTTCTCATTTTCAATATTTTGTTATTGTCGGCTTCTTTTCCCAGCCTCTTTTCTGCAGCCTTAATTCTTAGTTTTTTTGCAATTTCCCTTTTTTTATCTCTTAATGTAGTGGTGTACCATGGATCTTTGTTTGCTTCTTGTCCATATTTTACTGAAGTTTTTACCGAAAATTTTCCTAGCACAAGTTTATGTAAGTTCTCCCATTTCCTTTTGAGCGATTGGTTTCCAAGGGCCTCCATGGTTTTTACTTGTTCGAGCACCATTTCCATTATCTCGTTTATGGGACCCCTCCATTTAAGTTTCTTCAGGTTGTATATTTCCGGAATAAAGGCTAAAGATTCTATCTTCATTTTTTCCTCGATGTTTATGCTCAGGGTGGTCTCTTGTGGAAAGTGATCACTCTCCGGTCGAGTTATTATTTCAAAATGGTCGACCATCTTTATTAGCTCTTTACTAATTAGTGTGAAGTCTAGTATGGAATTTTTCTTTCCACTCGAGAAGGTGGTTCTTGCAGGTCGATCTCCCTTCATATTTCCATTTAAGATCGTTAATCCTAGTGATTCCAGCTCGTTCCATATTTTTTGAATATTGTTTTTGTCCTGCATGGCTCTTATTAGATTACTATTAAAATCACCTGAGATAAACATCCCATGGAATTGGTAAGTTTTTTGTAAGGTTTTTATCAAATTTAGTAGCGTTAGTAGTTTTTTCACTTTTGTAGCCTTGTCTGGATGGATGTATATATTTATAATCAGTAACTTCCATCCTAAACTGTCTTTGCATGCTTTATTTTCTAATTTGATAACTTGTATCCAATTCACTCCTGGATCGAGTGATTCTGTTTTCCAGTTTAGGTAGTTTGTTATGAAAGTAGATAATCCTCCCCTTGGATGTCCGTACTTTGCAATTTTCGTAGACAAGGTCAAAGAAGCCTTACCTTCTGAAGAAATGCGGAGCTGGGCAGAGAAGGAGTCAACTCAAGGCCTTGTACTTACCAATCAAAGAACTTCAACAACAAGCGTTGATCCACTTTCATGACAGTCCATTGGCTGGTCACCCTGGAATCCATTGAACGGAGGAGTTGTTAAGGAGACAGTTTTGGTGGCCAGGGTTGTCCAAAGATATTCGAGTTTATGTGGAAGGCTGTGAGATTTGTACAATGAGGAAGACAAATAAGCTGGCTCCTCAGGGTTTATTGAGACCTTTGCCTACCCCTCCATTTTCCTGGCACACTGTGACCATGGATTTGATTGTTAAATTGCCTTCTAGTCAGGGATTCAGTTCAGTATTACTCATGGAAGACTCCTTCTCAAAAATGGCGCATTTTAGTGCCCTGAAAGGGAAGTCATCTGCAAAACATATAGCCCCACAATTCAATTAACTTGTTATTAAGATACATGGTATTCCAAAGGTTTTGATCACAGATCGTGGATATCAATTTCTATCCCATTGTTGGAAGGCTTACACAAGGGGTTTGGGAATTGAGACACGTTACCCAACGAGTTTTCATCCACAAACAGATGGTCAAACTGAAAGGGCCAATCAAGAGTTAGAAAAGTATCTCAGACTGATTCTTTTGGATCAAGAGGGAGAGTGGCTTGATCTTCCTTGAACTGCAGAGTTTGCACATAATAATGCTAAGAATGCCTCTACTGGTTTTCCCTCTTTCTACTTGAATTATGGAAGGCATCTGAATTCTGAGGTTTCTTCTCATGAAGTGTCGGTGCCTGCAGCACAAAACTTTGTACAGCATCTCAGCAAGGAAAACGAGTCTGCCACCAAGAACTTAATGAAAGCTAAGGAATGCTACAAGCAAAGTGCAGATGAAAAAGAAGACCTGAACCAGATTTGAGTACAGGGGATAGGGTATGGTTAAGCAGAAGAAACCTAAAGCTTAAAGGAAATAGAAAGTTTCAACCCCGATTTATAGGTCCATTTCCTGTGGAGCAAGTAGTGAATCCAGTGACTTTCAAACTAAAACTACCACCACAGCTAAAAATACACCCAGTGTTTCATGTTTCTCTTCTTAAAAAGGTTTCGCCCCATTTGAAAGAATTGAGAAACAGAGAACCTATTTTAGTGAAAGGACAAGAAAAATTTGAAGTTAAAAGAATCCTAGTTTCAAAGTCCATTTGATGGAAAATCTTCTATCTTGTAGACTGGATGGGATTTGGCCCAGAGGATAGGTCGTGGGTGGAACAATCAGATGTTCATGCTCCCCGATTAACCAAGGGTTTTCACTTGCATAATCCTCACAAACCTCAGTCCGGAGGCTTAACCTTGCGAAGGGGTACTGTCAAGGTACAGGAAAAAGAAATCAAAGCTCTTATTTGTCCCGCCGTATCTGCCATTAAAAGGGCATTGCAAAGATTACCCGCTCGCAAAAGGTCGCGGGTGATTATACTGCGGAACTGGGCATTCTCCCCTGTACTACCAACAGGGAGGACAGCAGTAGAAGTTGTCGGTCTAGTCCTGCGCTCCTGGACACGGGTGAAAGGTCTAAACAAGCTATGAAGTGCGCCGGCTGATTTTAGAACCACGCACTCGGAGATTAGTCACGTTCTTTCTGTAGTCTCGTTAGAAAGAAAAAGTGTAGTTTTGTGCCAGGCGTAGGCTAGAGAGAAATACCAATTTAAAGTGAATAGGAAAAAAAATATATAAAGAGAAGAATTAATACTTACCCATTGAATACTTCAGTTCCTGATTTCTTCGTCGCTTGGTTGACGGCAGAAGCTCCAGAAGGTTCCTAAGGGAGAAGTAAGAAGAATTCAGAAGATAAGAAAGTAAGGCAGAGAGTGAATGAACAAATGAGTGAAAAAGAATAAATGAACTCACAAGAGTTAAAGGGTGCTAAAAAGTTGTTTATAATGCAGGTTACCTAAGAATAGAATACGTATATTGTAGAATAGAAGAGGAGCCAAAGCAATAGGCACTTTGGGTAAGGAAATAGAGAGCGAGAGAGAGAGTAAGAAAGTGGAGAAGGAAATTAGTAATGGTGTGCTTTTCTGTTACAGCAATTTCCACTCATGCTTAAAGATAGAGAGGGAATAAGAAAGGCATAAAACGGAGTAAGGCAGAAAGGAAGAAGTAGAGTGGAAGAGCCAGATGGTCAGATAGTCTCTTCTCTGTCCCATTCCCCTTTCCCCCGGCTGGGTTCGCTTACTACTCCACCTACATCCATTGCCTTGCTTTTACTACTGCCAGAGGCCCAAACATTAAAGATAATCCCTTTGGATAATGGGAACACTGGACAGTTTTTAAACTTCGCTTTTACATCACTATCACTGCACACTCAGTAAATATACCTGCTCCGCTGTTGATGATGATAATGAAGCATGCCACCAACTAGGTTGGTGGGTGGGGGCTTCATAAAAAGAAAGAAGCATTTTCTTTTTATCACTAACAACATACAGTTTTGAGTCTCATATCACGTCTTGACAGACTAGTTCTCATTGATTTAACATGCCTTTGTCATGAGCCATCTGGGGCTCAATGGTAACTCCGGATACTTTTCAGAAACTCGGATTACAAGCTCTTACAATAAAATACATTGCCTGGAAAGAAGCATCTCTGGGCGGTGAGAGAAGCGGCTGAGGCGGTCCACACTCCTCATACACAGAGGAAACAATAGGCCGCAACTCCTATCCCTATAGAGCAGGTTTCATCCCAGCAGAGGCCAGGTCTCCACTTCTCTGCATCTCCCTGGATAGGCCTCAACAACTCTGCATCCCCCCTGGACAGGCTTCATCTCCTCTGCACCCCTCCCGGATCAGCCTCACCTCCTCTGCACACCCAGCCCAGGACAGGCACCACCTCCTCTGCAACCCCTGTGCACGCCCGACCTCCTCTGCACCCCAGGACAGGCCTCACTTCCTCTGCACCCCTCAAGATGGGCCTCAACTCCTCTGCACCCCGGGGCCTCACCTCCTCTGCACCCCATGCACAGGCCTCACCTCCTCTGCACCCCTCCCAATCCCAGCCCAGGACAGGCACCTCCTCCTCTTCATCCCTGGAAAGGCCTCACCTACTCTTAACCCCCTAGACAGGATATGACTCACCTCCTCTAAACCCTGGACAGGCCTCAGGAGCACTGCACCCCCTGTGCAAGCATGACATCCTATGCACCACTGGACAGGCCTCGCCTACTCTGCTCCCCCTGGAAAGCATTCTCCTCTGCACCCCTCAGGACAGGCCTCCCCTCCTCTGTACCCCTGGACAGGCCTTGCCTCTTCTGCATCCCCCTGGACAGGCCTCAACCACTCTGCATCCCCCTGGAGAGGCTTCACCTCCTCTGCACCACTCCCAGATATGCCGCACCTCCTCTGCAGCCCCAGCCCACGACAGGCACCACCTCCTCTGCACCCCTGGACAGGCCTCACCTGCTCTTAACCCCCTGGACAGGACATGCCTCACCTCCTCTGTACCCCCGGACAGGCATCAGCTGCTGTTAACCCCCTGGACTGGACATGCCTCACCTCCTCTGAACCGTGGACAGGCCTCATCTGCTCTGTACCCCCATGGACAAGACATGCCTCACCTCCTCTGCACCCCCTGGATAGGCCTCGCCTCCTCTGCTCCCCCTGAACAGGCATCTTCTCTGCACCCCTCATGTCCCGTCTCACCTCCTCTTCTCCCCCCGGAGAGGTCTCACCTGCTCTCCTCCCCATGGACAGGACTCACCTCCTCTGCACCCCTAGGACAGGCCTCACCTCCGTTGGAACCACCCCACCCCTGAAAAGGACATGCTTCACCTCCTTAGCACCCTTTGGACAAGCCTCAAATCCTCTGTACACCCCCCGGACAAGCCTCACCTCCTCTGTAACCCCTGGACATACCTCACCTCCTCTGACCCCTGGACAGGCCTCCCCTCCTCTGCACCCCTGACAGGCCTCACTTCCTCTGCACCCCATGGACAGGCCTCACCTCCTCTGCACCCCATGGACAGGCCTCACCTCCTCTGCCCCCCTGGAGAGGCCCCACCTCCTCTGCCACCTGGACAGGCCTCACCTCCTCTTCACCACTCTGGACTGGCCTCACTTCCTCTGCACCCTTGGACAGGCCTCACCTGCTCTCCTCCCCATGGACAGGCCTCACCTCTACACCCCTGGACAGGCCTCACCTCCTCTGCCCCCCTGGACAGGCCTCACCTCCTCTGCCCCCCTTGGAGAGGCTCCACCTCCTCTGCCACCTGGACATGCCTCACCTCCTCTGCACCCCCTGGACAAGACATGCCTCGCCACCTCTGCACTCCCTGGATAGGCCTCGCCTCCTCTGCTCCCCCTGAACAGGCATCTCCTCCGCACCCCTCAGGACAGGCCTCACCTCCTCTGCATCCCTGGACAGGCCATACCTCCTCAGCACCCCCTGGACAGGCCTCACCTCCTCTGCACCCCTGGACAGGCCTCAACTGCTCTCCTCCCCATGGACAGGACTCACCTTCTCTGCACCCCGTGGACAGGCCTCACCTCCTCTGCTCTTCCTGGACAGGCCTCACCTACAGGCCTCATCTCCTCTGCAACCCCTGGACAGGCCTCACCTCCTCTGCAACCCCTGGACAGGCCTCACCTCCTCTGCAACCCTGGAACAGGCCACATTTCCTCTACACCCTCTGGACAGGCCTCACCTCCTGTGCCCCCCTGGAGAGGCTCCACCTCCTCTGACACCTGGACATGCCTCACCTCCTGTTCACCCCTCTGGACTGGCCTCACCTCCTCTGCACCCCATAGACAGATCTCACCTACTCTGCACCACCTGGACAAGCCTCACCTCTTCTGCACCAGTGGAGAGGCCTCACCTCCCCTGCACCCCTCAGGACAGGCCTCCCATCTGCCACCTCGACATGCCTCACCTCCTCTTCACCCCTCCCGGATATGCCTCACCTCCTCTGCACCCCCTGGACACGCCTCACCTCCTCTGTACCCCTGGACACGCCTCTCCTCCTCTGCCCCTCCTCTGGACAGGCCTCACTTCCTCTGCACTCCTGGACAGGCCTCACTTCCTCTGCACTCCTGGACAGGCCTCACTTCCTCTGCACTCCTGGACAGGCCTCACCTCCTCTGCACTCCTGGACAGGCCTCACCTCCTCTGCACTCCCTTCCTCTGCACTCCTGGACAGGCCTCACCTCCTCTGCACTCCCTTGGACAGGCCTCACCTCCTCTGCACTCCCTTGGACAGGCCTCACCTCCTCTGCACCACTGGACAGGCCTCACCTCCTCTGCACCCCCATGGACAGGCCTCACCTCCTCTCCACCTCTGGACAGGACTCACCTCTTCTGCACCTCTGGACAGGTCTCACCTCCTCTGCACCCCCTGGAGAATCCTCACCTCCTCTGCACCCCTGAGAAAATCACGTCCCCAGCACACGTATTTAAGTAAGATGCGGTTTCCCTCCAAGTTAAAAATAAGTACAGTAAATGAGTCACAGAATATACACAATTTTTTCTTTCTTTTGTCTGGTTGGCGTTTTATTCTGGTGTTCTCGGCCACAACCAACACGTGTTTCGTCGCTACAGGGTGTGATCCTGCGACTTTCTCAAGGCTGTGTAAAAAATAAAGGTAGAGAACCATGATCTAAATAGAAGTCACATCCTTCTCAGTCATTGGTATTATTTTTTGTAAAATTAAATACGGCCACAGCGCGTATAAACTAAGGGGGTTGTCTATGTTGGGTATACAAACAATAGTAACCTCACCTTGTTGAGAAGATCCATGTAAAAAAAAGCATCTAAGATACAGTACACGATGGAGAGCGAATCTAGATAAAACTCCAATGGCAAAATTACCTCCTTATAGCCCTGGTGCACAAAATCCTTCGTAATTTCAAGTGTGAAAACCCAGTCTGTGATTTGGTCCGAATGATGGCTCTCTGTGCTTTAGTCTGGGGGTAATAAGTCCCAAACCTTAGAGCCCAAAGTCTATCAAGCATGAAGTTGAGAAATAAATACCTATACTGTCCCAGTATAACTTTCTGTAAGTAAAGAAGGGGTATTTTTGAACGTCTGAAAATCCATCTCTGTAAAGTTCCAGAGTGATTGAGATTTGAAAGAAACCTACTTTCAAAGCCGAGTTTAACCAAATTGTTGAAGTCTATCAAGGCATCATTCTTTCATGCAAACTCTGAAAGTCGCATGCGCCAGCTCTGTGTAAGGAAGGGTCCTTGGGTCTATGGTCAGTCTGGATCTCACCTCGAGACCCACAGGGAGCCGTTCTGGTATGAAACATTCATCAAAACGTTGAACCTCATGTCTCCGTGTCCTTGGAGCGTGATGACCCGGAAGCTCTCAACCGACATGAAACCTGTGATCTCAGTCTTACCTTCCTATCGCGGCAGAGCTCAGCAGAGGATCCAAACATCAGCAGAGGAACCAGTGTAGAAGAGCTCAGCCCGCCGCTCTGGGTGACTTCCGGTATCCCGACATAACAATAAACGAAGGACTACGGGAATGGAAACGGGCGCCATCTTGGAATGGTGAATATGGCCAATGCTCGTGTTCTGTGCACTCGTCTACTTCTCATAAATGTAATCTCTAAAATACAATTTAGATCATTAAAAGGGCGGCGTGTATAAAAGATGCACGTTGGAGTACAGACATGTTATAATTTTGCGTAATGAGTATTAACTATAACAGATATTCTTGTGAATTATCGTGGCTAGTTTCAAAATTGATCGTAAAACGTCACATAATTATGTCCTTGTGTAGAAAGTCTATCCAATCCTTAGCATAAGGTGATCTTTGCTACCGTAGTCTATTATTATAAAGTGCCCGTTAGGTCATTTATGGTAACTGTGTCTATAGTCGAATTTTTGTGATCAATATGATCACAAAAATTCGACTATAGACACAGTAATTATGTGACGTTTTACGATCAATTTTGAAACTATCTGTAGTGTCCTGCTGGACAGGGTCTAGTTGTTTAAATGTTGTAACCCACACTATACACCCACCCACCACCGGCGTCACGAGTCAGGTGACCCGGTCAATAAAAGAGGCGGAGCGCTTGTGCTCTGGGCCAGTTACTGTACTTCACTAATCTGTCTCTGTGTCATTCATCACAGTCATGTGGGCCTGAGGCCCAACACGACATTGACAACGAGGCTTGTAGCTGATCCCGCGTGCCAGCTGCTCTGTGCGTTGTCTTTCCTCGTAGGGGAGGAAAGAAGTCCAGCAGGCGACACCCCGGCGAGTTGTGTCCTGAGACAAGTCCTGGCTGACGCCCGCACACAACAGCAGCTGCAACCCTGAGGCCGGCCAGCTTGGTCGTGGAAGGTCAGTGTTTCGGACGCAGGCAAACAAGAGAAAGGTTGCTGTTGCCAGCCCTGCACCAGGAGCGCCTGTAGTTCTGACCGTAGGAGTAGGCCCAATCAGGCCCGAGGCGTCCTCAGGCTGCCCCACGCATCAGTCCAGCACCGGGAGCAATGAGGTACGAGACACGGCGCAACGCGTCTACCCCAGCAACTACCGAGTCCAGGAAGAGTGTGTATACCTGTCCCGAGGGGGTTGGAACGTTGGGACCTGTACGGGGTACTATCGGTTCTACAGCTGGAGCTGCTGAAAAGAGGAACACAGGCGCCTTCAGTAACCGTTTTAGCGAAGGCTTTATTGGGATGTGAGTCTTTTTCATGAACACAGTCCTGGAAAGTTAAGCAAAGAAATGAGCTTGTCTCTGGCGTCGGTGCTTCTGCACGTCTTGTCCTGATAGAGGGTGGCCGTGCTCTAAACCGGGCGTCGTCTTCTTGGTTCCGCTCCCGTACCGGCAAAGAAAAGGAAAACGGGGGTCAGGACAAAAGAAAGGGTCTGATACTACACAAGGGACCGGGAGTGAGGGAAGAACCTCCGTGAGCTGGTGCACTAATCAAATCTACCCCTAAAGGTGGGGAAAGGAAGTGCTCGTGAAAGGGGCAGAGGGTTTAGGGCTTTTCTACAGGAAAATTCACTGCTGTTTCCTCCGCCCGACCCAACCCGCTACCCGGCCCCGTACCTCTTGGAGCCACGCTCCTCCCATGGGAACGTGGCGGGGCGAAGCGTGGAAACGTTGGCCTCCAGGCGTGTCGTTCTCCCTCCGGTCCGAGTCCTGGTAACTCCCGTCGTTTTCCACGTGTACCTCCACTCCTGGGGAAACGCCGACCGTTGAGGTTTCTGTCCTTCCGGCTTTTGACGCCGTTACGCTCTCAGGGGGTGGAGACTCGTCTGCTTGGTCCGAGGTCTTAAAGGGACCGTCTGTATTAGTGAGCGGGATCCAGCCTGACTCGTCCTCTTCGGTCCATGACGAAGGTGTATGCTGTGGGGACAAGGGGCACGGTAAAAGAGGTGTGGCTGACCACCATTCTGCATTAATCTGAGGTTCCGACACCTGTGCCCCATCACATTCCTCCCCCCCTGGCTTCTCCCGTTCGGGGAGAGGGAACACCCTCGAAAGAAAGTCCGCATTGCCATTGTCTTTTCCTTTACGATGTTGTACGGTAAAGGAATACGGTTGTAGGGACAAGAACCATCTCAAGACTCTAGGGTTGTGGCTACTGTTTTGATGTATCCACTTCAGGGGCGCATGGTCTGTATGAAGGATGAATGGTTTTCCCTCCAGGTAATATCTAAGCTTTTCTATAGCCCACTTTATGTCCAGGGCCTCCCTTGCAATAGTGGAATACCTGCATTCTCTCGGAAATAGCTTCCTACTTACATACAAAACCGGATGCTCGATTCCATCTTTG
Source organism: Lissotriton vulgaris (assembly GCF_964263255.1). Classification (NCBI taxonomy): domain Eukaryota; kingdom Metazoa; phylum Chordata; class Amphibia; order Caudata; family Salamandridae; genus Lissotriton; species Lissotriton vulgaris. Next base: position 87,703,548 of record NC_141685.1, on the reverse strand, counting down.
CTGACTTGGGACAGGACAGCACCTATACCCACGTTGGAGGCATCTGTGGCTAAAATGTAAGGTTTAGAATGGTCAGGAGAGGTCAGTATTGGTGCCGTAGTCATGGTAGTTTTTAGGAACTGAAAGGCTTTTAGGGACTCTGGTGAGGGTTGCTTGAAGTCACTGGGTTTTGTGTCTTTTCTGAGGAGGTCAGTCAAAGGGGCTGCTATCTCAGCAAAGTGAGGTATGAACCTACGGTAGTACCCCACCAGTCCTAGAAAGGCTCGTAGATCTCTTTTGTTAGACGGAAAAGGGACTGAGGCTATCGCCCGTACTTTCTCACTTTGAGGAGCTATGGATCCTTCTCCCAAGACATATCCCAGGTAGTTTACAGTGTGAAAGGCGGCTCTTGAGTTTTTTGCATTAATGTGAAGTCCCGCTTTCCTTAATGCAGAGAGGATGGTTGTCAGGTGTAATAGATGTTCTTTCCAATCTCAGCTGTAAATGACGATATCGTCCAAGTAGGCCGAGCTGAATTCAGTGTAGGGCTGTAGCACTAGGTTCATTAAGCGTTGAAAAGTCGCTGGGGCCCCATGTAACCCAAAGGGCAGAACCGTAAATTCATAAGCCCCATCATCTGTCACAAAAGCCGTTTTTTTCCGATCTTCCTCACGAAGGGGCACTTGCCAATACCCCTTTGTGAGGTCGATAGTTGTTATATAGCGGGCGTCTCCTATTTTCTCTATCAAATCATCAACCCTTGGGATGGGGTAGGTATCGAAATGCGACACCGCATTTAAGGCACGGAAGTCCATACAAAACCGTTTGGACCCATCTGGTTTGGGAATCATCACTATGGGTGATGACCAATGGCTCTGTGAGGGGCGTATGACCCCTAGTTGTAACATATCTTGGACTTCCTTTCGGATAGCATCTTTCCTGACAGCCGGTATCCTGTACAGTCTTTGTTTCACGACTTTTCCGGGTAAGGTCTCTATACGATGCTCAGCTAGTGTAGTTTTCCTGGGTAGGTCGGAGAAGATGTCAGCAAAGGGTTTCAGCGTTTCTGCTAACTCCTCCTTTTTTTGGGTGGACAGCTCTGTATTCACCACCAAATGTTCCAGGGTTGAGGTCTGGTCCACAGCCGTCTGTCCTACAAAATGTCCCTTTCTAGGTGCTGGTCCCAGCCATTCTTTTAGCATGTTGATGTGGTATGTTTGGGTCTTGGACGGGGACAGGCGTAACCTATAGGTCGTCAGCCCAATGGTATCAATTATCTGAAATGGCCCTTGCCATTCATGTTTCTGCTTGTTCATGCTAGAAGGCAGTAGCACGAGAGCCCAGCTTCCTTTTTCAAGTTTTCTTAACTTCCTTCCTTTATCGTAGTTTTTTTTGTACCTGTTTTGCTAGACTTCCAAGTTAGAGTAAGTTAACTCTTGCAGCTTCCCAAGTTTGTTTCTTAGTTGGGTCGTGTACTCTAGCATTGTCTTTTGTTCTTCTGCTTCTTCGTTCTCCCACATGTCTTTGGTGATTTCCAGCAAGGAACGTGGTATCCTTCCATATAGGAGCTCAAAGGAGGAGCACCCCAGACTACTTTGTTTCTGGGCCCTAATAACATATAGGGCTATAGGCAAAAGTCGGTCCCAGGTACGTCCCTCGGCTGTCAACATTTTCTTCAGAGTTGCTTTGAGGGTTTGATTATACCGTTCCACTAGACCATCGGTCTGTGGATGGTATACCGAGGTCTTCAGGTGTTTAATATCTAGGGAAGCACAGACTTCTTTCATCAACTTTGAAGTAAATGGAGTTCCCTGATCAGTTAGCACTTCTTTGGGGAATCCTACTCTTGAAAACAATTCCACAAATTTTTCAGCGATGGTTGCGGTGGTGGTGGTTCGCAAAGGAAAGGCTTCAACAAACCTGGTGGCATAGTCGACTATCACGAGGGCATACAGGTATCCTCGACTCGACTTGGGTAAGGGACCTATGATATCCATGCCGACCCTTTCGAACGGCACTCCAATAATGGGCATCCTTTGTAACGGGGCCATGGACGGTCGACGTGTATTTGTCGTTGACACACTTCACATTTAGCACAATAGTCCTGCACATCTTTATAGATCCCTGGCCAAAAGAAATGTCTAGTTATGCTATCCGTGGTTTTTTCTTTCCCTGCGTGACCAGCCGTCAGATGGGCATGAGCAAAGAAAAGAACCTGCTCTCTAAAGGACTGGGATACAAGCAGTTGTAATTCTCCTTCGGCTCTGCTTTGTCTATACAATAGATCGTTTTTAATCAGGAAGCGAGGGAAAGAGGGAGATGCTAGATCACCAGTAGCATGCGCAGCTTCCCATGCATTGACCAAAGTCCTGTCCTCACTCTGAGCAAAACGATAACTTCGGTCAATAACCCAAGGCTCGGGGGACAGGTATGAAGGAAGACTTTTACTCTGTTTGGATTGGGATAGGGTCTCTTTAAAGAGGGACAAAAATTCAGGGTTGTCTGTTCCCAAGATCATGTCTTCAGGAAGGGAGTCGGCCACCACTACCCAAACTGTACAGGGTTCCCTATTTGGAAGTGCTATAGTAATAGATGCTACAGGGTACGGTTTTACATCTCCATGTACACACCTTATATAAACGGGCCCTTTTGGATTCATCTGTTCTGGCTTAACAAACCGGGTTTGAATGACTGATTGCCTGCACCCTGAATCTAGCAAGGCTCTTACCGTGTAACCATTCATCCTCATACTCACGTAGAAGGTGCTGCCCATTTCTGCGGAGTACATCACTGTTCTTGGAAGATAGCCGACCTCCATCGGTTCCTCCGGTGGCTTACGTTTGGGACACATTCTCGCGATATGGCCCCACTCTCCGCATTCGAAGCACTGGGGTCCTTTATTTGGTGGAAGGATCATGCTTGTGGGGCGTAGCAGCCGAGGCAGCTCTACTCCTCCCTTAGGTTTCTTCTCCACTTTAGGGGGTGGAACCACTTTGTGAGCTTTTTCTGGCTCCTAAGTAAGGGTTTTCGGTTGAGCTCTAGCATATTGGGAAGACATCTCGATCGCGTGTTCTACTGTAAGTCCCACGTGTTGACGCAACCAGCGTTGTGTGGCGTAAGGCAAGGCTTCCATGAACTGCTCTAGATATATTTTGTTTAGTATGTCCTCTTTGCTGCACACGTCCGGGCGCAACCATTTATCTGCTGACATTTTTAATCTAAAAAAGAGAGTCTTTGGGTTCTCACCTTGGACGCCTCTTTCTTTCCTGAACCGCACACGATAAGCCTCCTGATCCAAACCCAGGTGATCCAGGATCACCATTTTGATGGTGGCATATGGAGTTGTATCGAGGGGGTTAGCAGCCTGATAGGCCGATTGGGCTTCACCTGTGAGAAGAGGCGCTAGAAAGAACGGCCATTTCTCTTCTGGCCAACTCAATGCGCGTGCCGCCCTTTCGAAGTTTACAAGGAATGCGTCCGGATCTTCACCTGAGACGTATTTCTGTAGGGCCACACCTGGGGGATGGGGGTTATGTACTCTAACTTCCCCTTGGACGACCTGTGGAGGAGGTGTTATACTCTTCAGACTTTCCAGTTGTGCTGTTATCGTTGTCGTGAACATATCCCGGTCTGCCTGTGCGGATGACATTCGGTTTTCCATGGCTTTTTCCAATTTCTCCTGTCCTTTGATGATATGGTCAATTAGGGCCTCCATCTTTTCTTTACAGACGGATGGTGATCCCACTTCTGACACCAGTTGTCCCGAGGGGCTTGGAACGTTGGGACCTGTACGGGGTACTATCGGTTCTACAGCTGGAGCTGCTGAAAAGAGGAACACAGGCGCCTTCAGTAACGGTTTTAACGAAGGCTTTATTGGAATGTGAGTCTTTTTCATGAACACAGTCCTGGAAAGTTAAGCAAAGAAATGAGCTTGTCTCTGGCGTCAGTGCTTCTGCTTCGGTACGTCTTGTCCTGATATAGGGTGGCCGTGCTCTAAACCGGGCGTCGTCTTCTTGGTTCCGCTCTCGTACCGGCAAAGAAAAGGAAAACGGGGGTCAGGACAAAAGAAATGGTCTGATACTACACAAGGGACCGGGAGTGAGGGAAGAACCTCCGTGAGCTGGTGCACTAATCAAATCTACCCCTAAAGGTGGGGAAAGGAAGTGCTCGTGAAAGGGGCAGAGGGTTTAGGGCTTTTCTACAGGAAAATTCACTGCTGTTTCCTCCGCCCGACCCAACCCACTACCTGGCCCCGTACCTCTTGGAGCCACGCTCCTCCCGTGGGAACGTGGCGGGGCGAAGCGTGGAAACGTTGGCCTCCAGGCGTGTCGTTCTCCCTCTGGTCCGAGTCCTGGTAACTCCCGTCGTTTTCCATGTGTACCTCCACTCCAGGGGAAACGCCGACCGTTGAGGATTCTGTCCTTCCGGCTTTTGACGCCGTTACGCTCTCAGGGGGTGGAGACTCGTCTCCTTGGTCCGAGGTCTTAAAGGGACCGTCTGTATTAGTGAGCGGGATCCAGCCTGACTCGTCCTCTTCGGTCCATGACGAAGGTGTATGCTGTGGGGACAAGGGGCACGGTAAAAGAGGTGTGGCTGACCACCATTCTGCATTAATCTGAGGTTCCGACACCTGTGCCCCGTCACAATACCCCACCTCCCTTCCGCAATTGGACATGCGCCCGCAGCCACACCGAGGCAGCCGCCTCCGCTTCACTACTGCCCTATGACACACAACAGCTGCCCAGCGCGGAGCTCGTGGAAGTCAAGAGAAGCCGCCGAAGCTAATGAAGAGGTGAGCCAGCAGGCAGCGCCATCGAGTGGCTGCATACCCGCGCAGTACCGAAGGGCCACAGAACTAATACGCCGCCCCCCCCCCCCAGTGCTCCCAGAGTTCACCTGCGCCCAGAAAAAGGCTCTGCGCCCAACGCTCGCATCCGCAAGGCGAGCTCCATCCAGTTGCGCCAGCCCCGCGTGGCCCGCCTAAAATGAAGGAACTGCTGCGCGGCACATCACATGCACAGGCAGCGCCACCCAGTGCCAACTGATCGCTCCACGCTGGAATCAATGAAGGCCAGCGTGAAGGAGTACCACAATCACGCCACAGCGCCTCTCTTACCTGCAAAAGCGTCTGCTGGTCGCCCGCCTGCCACAGATAGACTTTGCAGCTCCTACGCCCAGAGTCCGCCCGCAAATGAAGAGGCCTGCCTGACTCCGACATCACGCTCGTGATCGGAGAGAGGAACACTGCAGCCAAGAAGCAGGCACAGCGCCACCTGCTGGCCCACACTGCACAGCACCCTACCCTGAAAACAAAGCACCAACGAGGACGTGGGGGTCCGTGTGAATGCCCCGGGCCGTTATGAAGTGACTACTGCACCCCTATTGACTTTCACACAGTGGCAGCACAAGCAAGACCGGCAGGAGCAGCCCTATCAGCCTTGCACAAAATTAGACAGGGCCGGTAGAGACAGAAACGACCTGCACTATTGAGGCAGACTGCATGGCTTCCAATGTTACAGCAGCTACACCATTTACCTGTGCATATCCTGGTAGGCAGCCCTGTGCATGAAGAGCATCCAGTGAGGACTGGAACCGCCAAGACTGCTGCGAACGGGACAAAGAATTGCGCTGCAGTGCTACCTAGAGGCCGCATTTGGTTACTGCGCCCGGGAAAAGGGAGCGCTTCTCAATGAAAGGCCAACAGCCTCAGGAGAGCTATCGTAGCCAGCACAGCATAGTGACTACAGCTTAACCCCTCCCTACCAACAACATCCTACATGACAGGCAACTCAAGCACTGCAAGGATTAAAGAAAGTTCCTTTCCAAAAAGTCAGCCGAAGAGGAAAAGCCTACACAGCATGAGAGCAGTTGCTGCACTGGACTAGGTAAAGGAAGCACAGTCTGCAATGTCCCTGTAGGAACTGCCCTACCGTAACACAAGGGGAAGAGACTGATGAACCCAGTCAGAACAGCACAACCAAAGGCCCACAGCAGCGCAGCCTGAGCACACAATGCCCAAGAAGAGGAAAGGAAGCGCACCAACAGAAGAGAGCATCCAACCCCCCCCTCAACCAGCGGGCGAAAACATGGACGGCTACAGCTCTGCACCGCCCTCGCTCAACGGAAACTGAGGTTGCAAAGCACAGCCACTACCAGAACTGACTGTACCCAGCTGCCCTGCAAAAGATGGGCACATGAGAGGTCTACTGTGACTGACCCTTTGCAGCAAGCCCAATGTGCCAGATGGACGCATGCACATGAAACCCACAACTAGCAAAGAGATGCCATGGGCCCAAGGCTACCCCAACACAGAAACATGCCAAGAAGCGAAAGACGGCAAAGCCCAGTAATACGCTGAGCCCAAATGATGCACCACACGTGGCTGCCCTCTGCCACCGCCAGTGAAGAGGTCGCCATCACCCACCCTATTGGTGAACAACCGCAAGCTACAACGCAGGCACCACAAGTGCCAGAAGAAAGCGTCCACAAACAAGACCAAGCACTCAAAGGACACACCAAGCCAGAAACGTGCAGGAGGTCGCGCCAGTGAACCGGACTGCACAGTCAGCACCTAGGAAACCTCTCCACACAGAAGCACTGCTGCACGCAGGTTGGAGAGCACACACATCTCCACCGCCACAGCGAAGCCCTGCAACAGGCCGAAGACCACCCACGGTGTCCTACCTCGCACTACCTCAAGATGGCGTCGGCCGTGACCCAGATAGGCGAGAGACGAGTCGCGCACCCCACGTGGCAGGCCGCCACAGCACCATGTGCTCCAACAACCAGCGACACCAGACCGAACGTCACGTCGCCCAACAAGCGAGGAGCACATCACCGAGTGACTAGTCCAGCCAAAGAACACGTCACCGAGTGACTAGTCCAGCCAAACACGCCAGAGCAAAGGCAGAAGCCGGCGCCACGACAGCGCCGCCTCGAGATCCAAATGCAACGCCCTCAAAGAAAAGAAGAAGAGTGACAGCTCTGTCACCCCGAAGACCGGATGAGCACAGGTGGGCTGAACACGCCAAGAAAGGGAGAAGACCGAGGACTCACATCCAGCCAAGAAGCACACCCTGACACACCAGACAGCCACCAAGACAGACCGACTTCCCAGGATACAGCCCCACGGATGAACCAAACATAAGCTGCAGCAAGCGCAGTCCACGTCTCATCCCAACGCTCCCCCAGGCGACGGTCCATCCCGAGCGTCGGCAGTCTCAGTCAGTCAGCATCCCTGCTCCTGTCCGCAGATGCCACGGGCGAAGATAAGATCAGCACTGAGCGGCCGCCCTCTCACCGCCTCAAGATGGAGTCGGCAGTGGCCCCACAACAGGCATGAGAGGAACCGTACACTCTACATGTCAAGCCGCCACCTAAGGCCAACATCAACAGAGCGGAGGCACATGGCTGCCAAATCTCTCCCGACATCCTACACTCCCAGCTAACCACCATCACCCCAGCCATCAACACCTGCGCCAAGCAACACCGCTGCCAGAGACTGGCAGTGTGGACTGGCAAGAGGTTCAAGAAGTTCAAGCAAGAGGTGGTCCGCGACCAGGGAACCAACTAACTTCGACACCCTCAAGAACCAGAAGCAAAACCATTAACAGGAGAAGGTCGCGGCGACTGGTCCAGTCACAGAGTGGAAAAGAAGACAGTGTCCTAGAGCCAGGACGAGGCCAGAGGGAAACGGGCGGAGTGCACGCCGCTCGGAAAAGCTTGGTCAGGAGGACAAGAGCAGCGAGATGACCAGACCACGTCGCAAAAAAGAAGACCGAGAAGAAGGGCACAACGCCATGAAGGAAAGAGAAGAAGAAAGGAGTCACGTGGCAAGACGCCATCAAGAACAGCAACACCGTGAAAGGTGAGGAGAGGTGCGACAAGCCTGCACACCCACCAGAAGAGGAGGTTGACATGCACCACAACATCGGATACAAGGGTTTACAAGTCTCAAGGGAACATCAGTAGCACTAAGCGAGGAACAGGCCTCTACCTACAAGTCCTCTGACAACCCGTCGACTGCAGGAACGTACAGGCTGGACTATTGGCAACTCCCACCTTTGGGATTGAGCGGAAGCCTGGATGGGGAGAACGCTCAGACGCCCGGCAGAGTGAGAACTGACCACCCCACACCAGTCCGTGGATATCCAAGGGGCAAAGGCCTCAGGGACACCGGTGGCAGAGGATACCGACACGAGAGATGGATCCATCGCCGTCTATCCTGCATGTCCTGGGAAGAAGAGGAACTTGTTCGCAATAGGAAAGAGTCAACAGCCACCCTCCTAGCTACGGATGCATGGTAGTAATCTCATCGCCTCCTCCATTCACACCGGCTTGTGGAGTTGGAGCAACGCTGCAGAGAACACCCTGCCCAGCGGAAACCTGAAGAAGAGGGCCTCCGGGACATCTCGTGGCAGAAGAACACCAGCGAGAGGGGCGTCCCAGTGAGAGGGGTGCCTTTCAACCTCTCCCTCTTTTGCAATATAAAGCCCAGCTGCCTACAGTGAAGAAACCCAACGGAATGGTATAAGACAACCTCCATCAAGTCTACCATCTGGCCGTCCTGTTCGGCGTCTCCCCAAAAGCAAGTTCTCAAGGGACTGAAGAACACACTGCCATGGCGCGAGCCACACTGCCAGGGCGCAAGCCCAGAAGAGCACGCCCGCCGAAGACCAGGACGCCGAGCCTAAGAGAACGAACGTGTCAGCTGAAAGTTTCCACCGTCATCATCTAGCAAGCAGCTGAAGAGACTCTTTCTAAAGTTAGGAGATTGCATATTTTTGTATTTTTCCTCCGACAGATTCGGACTTTGTTTTGTCTCAACTTTTATTAAAGTTGGGGAGGAATGTAGTGTCCTGCTGGACTAGGTCTAGTTGTTTAAATGTTGTAACCCACACTATACACCCACCCACCACCGGCGTCATGAGTCAGGTGACCCGGTCAATAAAAGAGGCGGAGCGCACGTGCTCGGGGCCAGTTATTGTACTTCACTAATCTGTCTCTGTGCCATTCATCACCACCATGTGGGCCTGAGGCCCAACACGACACTATCCACGAGAATATTTTTGATGCTGCGAAATTTGCTAATCTATGATGCAATGTCTTTGGGGGTGGGGAGAGTCTATCTAGAGTCTTCTCGTCAGAGATGTGCAACCGGTAAAATAATCTCCATGCTGTCAGTTACATTTTAGGAGAATAGATAGTTAAGTGGCAAATATCAACAAATATTAGCAAACCCAATAGATCCAAGATAAGAATTTGTTGCGAAAGGAACTACAAATTTAGATGCTGAGTAGCCTTGGCCAAATGGCTGAAAGCAGTATATAGATACTGCCATAGACATCCAATGTGACCGTGTTCTAGTACCGTTCAGAGTGCCAGACCTATCTTCACATCTCCCAGAAGGCTCCGTGTGCATGAACCAGGCATTGCCCCGGAGCCTGGGCAGAACTAGTGAAGTGCCGGGTTTTTAGAGACCCGGTGGTGCCAGGCGACCACAACCGAAGACCTCTAGGTTCTCCCTGTTCTGGACTTACAGAAACACAGAGTCTTCTAGATGAAGTCAGAGATCGAGTTTTATTGGCTGCAACCAAGTAACATGTGTCCTAGAAGTACGACAGCACGGGCCGTAAGTTCTCAGGAGACTGTTCGTTTTTACAGAACCAGACTTCTCCTTATATACATAAATAACAGATGTAGGCAAGAATTCTTAAGTTTACGATATGGCAATACAAATATTTCCACAATAATACAAAGAGCGAAGTCATGCTGGTCAGCACATATTTCAGATGTCCAGTTGTTGATGGATTACCCCGCCAGATCCAGAACTCCCATCAGATATCGATGAAATGCCAATAAGGTCGAGCACCCTCCCATCATAAAACTGGCCATAAACAAGAATCACGGACAGGTGTATGTGTATGGAAAACAAGGTCTGTATGTAGTGAATGGTTTATGGCATGTTGAGCCTTGATGATATCTTACTCGGCCACTGGGCGAGGAGCTGCCCAAACAGGCTTGGCTGGAGGCAGTGGAGTCAGCTCGGCCAGGTCATGGGGAAGTCAGCTACGGTGGACGTGTCCTTTCAGATCAAACTCGGTTTTAATCAATTGACTATATGAGGGCAAGTCATAAGATGGATGCCGTTTACAAAATGGAGTCTGCGGGTTCGAGACGCAAATCAAGATTTGAGGGTGTTAGCATCATTTGATCATGACGCAAATGCATAGGGATGATGTCCTAATCATTACCGGCCTGTCGATACCAAATTCGTCATGGTACGACGACATTTGCGATACGAGAGTGCGGACCCCGAGGCTGGTGAAACGGCAGGGTCCAGAATTGCAGTACCACAGACCCTCCTTTTGCCCTCATATTAGGCAATAACTCTAATCTGAATCCAGATCTGTATTGATGAATTCGTGGAGATGCTGCTGGAGCATCATTCTGTTGCTCAATTCGTCCCTTGACACAGGCTTCCTCACACATGAAGTAGCACAGAGGCCACATAATGCAGGAGCGCACTGTACAAACAGGCAGAACATAAACAGAACGGCCAGGATCATCCCAATGAAGATCAGAGTTTTCCATCCCCAGGCAGAGATCAGCTCCCAGAACCACCCTAGCAAGGACCAATCCCCTTTCTCCATGTGAAGGGAATCAGAAATTTTGTGTAACTTGGAGATGGCCTGGTACACTGTCGGAGCATTATCGGGGATGAAAATGCAGCAACTAGATTGGATCACTCTGCATACACCACCACGGTCTGCAAGTATGACATCCAGGGCAACCCGGTTTTGAAGGGTCATAAGTCGATCCGACTGAAGCTCAGCTGTTAAGTTGCTAAGGGCACCGGCCGTTTCAGTCACGGCGGACTCAACTATTCTCGTTAATTGGTGAATGTTCCTGCTGTTCACCATAGGCCCCCAAAATGGCAGAAAACCCTTTGCGAAGCCTCCAAATTCTTGACCCGCTGTGTCGTCTTGACTCACGACACCCCTAACTGTCCTTGTCCGGTGGTAATCTGCCCCGGCCGTGTAGGTGGGTGGCAGCAGAAACGAGATAAAACACGTGCCCGAGAAGTCAGAGGGCAACCATGTGTAGGCTTTGTCATGGCAGACAAAATAGGTGCCTTTAGCCGCCAAGAATGGAGGGGAAGTTTGGGAGGCAAACACATACGTTTCCGTGCATATGCTCTTCCCCAACTGTGCTTTGGGATCCCTGCCAATACCTTGCAGACATAGATGACCACGGTGGGGTACTACCCATACTGAGGATGATTTCTTTGATATTTGGCTCTCACTTAATGAAATCCCATACTTGGTGATGTTCCACCTACTGTATGGGGTAAACTCATCCTTGGGAGTTGCTCTGATCGTGTCAATATCTCTACTCATGTTCTTGATTCCTGCCACTAGTGCCTTGTTGTTTGAGTTTTCCCCTCGAATGTATGGTTCAAGGGAGAACAGGAACATGGTCTGGAAAGCCCACAAGGAACCGAAATAACTGAAGGGCAGGACGAAGTAAGGGATACCCTTATCGGTTGTGTGTGGCATGAGTCCACATATCCAACAGTTCGTGGTGTTCATAACAGATTGGTGCTGGTGTAGGAGCAAGATAAATGAATTATTTACAAATTCTAGTCTTCTGGCAGACTCGTGTTCAGGTAGTGGATGGAAGGAGTGTGTGGAAACGGTAGGAGAAGGTGTGAGCTGAGTGTTGTGTATGAATGGAACTCGAAAGATGGACAGAGCATAGCCAGTTAAAAACATTATTATACTACACAACATTGAGATGCTCAACACTAGAAAACGTCTCTTTGCCATTATTGTGCATATTCTCTTTTCAAAGTTCATGCGTCTAGCAGGTCTCTCTACCCTCGGAAACTCCATCCTCTGGTTGCTGACCGCGGTGGGAGGTTGCTTCTGCCAAGATGTGCGCTCTGACCAGTCCGGGGTGATTCCCTCAGACTGACCAGAACCGTTGAACTAGGCGTCCCCGGCTGCACTCCTCAGACTTCAACCGCGGCCTTAGCAGCAGAACCGGATGGCGGTTCGAAAATCAAAAATGCGCTAGTTTCCTGGGCGAGAGAGCTGTGGAATCAAAAATAGTTCATGGGAAAAGGGAAGATCGCACTAGTTCGAGTGTGTCAGTTCCTTGGTCTTGACCTCAGATTATATCGTTCTTTTCCAGGCACAGTGTGATCTTCAAACAGTGTTTCAGGTTCTGTAGTGTCCAACTGCAGTGACGGTGGCACAGATTCTTGCAAAATACGATCGCTCTCTTTGTCGGTACCAGTTCCTTTTAGTCGTGCATCGCTGAAGGGGACAAAACGTGGTATAAACTCAGTCTCGGAGTCAGCTACTCCTTGCTGGACCCATCGGTCGTATGGAAGGGGCAACGGGACCCTTTTGCAATGGGCGCCGTGCACCCAATGTTTCTTTCCGTGGACACGTACTGCAGAGCGGGTCGACAGCAAAACCTGGAAAGGTCCGGTCCAGCGAGGCTCCTCGTTCTTTGCTCGTCTGAAGTTGCGAATCAGGATCCAGGAGCCAGGTTCGATAGCATGGCCTGGATCGTCAGATGCCGGTGGAGAGGAGCTGTGGACCTGTTGATGTAAAGCATGCAGTTTAGTTGTCAATTCGTGCAAATAGTCAAACAGTGCAGGATACTCGATTTCACTGAGCTTTCTTGGCCTCGGTACTCCCCATATATTTGCTGTGCGCCCGAACACGATCTCGTGTGGGCTAAGTCCCAGTCTAGAATGGACAATCATCCTGGTAGACAGGAGTGCTAAAGGCAGGGCGTCTGGCCACTTGAGACCTGTGCTGGCTTGGATTTTGGCCAATTTCAATTTTAACGTGCCATTATAGCACTCTACCAGGCCTGCCGACTGGGGGTGGTTTGCAGCATGGAACTTCTGGCGGATGCCTAGACACTCACACACTCTCTTCATTACTCGTCCCACAAATTCACTTCCATTATCACTCCAGACAATCCTAGGCATGCCGAATCTAGGGAAGAATTCTTTGACAAGGGCTTTGGCAGTTAACAATGCAGTGTTGTTCTTAAGGGGGTACGCTTCTACCCAACTGGAGAAAGCGCAAACGACAACAAGGACATATTTTAGGTTATTGCACCTCTCCATGTGAATGAAGGCGAGTTGCAAGACCTCGAACGGATACGTTAGAGGTGCAAAATGACCAGCTGGGGTTGGGGTTCCTCTACCGGGATTGTGCTTCAAACACACCATACAATTTCTGACCAGATTCTCTGCACATTTTGGGATACCACTATTCTGCCATACTGGGGCCAACAACTTACATATTCCTTTCACACTGACGTGTGCCATTCCATGGGCCATCGTTACCACTGCGAGCACATAAGCATCCGGTAACAACCATCGCTGATGTTCTGACAGTTCGACCCAACAACCATTCGCGTCTAACCTACCCTTGCTTTCTCTCCATTCATTCACCTCTTTCTCAGTCGCGTCAGCTTGTATGGACTTCACGCTTTCGATGGTGTCCTCACACATACCCACATCAGGGGTCCATCTAGCAGGACCTACAACATACATCCGACTCATTGTGTTCCTTGCAGTCTCTTTCGCGACTTCATCGGCAAATGCATTCCCTCGACCAACATCATCTCGGATCTTTCTATGCGCGCTACACTTCACGATCGCAACCTGTAGGGGCAAGGTCAGTGACTCGAGAAGGTCGTGTACTAGCTGGCCGTGTTGAATCTTTGCACCATGCGACGTCAGGAACCCACGTTCACGCCACAATCTTCCAAAACTGTGGGCTACGCCAAAGGCGTACTGACTATCAGTGTACACATTCACTCGTTTTCCTTTCGCCAACACGCACGCTCTTGTGAGTGCGACTAACTCTGCTGCTTGCGCAGAATTGTGGGGGATGCGAGCTGTCTCTACAATCGTGTGTAATGTTGTCACGGCATATGCTGCAGTCGTATCACCATTCGGCAACTTGAAACATGAACCATCAACCCATAAATTATCATTACATTCAGAGAGAGAAGTGTCCTGTAAGTCTACTCTCCCTTTCGTCTCTTCCTCTGTCCTAAAACAGCAATCATGTTTATCGACCTCATCTGTCTTTGCTGGAATAGGTAATAACGTAGCGGGGTTGACTGTATCACACCTTTTTATGTGAATGTGACTTGCTAACAGGGTCAATTCATAGCTGGACAGTCGAGCACTAGTCAGATGTTGTGTCTTCGTTCTGTTTAGTAAAATATCTACTGCATGTGGGACCATAACGGTCAGAGTATTATTCATGACTAACCCAGGGGACTGTCGAATACAGACAGCCGCTGCGGCAGTGGCCCTCAAGCAACTCGGTAATGCCTTAGCTACGGGATCTAGAGTCGCGGAGAAATATGCACATGGGCGTTGTTTGTCCCCAAAGTGCTGCGTCAAGACTGATAATGCGCAACCTTCCTTCTCGTGGACGTATAATGTAAACGGCTTGCTGTAGTCAGGGTTGCCCAACACAGGAGCCGAACATAATGCCTCACGCAACTCATGGAAACTCGCCTGACAATCTTCAGACCAAGGCAAAGGATTGGGTGTGTCTTTACGCATTAATGCCAGCAAAGGTTTGGCCAACAGTGAGAAGTTCGGTATCCATTGTCTACAGTACGATGTAATGCCCAAGAAGGCACGCACTTCTCTTTGTGTCCTTGGGACACTCAGTTCTGCAATCGCCTGTATTCTTTCTGGGGTCAGTCTCCTTCCCTCCTTCGATAAGATGTGACCTAAGTAGGTTACTTCTTGTCGGCAAAATTGTAGTTTGGAAAGCGAGACCTTGTGCTTCATGTCACATAAATGACGCAACAATGACAACGTGGCTTGCTTGCAGATTTCTTCAGTATCTGCAGCGATCAGTAGATCGTCCACATACTGGATCAGAGTCTCGCCACCAGGTAGAATAATCGTATCTAGTTGTGTTTTCAGAGCTTGACTGAATATTGATGGGCTCTCACAGTAGCCCTGAGGAGCGCGTTTAAAGCGGAAGCTTCGTCCTCCTAGATTGAAGCCGAAAATATCCCTGCTCTCCTCGGCAAAGGGAATGCTGAAGAAAGCATTCTTCAGGTCAATCACCGAAAACCAATTGGCTGAGGCTGGAACCATTGTCAATAAGGCAGTAATGTCGGGAACGACTGGAAACTGCGGTACAACGATCTTATTCACTTCCCTTAGATCGATCACAAATCGGTACACAGGGGGCTGTGAAGGATCGGTACGCTTTAAGACAGGCAAAACAGGACTGTTACAAATGTTGCCTGTAGTTTCTTCGATGACATCTTTTGCAATCAGATCATAGACGATCGCTAACAAAGCCTTTTCACATTCGTTTGATATTCTATATTGGGGAATACGTGGCAACCTAACATTAGCTTTTAATGTTATGACATACGGTGCTATCTCTAAATGACCCACATCATTAGAACCATTCGCCCAAAGTACATCTGGAAGAGATGACAACTCAGTCGGAATTCTTTCTTTTGACAAATACATCGGGGAAATCACTCTCTTACCAAGCGTAAGTTGTACTCCCGAAGGAGAACAGTACAAGGTCGCTTATAATCTCTTCAGTAAATCCAAACCTAACAAATTTTCGCCAGAACCTGTGGTAAAAATGAGGGGTGCTTCTAATTCACATGGGCCAACAGAAAGGGGCATGGGACTGGAGATCGGGTTTCTAACAGGGGCGCCAGAAAAACCTACTGAAACATTCATTTCGCCAGACAAAGGTGCGCCAGGAAGTTTTGAGTGCATAATCGAACTTTTTGTAGCACCAGTATCCAGCAGAAATGGCTCCGACACTCCGGATGTAATCACCTCGACATAAGGTCCATTCTGGTCTACTGGAACTGAAACAACTCCCTCTCTTTGTCCATGGCTGTCCTAGCAACTATTACCCTCATTCTCGTTTTCTGCGTAATAGTCATCTGCATAGTACTGAGCTGACCTGGAAGACGCATTATTCTGTTGGTCAAAGCTATTCATAGAATTCTGAGGCGGAAAAGAAGTGGTGTTCTGGGAGAAATTTCCACGGCCCCTACCTCTAGGAACCTGTTGAACACCTCTACCTCTTGCGCCGGAAACACCGCTTAAGCTTCGCGCAAGAGCTTGACAATTACTTTTGAAATGACCCTCTTCCTTGCAATATGCACATTGATTCGGGCCATACGGAGAACGCTGGTGGGAAAACTCGTTCCCTTGCGCGTTTCTCGAATACTGCTGTGGTTGCTGATAATTGGGTTGACTGGGAGTGCGAGGCGGATACGCTTGCTGGAGAAGAACTTTAGTCTTTAGTTCTTTAGTCTTCTTCTCTGTCTTATCTAGCTCGTCTTTGCGCCTATTTTCGTAGTACTGGGCTGTGGCTAAAATCCGTGCTGACGTGGAGACAGCCCAAGCACTCTCTGAATCTTTCAATTTATTGCACAGTTCAGGAAGCAATTTCAATTTCAAAATATCTTTATTTCGGTAAAGCTTTACCATAAAAGACGTTTGTAATACACATTAAAAACTGGTTCATTTAAATAATGTATACAGCAATTCGGAATATTTATAAAAGCATTTCTTACAAAAAGTCCATATATACTGAAAATCAGGTCAGAGCCCTGAGACATTTCCTTCTAATAGACCAGAGAGCGCCCAAGTACTTGGCCATAGCAAACACAATATGATCCGACATATCAGTTTTTAAGACTCTGAAGGCAGCCAGACACCTCGCAAGGCCCAGATTCCTGCATAGGGGAGCAATCCAGTACCTTCGGATCTCTCGATAGGCAGGGCAGAGAAAAACGATGTGGAGTTCTGTTTCATCAGAAATTCTGCATGCTGGACAAGTACTGCTTGCATCGTCACTCCATTTAGATGTAAGAGTTCTAATGGGGAGGGACCCATGTCTCCACTGTAGATATAGTTTCCTCAATATGGAGGGATAGATTTTGTCCAGAGTTGGTTCCATATTATAGTTGGCCTTGTGGGACAAAAAGGAAACTGTCAGAGTCCCGAGATTTTGATTATTAAGTAGCAGGGACAGTTTGCTATCACAGTAAGACTTGACTAGTTCCTTTTTAGAGAGGAGATGGCACGTATTCGAGGGATCAGACCACATTGTTGAGAGACCCAAGGCCTCCAATTCCAGTTTGATGAAATTAAGCCATTTAAGTTTTCCAGCACCTGGGATAGCAAGGATCTCCTGCAGTCCTTCTCTGTAGCTGGCCAATTCAGGGGTTGTCCATAGTCTGCGCCAGAAGGCCAGTGGGCGTAGGGCCAAATCCTCATCTAGCGGACATAGGCCTAGGTCCATCCTGAGGGGGACAAGGAGAGTGCTCGGTGGTAGCCCAACAAGATTACGGATGAATTTGTTTTCTGCCTTCAAGAGCGTTGATGTTTTGTCGTGGCCCCAAAGTTCAGATCCATAGATAACAGCCCCCTTGGCCTGAGATTTGTATATCTGTATTGGGGGGGCGATGGGCCTGATTGAGGATTTATTGTTTGCCACGAGTTTCATAATGCCGCCCGAGTGTTGGGTCAATTTGAGAGCTGCCTTCTCCAGGTGAGTGTTCCAAGTAAGTTTATCATTTAGCACAATGCCCAGATATTCGAAGGTTTTCACTCTTTCAAGCCTGATGTGTGCAATGCTTGGACTAAAATGGAAGTTCTGTGGGGGGTTGAGGACCATGAATTTCGTTTTGATGGCATTGATTTCTAATCCATGGGCCTCACAGAAATCCACAAAGCTGTTAAGGGTGCACTGGATGCCTGTTGCCGACTTTGATAGTAACAGTGTGTCGTCGGCAAACATGATGGCTGGCACCCTTTCAGCGGCTAGTTTTGGGGCGTCAGAGTTGGGTACCCCCGCTAAGTGGGAGATTACCCCGTTGACATAGAGGCAGAGCAGGGTTGGTGCAAGCACACAACCCTGCCTTACCCCCCTGCCAACGGGGAACCTCTCGGACATTGCACCCATCCTGCCACATCTGACCTGGGCAAAGTTTGTGCTGTGAAGGCAGATTATCATTTTCAGCAGGCCTTCGGGAACCCCCAATTTAGCAAGTACCTCCCACAGCTTGTTCCTGGGGACCAGGTCGAACGCTGACCTCAGGTCCACGAATACAGTGTAGAGGCTGCCACCCTCCAACTGCACCGTTTTCCAATGTATGAGGACTAGACGAAAGACCTGGTCAATGGTGGAGACCTTCTCCCTGAATCCTGCTTGAAAGGGGCTGAGAATGTTAAAATCCCTGATCCACTCATGTAAGCGGTTTAGCGGTAGTTTAGAAAAGAGTTTTTGGGATATATCGATCAAGCTTATTGGCCTGTAATTGGCCGGGAGGAGAGGGGACCCCTTTTTAAATATTGGGACTATTTCGGCCCCCGGCCAGGTCGAAGGAATTGGCATGCCTTTCAGAATGGAATTGAATAACACCTCGAGGTAGGGAGCCCGATTTTAGGTTGGTGTTTGAAAAGGTCGCCTGGGAGCCTATCCAGGCCCGGCGCCTTGCCTGCGGGCAGGGATGTAATTGCCATAGTGATTTCCTTTATACTAAAACCATCCATGTCAATTAGACTATTGTTAGTGGGGTTGTGGACTTCTGCAGGTTCGTTCGTCACCTGGTCACTGCTATGTGGTTCGTATAAATTTTTGAAATGTTCCTCCCATACAGATGGTGCTATATTGGCCTCAACTGCTACAAGTGGTTCGGCCGAGCCGTGCCTAACGATCTGCCAGAAAGTCCGTGAATCTCGGCATGCAAGGGCAGCTGTTATTTTTGACCAGTTCCCCTCGTCCCAGTCTATTTTTGCAGCATGGAGGGCTGATTTGTATGCTAATCGTCTCTCCCTGATTATGTTTGGAGTGTCTCGTGCTTTGAGTGATTTCAATAGTGTAGCTTTTGCTTCCCTACATGAGGCATTGAACCAGATGGCTCTTCTCTGCTTGGCCTTGCGAGGCCTGGCCACTGGGTTCAGCACCTCTGCTAGGTTAGTACATAGTTCGGAGTGGATGTTACCGAGTTCTGACAATTGTGCCGGCTTGCATGAAGGGGAGGTGGGTACCCCTATACTACCTGTGGGATTGATTTCAGATTCGGTGACTGAGTGATGCATACAACGCTCTACTTTTTCCAGAGCGGGGACGACTAGTGCATAGAGTCTCTCAATGTTACTATAGTTCTCCAGCAATTTGGCCCATTTGATTCTGCGCCTATTGCTGGATAACACAAGGTCAGACTGTGATGCAGAATTGGTGTCGACCTTATCTAATTGCCGGCCATGGATCTCAAATTTTAGTGAGAGCAAGTTGTGGTCACTATCAAGTCTGGGGATAACTCGAAAGTCTTTCACTTTCCTCCCGTCCCTAGGTGGAACCATTATGTAGTCAATCCGTGACTGATAGCCCGGCCTGTTAAAGGTATTGTTAGGTGGGATGTCACCTTTGAACCGGCCATTACACGCCCTCAGCGAGTGACTGAGCGTGAGGGACATTATTTGGGTTGCGAGTGGGGAACATGCCCTGGTCACTGGATCTGTCAGGGTAGGGATATTCCACAGTTCATCCTCTTCACTGGATATACCCACCAGGTAGTCAGGGAGTGGTTCGTATTGATGATTAAAATCTCCACCTACAATTAGAGGGGTGCAGAAATTATGTGTGTCAAGGAACTGAGCTAGATCCTCCACTGGTCCCGAGGTTGCTGCAACCCCCACTGGTCTTGAATATATGTTAATCAATGTGACCTTCCCTCCGCATGGCCATTCAAGGGAGACACACTGGAAGTCACAAGAATTGGTCTCCAGGTGTGTGGCCCTACATCCCAAGTGGGACCCAACCCAGATCGAGAGTCCTCCTGAAGGTCGGCCCTTTCCTCCCCATTTTGCTTCAATATCAAAGATGGCGAAACCCTGCCGGGAGTGTTTTTCTCTTGCCCATGTCTCTTGTAGGAGACATACGTCGTAGCCCTCAATGAGATCCCCCCAGTCAGGCATATCTACTTTATTAGATAGCCCCGCCACATTCCAGGAGAGAATGGAGATTACACCCGGAGCATCTAGTGTACTATTGATGTCTGATGTCTGAGAACTTTCATGTGCTGAGGTGGGTGGAAAAACGTCCAATGGACTGCTGTTACGTTTGGGACTGTGTGATTTGGGGGGCTATCTTTAGTCCTCATGTGGGGATCAGTATTTAATGGGTTTGGTGGGCGGGTATCGTGCCAACCTGGCCCTGCTCTACATTTGTGCACCTTTGCATGATTTGATGTTGATTGAGGAGTTTGGCCACCCATGTGTGCGTTTGATACAATGTGTGTTGGTAGATCCCCCGTTAAATAAGATTGAGAGCTTATTGGAGTGGGTGATGAAGGTGCAATGGATGGCAGGTGTGGAAGTCAATCCACTTCCTCAAGACACCCGTATCTATTGGAGATCGGTACCCCGTTCCAGCCACCAAGTGCTTCTGCCCAAGGATTACTTTGCCCTCCCCATGTATGGTTCCTCTCCGGGATCCTTCTCCAATTCCTCCCCTGGGATGAATGAAGGCGGGGTGGGTAGAAAAAAGTGAGGGGTCTGGCTATTATTGTTGAGGTTGTGCTATGATTGATCCAAGAATAAATGGCGTGCATCTTAGTTATTTCATTATCATTATCGATTGCAGTGTGGGTCCTAGTGATAAAATCGTCCAAGGTACCATTTTTCAATTTAGATTTGGCCGCTCTGTCTCTAAACTCGCGGGTTGCCATGGAAGGCAGGAAATGATATGCCTGCAAGGAGAACGTAAGGAGTTGAGTGATGAAAACAAATGGGGTAGCCCAGTCCAGTCTCTACCTGCCTCTAACGGCCTAAAACGGCCCGCTCTTTGCCCGGTCTTCGCCCGCTTCTTCGTCCGCACGCGTCCCGCGTTCGCGTTCTGGGCGGAGCTGAAATAGCGGAGGAAAGGAGGGGGCGGGAAGAGGAACCAGGTGCGCGCGGTGGACGGCGCAAGCACTTCTGGTCCTCGCAGTCCCGCTCCCTGTGCAGGTGGCCTTTGTCTCTCTCCCTCGGGGTTGGTAACCGAGCCGATTGCTCCCAGGTCACAGTGAAGGGTTGTTGGAGGGCTCCGTAAATGAAGAAGTCCCAGGTATGGCCACAAGCAAAGTCCGCAGTCTCACTCGTTACACGAGCGGCACCCGCGCCAGCGGGGGCCACGAGGAGTATTTCTACCCGCAGGAAGGTCAGAGGGAGGAGGGGACGGGAAGAGGAACCAGGTGCGCGCGGTGGACGGCGCAAGCACTTCTGGTCCTCGCAGTCCCACTCCCTGTGCAGGTGGCCTTTGTCTCTCTCCCTCGGGGT
This sequence comes from Lissotriton vulgaris, assembly GCF_964263255.1. Taxonomy (NCBI): domain Eukaryota; kingdom Metazoa; phylum Chordata; class Amphibia; order Caudata; family Salamandridae; genus Lissotriton; species Lissotriton vulgaris. The sequence continues at coordinate 87,682,196 of NC_141685.1, read as the reverse complement.
TGGTAACCGAGCCGATTGCTCCCAGGTCACAGTGAAGGGTTGTTGGAGGGCTCCGTAAATGAAGAAGTCCCAGGTATGGCCACAAGCAAAGTCCGCAGTCTCACTCGTTACACGAGCGGCACCCGCGCCAGCGGGGGCCGCGAGGAGTATTTCTACCCGCAGGAAGGTCAGAGGGAGGAGGGGGCGGGAAGAGGAACCAGGTGCGCGCGGTGGACGGCGCAAGCACTTCTGGTCCTCGCAGTCCCGCTCCCTGTGCAGGTGGCCTTTGTCTCTCTCCCTCGGGGTTGGTAACCGAGCCGATTGCTCCCAGGTCACAGTGAAGGGTTGTTGGAGGGCTCCGTAAATGAAGAAGTCCCAGGTATGGCCACAAGAAAAGTCCGCAGTCTCACTCGTTACACGAGCGGCACCAGATTATGTACAAATTTGTCTACAAACAATCTTTGGCCACCCTCGGTAGCCATGTCCTGACCACTATGATCAGTGAAAGTCTCCTCAAATTTTATGAAAAAGTCAGACACATTCTCATCCTTCTTCTGCTTGCACGCAGATAGCTTGTCCCAATTTACACGTAATTCAGGCATTAACGTTTTCATGTACGTGATAATCCTACCGGGAAGGTCTGCTATTAAGGGCTCGGGTTTAGAACCAGTGTTCCCTGTAACCCGCGCGGGCGCGCGCGCGCGCACCTTGCTTACCCCCGAGCGCGCAGAGTCCCGAGGGAAGCGCGCACACACCCTGTGAGTGCTTTCGCGCCGCCGCTTTTAAAACGCGAGCGGCGCGAAAACGGTAATTCCGGCTGTGGCTGCGGGCTGTTTGTGGCCCTTCGTGAAAACATTTGTTAATGGCAGCCCCGTCATGCGCTGCAATTACCAAACATTTTCACAATGGTTCACAATCAGCCCCCAACCGCGCTCCCTTAAGAGAAGACATTTAGCAAGTCCAAAAGCACGGACTTGCTAAATGTCTTCTCTTAAGGGGGAGCGGTTGGGGGCTGATTGTGAACCATTGTGAAAATGTTTGGTAATTGCAGCGCATGACGGGGCTGCAATTAACAAATGTTTTCACAAAGGGCCACATGGTTTGTGATGCGAGAGGGGAGGGTTGAGGATGAGATCAGGAGACAGACAAGGGCAGTTAGCAAGAGGGAAACATACACGCGATTTCACAAGGACTGACTGTGCAGCATTTATAAAGCATTCTCAAAGCTGCCAAGGTTTCAGATTACTTTTGTGTGACTTTCTCACAATTTCAGTGTAAATATGAGTGACATTAGACGACTATGAGTGACACTTTCTTTCGAGCAAAATCAAGCGATGAAGGCACAGGAACAATGGATCCACATGCACTCACATAGCAGCTGCATTAAGAAGAGTAAATTGAAAGGGAAATTAGGTCATTTCAGTCACTGGGGTTTCGAAAAAGAATGCAAGGCCTAGGTGTATCCAGTCATATAATCATAAAAACGTACTTTTTAAATAGCACTTCCTTCTGCATTTCTATAAAGAATGGATTTTGGTGTAACAACTTAACAACGCTCAATATACAGGCCTCTTGAAGAAGGACACTTTCATTTGCCTCTTTCGGATTGCAGGTAGTGGTGTTTAAATTACTCCAGTGTTTACAAGCAAAATGTAACTCGAGTAGCTGCTGTACAAACACGCCTCTCAAATAGTCAAGCTCTGACTAATATGTAGAATCCGAACCCCTCTATGTTTGCTGCAATACAAGACTCATACCTGTTAATCAGCTGTGAAACGTTGGCACTGTCGGCGGGTACTAGCCCAGGGTGCAGAGGAGTACGCTACCAACAGTGCTATGGCCCAACCCTTGCCTGCTCTATTGCTTGATGCTGGTCGCCTACTTCTTGTTTCTGATGTTTTGGGGGCCAGGCCTGGGCTTTCTTGCTGCTGGAGCAGCCTTGCGAGGACGACGTGTGAAGGGCCACTCACAAAGCATTGCTCACCGATCATCTCTGCGTGGCCGATACCGAGCTGGAGTCGTGTCTGGTGCAGATGCTGTAGGCCTGCACCATGGGTGTGTCCGTGCTGCGTAACGTTTTGGGTGGTGTGCAGAGGCCTCTGCAATTTGAATTTACAACACCATGGTCAAATATGCATTGGCCTAAACGATGGGGATTGAAAGCTTTTCCTGTTTCTGGAGTTCGTGTTGCACAGAATGTAAGATTTTATAATCATGGTGAGTTTAAATATTTACAAAGTATGTAAAATGCTACAGTGTCTAGAAACACTGATGGCTTGACTGAAAACAGATGTCAGCAAACATGGGCGGGACTGTGTTCACATTTAGAGCACATTCACACACACACTCGGGTGGCTGCAGCACTGCACCACTCCTGTCTTACTTCACATCACTTGTTGTAGCTCAGGCCGCAAGCCACCACCGCAATTACCGTTTGAGCCTCACCTGGTCACAGTCAGTGAGTCCTCGAGTCAGCAAAGCCTGTCGTGTGCAATCCAGTGACCGTCCATCAGTCAAGTGTCCCTCTCGGTGAAGGCAATTGAGATCGCCGGGGCCCGGGTAAATTTACTGCAACTGCACCGACTGAGGCAGCTGAGCCACACGGCCGAGGTAGCCTGCACGCTCACTCAGATTCCCCCGCCGACTAACTTCCTGTCAGTTCCTGGCGGCAGACGTGATGCAGGAGTACCGCACATCCGGATTTTATTAATCCCGTCCCCCTGGTGACACCGGTGAATATGATTGGCTGCACGTATCGGTACTTGGGCAGGCAGCCCGCACCAGCACAGAAGTGCTACTCAGATACATTGTAGCGCCGGCTCTCAGAGAGCTGCGCACTGCTGTTAACTGTTTGCTGGGACACAGGCGGCCGGCACCTCGAGCAGCAGAGAGAGCCACACCGTGACGGGCACAGTGACAAGCACCGTTGGCAAAATGCGTGACATTTCATTTCAGTGCGGTGATGCGGATCACAGCACCGAAATGCGTGGGCGTCACACATGTTGCGTGACGCTTGGCAGGACTGCATTCTGCTGCTGCACTGTTCTTGTCTGGCCTGCTGTAACTCAGGATAATCGTCCTGAACATATCCGCCTTGGACTTTCCTAGCCCGGGTTGAGGCCATCTCAGTCATTGGCTTCCAAGGCACTTAAGTTTCTCTTACATTGCTGAATATGTTTGGACTGTGGTTCTTAGAATACCTGCAAACCTAGGTATGGTGCACAGAAGATCAGAGCATCTGCAATAATTACCGACTTGCGTGGCTACCACTACAGAGTCACACAATGACGCACAATAACTATGCCTCAAGCAAGGGTGAAAATAGGCACTTCCCAGCATTACTGGGCGAGGCCAGTCTGTGCTGAAGTTGTATTTCAAAGGTGTGACCAGGAAATACTGTAACTCTCCTAAAAGTTCCTAGGTCAAACTGTACCTATCTCAGAACTGTCACAAGCTCAGCCTCCTTAAGCCTGCCATCGCCTTATCTTTTCCCCATTGACAGCATGCCACTCTTACAACCATCCCTAGACACGGTCATGCAAAATGAAAGCAAACTGGTTTCAACAGCTTGCGACTGAATGGTAGAACCTTCAAAAGCAAGTACAAAGAAAATGAACACGCTACTTAATTAGTAATAAAAAACAAATTACATAGTAATAATGGTACTGCGTGAGCGCAGGTAAAGATGGAGACTGAACTCTCTGACAGACAAGAGCAGGTGTCCTACTGGCTGTGAATATGGCTATGAACCAAAGGAAGTATAGTGGAATCAGCACATGCCTTCAAGGTTCCTTAAGTTCCAACCAGAAGATGGATGATCTCAAATATTGGACTTGCTGTTCCTCTACCTGAAAGTAAGAGAAGCACTGACAGCACACACCACTAGTGACAACACAACCAAAGAATCCTCAACCCTGGAGGGTAGGCTACTAAGGGAACCATTGGCTAAGAAAGCCATCTCCCTAATACATTGAAAAATAATGTCTAATTCGCTGGAGGGAATGTCCACACTAAGGACTGCTTGGGAAAAAGATGTGGACACACTTGAGGATGGGGAGTGGGAGGAGGTGCTCCAGGCCCAGAGGGTGATAGCGATAAGGCCAGAGTTACATCTGGCGCAGCTGCAATTGCTGCACAGGGCATACAACAACGGCGTTTTCATCTATAACATGGGTAGGGCAGGCTCCAGTGTGTGCAGCAGGGGATGCGTCACACTGAGAGTTCCTACACACCATGTGGGCTTATGAGAGAATCCAGCCCTATGCCGTTCCAGTTGGACAGGGCTTCTACAGAACAACAGGGACAAAAGTAGAGAATACCGTCAATATGCTGATACTCCATATGTGAGGTGATGATGATCCTCTGCAGCACACCAAACTGCTGCTAATGGTGGTACTGGCAGTGGCTAGGAGGAACACAGCCAGAAGTTAGGGGGGTGGGAGTGCCAAGCACGGACATTCAAGCCTGGGCGGAGGACTGGGCAAAGGACATGGACTGGTGCATGATGGCAGAGAAACCGGTACATACAGGAAGGGGATGCTCCAAAAAATGGAAGGTGTGGAACCCATGGAGGAGGAACAGGGGCATGGATAAGTCTTCTTGACCAGGGCTAGAAGGGAGCATGCAGATGGGCCTACTAGATGGGGGTGTGTCTAAAATAGTGTCGGACCTCTTCGCTCAGTCAGGAAGCTAAAGAAAAATACAAATTAGGAAGTAGAGTAGGTAGTCTCCTGATTGCATTGCCAGCTCTTACACTGAATAAAAGCCCTGGACTTGTCACAGCACATGGCAGTGGAGAAGCCCCTCTCTGGAGGTAAAGTTAAAATACTTGCTATTCGTGCCTTGCTTTTAGATAACTTGTATGGGGGCTTTCCAAGAGTTATTGTTTCGTAATTTAGATTGCGCTTCCAACCAAAATTTGCTCCTGCTATGAGGTCCTAGGTGCATAAGATTACCTCAAGATATGCCTAAAGGTTATTCCTTTATTAGTGAGTAGCAGTACCACAGACACTCAAGCATGCACTGTGTACCTCAGACACCTACGAATGCACCCCATGCCACAGACACCTATTCATGCACCGTGTACTGCAGACACTCGTCCATGCACTGCGTACCACAGACACTTAAGCATGCACCATGTACCACAGACACTCATGCACGCACCGTGTACCACAGACACCTGTGCTTGCACCGCGCACCAGAGACACTTATGCATGCACTGCGTGCCAGAGACACTTATGCATGCACAGTGTCTCACCGGCACCCATGCTTTCGGCTTCTGCTATTGTTTGATACTTATGCACCTTCCTCGGCAGGCACAAGGCATCTGTCCTCAGGAGGAAGGAGAGCGCACTCTGGAAGCATTTTCCTTTTCTAATTAAAGTGAGATTTTCTTGTCAACCAGAGGTAAACATCCGAAGCCACAGAGAAGAGATGTATGAAGGCTTGTCGAAGAGTTCACATTTCTGCCCCAACCTCTGGGGCTGATCTGTTCTATGTCTGTGTGGGCCCACTTGGGCCCCTTGAACCCTTGGCTGTTGCCAGCCAGGACTCTTCTGCAGGAGGGTGAGAGGGTGAACCATGCCCCTGGCACTTTTGGCTAGTGCCAGCCAGGACTCTTCTGCAGGAGGGTGAGAGGGTGAACCATGCCCCCTGGCTATTCTATGTCTGCTGTGCGGTCTGAGCCCACGTGGGCCCCTATCAGCCTTGGCTGGTGCCAGCCAGGGCTCTCATCCAGGAGGGTGAGACAGGCCCATGCCCCCTGGCTGTTCTATGTCTGCTGTGAGGCTGGTAGTCAGTTTCCAAACACAGCGTGTGCTAAAGTACGCGCTGTGCTTGGAAACTGTCTCTACGTTTTTATTAGCAAAGCGCGGGGCAGACTGTAGCCTTTTGTTTAAGTATTGCTGTTAATCGGAGCCCGTGAAGGGGCTCTGATTAACAGCGATACCTAAACAAAAGGTCACAGCGGCTGGGGAAATGAGCAGAACAGAAGGCAGGAGGGCAGAAAGGGACAAAAGACGAGTGGGACATAGGCCAGAAAGGCACAAAAAACGAGTTGAACAGAGGACAGAAGGGCACAAAAACCGATTGTAACAAAGGGCACAAAGGCACAAGTAACGAGTGGAACAGAGGGCAGAAGAGCACAAAAAACGAGGGGAAAAAGAAGTGGAACAGAGGGCAGAACGGCACAAAAAACGATTGGAACAGAGGGCAGAAGTGCACAAAAAACGAGGGGAAAATGAAGTGGAACAGAGGGCAGAAAGGCACAAAAAACTAGTGGAACAGAGGGCAGAAAGGCACAAAAAACAAGGGAAAACGAGTGGAACAGAGGGCAGAAAGGCACAAAAAATGAGGGAAAAACAAGTGGAACAGAAGGTAAAAGGGGCACAAAAACGAGTGGCATAGAGGGTAGACGGGCACCAAAAACGAATGGCACAGAGGCAAAATACAGAATACAGAAATATAGGGGCAGCTTAGAACAGAAGGCAGAACGGGCAGAGAGACACGGGGCAGCTAGGGGTACAGAAGGAAAGACTGGGCAGAGAGAGCACGGGGACATTTCTCCACCCAATGAACTGTGCTCCAGTTAAGAATATTTATTAAAATCTTATGATGGTACCACCATTGAAGTCTTGTGCTTTTCTAAACTTGAAGTATACTTGCCAGTGTAACCAATTCATGTCATGGCATGCTTATCCAATTTGCAAACTGCTCTTAAGACCCTTATTGTGGCGCTGTATGTGTGAAAATGCACCATCTTTTCACTTTTTAAAGTAAACTTTTTGAGTGCCATTTGGCGCCGCAGACACACGCGTTTTGGTTCCTGGCGCACATAGCCATGGTTGCAGCGCACAGAGACCCTCCACTGCCGCACACAGAGGAAAAAAATTAGAGGGAAAATTGTTTAGAACCACCAATTTGTCTAGCATCAGTAGCAGTAATATTAGCCCATGAGTCACCTAGTTCTTGATCGTGATCTGTATGACGAATTTTACTCCATAAAGGATGCGGAACAACATTCCCAAACAACATGTCTATATCTGCTAAATTCATTATACATGAGCTGGCAGTCTGTGACAACTCCTTGTAATATCCTGCGGGTTTTTACGTGGATCGGGTAATGTCTGTTTGAGTGCTAAAACTTCGGATCTTTTCCAGGGGACATGTACCCATACTCGCTGGAAATGCGGTGGAACAGGTGGTTGTGCATTCGCATCACCTTCCCTCCATACTGGAGGAACCTCTTTCATGGGGTATTGTCGCGCCTTTTTCCTACCAGACACATCATCCTCATCGAATGATCTAGAGCTGTTTCCCTGACTCCTATAAGATAACAACAGATCCATTGCTTTTTCAACATCGGCACCTACAATCATGCCTTCGTAAAATTTGAATCGCATGCGGGCTAGTTCCTGCATTCTGCGTTTTGGGTCATTGTCTTGTAAATCTTCCCAGAGGTACACGCACATCTCCTCAAATACATATCTCTGAGTGGACGGATCCCACTGACTGAAGACTTTCATGACAGACTGAACATCATACCTTACAGTATCAGTAACCCATTTGCGTGCTAACTCGTTCAGCACTTCTCTCTCCTCGTAGTCGGGTAGTTGACTACGCAACTGTCTACGTTCTGTTTTAGGGGTCGTTTTGGGCGACCCGAAGAAAGGCGAGAATAGACCAGTGAAAATACTTGTCACTCTCTGTCTGACAGAAGGAGAAGCTTGCGGCAAGGCAGATGCGCCAGAAAAGACAGGCTGATGTAAAGAGGAAATCGAAGCAACAGCAGAGGAAGTTGAAGCAGTAGCAGACGTAGTATCATAGTTAATAGTTGGAGCGGTAGGCAAAGTTGTAGAAGTAGATGGAGTGTGGAGCAAAGGCGGCGGCCCTTGAGAAGGCTGCGCCAGAGAAGTAGGAACCAGCTGAAGAGGAGCTGGTGTTTGTGCAAGAGCTGCTTTTCGTGCGCCAGGGCGCGGTATAACAATACGTCTCGGGGGTCCCACAACACTTGATGTATATGGGGGTGGTGAGTTCAATAAATGGGACATTAGTGGATCTTTCTCGGATGTACCCTTTGAGTCTTGTCCCTCATGTGGTAACATCGGGTAGCATTTATCTATTGCTAGTTTCTTGCTTCTGAGCATTTGTTCACTTTCCTGCTCTTCCTCATTATCCCTGTATGCGATGGCAGCTTGTACCATCGACATACCTCTTTTGTTTTTCTTTGCTAATTTTATTTCTTTCTGTTTGGCTTCTTTGCGCCATAAGCGAAAAGAGTCAAATATCGCCGGCCGGGCTTTCTTCTTGAACAATTTGACCTCGAGGTTGTCTAATATTTCTGAGTCAAAACTACCATGTTGGGGCCATTTTAAAACACCATCTTTGCGGGTGTATTTTATCCATACCTCATTATACGCGATAGGACAAACTCCGTGCTTTATATATAACTCATATGTTGGAGTTCCAATCGGAGGAACCGGATACGAATCCTCTAATCGGGAGTCCTTACTACAACCAAGACAAAACAAGTTTCCAAGTCTGCTGAGACCAGGAATCTTCGCTCACTAGTCTAGCTTCAAACTTCAAGGGATTATCTAATTATGATATTGTCGTGAATACACAAATCCCTCGGTTTTGGTGCTTGCAAGTACCAATACAAACCGTATCTCTGGGATACCAAGACTAAGAACCAAACTAAGAACCAAACTAAGAACTGGGAGATGCTCCACTTATACTTAACTGAGTATTGAAGATCGGTGACATCACTAGAAGACTCGTCTCTCGTTTCGCTCTACCAAGGATCACTGGGTCCAAAACAGGGCGATAGTCAGGGCAGCAGTCCTTCGGGACGCGGGGAACCTCGCAGCAAAGACCTTCGGAACCACGTCGACATGCAGGGGTCGCTGAAGTGGCTGGCCGTCCTCCGGAATTTTCACACGAAGCTCCTCACAAACATCTGGCTTGGACCATCACCGCTTGATATCGCCTCGAGTTGGGCGCCAACTGAGGTGCCGGGTTTTTAGAGACCCGGTGGTGCCAGGGGACCACACCCGAAGACCTCTAGGTTCTCCCTGTTCTGGACTTACAGAAACACAGAGTCTTCTAGTTGAAGTCAGAGATCGAGTTTTATTGGCTGCAACCAAGTAACATGTGTCCTAGAAGTACGACAGCACGGGCCGTAAGTTCTCAGGAGACTGTTCGTTTTTACAGAACCAGACTTCTCCTTATATACATAAATAACAGCTGTAGGCAAGAATTCTTAAGTTTACGATATGACAATACAAATATTTCCACAATAATACAAAGAGCGAAGTCATGCTGGTCAGCACATATTTCAGATGTCCAGTTGGTGATGGATTACCCCGCCAGATCCAGAACTCCCATCAGATATCGATGAAATGCCAATAAGGTCGAGCACCCTCCCATCATAAAACTGGCCATAAACAAGAATCACGGACAGGTGTATGTGTATGGAAAACAAGGTCTGTATGTAGTGAATGGTTTATGGCATGTTGAGCCTTGATGATATCTTACTCGGCCACTGGGCGAGGAGCTGCCCAAACAGGCTTGGCAGGAGGCAGTGGAGTCAGCTCGGCCAGGTCATGGGGAAGTCAGCTACGGTGGACGTGTCCTTTCAGATCAAACTCGGTTTTAATCAATTGACTATATGAGGGCAAGTCATAAGATGGATGCCGTTTACAAAATGGAGTCTGCGGGTTCGAGAGGCAAATCAAGATTTGAGGGTGTTAGCATCATTTGATCATGACGCAAATGCATAGGGATGATGTCCTAATCATTACCTGTCTGTCGATACCATGGTTCGACGACATTTGCGATACGAGAGTGCGGACCCCGAGGCTGGTGAAACGGCAGGGTCCAGAATTGCAGTACCACACTAGGGGCTGCAATCTGGGGCAGGTCTGAAGGAAGCGAGAGAGGACTGGGGCGCACAAAGGGCCTTGTGAAAATCTGACTCCTGGGCACGGAGGGCCCTGCGGGTCTGGGGCCACCAGAAGGTAAGAAGGGGGTGGGGAGTGAAAGGTACAGTGAGAGCTACGCCGACCGGTAGAAACAGAGAGCCACAGAGTGGGTGGAGGGGCAGAGAAAAGAAAAGTAGCCAGAGCAGCCGAGCTGGAGGGAGGGGAGAGCAGCTCTAAGGTCAAGACAAGGAGGGCGAGTTGGTGCGATAAGGACTCGGAGTGGTGCACGTGACTACGCCCCAGCCCGGTCCGCCGTTCAGAGTCCCAGGTCTATCTTCACGTCTCCCAGGAGGCTCTGTGTGCATAAACCAGGCATTGCCCCGGAGCCTGGGCAGAACTAGGGGCTGCAATCTGGGGCAGGTCTGAAGGAAGCGAGAGAGGACTGGGGTGCACAAAGGGGCTTGTGAAAATCTGACTCCTGGGCACGGAGGGCCCCTGCGGGTCTGGGGCCACCAGATAGTTTTATCAGAGACGGGCGGGAGGCAACTGCCAGCGTGTGAAAGGCGGCCTGGGTGTGGTGTTCAGGGCACGGGCACAGATAGGACCCGGGCTGACCACACATTACCGCCCCCTCCCTACCCCCTCCCCTGTGAACCTCGCGCGAGCTGGAGGCGCTTTATGCCACCCAAACTCCACTTCACAGCGTAGTGAGGGAGGAGGGGGAGCTGCGGGGTCTAAAGAAAGAAGAGGGGGCAAGAAATGAGGCAGAAACAAGGCCGAAATTAACCCAGTCATACACACGCCTTGCAGCGGTGCAAACTCAAAGCAAATGCTCCTTTGCGCTATTTTCTGTCTCCTTCATAGGAACTGGATAGGATTTGCTCCACTCCAGAACGATTTAGCACCCTGGCAAAAGATAGATTAAAGCGATCTGCTCTACTTTTGCTGAAGTAACATGTTAAGGAGAGGCGTAGACAGCGTTTTCCCCGGCTATAAAATGTGAAAGATTAAACTAGATTTCGTGAAAAGTCAGCCCGCTCCGCATCTAAAGCAAAACAGTGAAAAATCAACCGGTTTCATTTTCACATTATTTTTTAGCACTGCATTACTAATTAAAGAAGAGGTGGGGAAGGAGTAGGAAACCAGGGGAGGGATCATGAAAGAGCCACGTCTTTTTCAGACTAGGGGGCGTGTTTTTTCATGTTGACGTCACAGCGAGAAAGAAATGAAAAAACACGCCCCCCAAACCGAAAAAGACGGGGCTTAAACGGAGTGACGCCCCTCTCCTCCAATAGCTGGCCAACATTAACGAGGCCAGCCAATGGAGAAGAGGGCGGGTTCAAGCCCCCTAACTAAGAATCATTAAATCTTCGGACCGAACTGCGCAAGCGCAGCCTACGGTCCTCGACCTAAAAAATCACATTACACAACAAACTACAGAATGCAACGGACCATGTTATTACTTAGAACAGCACCGCCTGAGTCTTCTTTAATTCTAATGACCAAAATACATTTTTCTTTCATATTAGGCAATATCCAACATTCTGAAATATGGTCATGGCCATTTTTCACCTGTCTATTAAAAATCTGTTGAACTTACGCCAAGACAGAGGGCTGGAACCCAATTAGAAAAGGAGGTCTTAGAGCATTAGAGTTGAGTGAATCAATCTGAACCTGATGATTTAATTGTATTCAGATATCAGAACACCTTTACAATATTTGATTTCAGAAAAGTTCACAATTTCAGACATTAGCTTCAAATTAAATCTTTCCAACCAGGTACTTGGTTTAACAATTCATTCTTTTATTTTTCACTTTGACTTTTTCATAATTCCGAATTTTAATTCTCATATCTGCAATATGTCTGTAGAGATAAATTAAATGTAGCATTTTAATTAAAGGGGCACTGCTTCCGCGACATAGAATGAAACATGTAAATCTTGAGCAACCTAGGATATGGCCTAATTTTAATTTGTACAAAAAGGGGGAGGTTACATAACATAATTATATATTTATATTGCCAGATACCAAGCAGGCTACTCTTGATTTCACTCCATGCCGTTTTCTTCTACCTATCTACACTTCCTAGCTCTTTTATCACACTTGTGCAGATTGTTCTTAATTCCCACGGTCTCCTTTTGCCACTGTTTTACCCCGTTGAAGTCCCTGCATTCCTGGGCACTTTTGTAAAAATTGCGGCATTTTTACAAAAGTGCAGATTTTGCGGTTTGCCGCAAAATCCTGGAGGGTCTGTATGTAGTTGGCTCCTCATACGCAATGCATTATTTCTCTCTTCTCGTTGAGTCCATTGTCGGTTGTGCCCAGACGTAGGATCGGTTTCTACTTCGAAGTGCGATAGTATGGAATCAGTGCAACTTCCTTTTATGTGTTTTAGGACTGTCCATTTTATGTCTTGTGTCCCATCTCTTTTTTCTTCGCAATAATGTACCATGGGTGCATTCTGGACTTTGCATTTAATTCTTGATCTGTGTTGAGGGATCCTCTTTTTTACTGCCTGAGTTGTTTTACCTACGTATGCACGCTGGCATGGGCATATTACACAATATATTACTTTGGTACTATTGCAATTTGTGAATTCTTCATGGATGATACTTTTGCCTCTGTATTCAAATGTATCTCCTTCGATGGTGCTCAAGCGTGAGATGCAATTTCCTCATCAGTGGTGTCCTTTTATGGGTGGTAGTGCTAGCATGGTCTGTATGGAAACCTTTGGTCTCTTCACCTGTGTATTGGCACGCACTAGTTTGTCTTTGATGTTTTTGTCAGCTGACCGCTGTCAGGGGCCTCTGTTGGTTGCTGTCTTAATTCACAGAGTTTTCCTTGGGTTGGGGACAAAAGTCTGATCCAAGGGGTGTAACGAACCAGATCACATGGTGGTACTGTCTGCCAACTGGGGTGCATCTGTGAACAAGTTAATGTTAGGTGCTGCACAGATGAGAAGAGTTCCCCGTGTGTCAGTTCAGTGGCTCAGGAGAGTGTAGATAGAGGTATCCAACAGAGTTCAAAGGGGCATAGGACTGATGAGTGCTTCTGAAGTAGAGGGCCACTGTCCACGTTCTATCGCCTAAGCAGGAAAGTCTATCAAGGTATTGATTAAACTCCCCTGTCGTTAGGCTGGAGGGGGTTGTGTTAGACCTGCCCTTTTTGCAGGTTCATCCCCACACTTTATGCCTTCCTCCTACTACTTTTTGATAAAGCTGTTTTGTTAGCCTTGGGACTCTGTGCACTTTACCAGTGCTAATCCTTCCTAAAGTGCTTTTGTTCTCTTCTTAAAACATGGTCACAAATACTTCTGCCTATTTAGCATATTTAATCTACTTGTAAGGCCCTAGTTAGGTAGCCCTACATGTGCCCATGGCCTGTAAACTAAATGCCACTAGTGGGCTGCAGCACTGCTGTGCCACCCACTTAAGTAGCCCTTTAAACATGTCTCAAGCCTGCCACCGCAAGGGACATCACTGGCAGGATAGGAGGGAGGGCCTGAATAGGCTCTGTAGTGTCTCAACACAAACAACTGCACACCCCTGTAGCTAGTCCGGAACAAGGGCAGGGAAGGTAGGGCATCTGTACACTTCAAAGGTATGCCTCTAGAAGTTTCTTCCACTTCAAAGAAAGAAGGACATTGGACACCAGCACTTCAGTACACTTCTGGACCTGGGGACACTGCCAGGAAGAAAGACTACTGTGCCTCTACAAGGAGTGCCACTATGCTGGACTGCTGCTCTATAAGGAACTGCACCCTGCTTTACTGACCTGCTGTACTCTTGTCTGGGGAAGAATATCTAGGTCTGCAACTCTACCTTGAACCCGGGACCCCAGAGTTACTCAGCAATCATCGCTCATACCAATCATCACTCATCGCTCATACCAATAATCAATCATCGCTCAGACCAATTATCACTCATCGTGCAGACCAATCATCACTTATCGTTCAGACCAATCATCACTTATCGTTCAGACCAATTATCACTCATCGCTCATTCCAATCATCACTCATCGCTCATACCAATCATCACTCATACAATCATCAATCATCGCTCAAACCAATCATCAATCATCGCTCAGACCAATCATCACTCATCGTTCAGACCAATCATCACTTATCGTTCAGACCAATCATCACTCATCGTTCAGACCAATCATCACTCATTGTTCAGACCAATCATCACTCAGCGCTCATACCAATCATCACTCAGCGCTCAGACCAATCACTCCTCGCTCATACCAACCATAACTCATCGCTCAGACCAATCATCAATCATTGTTCAGACCTATCATCACTCATCGCTCATACCAATCATCACTCATCGCTCATTCCAATCATCATTTATCGCTCATACAATCATCACTCATCGCTCATACCAATCATCACTCATCGTTCAGACCAATCATCACTCAGGGCTCATGCCAATCATCACTCAGCGCTCATACCAATCATCACTCAGCGCTCAGACCAATCACTCATTGCTCATACCAACCATAACTCATCGCTCAGACCAATCATCGTTCAGACCAATCATCATTCATCGCTCATACCAATCATCACTCAGCACTTATACCAATCATCACTCTTCGCTCATACCAATCATCACTCATCGCTCATACCAATCATCACTCATCACGCATACCAATCTTCACTCATACCAATCATCAATCATCGCTCAGACCAATCATCACTCATCGTGCAGACCAATCATCACTTATCGTTCAGACCATTCATCACTTATCGTTCAGACCAATCATCACTCAGCGCTCAGACCAATCACTCATCGCTCATACCAATCATCAATCATTGTTCAGACAAATCATGACTCATCGCTCATTCCAATCATCACTCATTGCTCATACCAATCATCACTCATACCAATCATCAATCATCGCTCAGACCAATCATCACTTATCGCTCATACCAATCATCACTCAGCGCTCATACCAATCATCACTCTTCGCTCATACCAATCATCACTCATCGCTCATACCAATCATCACTTATCATTCAGACCAATCATCACTCATCGTTCAGACCAATCATCACTCATCGTTCAGACCAATCATCACTCAGCGCTCATACCAATCTTCACTCAGTGCTCATACCAATCATCACTCAGTGGTCAGACCAATCATTCATCGCTCATGCCAACCATAACTCATCGCTCAGACCAATCATCGTTCAGACCAATCATCACTCATCGCTCATACAAATCATCACTCAGCGCTCATACCAATCATCACTCATCGTTCAGACCAATCATCACTCATCTCTCAGACCAATCATCAATCATCGCTCATACCAATCATCACTCTTCGCTCATACCAATCATCACTCATCGCTCATACCAATCATCACTTATCATTCAGATCAATCATCACTCATCGTTCAGACCAATCATCACTCATCGTTCAGACCAATCATCACTCATCGTTCAGACCAATCATCACTCAGCGCTCATACCAATCTTCACTCAGTGCTCATACCAATCATCACTCAGTGGTCAGACCAATCATTCATCGCTCATGCCAACCATAACTCATCGCTCAGACCAATCATCGTTCAGACCAATCATCACTCATCGCTCATACCAATCATCACTCAGCGCTCATACCAATCATCACTCATTGTTCAGACCAATCATCACTCATCTCTCAGACCAATCATCAATCATCGCTCAGACCAATCATCACTCATCGCTCATGCCAATCATCACTCATCGCTCATACCAATCATCAATCATCGCTCAGACCAATCATCACTCATCGTTCAGACCAATCATCACTTAGCGTTCAGACCAATCATCACTCATCGTTCAGACCAATCATCACTCATCGTTCAGACCAATCATCACTCAGCTTTCATACCAATCATCTCTCAGCGCTCATACCAATCATCACTCAGCGCTCAGACCAATCACTCATCGCTCATACCAACCATAACTCAGCGCTCAGACCAATTACTCATCGCTCAGACCAATCATCACTCATCGCTCAGACAAATCATCACTCATACCAATCATCACTCATCGCTCATTCCAATCATCACTCATCGCTCAGACCAATCATCACTCATCGCTCAGACAAATCATCACTCATACCAATCATCACTCATCGCTCATTCCAATCATCACTCATCGCTCACATACCTTCATATGTGCTTTCTCAAAATAACCAATACCATCAGTAATAGTTTACTCATGTGTCTCCTGTGTTGCTGCTACGCTGTGAATCAGTGGCACCGCTATAATAGAACAAAGTCTAAGAGGATACCAGCGCAGCCATCGACATCACAGTCTCAGCGCCCTCATCCAGACTGACAAATAGCAGATGCAACTGAGAACTCCTGACCAAACCGCTTTACCAATTTACACAACTTATAGTACCTTTTCTCTCACACCGCTGACAGCATGCACCTAACTCCCAGGCCAGAACGTCACAAGAACGAGCACAATCAGATGGTGTACTGTACTCAGGCGCTAATCAGAGTGAAAAAAGAGTACATTTATGCCCAAGTGTTAGTTTATCCTGGTGAATCGGGCCCATAATATCTGCTCTTTCCCCAGCAGTTGTGTAAACAGTGAAGTTTTCTTGAAATTTGCTGGACTACTGGCCAGATTGGGCATAAGTCCTATATTTAACCAGTAACTGAGTGAATAGTAATGTTTCTTTGCCGCCGCGTGTCCGCCATCCAGATAGGATTCAATATTTGCCCCTTAGCCAGCGTTTAATATTGATAAGGAGCAGGTCCACAGTGCAGTCTCTTGTGTTAGCCAACAGCCAGGTAAATTGTGAAGTTATTTGCAGTTTCCACAACCTCTGGCTAAACCATGCATAACTTCTTATATTTAGCAGGCAGCTGGGTAAAAACTTACATTTGTTTGCTGTTTGCACAGTGCTGGTAAATAATGAAGCTTGTTTGCTATTTGCAGAGCCACCTGTATAAATAAGTGTAAATAATCTCTGCTGTTCGTACAGTTGGCAAATGAATACCAGAGAAAATTAAATACATACCACTTATAGACAAGCATTGAAAATGCAACAGGTCTCGCCTTTGATTAAGCTAAAGCCATCTGCTTTGCTAATGGAACAGTATAGCAAAGCAAATGGCTTTAACTCAATGAAAGGCGAGACCGATCGCATGTTTAATGCTTGTTCTTTCCATGTTTTAGGTGAGGTTATTTTACTAAGACTTGGTTTTTCATTTCCTTGGGTGGTGACATGTGATGTAATCCACTTGTTTACGGGTGTCAGGCGCAATCGTATTGGGAGGATAGCTGAGTGCGGTGCATGATTATTTTTCTGGAGGTAGTTAGTTTATCCACGTGCCTCAGAAGTGCTGTCCTACAAGAGTAAACAAAACTAAAAGGAACCACGAACATGCAGAAATGAAGCCTATACCGCAGAAAATCAGAACGCTTATGACAGACTAAGTTTGCCAGTCAAAAGGTGAAAGTATGTCAGAGTTCAGATAACTATTCAGAGGGTTGTCGCTGCAGAGTGCAGATGTAACAAAGACACCACACCCACCTGGGTCTCTCCTTGGTTATATGAGGCTAAAACCACCAATGCTGCTGGAATTATGCGGCAGTGAAGGGAAACTTATGTGGCACGGTTGAGTAAATTATGCAGCAAGAAAAAACAAATTATGCTGCGCATTTTGTGACCATATTACTTCATTATTTTATCATTTTTACTCCCGTTAGCACTGTGTGGCCATTGGTTGCACTACAAAATAATTAGGGAGTCACCCTTTATGGCGAAAAGGTAATGGGTTTATAGTCAACACAAAAATAAAAGATTTTCCCTTTTCCTGGTTGTGGATGATAGAGCGGACTGCAATATACAGCCCTTCTATCACATTAATCAGCAGCTGGGGGATATGATCAGGTTTAAAGTGCACCACACAGTAACACATTTACAGGGGAGCTAATCAGTATGGATCATATTCCTTTCTTACTTAAACATGCATAGTTATAACAACATTCAGGGATATATGAGTGGTAAGACAAGAGGTAATGCTCAAATAATAGAGGTTAGGTTGATTTAAGTCAGTATATTTATTATCACAAAACTGATATTATACATTTTATTAACATTTCATAAAAACAAAATATCATCCAGTTTATACAAAAGCATAATCATAAAACATTTTCTAATAAGCTGAGGAGTACAAGTAAAACAAGCGCGAGCCAACCACGAGTTTACTTTCACATCACGCAGACTGTCACATCTAAACCCCCAGGTCTTTACCGGCGCCAATGCTTGTTTCCCATATGAGACCCTGTCTCCATGGGCTGCGAGCGTCTTAAAAAAAATCACCCACGTCTGTGTCTTTACAGGCGCTAATGCTTGTTTCCCATATGAGACCCTGTCATGGACTGTGAGCATCTTAGAGAAACACCCATGTCTGTGTCTTTGCAGGCGCCAATGCTTGTTTCCCATATGAGACCCTGTCATGGACTGTGAGCGTCTTAGAGAAACACCCATGTCTGTGTCTTTGCAGGCTTGTTTCCCATACGAGATCCTGTCATGGACTCTGAGTGTCCACCCACGTCTGTGTCTTTACAGGCGCCAATGCTTGTTTCCAATACGAGATCCTGTCATGGACTCTGAGTGTCCACCCACGTCTGTGTCTTTGCAGGCGCCAATGCTTGTTTCTCATACGAGATCCTGTCATGGACTCTGAGTGTCCACCCACGTCTGTG
This sequence comes from Lissotriton vulgaris, assembly GCF_964263255.1. NCBI lineage: Eukaryota > Metazoa > Chordata > Amphibia > Caudata > Salamandridae > Lissotriton > Lissotriton vulgaris. The sequence goes on along the minus strand of NC_141685.1, from coordinate 87,663,580 downwards.
TCTTTGCAGGCGTCTATGCTTGTTTCCCATACGAGATCCTGTCATGGACTCTGAGTGTTCCACCCACGTCTGTGTCTTTGCAGGCGCCAATGCTTGTTTCCCATATGAGACCCTGTCATGGACTCTGAGTGTCCACCCATTTCTGTGTCTTTGCAGGCGCCAATGCTTGTTTACCATATGAGACCCTGTCATGTTTCTCTGCTGAAGCCTGGTTGCGGCGGTTCCGTCAGTGGCCACCAGAGAACGCTCCTCGCCTGCTGATGAAACCCGCTGAGCTGCACATTGGATGTAAGGAGAAGAGTTTCCTCTTCCGGGTGAGCAGCGGCAGAGACAGCACCAGCAGCGGTGGTGACATCACTTCTTGTCTCTTCTTGTGTGCAGCCTGCTGCAGAGGAGGAAGGAACCTCATCTGTCTGTGCAGTTACCTTCATCTACAGACCCCCTCAGGCCCCTGATCTCCCCCTGCCCTCCCTCAGACCCCAGATCTGCCCCCCCCCCCACCACGGCCCCATAGGAGGGGGAGGGAGCCCCGACACATCTGCACAGTTCTCTGCTCAGGTAGGAGATTGTCAGCACCTTCTGCTGTGTTTGTAGAAATAGACTGAATAATCCTGGAGGAAATCTCTGCAGGGGCCGGGCTGAGCTGGGCTCCTCTATCCGGGGGCCCCTGGGGCTGAGCTGGGCTCTTCTATCCGGGGCCCCTGGGGCTGAGCTAGGCTCTTCTATCCGGGGCCCCTGGGGCTGAGCTGGGCTCTTCTATCCGGGGCCGCTGGGGCTGAGCTGGGCTCTTCTATCCGGGCCGCTGGGGCTGAGCTGGGACCTTCTATCCCGGGACCCCTGGGGCTGATCTGGGACCTTCTATCCCGGGACCCCTGGGGCTGAGCTGGGCTCTCCTATCTGGGGGCCCCTGGGGCTGAGCTGGGCTCTTCTATCAGGGGACCCCGGGGCTGAGATGGGCTCTTCTATCCGGGGCCCCTGGGGTTGAGCTGGGCTCTTCTATCTGGGGGCCTCTGGGGCTGTGCTGGGCTCTTCTATCCGGGGCCCCTGGGGTTGAGCTGGGCTCTTCTTTCTGGGGGCCTCTGGGGCTGTGCTGAGCTCTTCTATCCGGGGACACCAGGGCTGAGCTTGGCTCTTGTATCTGGGGCTCCTGGGGCTGAGCTGGGCTCTTCTATCCTGGGCCCCTGGGGCTGAGCTGGGCTCTTCTATCCGGGGACACCAGGGCTGAGCTGGGCTCTCCTATCCAGGGGCCCCTGGGGCTGAGCTGGGCTCTTCTATCCGAGGGCCCCCAGGGCTGAGCTGGGCTCTTTTATCCAGGGGCCCCTGGGGGCTGAGCTGGGCTCTTCTATCCGGGATCTGTGTGCTGCATCTTAGTGCACTATGAGGAATCTATGCACTGGATCTGCCCTTGCAGGTAAGGGTGGTGGGGCGGGGCTTGGTGAGGAGGGATTCAACAGCCGACGATGAAGGAAAATTAAAATTAAAAAAAGAAAACCGCTTACCTTGCGCTTGCTTATTTTTAATGGGTTTCCTTTTTGAACCTCTGGTACCTTTCAAATGCCTTTGTGCTAAATCGACATTGTACCCTTGCACGGAAGGATGAATCTGACACTATCAGTGTGAGAATGGATGGATCAGCCTTCTGTAGTGCGAGCAACAAGGCGTGAATATCTGCGAGCTGTGCAGTGCTGTCACCAAAGTTTTTAATGTGAGTCTATAGTGATTTGAATTTGCGTTTTCACAACTTCCCTGCATGCAGCACATGTCACGGAGTATTTCTGTGTCATAACAACCACAGGACATGCAGAGCCATCTGTATAGAAGACTCTCTTATAGTCCTCCGTGGGTAGGATATTAGGACTTTGTGGTATATTTTGTGTATAGTGCATAAATTCTTAAATGCTGAGAGTCAGATCATACTCAAATGTTACATCAACTCCACTTAAAGATGCAGGCCATTGCGTCATCATCTGTTGTGGCCAGTAATGTCACTATACACTCCCCCCTGGTCAGGTGTCGTTCCGCGCCATCATCTGTTGTGGCCACTATTGATACTATACACTCCGCCCTGGTCAGGTGTCGTTCCGCCGCGTCATCATCTGTTGTGGCCACTATTGTCACTATACTTTCCGCCCTGGTCAGGTGTTGTTCCGCATCATCCTCTGTTGTGACCAGTATTGTCACTATACACTCCGCCCTGGTCGGGTGTCGTTCAGCGTCATCATGTGTTGCTGCCAGTAATATTACTATGGTCGGGTGTCGTTCCGCGTCATCATGTGTTGCTGCCAGTATTATTACTATGGTCGGGTGTCGTTCTGCGTCATCATCTGTTGCTGCCGGTATTGTCACTGTACACTCCGCCCTGGTAGTGTGTTGTTCCGCGTCATCATCTGTTGTGTAAATGTTGTCAATGTAAGATGGCGCCTCTGGATCTTTCTGTAAGAGCTCCATAACTGATGCTGCAAATAAACCAGGACTATTCTTAAAGCCACTGGCAATCATATATAACAGAACTGAGAAAGAGCTTAGACACTCCCTCTCAGGCGCTATATTTTGTCTGAAAAGTCCATTGTGCAGCTTATGAGTGTGTGTGTGACTTTAATCTAAAACTATTCTGTATGTTCAATCAGGTTTTAAAACTGGAAAAAGAGGATTATTCAATGTACAACTACCAGGCATTATAATGGTGTGATCTTTAGCTGACCCCAGATAGCTTTAATGTTGTGTTTGCTTCTGGCTTCGGAGGATATTGAGCCTGTGTTTGGGGCTCAGCAATGACCTGCAGAATAGATTCTTTATCCCACCCTTCTTGGTTTCCATACAGCCCTGGAGCCTGCTTTAAAGCTCACTCACATGCATACGTTTCCCTCAGGTCCCCGGGTTTGTAGGAGGAAAATGCTAACAATTTTACCTCCTCTCCTGAGGTCGCATCCCTTATGAAGGCTTGGGACTGTGACCCTCTGCAAGAAGGATGTTGTCGGCAGCTGATAAATGTGGGCAGAAAACAGCTTTAAATTTGTGTATGTATAGCTCTCAATTAGTATTTTTACAATCTGAACACTATCTGGAGGTTTAACATGTCCATCATAGTTTCAGACTGTATGTATTCTTCAGTCTGATTCACCAACAGAAGAATCTGGTGCACTATTTTCACTTCAGCTGGGCTGTCCACCAGCGCCGTCACCCAAGTCCTGTTCCGTAGAAGTATCCGTAGTTTGCAGGGCATTTTCTGTAGTTAATCAAGTTCCTTTCTTTCTTTTTGATATGAGTAATAGAGTTCAACCTTTCTCTTCCTTCTTTACACTAACCTCAGTGTCTTGTTCTGATTCGGTCCGTCCACTCCTCTTGGCCCAAAAAGAATGAGAAGTAATGCTATTAGAATACAGATGCCAGTCTGCCTTTTATATTTTTGTACGGCCCGTCAAATTGCATCCACCTTGGCTGGACTTCTGAGTTGATGGAAATCCAGTCCTTTTCTTTTTGTGTTACGGTCTTTTTCGTCTTTTTATATCCTTTCTAGTCTCTGGTGTAGTTTTTTCCTCACCAGAACCCTCAGTCTCATTTTTTGTTGTGAGGTGCAATTTGATGGCTCGTGACCCCAAGGTGTGACGCCCACAGGAGTAAATGTTTCAAAATCATTTTAGGTGGCTCCTGTTCACACTCTTGAACAGGGATTGCTGCAGCCTCTGGCGCATAGCCAAAGCCGCTGCTTCTCGGCTCAGCATGATTGAGGAAAACTGTTTTAAGATTTCCCATTCATTTAATTCCTAGGTCTAGGGAGGGTGCAGCCTTCTACTCATTTGTTCTTGCCTTAGTACATCGGGTAGTACCGCCCATGACGGTGTGCCATGGGTAGTACGGTTGATACTTCATCTCATTCCTAGATCTAGGGCTGGTGCAGACTTGTACTCAATTGTTCTTGCCTTAGTACATCGGGTAGTACCGCCCATGAAGGGGACGTCTCATCGCGACAATGCTGCTCCTCTGGTTGGTGTTGCAAGCGATCCAGAAGGCAGTTTTGTTGCTTTTTACGAGCACTTTGCCCATAGTAGCGCTTATAGTCCGTGGACTACATGTATGGAACCCTGAGTCTGTGGTACAGGTCTCACTCGACCCGCTCTGTCTGCTTTGTTCTGCAATACATACTGTTTGAGCCACCTATACAGGATACTGTGTCTACCGAGCCAGTACGGTATCAGGTGCCCCCTGCTTTAGGGAACTCAGTCGGGCATTCTGAGGTATGTGGGGGCTAAGTGACCAACAAACCAATCTTATGAACTGGACGGGTGAAAGGGTCCACCGGGTCGTGATATGCTTGGGGCTGAGTCGGAACGGCTGCATCTTTGTAGGAGTGGAAAGCGTAGTACCGGCATCTATAGGATCAAAGTTCAGCCATGAATAAAGCATTTCAAAGGCATACACTGCATGTGCATGTACAACAAATGTTACTGCAACCCTGTGCTCAAGGTTGCCTCTATCTTCACAATGCTATGTAACTGCTGCCCTGTGATTGACTCCTATGAAACCAGGAGCTCGATGTTTAAAGAACCATTTCAACTAATGAAAGATCCAATGTGCAAATACCAAAGATTTGTTTGGATTAGTAGTTTTGTGCTGAAAAATTCCCCTAGTGGTCCGCTCTGGAAAAGAAATCTACCTGAAATATCTGTTGACTTCTCACATTGACCCCTTAAATGCCAGCCCCTCTCTCTCCCCTTCCCCATGTGCTGAGCACTTTTTTTGCTTTTTGGGGTAGCTCGTGCTTAGGGTCCATAAGTTATTTCCACAAAAGGTAACTAAAGTAAATTTGTGCCTTCTTTTTTCTAACACCCTGGGGATTTTAAAAGTACCCCGAATTTGTGGATTCCCTTGCCTGTGACCGAGAAAATAGGTAAAATATAACCACATTTATAGGTTTTTTTTAAAACTTGAAAAAAATGCTCTGGATAAAAATTTCTATTTTATTTCCTAAAAATGTCATCAACGAACATTTACTGTGCTAAGGTCACCATCCTCCCACCTATTATGGACAAAAACTATTTTTTACCACAGTATCAGTCTATATGTCATATTTCTTGTTCTCACTGCCCACCGTTTTTAGTGGAAACCAGTGTGATACCCATGGGTGATCCAGGAAGGCTGCAGATTTCTGAAAGTTAGACAAAATTCGGAATTCAGAACGGGTCATATGTGTAAATCCCTCAAGGTTTTCCAAAAGATGCTAACAGTTGAAATAAAGAAGTATTGAAATGAGTGTAAACATTTTTTACTACATTTTCATCTGTGAATTTCTGTCACAATGGCCAATTTACAAAAGTGTTATTTGTACATCTCTGAATTTGAGGGTGCCCATACGAGTATATGATTAGAAGGTATTTTTCAAAATGTCTGCCTTCTTAGACGCTGGCTGTTTTGGAAGGCACAAAATGTAGTGAAATTCAATTGTTAATAACAAATGTTTGGCTATTCTATTCTCCCACATGTCTTCCCAAAACACAATGGATACATCACATTTTATCACTCAAACTGACCCTTTTTTGCAATGTGCCTAGCTGTGGATTTTGAACCCCAGCTCAGCCAGCACCCAGGCAAACTTAGCAAATTAGCACATATTTGAAAACTAGACATTCAGGGGTACCCAGGATGGGGTGACTTTCATGGATCTCACCGGGTTGTTTTACCCAGAATCCCTTACAAACTTCAAATGTTAACTAACTAATTTCATTTGCCAGGGTGTGTGAGATTGTTTTCAGGGTGCTGATTGGGCGGCATTTGAAAATCTTCCACGGCATCAGAGAATGGAAGCATGATGTAGTAACGTGGTCCAGACTGATAGTGATATTTCAGTGGTATTTATTGTACAAGTTACATGTCCAAAGGTTCAGCCCCACCAGGAGCAGCCAGCATGCTGCTCAGCCCTTCTCAACTGTGGTTTCCAGACACCATCATTCTTTATTCCATCATTCTTACAGAGGTCCGCTGGTGGAGCGATGGATGACATAAACTACAATACAGCTAGGATACAACACAGAAGGTGGTGACTGCGCTGACTTGGTCGGTCATGATGCGTTTGCTGTCTATGATGATTCCAAGGTTCTTGGCATGGGTGGTGGGGGGGGGGGGTGTCTGTATTATTTCTGGTGGCCATCAGGTGTCGTCCCACTGTGAAGTGCTCTTCCCGAAGATCATCATTTTAAGTCTTGTCAGTGTTCAGTTTTAGGCAGTTATAATTGAACTTGAGCGCCTCGACCATGAGAGACAGTTGTGTGCAGTGCAGGAGAGGACGTTGATGCTATGAGAGTGGATGATTCTGGCTAGAGGGATCAGTGATGCATTTAAGAGGGTCGGGCTCAGAGAAGATCTTTGTGCAACTCCGCAGGTAGAGTCGGGGTCATCCATGGTGTACGGTGCCAGGCTGACTGACTTGGTTCGTCCAGTCAAGATGGAGCAGATCCATCGGAGTGCGTCTCATTGGATTCTGATCCCCTGGAAGCGGTCGATGAGGATGGGGTGGGAGACTGTCTCCAACTCTGTAGCAAGCACACCTTGTCTCTTGTGTCCAGAGTCACGCGGATGTCATTCATGGCGGCGATTTGGACAGTTTTCATGCTGTGGTTGGGTCTGAAACCAGACTGAGAGGTGTGGTGAGGCACAGGTGGTCTTTGAGGTATTTAACAAAGTGTCAGTTGATCCTTTTCTCTAAGACCTTACCCGGGAATGGTAGCAGGAAGATCGGCCTGTAGTTGGCGAGCATTGGGGGTCTGCATTGTGTATTTCTATCAGACCGGTTCTTCCTCGGGTCTGTATGAAAATCAAAAGATCCACCCCCAGGCACCGCCAACTGGGTGTATTAGCGCAGAGCATTGGAGTGGCCAGGCGAGGGAAATGGGTTCAGGGGATAGGAACAGCGGGGAAGGAGATTTGAAAAAGAGAACACCCATAATATTCAGATGAACCTTGAGTTTTGACTTCCCCCTAAAACTTCCTCTGCTTTTGAAGGATATGATTTTTACCTGTAATGGTGAACCCTCTCTATCTATTCTGCTTTTTTGAGCGTTTCAGTGTCCATACATGATTTTTTAATAGTAGGCTGTTAGATAAAAGGGATAAGGGAAACTCACTTGTTCAACGCTAACCTTTTAACACCTTAGCTCCATTGCATTCTAACACTGCTGCAGACATACATACCAGTAAGATTTCCATTAAACATTTCTCTCTCTTTTAAATTGTTCAACGCCCCAGGTTAAGCCACCTGGATTGTTAGACCTGGCACCTTGGCGTGAGTCTCCCTTCCACTTTTTGCTGATGTGCCTCAGATGTTTTGCTGGTGTTAGCTGCTCAGGGCACTGTGCCACTGCCAATCAGTGCCACAGTGCAAGTGCTCCATTATTGGCTTATTTGGTTTACTGTCAGACCCCAGTCAAGTGCACCAGGAGTGCCAGGGCTTGTAAATACAAATGCTGCTAGTGGGCCTGCAGCACTGGTGTGCCACTCCCAGAAGCAGCCTTTTAAAAGTGTGTCTAGGGTCTGCCATTGCAGAACCTGCGTGCAATCTGGTACTGTCATGCGGGCTGGTCAAGTGCACAAGCTTGCCAGGCCCTAAAGCGTCCCTTTACTTCATGTGAGTCACCCCTAAGGTAGGCCCAAGGGCAGGGTGCTTTGTAAGCATAAGGTAGGACAAGCCCTGATGTGTGTGGCATGTCCTAATAGTGAATTACAGCCATTTTCATTTTTCACTATTGTAAGGCTCCCTGTTCTCATAGGCCAGAATGGGCTGCTGGAATTGTTACACAATATAATCCCAGCAGGCTCACGGAACATGGTAGAAAGTCAAGTTTAGTATGCCTGAACTCAGAATAATAAAATACATCTTTTAGTAAAGTTTATTTTAATATCCTGTGTTTGCAAATACTACTTTTAGAAAGTTAGTATTTGCTTGCCTAACCATTTCAGCCCGCCTTTGCTAGGATGTGTATCTGCTGTCCATTTTCTGTGTGTGACAGGGCTGGGGAATTCCAGGAGACAGGCTGGGGCTGACAGGTGGTGAATAGAGAGGTTACCCCAGGATGGGTGGGGGGAGTGCCCCTTGACTCTGAATAGGGCTGTGCTCTGCCACCTCAATGCTGGCTCTGCCCCCTGGGGAGCCTCTGATGTCTCTGCCCTGCAACTTGTGAAGAGAGAAGGGGAGACTGTCAACAGAGTACTCCTGGACTGTACTTGTCACCACAATGCTGGCTCCACCTCCTGCGGAGCGTCTGATGTCCCTGCCCTGCTCACTGAAAGAAAAGCCAGAGCTGCCCAAAACAAAGTGCTCAGGAACTGGACTTAATTAGGCAAAGGCCCCCCTTGCCTGAAAGAACAAAGGGTTTGGTATATAAAAGTAGGAGCCTTGCTCCTAAGAAATCAGATCCTGTTTGCGCCAAGAAGAACCTCTGCCTGAAGAGAAGGACCTGGGAAAGCTGCATGGAGGACTACAGTCTCTGACCTGGGAGAATGGCCTGTGGTGGGTGCCTTGCTGCAAGAAGGAGAGGAGAAAAGACTGAGAGCGACTTTTACAATCTACTTGTGCACTTCAAAAGAAACGATCTCCAAGGGCTTGGAAGCGAGTTTGCCCCCTGAACTGAGCCCCAGGACCATCCTGCCTTCGCTGTCTGCTGCTGGTCTGTTGCCTTTTCCCCCTCGCTGGAGCCGTGACTCCCAGTGCGCCTCGCCCCATCCTTGGGCCTTGACACTTGTGCCTGGCCGCCCCCGCCTTGTGCGAGCCCCGCTCAATTTCGAGCTGCTCATCCTACGCATTGCTGGGCTGCCCGCACGCTGCCACCTCGTCCTGTTCGCGCCGCACTGGGCGTATCTCACCCCTCCCACCGGAATTCAACCAGAGTGCTGCCTCGAGCCCCGGACGGGGCGTATGTTCGAGACGTACCCCAGCAGCCCCGCTCTGCACTCTTGGGTACCGCTAGGCCGTGCCGCACGCTGTAAGCCTCCCTGTATGCTCCGTACTGGGAGCCCCGTGCTGTGCCTGCCCGCATTGTACCGCAGCACCTCCAACAGACCCGAAGGCACAGCTCGAACGTCGCAACGCCTCCAGCATCCCCGAGGATCCGTCTCGTCCGCCTCATCGCCCCGTGGCCCCCGCTCTCTACCTCGTCCCCACAAAGCCGGACTCAGGCGGGACCACCGCATCCGAAGGCCGACCTGCGCCCTGTCCTCCACCACGCCCACCTTGCCTGTTTCGGCCGGACTCCGCTCCTCACAAGGTACTGTGCCCCAGTTCGTGCCCTCTGTGCACATGCCACGGACCCCGAGGTCCGCAACAACCGGACAGTATTATTTTAACTTTGTGAGCCCAGTATAGGAGTCGGACCAAGAGTGTGCCACACGCACGGCTAACAGAACTACGCATTTATTTGTTTAAGAGACGCTTTGCCAAAAACGATCTTGAGGCTCATATTTAGAAACGTTATTATGGTCTTGTATTTAAATCTGCCTAGAAGTATATATTTACATAAAGCTTACGTATTTTCATAGAACATAGACTGGTGTCCATTTGTGGTGGGTCATTTTTGATTGCTGTGTAAAAATCATAAATGCTTAACCTATAATGCTCAGGGATCAGCCTTGTCGGCTCGATCCACGCAACCTAGAGGGTGAGCAGGGGTTATTCTCTAGAGTAAGTCCCTTGCCCTGACTAGAGGAGAGGGTCCCTGTATGTCACAAGTGCATACCTGTGCCAACCAGAGACCCCCAAATCTAACATAGGTAGATGGAAAGAGTTATATGAACTGAACAATAATATTCATGAATCGTTTTCTTTGCTCTTCAATCAAACGGGTTTGTCTCTATGGAGCTGCCTTCAATGGAATTGTTTCAACTAATAATGGTCTTTACTGGTAGTGCAAGAAATTAGGTTACATTTAGTCTCTTACTTCGAGTTAGAACCAAAACTATGATGAGACTTGCAACGCTAAAAAGTTCGGCTGACTCAACCCTTACCAGGGGTTTCACTCTCTCCCGAGTGGAGGCCCGACTCAGCCCTTACCAGGGGTTTCACTCTCTCCCAATTGGAGGCCGGACTCAGCCCTTACCAGGGGTTTCACTCTCTCCCAAATGGAGGCCGGACTCAGCCCTTACCAGGGGTTTCACTTTCTCCCGAGTGGAGGCCGGACTCAGCCCTTACCGGGGGTTTCACTCTCTCCCAAGTGGAGGCCGGACTCAGCCCTTACTAGGGGTTTTACTCTCTCCAAAGTGGAGGCTGGACTCAGCCCTTACCAGGGGTTTCACTCTCTCCCTAATGGAGGCCGGACTCAGCCCTTACCAGGGGTTTCACTCTCTCCCAAGTGGAGGCCGGACTCAGCCCTTACTAGGGGTTTCACTCTCTCACAAGTGGAGGCCGGACTCAGCACTTGCCAGGGGTTTCACTCTCTCCTGAGTGGAGGCCGGACTCAGCCCGTACCAGGGGTTTCACTCTCTCCCAAGTGGAGGCCGGACTCAGCCCTTACCAGGGGTTTCACTCTGTCCCAAGTGGAGGCCGGACTCAGCCCTTACCAGGGGTTTCACTCTCTACCAAGTGGAGGCCGGACTCAGCCCTTACCAGGGGTTTCACTCTCTCCCAAGTGGAGGCCCGGACTCAGCCCTAACCAGGGGTTTCACTGTCTCCAAAGTGGAGACCGGACTCAGCCCTTGCCAGGGGTTTCACTCTCTACCGAGTAGAGGCCGGACTCAGCCCTTACCACGGGTTTCACTCTCTCCCAAGTGGAGGCTGGACTCAGCCCTTACCAGGGGTTTCACTCTCTCCCGAGTGGAGGCCGGACTCAGCCCTTACCAGGGGTTTCACTCTCTCCCGAGTGGAGGCCGGACTCAGCCCTTACCATGGGTTTCACTCTCTCCCGAATAGAGGCCGGACTCAGCCCTTTCCAGGGGTTTCACTCTCTCCCGAGTGGAGGCCGGACTCAGCCCTTACCAGGGGTTTCACTCTCTCCCAAGTAGAGGCCGGACTCAGCCCTTACCAGGGGTTTCACTCTCTCCCGAGTGGAGGCCGGACTCAGCCCTTACCAGGGGTTTCACTCTCTCCCGAGTGGAGGCCGGACTCAGACCTTACCAGGGGTTTTACTCTTTCCCGAATAGAGGCCGGACTCAGCCCTTACCAGAGGTTTCACTCTTTCCCGAGTGGAGGCCAGACTCAGCCCTTACCAGGGGTTTCACTCTCTCCCGAGTGGAGGCCGGACTCAGCCCTTACCAGGGATTTCACTCTCTCCCGAGTGGAGGCCGGACTCAGCCCTTGCCAGGGGTTTCACTCTCTCCCGAGTGGAGGCCGGACTCAGCCCTTACCATGGGTTTCACTCTCTCCCGAATAGAGGCCGGACTCAGCCCTTTCCAGGGGTTTCACTCTCTCCCGAGTGGAGGCCGGACTCAGCCCTTACCAGGGGTTTCACTCTCTCCCAAGTGGAGGCCGGACTCAGCCCTTACCAGGGGTTTCACTCTCTCCCGAGTGGAGGCCGGACTCAGCCCTTACCAGGGGTTTCACTCTCTCCCGAGTGGAGGCCGGACTCAGCCCTTACCAGGGGTTTTACTCTTTCCTGAATAGAGGCCGGACTCAGCCCTTACCAGAGGTTTCACTCTCTCCCGAGTGGAGGCCAGACTCAGCCCTTACCAGGGGTTTCACTCTCTCCCGAGTGGAGGCCGGACTCAGCCCTTACCAGGGATTTCACTCTCTCCCGAGTGGAGGCCAGACTCAGCCCTTGCCAGGGGTTTCACTCTCTCCCAATTGGAGGCCGGACTCAGCCCTTACCAGGGGTTTCACTCTCTCCCGAGTAGAGGCCGGACTCAGCCCTTACCAGAGGTTTCACTTTCTCCCAAGTGGAGGCCGGACTCAGCCCTTACCAGGGGTTTCACTCTCTCCCAAGTGGAGGCCGGACTCAGCCCTTACTAGGGGTTTTACTCTCTCCCAAGTGGATGCCGGACTCAGCCCTTACCAGGGATTTCACTCTCTCCCGAGTGGAGGCCGGACTCAGCCCTTGCCAGGGGTTTCACTCTCTCCCAATTGGAGGCCGGACTCAGCCCTTACCAGGGGTTTCACTCTCTCCCAAGTGGAGACCGGACTCAGCCCTTACCAGGTGTTTCACTCTCTCCCAAGTGGAGGCCCGGACTCAGCCCTTACCAGGGGTTTCACTGTCTCCCAAGTGGAGGCCGGACTCAGCCCTTACCAGGGATTTCACTCTCTCCCGAGTAGAGGCCGGACTCAGTCCTTGCCAGGGGTTTCACTCTCTCCCAATTGGAGGCCGGACTCAGCCCTTACCAGGGGTTTCACTCTCTCCCAAGTGGAGACCGGACTCAGCCCTTACCAGGGGTTTCACTCTCTCCCAAGTGGAGGCCCGGACTCAGCCCTTACCAGGGGTTTCACTGTCTCCAAAGTGGAGACCGGACTCAGCCCTTGCCAGGGGTTTCACTCTCTCCCGAGTGGAGGCCGGACTCAGCCCTTACCATGGGTTTCACTCTCTCCCGAATAGAGGCCGGACTCAGCCCTTTCCAGGGCTTTCACTCTCTCCCGAGTGGAGGCCGGACTCAGCCCTAACCAGGGGTTTTACTCTTTCCCGAATAGAGGCCGGACTCAGCCCTTACCAGAGGTTTCACTCTCTCCCGAGTGGAGGCCAGACTCAGCCCTTACCAGGGGTTTCACTCTCTCCCAAGTGGAGGCCGGACTCAGCCCTTACCAGGGATTTCACTCTCTCCCGAGTGGAGGCCGGACTCAGCCCTTGCCAGCGGTTTCACTCTCTCCCGATTGGAGGCCGGTCTCAGCCCTTACCAGAGGTTTCACTCTCTCCCAAGTTGAGGCTGGATCTCTGGCAGAGCGATGTTGGACAGGCCACATGAAGGGCTTGCTCCCTCCCCGCATGACAGGGCCCGAGCCCCGGCCCACCAGGTATTACCCACAGAAGCAATCCGCACCCCGTCTCATACGGGACTCCTGCCCCCGGACATCTCTGTATCATGGGGCCGAACCACTACCGGCTCCCTCGCCCGGCCCGGCCGCCATCTTGGACACTGCACCACGAGGCCGCGTGGCCTCAGCTCAACCCTAACCCTGGGCCTGGCCAGGCCCCGACATCCCGGCACCACCATCCACCCAGGAGGTGAACGGACCACTTGGCAGGTTGATGGGAGAAAGAAGTGTCGATGGCTCTCCCCCGCCAGGTGCCGATCGCCCCCAGCTCCCCCGGGCGCTGGCTCCACCCCCCTGCTGGGTGTCTGGACTCCCTCATCCCGGACCTCCCGACCTCCAAGTGCGAGGGTCCGGACATCAAAGGGCGCCAGACCTATAACTGGGGCAGCTCCAGAGCAGGAAGGCAGTTGTATCCTGGAGTCGAGAGACGCCGTGAAGAACTCATCCTTGACGGACTACTGGCGCTGCCGTAGCCCTGCCTTGAGAACTATCGTCTTGCCTGCTGGCGCTGCCGCAACCTTCTGAATCCTTCATCCTCGTCGGGACCAGCTGGCGCTGCCGCGGACCGTTGTAACTACCATCTTCACCGGGACCTGCTGGCGCCGCCGCGGACCGTCGCTACCTACGATCATCTCGGGACCTGCCGGCGCTGCCGCGGCCCGTCCATCTAGAACGCCGAGCTCGAGGATTATGAGCTATCCATCATATCATCACCTCTGCCAGATTGGTAACAAGACTGTCCCGCTACCCCCTTCCCATCCGAGAGACTAGAATCGAAGGGACCCCTGAGTCCAGACCTCCTTGTACCATTCTACCGTACTTTAAGTTTGCTTATAAAGAACGTAAACCTTATCTTTGTGTGGGGTCCGTCTGTGGGGGGGAAGTTACTCGTCTGTACGATCGCTGGAGACGGCTCTCCCCGGAGACCTCTCCTCTTGTCCTCGGCCGACCGTCCCGGTCCGTCTAACATTGGTGGCCAGCGGCACGATCCGAATCAACGCGTAATCGTACAGAGAGTAGCTCACCCCACGACAAAACCACAATGACAACCAAAGAGAGCGGATCCACCGAGAAATTCCAGATGGAGAAATTGGAAGAGTACAAAAATCGTGAATTGAAACAATTCTGCATTGAACTAGGCATTGCTACCACCGGTCTGAGTACTAAAGACGATTTCAAGCACGCCATTGAGTCGTGGGCAGAAACCGGGGCCGTCAGACCCCCGGACCAAAACATTGCAGCATCAGAGAGGAACACCACGGCTCCCGAGGAGCAAAGGAAGGGTCTCTCGCAGGAAGAGATCCGAGAGAGAGAAAAAAGCAGACTACATGAGTTGGAAATGGCCCAGCTCAAAATGGACTTTGAACTCAAATTAGCCGAACAAAAACTGAGCCTAGAACATCTGCGGCTCCGAGAAGAACGGGAAGAAAAACAGAGGCAGAGAGAGCTCGAAGAAAAAAGATTGGCGTACGAACACGAGCGCAAACTAGCAGAAATAGACCTACGGAAGCAGAACAAAGAACTGGGGGTGCCCGAGCAACCGCGCACCCCAGGAGCGACAGAAAAGAAAGTACACATCCCCAAGGATGTCGTTCGAGAGTATTTCCGAGATGACGACATACAACAGTGGTTCAAGGCCTACAAGATCGCCATGACCTCCCACCGGATCGATCGAAGTGACTGGGGAGCCGGTCTATGGGGGAGGTTCGTCAATGAAGGCCGTGATGCCCTGCTACAGCTCCCAGACCATCTGATGACCTCCTATGACCACATGAAGGCTGCCCTCCTCACCCGATATGGGCTCACACCCGAAATGTACCGCCAGAGGTTCCGAGACTGCACCCGGATCCCGGGTACCACTTGGGTGGAATATGTAAACTATTTCAGCCGAGCCTTCGAGGGTTGGATCAAGGGCAGCCATGTAACGACCTACGAGCAACTTTTTAATCTCATGGTGTGGGAGCACCTCTCTAACAACTGCTTCGTCGAGCTCAGGCAGCACCTCCTCGACAGTAAATTGACTGACCCACGGCAGCTCGCCGCCGAGGCTGACCGGTGGGAAAGCACCCGAGTGGGCCGGAGTGGGCCGCGCGAACAGAACCGGAACAACCAAGGTCAGCACCGTCCCCGAGGAGGAGGAGGAGGCCAGGGGCGAGGAAGAGACACCGTCCCGGCCGCTCCCGCTGCCAGCACCCCGCCCCCGGCCAACCGAGGCAACCCCCCGGTACGCCCGGGGTTCCGAGCCAATGTCACGTGTCACAGATGCCAGCGAGTAGGCCACTACGCCAATGACCCGAACTGTCCCCAGAAACAAACTCCGAGACCCCGCCAGGTAGCTGCCGCCGCCCTGGGGGGAGAACAAATCTCCGAAGAACAGGAAGAAGGCGAACAAGAACCACAAGAATGGGAACCGGCCGCCATGGTTCTAGCGTGCTTAGGGGGAAGAGACATGGTCCCGCGGGCTCCCCTACCCGCCAACACCAGAAAATATAGTCAGTGGTGAACATTAATGGGCACCGGGCCGAAGCCCTACGTGACACCGGGGCCAGTGTGACGGCCATCCGCTGTCACCTGGTGACCCCGGAACAGATCCTGCCGAACATTCTCTGCCCCGTCCGTTCAGCCGACAATTCGGAGAGCCTATGTCGAATGGCCTGCGTCCCCTTCGAATGGGGAGGGGTCTCCGGCATGTTGAAGGTGACGGTCCGAGATGATGCCCCCGTGGACTGTCTCCTGGGGAATGATCTTGAGAGCTCCCCGTGGGCCGCCGTGGAAAGAAGAGAGCACCTGGGGATGTTGGGCCTCCCGGACTGGGCATGCGTAACCACCCGGTCCATGGCCGCCCGTACCATCCCCCGACCAGAAGAACCCGAATGGCCAGCACCTCCTCCCCCGATCGCTCCAGTAGAGGACACCGACCATACTAACCCCCCAGAGCAAACTCCCGAAGGGCTCGCTCAGCCCCAGGACCTTCCCGGCCTGGCTCAGTGGCGTCAAGAAGGGGGGCCCACTCAGGAACAGTTCCGTCAAGAGCAGAGGACCTGTCCCTCCCTCGAGGGACTCCGCCAGCAAGCCCTCGCCCAGAGCACAGGGGACACCACCGGAGCCCATTGGATCTACTGGGACAACGACCTGTTGTACAGTGAACAGAGAATCGCGGAGTTAGGGGCCAGTCGAGTGTTGGTGGTGCCTCTCCGTTTTAGAGACTTCTTGTTAAATTTGGCCCACGATGTCCCCCTGGCTGGACACCTGGGTCAGGACAAAACCTACAGTCGCCTGGTGACCCACTTTTTCTGGCCCAAGATGAGAAACGACGTCCTCAGCCACTGCCGGTCCTGCCCCACGTGCCAGGCCAGCGGGAAGAGCGGCCGCAAAATTAAAGCACCTCTACAACCCTTCCCAGTTGTCACCACCCCGTTCGAGAGGGTGGGAATAGACATTGTGAGGCCCCTGGACCCCCGTACAGCACAAGGATATCGGTTCATCCTGGTACTGGTGGACCACGCCACCCGCTACCCCGAGGCCGTTCCCCTGCGAACTGTAACAGCCCCGGTGGTTGGCCGGGCCTTAATGGGGATCTTCTCCCGGGTGGGCTTCCCCCGAGAAGTCGTCAGCGACAGAGGCACGAACTTTATTTCCAAATATATGAAGTCCCTCTGGCAACAGTGCGGGGTCACCTACCGATTCACGACCCCCTATCACCCTCAAGGAAACGGACTAGTCGAGCGGTTCAACCGCACGCTCAAAGGGATGATTGGGGGGTTGGAAGAGCCCCTCCGTCGCCAGTGGGATGTGCTACTGCCGTGCCTCCTCTTCGCATATCGAGAAGTCCCCCAGAAGTCCCTCGGCTTCAGCCCGTTCGAACTCTTGTACGGACACCCTGTGCGCGGGCCCCTCAGCCTAGTCAAAGAAGGTTGGGAGATGGCCCCCCTAAAGACCCCTCCAGATGTCTTCAAGTACCTCCTGACCCTCCGCAATCAGACCAGGCGATTCAGAGAAATGGCGAAGGCAAATCTTGAGGCCAGTCAGGAGGACATGAAAAAGTGGTACGATCAAAATGCCTCCTCCATCGAATTCGAACCGGGCAAACAAGTGTGGGTGATGTCCCCCACCGAACCATGTGCCTTGCAGGACAAGTGGACGGGGCCCTTCAAGGTGGTCGAGCGCAAGAGCCCCGTCACCTACCTCATCGATATGGAATCCCCACGGAACCCCCTCCGGGTCCTCCACGTCAATAGACTCAAACCCCACTTTGTGCGCTCGGAGCTCAGCCTCCTGATGGCTACAGACACCGGAACAGAAGAAGACTCCGAACCTCTCCCTGATCTCCTAAAGACCCGGGAGAAAGATGGCTCCGTGGACGGGGTCCGACTCTCAGATGCCCTCACCCCGGAACAGCGCCAAGGCTGCCGGGACCTCCTGCTGCAGTTTGCGACCCTGTTTTCCCTCACCCCAGGAGTCACCCCCTGGTGCTTGCACGACGTGGACACTGGGGACAGTCCCCCTATCAGACATCGGGCGTACCGCGTACCAGATCGGGTACGGGCCTGCATCCAAGAGGAGGTGTCAAAGATGCTCACGCTCAGGGTCATCGAGCCTTCGGACAGCCCCTGGGCCAGCCCGGTCGTGCTGGTCCCCAAAGCGGCTGCCCCCGGCACCACCCCTGAGCTCCGATTCTGCGTCGACTATCGGGGCCTGAACGCTGTCACCAGAACCGACGCTCATCCCATCCCCCGAGCGGATGAACTGATCGACCGCCTGGGGGCTGCCCGCTACCTCAGCATCTTCGACCTAACAGCGGGCTACTGGCAGATCGGTCTCACCCCCCGGGCTCAAGAACGATCCGCCTTTTCCACCCCCGATGGCCACTACCACTTCAAGGTCATGCCATTCGGCATGAAGAATGCTCCAGCTACTTTTCAGCGACTGGTAAACCAGGTCTTGGCGGGACTTGAGGAGTTCAGCGCCGCCTACCTGGACGATATCGCTGTGTACAGCCGCCACTGGTCCGACCACCTCCACCACCTCCGCGAGGTCCTGCAGGCCCTCCAACGGGCCGGCCTCACCATCAAGGCCAGCAAGTGCCAAATTGGTCAGGGGTCCGTAACCTACCTCGGACACCAGGTGGGAAGCGGTCTGGTGGCCCCTCTTCAACTCAAGATCGCTGCCATCCAGTCCTGGCAGCCTCCCGTCACGCAGACCGAGGTCCCAGCCTTCTTGGGGCTCACCGGCTACTACCGGCGGTTCGTGAGGGACTATGGCAGCATTGTGGGGCCCCTCACGGAGCTCACGTCCAAAAACCACCCGAAGACGGTCAACTGGACCCCAGACTGTCAAGCGGCCTTCGAGAGGCTGAAGGCCGCCATGTGCACTGCCCCTGTGCTCCAGGCCCCCGACTACAGTCGGGAATTCATCGTGCAAACGGATGCCTCCGACCATGGCATTGGGGCGGTCCTCTCCCAGTTGAACCCCGAAGGACTTGACCAACGAGTGGCCTTCATCAGCAGACGTCTCCTGGCCCGAGAACAGCGCTGGAGCACCATCGAGAGGGAGGCCTTCGCAGTGGTGTGGGCCCTCAAAAAGCTCCGGCCCTATCTCTTCGGTACCCACTTCCGGGTGCAGACCGATCATCGGCCCCTGCAGTGGCTAATGCAGATGCGGGGGGAAAATCCCAAACTGTTGCGTTGGTCCATCTCCCTGCAGGGGATGGACTTCACTGTGGAACATCGACCTGGCCAAGACCACGCCAACGCAGATGGCCTGTCACGCTTTTTCCGCCTCGACGAGGAGAGTCCCCAAGAGGATGGGTGACTCTCCCCGCCTTCAGCTGGGGGGGACGCATGTTGGACAGGCCACATGAAGGGCTTGCTCCCTCCCTGCATGACAGGGCCCGAGCCCCGGCCCACCAGGTATTACCCACAGAAGCAATCCGCACCCCGTCTCATACGGGACTCCTGACCCCGGACATCTCTGTATCATGGGGCCGAACCACTACCGGCTCCCTCGCCCGGCCCGGCCGCCATCTTGGACACTGCACCACGAGGCCGCGTGGCCTCAGCTCGACCCTAACCCTGGGCCTGGCCAGGCCCCGACATCCCGGCACCACCATCCACCCAGGAGGTGAACGGACCACTTGGCAGGTTGATGGGAGAAAGAAGTGTCGATGGCTCTCCCCCGCCAGGTGCCGATCGCCCCCAGCTCCCCCGGGCGCTGGCTCCACCCCCCTGCTGGGTGTCTGGCCTCCCTCATCCCGGACCTCCCGACCTCCAAGTGCGAGGGTCCGGACATCAAAGGGCGCCAGACCTATAACTGGGGCAGCTCCAGAGCAGGAAGGCAGTTGTATCCTGGAGTCGAGAGACGCCGTGAAGAACTCATCCTTGACGGACTACTGGCGCTGCCGTAGCCCTGCCTTGAGAACTATCGTCTTGCCTGCTGGCGCTGCCGCAACCTTCTGAATCCTTCATCCTCGTCGGGACCAGCTGGCGCTGCCGCGGACCGTTATAACTACCATCTTCACCGGGACCTGCTGGCGCCGCCGCGGACCGTCGCTACCTACGATCATCTCGGGACCTGCCGGCGCTGCCGCGGCCCGTCCATCTAGAACGCCGAGCTCGAGGATTGTGAGCTATCCATCATATCATCACCTCTGCCAGATTGGTAACAAGACTGTCCCGCTACCCCCTTCCCATCCGAGAGACTAGAATCGAGGGGACCCCTGAGTTCAGACCTCCTTGTACCATTCTACCGTACTTTAAGTTTGCTTATAAAGAACGTAAACCTTATCTTTGTGTGGTGTCCGTCTGTGGGGGGGAAGTTACTCGTCTGTACGATCGCTGGAGACGGCTCTCCCCGGAGACCTCTCCTCTTGTCCTCGGCCGACCCTCCCGGTCCGTCTAACAGGCGAGCATACTCACCACCAAAGCGCTCAGCTGAAGAAACATTGGCCAACAAACTCCGTCAACACAACGGAGAGATCCAGATTAGCGCGGGAGCCCAGGAAGGAAGCTGTTCCTCTAATCAATTCCTGGAACAGTGAGCGCGTGGTTCTGGGCAGGGCCAGTTTTATACACTAACCCCACCCAAGAGGACCAGCGCTTAGTGCTACTCAGATTGATAGTGCTGACGCGCCCTTGTTAATGGTACTAAATTACGGAAATATTAGTTCCCATATTGAATCATAGAATCGCAGCAGGCAATATTGATTTCGTATTGCATTGCATGCAACCCCAGTACAGGTAGCGGTCCAAGGCGGCAACCACAGGCAAGATTTGTTCTCGCTTTGAATCACAGCAGGCAATGTTATTCGCATTTTGCATTAAATGAAAAGACCAATACAGGTAGGTGTTCAAGGCAGTAATAACAGACACTATTTGTTCTCTCATCAATTTACAGCAGCTCTATTGATCGCTTTTTGTTGTTGTATGACTTTATTCAATATAAAATATCATAAAAGTATGAACAACCCAATTTCATCGCTTTGAAACATGCTAATTTTTAAATAAAAACAGTAACATATTGGCATACAAACAATACAAAAAAAAGACAATCATCAGTAAAACGATTACAAGAGTGGAATAGAAATATAAATAGTTCATAAAAACAGTAAAAACAATCAAACAATATCATACACAGAGGAGCAACAGTGCACGTAGGGGGGGGCGGGGCTCGCGTATATTAATGGATATTAATGTTGCTAACCCTCAACAGCTTGCTTCTAGTTAGCCAAGCACAACCCAAATATTTAGCTACCCCACAGATTACGCTCGGGGAGGATGTATCAGTTTTTAAAATACGCAGCGCCTCCCTGTGGTACTTGCCCCCAAGTTAGTGCAAACGGTTTTCAACCACTTTCTTCTTGCATGCCTATACGCAGGACAAGCAAAGAGAAAGTGGGAAATAGATTCAGTGGGGGCTGCACAGCCAGGGCACGCAGCACCTTTCGCGGTATCTAATTTCCACCCTGCTGTAAATTCATTAAGTGGGAGCGTTCCAAGCCTCATCTTCAGAAATAATGACCTTTCTCTCGGAGATTGGATACAATCAAGAAATTGTTCCAATTTAGGAGTAGGCTTGTAATCTAAAAACTGCTCTGTCAAAGTGCCCCTTTTAGGGTGCTTGTGGCCTCTGCATGCACCCACTCCCAGTAAGCTTTCTTTGCTACTTGTTTTGGCGGCGGGGTCTGGCTTTCCCATGCCTCTGCCAATTCGATGTCCCCAACAAGCTGTTTAAGTTTACAAATCCATTTGATCTTATTGCCTGTGTCGAGTTGGATGAGTTCACTAAGGGCTGTGGCATAGATTAACAATTCTGGGGTCCTTCTCAGGCGCACCCAGAATAGTAAGGGACGAAGCCTAGCAATTTCGTTATTTGGATGTTTCTCATAGTCCTGGCAGAGCGGAACTAATGGGGTAGATGGAGGGAGTGAGACCAGACCTCTGTAAAATGCATGTTCAGATCTCACTAAGTCTGTGATGTTCTCGAATCCCCATAGTTCCGCCCAGTGGAGGGCAGATGGTAATGCTTTGCCCTCAAACGCCTTAAGGGCCGGGGCTACTGGTCTACTATAGGAAAGTCGCTGATGTCTTAAAATTGCCCCCGACACCCGTTTATGATTGAGGAACATTTTGACCAAGTGGGAATTCCACTTCATCAAATTGTTAACCCGCATTCCCAAATAGTCGAATGATTCGACTAATTCTAATGGGGTGCCATTCAGCTTAATAGTGTTCCTAAACCGTTTTGATGGTGATTGTTCGAATCGGAGGTCTCTGGTTGGCACAGGTATGCACTTGTGACAAGCAGGGACCTTCTCCTCTAGTCAGGGCAAGGGAACTACTCCATAAGAATAACCCCTGCTCACCCTCTAGGTTGCGTGGCGCGAGCAGTCAAGACTAATTCTCAGGGCGATAGTTAGTTAAGCATTTATGATCACATACAGTAAACCCACTGACCCACCACAGACGGACACCAGTCGTAAGGTTATATCAATACTACGTAGACTTTATGTAAAAGATATACTTCATATGCAGGATTATCACAAGACCATATAACGTTTAGCGATTGAGGCCACCAGATTTAAATAGGCAATTGTTCTTAAGTGTTCTTGGACAGCAAGGTACGCTGAGGGTCGAAGCGCGCTTCGCGACGGAGAAGCGACCCGTGGATGAATGACGGACGACAGAGAAAACAAATGTTGCGGACCCTGGATCCGATGTAAACTCGGGATCGAGTTCAAGTGTACCTTGGGTTGAGTGTCCGAGGCGTTTCAAGCGCGGCCACAGGTGAGGTTGGGCCAGGGACGAGGCCGACGGTTCTCCGAAGGATCTATCTGGCTCGAAGTCCCCTCGAGGTGCGAGGCGGGTGAGCGGGACGGTGTGGAGGGTTGCGGCGATCCGGGGTCTGGTGCAGCTCACAAGGCGAGGCGCCGTTCAGGCCTGCGGGGCGTACTACTTCTTAGCACGCTAGGTCGTACCTGTGGATCTGTGTGGGGCGTCGCGTTCTCGGGCAGACAGGTGCAGCACCGGGCCTCCGGTACCAACGTACGGAAGGCCTTCTTGAGGTGCGGCATGAACCTTGGTATGCAGGAGGGCAAAGCGAGACAGTCGGGTACATAGCAACGTACGGACCGTCAGGGGCTATCGGATGCGCTCCGTGCAGATTCCGGCGGCAGAAGATGAGAGGCGCACAACGTGCTCCGTAGCAGGCGAGGTGACAGGAGAGCGGTCAGCTCGGCACTGAAGCGGAGAAAGACTCAAACTTGAGCGGGGCTCTCTGTGGCGGGGCGACTAGGCTCCGAGCTGTCACGACTTTAGGAGGGGCGAAGGCACCCGAGTCACAACTCCGGCGAGGGAAAATAACTTTAGGCCCAACAGCAGACGGGCACCGGCAGAATTGAACCCACTGGTCCTGGGGTTCAGTACAGGGGGCAAGCTCGAGATCAAGCCCTTGGAGATCGTTTCAGGCACAAGTCTTCAAAGTCCTCTCTGGTCTTTTCCTCTCCGTTCTCAGCTAAGCACCACTGCAGGCCAGTCCCTCAGGTCAGGGACAGGTTTCCTTCCTTCAGCTTCTCTTGGTCCTTCTAGTCAGGCAGAGGGTCGTCGTGGTCAAAACAGGATCTGATTTGCTAGGAGCAGGGTTCCTACTTTTATACACAGTTTCTTTTGTCTTTGCAGGCCAGGGGGCCTGAGCCTGGTTCAACCAGGTTTTAGAGCACTCTGTTGACAGGAATCTGCCGTCTTCTTTCAGGGTGCCGGGCAGGGACATCAGACACTCCGCAGGAGGTGGAGCCAGCATTGTGGTGGTGGAGCACAACCCTATTCACAGTCAAGGGCTACTCCGCCCACCCATCCTGGTATAATCACTCTATTCACCACCTGGTAGCCCAGACTGACCCCGGGAATCCCCCAGCCCTGTCACTCACACAAACCCAGACAGCAGATACACATCCTGGCAGAGAAGGGCTGAAATAGTTAGGCGAGCAAAGGCTAACTTTCTAAAAGTAGCATTTGCAAACACAGGATATTAAAATAAACCTCGCTAAAGGGAGTATTTTATTATTCTGAGTTCAGGCATACTAAACTTAACGTGCCACCGTGTTCCCTGAGCCTGCTGGGACTATAGCGTGAAATAATTCCGGCAGCTCATCTTGGCCTACGAGAACAGGTAGCCCTTTAATAGTGAAGAATAAAAAGGGCGATAATTCACTATTAGGACATGCCACACACCAGGCTTGTCCTACCTTATGCTTACAATGCACCCTGCCCGTGGGCCTACCATAGAGGTGACTGATATGAAGTTAAGGGAAGGTTTAGGGACTGGCAAGTGTGTGCACTTGCGCAGTCAGCGCAACAGTACCTGACTGTACGCATGGTCTGCAATGGCGGACCCGAGACACATCTTACGAGGCCGCTTCTGTGGGTGGCGCAACCAGCGCTGCAGGCCCACTAGCAGCATTTGTATTTACAAGCCCTGGCACTCCTAGTGCACGTTACTGGGGACCGACAGTAAACCAAATAAGCCAATCGTGGAAATCAATTACGGATACACTTTACATTGGGAGCACTTGCACTGCGGCACGGATTGGCCGTGGCGCAGTGCCCTGAGCAGCAAACACCAGCAAAACATCTGAGGCACATCAGCAAAAAGTGGAAGGGAGACTCACGCCAAGGTGTCAGGTCTAACAGTGAGAGTGCCATTAGCTTGGTTTTGGAGGTGTTGATGCTTAAGCCCCGTGTGTCGCAAAACTGACTAAATCGGGCTAAAAGTTTTTGGAGGCCCATCCAACTTTTTGCAACCAGTACGGTCTCGTCGGCAAAGAGCAGAGTGGGGGATTTTTTGCCTGCCAGGGTTGGGGCGTCGGCTGGGTCCTCCCTCAAATGGTCTACCACCCCATTAACAAAGAGAGAGAACAGAGTCGGGCCAAAACACAACCCTGGCGTACCCCCCTGGCCACCGCTACCCTTTCTGTCAGCTGGCCCTGTCGGCCCCACCTAATTCTGGCGTAGTTTCCCTCGTGGAGGCGTTTGATAAAGTCCAGAATCGGTGGGGGGATACCTAGATCGAATAGTACCTGCCCCAGCTTAGTACGGGGGACCAGGTCAAAGGCAGTCTTTAAATCGATGAATGCCAAATAAAGACTGTCTTTTCCAATGATCACAGATTTCCAATAGATCATATAAAATCTAAAGACCTGGTTGATCGTGCCAACCCTCCATCTGAACCCGGCCTGGAAATGTCATAGAACATTTTTGTCATCCATCCATGACCTCATCCTCATAAGGAGCACCCTGCCAACCACTTTCTGTACTACATCGATTAAGCTAATGGGTCTGTAGTTGGCAGGGTCCTCCCTATTCCCCTTTTTATAGATAGTCACTACTTCGGCACCCTTCCAGGAATCTGGGACAGCATGTCCTCTGGCAATGAGGTTCATTGCATGGAGGATGAAGTGGGCCCAGGGCTTTGGGTCATGCAGTAATAGATCATCAGAGAGGCCATCGGGCCCCGCCGCCTTGTCTGGCGCTATGCTTGCTATGGCCGATGTCACCTCGTTGATCCCAAAGGTTTCCTCTGGTATAGGGGTTTCAACGATGGGTTGTAGGGTACCCGGCCCTTGAGATGTGTTCAGATCATCACCAGAATACAGATTAAACAAGCACTGGCGTTGCCAATAGGTCTCGCAGTAGGAAAGTTGGAGCTATTACAATTGCAAATAACAATTTCTTTTTATTTTTGTTTTCATTTTAGAAACATAAAGGGCTTTGTCATTTACAAAACCAATAGCTCCAACTTTCCTACTGCGAGACCTATTGTGCACTGCACAGTGTGGGTGAAAGTGGCACTGCGTGGGTGTGAGTGGCTTTGGGTGAGTGGCATTGCGTGGGTGAGTGGCGTTGCGTGGGTGAGTGGCGTTGCATGTGTGAGTGGCGTTGCATGTGTGAGAGGCGTTGCATGTGTGAGTGGCGTTGCATGTGTGAGTGGCGTTGCATATGTGAGTGGCGTTGCATGTGTGAGTGGCGTTGCGTGTGTGAGTGGCGTTGCGTGTGTGAGTGGCATTGCGTCGGTGAGTGGTGTTGCGTGTGTGAGTGGCATTGCGTGTGTGAGTGGCGTTGCATGGATGAGTGGCGTTGCGTGAATGAGTGGCGTTGCGTGGGTGAGTAGCGTTGCGTGGATGAGTGGCGTTGCGTGGATGAGTGGCGTTGCATGTGCGAGTGTTGTTGCGTGGGTGAGTGGCGTTGCGTGGGTGAGTGGCGTTGCGTGTGTGAGTGGCGTTGCGTGTGTGAGTGGCGTTGCGTGTGTGAGTGGCGTTGAATGTGTGAGTGGCGTTGCATGTGTGAGTGGCGTTGCATGTGTGAGTGGCGTTGCATGTGTGAGTGGCGTTGCATGTGGGAGTGGCATTGGATGCAGGTCTGCTCGACCTAAAAACGGAACGGGATACAATGGCAATTCTAATAATGTGTAACATTGTTATCAATATCACAGAATGTTGAACAGCATGCTTCAATCTATTGCCAGTTATAATCTAATTGCATTTACCTTAAAAGGATGAGTTGACTGACAATATGTGTACCACAGACCTGCGAAAGCCACAGATTGAAGCACCGAATGCTAACCCAGTACTTATTTATTGTAGGACTTGCACCCTGTTCGTCACACTGCACTTGTTTGTCTCTTGTGCGGAAAGGACAACCAAGTATTACCTTTTCCTGTGAAACTAGAAACAGGATGAGATAAACGTGCTTGCATACCTCTGCAGACAGAGTGAAAAGCATAGGTTCAAATCTCTGCTTCATTCCTTTGCTAAATGTTTGATCCTGTGCGAACTATTTGACCTCAGTGTACACCATGCTCAGTATCTTTGTCTGGATCTTGCGTTATTTATGTCATAGTCTTACATTGCACTTGCTGCTTGCACTGATGCGTATTTTAGACGTGGGCTACTAGCAGAGTCTGACAGTTGTGACAACTATTCCAATGTGGGCCAAAGCTTTAACTACTCCTTTTCTATCTTTCAAGCTGCTTCCTGAGCGCCACAACAGTGACCCTTCCAATGAAGTCACTTCCTATGATGCCCCTTCCTGTGATGTCATGGTAACTCGAAATACATGCGTTACGGGTCAGCAAGCTAACTACCGCACGCCCTGCACCCCCTCCCTGGGCACTTGACGACTCTGCTATTACCCGATTTATTGTAAACGAACTCACTTCATTACTACAGTTTATGAAGTGGCTAGCCAAACCTGCCTCTTTTACACTCTCGGCCCAATTCCCCCTAAGCAAAGCACCAAGAAGGCATTTATGAACACACAAATTACAGCTGAAAACATGATACATTTTTGCATGGTTTTCCAAAAGCGGCAAATCAGCTTTTGCGATTTGGGGCTTCCCGAGTATATTTCTGTTACAACAAGGTTTTTGCGAAATTGCTTTGAATAAAACCCAACAACTGTACTGTACACTTATGTGATTGTGGGGTGTTATTCAAAGCTATCTCACTGTATTATGATATATATTATATGCAACAGCTTTGTATCAGTGGACAGTGCCGACTGTCAAAGGCGCCAAGAGGCCATAGTCATGGCAGATGTACGCTGTTCAAAGAGCGCGCACACACGTACATGTACTATTATAAAACAGTGAAATAGATGAACATTCATTACTCTTGAGGGTACATTTCAAAAAGTCTGGGACTCTTCCATTTCAGGGGTATTTGAAGCGCTAAAAGGCTTGTCAAATTAAAGTTCGCCAATTTGGGAGATTCCACGGAGTTCCGGGAGACCAGTGCAACCTACCAGAAAAGGGTCGTCAAGCACCTTTAAAAAGGCGCAAACTCTGTCTGGCTTTAGTGCTCGCGCATACATTTAATGGATAGACAAAGCCTTCAGTTTTGAATTCCAAGCATTGAATAAAAATAAATAAAAACAAGCGTTGGCAAAGCAGGCAAGTCTTCCGTGCGACGTGCTGAAAGTGAAACCAGCCCTCGGCATTGCTGTGGTGGGGGAGGGGGGGCGGGGGAGAGGCAAGCAGGAAACAAGTTAAACAAGTTTTAAAAGGAGACGAAACTGAAAGCCTTTGAAGTACACAGGCATGCTGTGACTGAGGTGTGAGAGGTCTGGCAGGGAACAGATGGCCTGGCCGTGAAGCAGGGGGCGGGGCAGCGCTGGGGAAGCCTGTGGGAGGGTGATTGATGACTTTGATGTGGGGAGGGAGGAGAGCCTTTTACGAGCCTGCAGGAGAAATGCTGCCGATGCGCGTGCATGTTTAATCACATGATTCACGTGAACTGCATGAAAACCGCGGGGCTGAAAGCCCTTGGTTTGACGATGATTTTCGCCACTTGAATTCTCGTTCCCTCAATGCGCTTGCGCGCATTGTAGGTCACGAGACCTAAAAATGGTCGTACCACTGACGGCCTGTTATGTGGTTGGATACTGGCCCATTACTCTCCTAGAGCTTTTATTGATTAGCTCCCAGAACACAGTTGAATCCTTCAACTGTGCGGCAGATGTAAGCTCCTGGCAGTGGGAATCTTCCCAGGACCGCTTGGCTTGCTCTATTGTTCTTGCATAGTCCCTCCTAGCTGTTCTTATCATTATGAGGTCTTTTGCCCGGAGTGTTGTGGATAAAACCTGTCTTTTTTTGCATATGGCGGAGTACCACAAATTGGACAGTCGTGGTGGACATGCTTTCTGTTCCCTGATATCTTTGATGCTAAAAAACTCTCCCAGCATTCCTATTGTATCTTGGTATAGCCTTGGGAACTGGGAGCCTTGTGTGTCCTCACAGGTAGTGTTGAATGATTCAAATTCCCTGACCTTCCATTCTATGTTGACCCTAATGTAAGAGTGCGTCTCCTCCTGCTTAGCAACCTTGTGCCACTTAAGGCGTCGATTGCAATTGGATGGTACTACCTCCCTTTTTAGCAACATCGGAATATTATCTGTCACAATGGATGTTGTATCCTCTCCTCGGATAATTTGCATGGACAGGGGGTTGTCGATACTGGGCATAACCTCCATATCAATAAGGTCGCCCCACAGACGTACGTCCAGCAAGATATAATCGATCCGAGAGGGGGAACTGACCCTATTGTATGTATTCGCTCCACAGGGATCAGGGTGAGTCCTGCCATTGACTGCTCTTGAATTATGCTCTAGAGTCAGGGCATTCATTTGTATAGCCCTTTGGGTCCACTTTTTTATTGGCGCTAAATTCAAAGCAGGAATAGCCCATTCGCTATCTTCATCTCCAGTGCCCAGAATGTCATCTCACTCAATGATTCGAATGTGCAGTTGAAATCACCTGCTACAATGATACCAGAGTTGGGAAAGATGGAAGACAATTCTAGCTCTAGAACTGATAGAGTAGCAGACGATTGGGCATATACATTAAAAATCTCCGTGTGAGCAGCGTTTTTAACCCCTCTGATTGTCATGTGCAAGATGTCCTGGGATGTAAAGTTATGTTTGATGACAGATCAGTTTGGCGCAATGTTAAACCAAATATGGAGCCCCCCCGATGGGTGACCTTTATCTGAACTAATCGCCGGGATGTAGTAAGTAGAGAACCCTGACTTTTGCAGGGGGACCGAACTCCATGTCTCCTGGAACAGACATCGTATTTATCAATGAATTCATTTGACTCTGGAAGAGATAGTTTTTTTTGTAGCCCCGCAATGTTCCAGGAGAGGAATTGAATCACCCCTGCATTTTTTGTGCTTGAACCAGCGTTTACGACCTTCACAGAAGGTGTCAAATCAGTGATATCTTTTATGATCTCCCTCACTTCACCTCGTGGTGCGGGGCTACCCAAACCCAAATCAATTTCTCTGCACATATACCCCGCTATGTCAGGAGGGGGTCAGATGGCCGTACCTCCTCATTACGTTACGTTAAAAACATTTATACCGCGCACGTTCACCAAACGATTTCATGGCGATCTTGACAAAACAGTAACCAGGGCGGAGGATTTACTCAAATGCTGACTGGAACAGAAGGGTTTTTAACAGTTTGCGAAAGGAGTCGTAGCTGGGGCAGAGACGAAGTGCTGTTGGAAAGGAGTTCCAAGTGGTGGGGGCCATGACAGAGAAACTCAGCCATCCATGCTTTTTCCGTTTGTTTTTGGGAACAACAAGAAGAGATGCTGAGCGGAGATCTCTGTGGGGAACATAACGTGTCAGGCAAGAGGAGATAAAGGCAGGGGCTAAATCTGATAAGGCTTTGAAGATGGTACATCCAAGCTTGAAAGTGCAGCGTTTGGCAACAGGGAGCCAATGAAGGCTGCGCAGAATGGGGGTGACGTGCTGATGTTTCGGCTGGTGGAAGATCAGGCGGGCTGCCTGGTTCTGTACCAGTTGCAGCCGGTGGAGGTGGAATGCTGGAATCCCGACATAAAGAGTCAATTAACTAGACTCGGTCCGGAATCATTGCCCTCCCGGACCGGAGACCAAAGTGGAAAGCGCCGTATCAGGATAGCAGAATGCTTAGGCGGGGACGTTCTAAATTCTAATGCCAGTAAGTTCTCTGCAATCATCTGGTCGTATAGCTGTATCTCGATACAATCGGTCTTAGAGTTACCCAGTGAAACTCGCCTCACTTTTGCCATATCCTCCCGTATGATGGATCTACAGCCCCTTGTATGCCTCAGCCAGTGTATAGCTTTGTTATGTGAGGCTTCGCTGATTTCATAACCCCTATCAGTGTTAATTCTTGGCACCTGCGTCATGTATACTGTTGGAAAGATGTTAACTGGGAGGATTGAGTCACCTTGTGTTCTTATACTGAAGGGGTTGGCAGCTTGCTTGCTCAGGGCTGGTTTGGGGATGGCCGGACAATGATAGTTTGCAATAATAGTGGCGTGGCCCATAGCTCTTCCCTTGGGATCTCTGGCTCTCACGGACTCAGCATATGATCTGGTATTGTGGGGTGTGTTATCTGTGGCTGAAGGGCCATGCGGTCTGCGGCCTGCTTCTAGAGGTGGCCTGAGGGAAGTTCCCTTAGTGTTCTCTGGTCCAGCCCTATTGGGTGGAATATCAGATCAAGGGATCAGTAGCAAGGGTGAAGCAGATACAACTGTGGAACAGTCGCCCCTTACTATAAGAGCTTCAACCTTATCTCTTAGGGATGCCAGCTAACTTTCAAGCTCTTTGATTCTACCAAGTAACTCCTTATTCGTGGAGCCACAAGAACCACAGCTAGCCACATTCTTAATAATGTCAATGTCAATGTGTTCCCTCGGTGGGGCTGGAATTGAGTCTTCGTTTACATGTTCAAGGGCTGCGAACCTCGTTGAACAGGATACCTTGGTAACAATATCGCAATCCTGTTGTGTCCCCTAGGGGATTCAACTAGTGTTGTGGATTTAATGTTAGGATTTAAATGGGGTCCCTCTTTAGTTATATCTGGTGGATTGTGTACTTCGCAAATGGGCTGCCTGTGGGGGGTTTGCTTATTAAACATAGCAGGGACTACTCTTCTTTGTGTCTGTAATAGAGCTTTGTCGAGTGGGCAGGTATCATCATTCTTGCCGCCCAAAACTTCTTCGCACTCATTGACTATAGCTTCTATTCTAGTCAACACGCAATTAGTAGCTGCGTGGGGCACTTTCTTGTTTTTTTTTTCCTTTTTTGTTGGTAGGTACTCCCCCAACCTCCATGGCCTTCCTCTTTCCCATTTAGGAACGTTGGTGAAAAAAACTCCCCTCTTTGTAGTCCAGTCACGCTGTTGAATACAGTGGGCCTGAGAGTTCACCATTAGAGTTCGAGTTCTCCACTAAAGGCAACGACGTGTGTACAGTACCTTAGGTGTTTGTTGAGCCAGATGCCGGATGAAAAGGGGGGGCCCAGCCCAGCCTCCTCCGGCCCCCGACGGCCACAGACGGCCTGCCCTTTGCCCGGGCCTAGCCCGGCGCCAACCCGCACGTCCCACGCAGCGGGAGGAGCCAGACAATTATATCCTTCCGGTGGCTAGGGGGAGGGGCAAGCTGTCCTTCGGTAGCCCCGCTGCCTTCTGGGCCACGCAGTTCATCCTGCAAACACGAGCGTCTCCCGCGGAGCGGGAAACGCAAGAGGTCTTTAAAGCCCCCGGTGACTGGGGGGAGGGGCAAGCTGTCCTCCGGTAGCCCCGCTGCCTTCTGAGCCACGCAGTTCCTCCTGCAAACATGAGCGTCTCCCGCGGAGCGGGAGACGCGAGAGGTCTTTAAAGCTCCCGGTGACTGGGGAGAGGGGCAAGCTGTCCTCCGGTAGCCCCGCTGCCTTCTGGGCCACGCAGTTCCTCCTGCAAACACGAGCGTCTCCCGCTTTTTGCAATCCATGTAGACACCATTTCAGGCAGGGGTCAAGGTGTTACCTGACAGAGTGGAATTTGCATTAGGACCACCATTTGGTGGTCTCTGCAAGCTGCAGAGGGGTTTTACACACTATGGTTGTCATTTGCTTGAGTATCCCTGAGGTAGGAAAGGGATCTTCCCATGTGCAGGTCCTAGTTCACGCGCCACCAGAGTTCGTACAGTTTCAAAGCACCTGGGAAGTTTGCGGAAGAGGTGAAGTTGCTGCGATTTTGTTGCTCCTGCGAGCGGATGATCGAGTTGGAGGCAGCCGCTGGTGAGGTGGAATCATTCACAATAGTGAAGATGTCTTTGCTTCTGTTGGTGTCACCATCATGAAGGTCTGCCAGAATGGAACATTTTGTGATCCGGATCTTTTTGTGGTAGCGTCTCAAAGGGAATTTGAACTTTCTTCTCTCTATATTGTCCTGGAGCAGTCTGCATTTGCACTCTAGTTCTTTGCAGTGATGTTTCATCAGTCTGAGTTCCTCTGTGTACCAGCTGACTTGGAGTCTAGAACTTTCAGTATTGCAGTGTTTGAGGGGTGCCTTGGAGTCAGCAATGGAGGTTATCCAATTGTTGAAATTCTCAATGGCTTTGAGGATGCTGTTGCTATGTTCAGGTTCCTGGGTGTTGAGAGTAGTGGTGCGTGTGTGTTGGGCTGGAATGCTGAACTTAATGATTGCTTGGTCTGTCCAGGAGAGTTATGTAGGCTCCTCTACTTTGATATTGTCTAAGGTGGTGAATATAGGGTTCAGGAGGTTCAGGAGGTGTCTGGTGACCTTGGTAGGCACTTTGCTCTACTGGTGAGACCCATGTTTCCAAGGTCTTTGACGGGTGCTTTTGAGTTGCAGTTGGCTTGGCCTTACAGATGGAACTCACCGTTTCCGAGTACGATGTGAATGCTAACGTCCAGGGTAAGTGGTGTGACGATGTCTGTAATGGAGTCAGTGAAGTTAGTGAACGGTCCGGGGGGTCTGGGGATGAGAATGCCACTTAGGGTGACGTTGAGTTTGAATCACAAGTTTTTTGTTATGGAGGTGACATGCCTGTGGATGTGGTGCTGCTGATGTAGTTCTTGTGGGAAGTTCCACCTCTGGGCTGATCTCACACCTGGTGGGGGGGGGGAGTGAGGTGGCTGTGGTGATGTCTGGTGCCGATGAAGGATTCAGCCAGGTTTCCATGAGGAAAAGTAGGTCAGGGTGTTGTTGAGTAGAAGTTCCCAGATCTGTGGCGTGATTGGTGAGTCAGCGGATGCTGATGAGCATGCATGCGAGTAGGTAGTGTTATGTCTAGTTGGAGGACTGTGTGACTGTATGAGAGTGGGGTGTTGGGTGATGTTGGTGCGGTAAGTGTTGGGTATGGGTAAGTGCATGAAACCGTACAGGAAGCCCATGAGAATGGTTCACTGACAAAAAATCGACCCTCAAAATATCATCCTACAAAAATATTGTGGCATAATTATCAATGAACTTTTCAGCATCATTCTGGAGTTCAACAAACCCCCTAGTGAAGCCACAGACATCATACCTTCCCAGGACCTCTGCATTAAACTCGGCTCCTACTGTACTGTATCGACTGGCAGTTTCTGCGTGCAGTACTACATAAGATTGGTCTAGGACACAAAACTATCTCAAAACTAATGGCCCGCTACACCTCTCCCAACGCCCGGTTCTGTATCAACGGTCAACTCACACCCCCAATTTGGGTATCCAGGAGCACCAGATAGGGATTCCCACTCTCCCCTCTACTTTTTACCTCAGCAGTGGAACATCTAGCTATTGCGATACGCCAGTCAGCAGAAATGATGGGCCTTCCATTTGGAGGCTACGACTAAAAAGTATCACTTTTTGAAGACAATCTCATACTCTCACTCACTACTCCTGCCACCTCTATTCTTGTGTTAACCTCACTCCTTCACTCTTTTGAACTAGCCTCAGGCTTCAAAATTAATATGACTGTTAGAACTGGGGGTCTCTAGTTGGCAATGGTGTACACCTTTGACAAAACAGGGACACTTGCTTCTAAGGCAGGGCAAGGGGATTACACTCCTATATAATTCTTACTCACCCCCTTGGTAGCTTGGCATGAGCAGGCAGGCTTATCTCAGAGGCAGTGTGTTAAGCATTTGTGAATACACACAGTAATACAGTGAAAACACTAGAGATGGGCACAACACAGGTTTTATGAAATAGGTATTCTTTATATAGACTTAACACAAGACCACAAATGACAAAAATCAACAATACTGTACTTAAAGTTGACTTAAAGATGATAAAAAGTTGCTTAGTTCAAATTGATGATAAATGCGACAAAGTTCTCAACAAAGTACCTGGATGCGTCATGCAAACAAACTAAAGACTCGCAGAGTGGGAGATGAGTCGGTTCCGTGAACCATGGGAAAGGATGCGTCGTGCCTCAATGCTTGCGCAGAGTAGGGGATGCGTCGTGATCCTTACCCACGGAATGTTAAAACCAACTTTA
Organism: Lissotriton vulgaris; assembly: GCF_964263255.1. Lineage (NCBI taxonomy): Eukaryota > Metazoa > Chordata > Amphibia > Caudata > Salamandridae > Lissotriton > Lissotriton vulgaris. The sequence continues at coordinate 87,629,337 of NC_141685.1, read as the reverse complement.
CTAAAATATGTATTTTATCATTCTGAGTTCAGGCATATTCAAATGTCTACCATGTTCCCTGAGTCAGTTAGGATTATAAGATGTAATAATCTAACTGCCTTTTCCGGCCTATGGAAAAAAGGTAGCCTTGCAATAGTGAAAAACGAAAATGGCTGTAATTCACTATTAGGACATGCCACACACACCAGGGCTTGTACTACCTTATACTTACAATGCACCCTGCCCTTGGGCCTACCTTAGGGGTATCTGATATGAAGAAAAGGGAAGGTTTAGGGACTGGCAAGTGGGTGCACTTGCGAAGTCGAAATGGCAGTCACAGACTGCACACAGGCAATGCAATGGCAGGCGTGAGACACACTTTACAAGCTGATTTTTTGGGTGGCACAACCAGTGCTGCAAGCCCACCAGCAGCATTTGATTTGCAAGCCCTGGGCACACATGGTACACTATACTAGGGGCTGACAGGTAAATCAAATAACCCAATCATGGAATCACTAATCAGTACATCAATTTAACATTGGGAGCACTTGCACTGTGGCACTGAAGAGCAGTGGCACAGTGCCCAAAGCATATAATTAGCAAAAACATATCAAAAACAGGGGAGGCAATCAGTAAAAAATGGAAGGGAGACTCACGCCAATGATGCCAAGTCTAACAATGACCAAGTCCCGTGCTCTAAATCTTACCCTACCTGCTCCAGAGATACAACAACTTCAATCTCTCACCCCTTATAATCCTGCCTAAAATACTCCACCTTTTTTCAATCCCTGCCCACATCCATCCCTCAAGTAGACATTCAAAGCCTCCAACGTGACTTAACCTCTTTCTTATGGGGCAAAGATCGCCCCCGGTTTTCGAACAAATTGCTTATGCTGCTCCGGGATCGAGGCAACCCCGCTTGCCCTAACCTTCTGGAATACTATTAGGCATCTCATCTTCGATATAGATCTGAATGGGTGGCTAGCAAGAGCGAAAAGCACTGGTTCCACATGGATCGGACAGTTGCATGCAGGCCCCTGTGGGACCTGGCTTGACTCTCTAGAATGGCGCAACACCGTAGCGCATGCATACCAACCTCTTCGAAAACTGTCCTTGAAATCTGAGATAAGATTGTGATCCCCAGAAGCCTGACATCCTTCCCCTCCCCCAACACACCTATTACCCCAAACCCCATGTTCTTGCTTTACAACTACATGCATTTCCATCCTGGAGCCAGGGAGGAGAATGCTGCATCATCCAGGACCTCTACAAGGGTGACACTTTCAAAACCTTTGAACAATGCAAACAACCCTTCCATGTTACTGAAGCCAATGGACTACAGTATTACCAACTTCACCACTGGTTTCCCACTCCCAAATACACTTTAGAAGCCACTAGCCCCTCACCCCTATGAGACCCTTTTCCGAAGCCTTGAGGGCACCCACGGCCTAATATCCCGTACATATAAGGTTCTACAACACTCACAATCCAGTCACCTCAACACCTATCCAAAGCAATGGGTAGCTGACACTGGGGAAGAGGTGTCCCCACAAAACTGGGAACAACTATGGCGTGATATCCCCAGAATCTACAGGAACATTCCCCAATGGAAAGCAGCATACAAACTAATGACTCACTTGTACTATACCCTTGCACGACTACAGAAAATGCTACTTACCCTCTCCCCCCTCTGCTGGAGATGCCAAACAGCGACAGGGGACTTTATCTGTATCTGGTGGTTATATCCGCTCTAAACGATGTTTTGGAAAGAGGTCCTAAGTCACATCAAGGACACGGTGGTATTCCATATACCAACCCCCCCCTGGTGATTTTACTGGGTATAAGACCAACTCAACTCAAAGCCGTGGCACATTCCGATTGGCGCCTTATCGTGCAGATGCTGAGAGAAGCAAGACAATCCACTGCCCTCCTATGGAAGACAACGTCTCCCCCTCCGATCTCTGCATGCTTCTTGCGCCCATTGTCACATGGTCCATAAGGACATTGTTGTTTTTTTCTAACTTAGCATGAGCATGTTGCAGTCCACCTGCTGCTTTGCGCACTTTACTACATGTCGGTATTTTTGCAATATTTTTATAGCTGCTTTCACACGAGCACTCAACAATGTTTTCATTCTCTGCATGTTCCTGGGATTTGACTGAACATTATGAGAGAGGGCGAACAACAATGCTCCTTGGTATTTTGTTCTAGCCAGACCGTAGCCCTTTGACAAAACATACAGATGCAGCTGGTATTTGGACAGCTTACTTGGATTTTTAGTAGGATACACAAATAGGTGACAGACACTTGGACACTTGGAGAGGGACCTTTCCAGAAAAAGAGTGAGACAGCACCTATGATTTAGATCTACCATCTATAGGCTAAGGTATGGGGTCTGATGACAAAGCCCAGAGATCTTCTTTTATATAATAATACTTCTTCTTAGCAAGGGGAGGGAGGTTAGGCGCTATAGTCAAGTTTCAAGTTTATTTATTAAGATAACGGAACTCTTTATGAGGTCCACATAAAAGACAAAATATACATACAAAAGCAATTAACACATAAAATGTCGATTATGAAATAGCAACAAAATGAAAAATTACCATCTTAATATAGGTCCAAAAAACATTTAAAGAAACTGTACAGTTTAAAACAAAACATTTCATTTGGTGGATTAATCAGGGCCGCCTGAAAAGAAGAGGCTGATAAAATGTTGAGTTGTAAGCAAATTGGTCTTAACCATCTTCGCCTAAAAGGCATCAAGGCAGGACAAACAAAAATGACATGAACCAAGTCCTGGTCATACATCTGACAAAAATCACAGAGTGCTGAGTGGCCATACCATCTGGCATAAAGAGATTTCAACGGAAGCAGGTCCTGTCTTATTAAAAACACTAAGCGTCTAACGCAATGAGAGATGTTCCAGTGAGTGTAGGGTTGAGCTTTCCTCAAAATACAGGACTCAATAACAGGTGTACAGCCTTTTTTCAACAACCGGAAATCTCTATCCTGTCTAAACCCCAGTTCCCATGTGGAGGACTTCAAGATGGTTTTTAATTGATAGGAGGATAAAGAAAATAAAATCTCCTTATCGAGTTTCAATAGGGCCACAGCAGACCTGAAATTTTTTACAATCAAGGAATGGTCATTAAAGTTTCCCAGCAATTCATTTTTTATAAGATGTCTTAAGGTATTAGACTCACTTTTTGCAATACTTACAACCCAACGTATAATACTGGCCAAACCTTGAACCCAGCTGCTACGTAAGCCAAGTTCTTGTCTCAAGGAAGCAGTAGAATTTGCTGTGCTAACAGATAGTAAACTACGCAAAATTTTTCCTTCCGAGGAGTTTAAAAAACTCCACTTTTTTTGGTCAGTTAGCTCTATTCCGTATAACAGGGAGGCAGGAACTTTCGCTCTGAAAACATCCAGTAAAATAGAAAAATGCCTTCTACCTGTGGCTTTATACAAGGATACTAGACTCTTTCCCTGTGAAAAAGCCTTCCGGGAGTTATTGTCCATATGCGCTTTGTCACTTAGGTTACTTGTGACAATTTTACCAAGGAAGGTATAGGACTTCACAATTTCCAATTTTTGACCCCCCACTACCCATGGAAAGTTAGGAAATTTAGGTTTCTTCCTACCAGCCAAACACATCACTTTACTTTTTGCAGTGTTTATCAACAGATAATGGTTTTCAGCGTATTCACAAAGCGCTTGCAGGCGATTATTCAAGCCCTTCGGGGTAAGATCGAGAATCAAAATGTAATCTGCATACATAAGGCATGCAATCGGAACGCCCCCCAAGGTCGGGGCAATACCAGAGCAAGCTGAGAGTGCAAGAGGTAGATCAACTGTATAAAGAGAAAAAAGCAAAGGGGCCAAAAGGCAACGTTGCTTTAACCCGTTGGATGTGGGAATTATTTTAGATAAACCTCATTCACCTCCCAGCAGGACTCTGCACCAGGTATCTGAGTAAAGAGCACGGATTAACTTAATGAGAAAAGGGGGAATCCCTAAATCAAATAACTTTCTCCACAGCAACATTCTATCCACTTTATCAAATGCGGTGGAGAAGTCAATAAAAGCGCCATATACCTGCCCACCACGAACTTTCACATATTTTTCCGAGATAACCTGCAGTGCCGTCAAGTTATCTAAAGTTCCGTGCTTTTGCCTGAAACCCGTTTGTTCAAGAGGTAGGATTTTGAACTCGGTTACCCATTTGTTAATTAGAGTGAGAATACATTTTGCGAAAACCTTACCAATAGCATCAAGCAAAGCGATTTGACGATAATTTTGAGGAAGGTCTCTTGCCCCTTTTTTATATAAAGGAACAAGGATACTCCCTTTCCAGGAAGGGGGGACTATTCCGCTGGAAAAGCAAAATTTAAACACTGGAAAAAGGATTTTGCTCCAAAGTTCACTCTGTTGTTTTAATACAGAGATGGGGACTTCGTCTGGTCCCATCGCACCAGAGGAGCGCATGTTCTTAATAGCAAATTCAATTTCCTTTTCAGATGGACAATCAAATACACGTGAGACAATACAAGATTCCACATTATGTAATTGTGAATTATTATTACTGTACAAATTCTCAATATATTGGACCCAGATCTGTTCCTCAATGGCGATAGGTGTAGGACTGGCTCTAGTACCACAACCTTTGCCAATTAAGGACCAGAAAGTCTTGGCTTGGCCGTTATAAGAAGCTTCCCTAAGTTGTATCCATAATGAGTCTTCCTTATTTCGTTTTAAACGAGCCTTAAGCCTGGATCTCCTTCTTTTTAAAATTGCCAACTTATGGTTGGCTTCTTGAGTAAATGATAAATATTGCCCCCTTATTACTTTATTTATTTCTATGTTTATTGCCCGAAGGGGTTGGGGGACTGCTAAAGGTTTTTTCACACAGGATTTCTTTTTAGCTAAAGAAGTTACTGATTCTAAAAAGTCAGCAAATCCCAACAGTTCTCTCCCCTCCCAGAGAGATAAACTCTCGACAGTCGAATTCAAAAGGGACACCAAACTTGAAAGGAACGAAAATTCCAAAAACATTTCCCAGAGTTGGAGTCAAAATTCACCATATCCGTATCCATGCTCCAAGAATCCGCCTTTGGAGGACTAAGGGAAACTGTGAGCATCAACACATTATGGTCACTAAGGTTGGACTCAATGACTTTCATATCTTTCAACAGGGAAAAGAAAGCATAATCTACGATTATATAATCAATAATAGATTTTCCTTTATTAGATTTATGAGTATAGACTGCCGGGGTGTCAGAGGGGAGCCTCTCATTTACTATTAAAAAATCGGCTTTATGTAGACCTTCTAGGACTAGTTTACCTCTTTTGTTAGTTTTAACTTTAGGTGGGAACTGGGCCTGAGGTATATTCAGAGTCTCTTCCCTAAGTTTGTTTCTAAACAAATCAAGACCGCAATTGGATATATTGCAATTCAAATCCCCAAGCATTAATACATGAGGAGAAGGGGTAGTATCCAAAGTTTTAGTTAGAAAAGAGAAGAGTGTTTTTAAACCTTCATTAAAACAACAGTTTGGAGGAATATAAATGTTAATCACAACTAGAGATCTGTTAGGGCAGTCCTTAAATACATTTTTTAAGGTTATTGCCTGGAACAATTTCCCTGGATCAAGATAATGCGAGTAATTCCATTTTATTCTATTCGATAACAGACATGCTATTCTCCCTTTGCATGGCCTCTCCTGGAGGAGATTGCGCTATCTTCTAGGACAAAGTAATCTTTTTCTAGAGATAATCTACCTTCCACCCACGTTTCTTGTAAACAGATTATATCCGCCACTAGGGAATGCAAAAAACATAGTTTCTCCTTGTGATCTTTAAAACCTGCAGTATTCCAAGAAATGAGCTTCAGCTCTCTGTTAAAAATTTGAGTGCGGTTTGGGGCAGAATGCAGATTTACTCGATAAAACTCCTGGTAACCAACTCCATTTAGACTGATCATCCTTCAAGGTTTGTTTAAGAGGAGGAGGGTTTTTGTACAAAACTTGCCTTTCATTTCTAGACACACATATTTTTAAGTCCTCCGATCTAGAAGAAGACCAATCAGACAGCATCAAACCAGTATTAGAGGAAGCTGACAAATTGGAAGGGGCACTTTGATTTCGTTGTTCCCCGAAGTAAGGGGTAACATCTATCCCTCTGATTTGTAATTCCTCAGCCCACTGTAGAATCAGATTTAGCAACACTTTAGATTGAAATTTCACCCTTGTTGATCTCCCTACCAAAGAGTTAAGAAGAAATACCACATCCAAATCAGATGTTTGGATTAATTTTAGGCTTTCAATCTCTTTAAAACAGATAAGTAAGGCAGATCTGTTTAGAATTAAATCAGTATCAAATAAGGGAGAAAAATCAAGAAACAAAGTATCTACATTTATTTTTTCCTTAGGAGGAACCAGAGGAATAGCTGCAATTGAGGGAGCATCTTGGAAAGGCCTTGCTGAGGGATTGAGAGAGGAAAGGAAAGGATTGGCAGGGGGAAAAGAAACGTTAGGAAGGAAAGGATTAGTGGAACTTATAGGACCTGATCCTGTAGACGTTAGATCTGCCTTAGGCGAAGCAATCATATCTTCCTGAGAGGCAGAGGACTGCTCAGACTGGGGGGGATCTTCTAGAATTGGTTCTAAACTTTTTTCAAACAGGAGTTTTCTCTGTCTTTTTTTGGAGAATCTTCGAATGGGTTTTCTCTTCTTTATTTTGATCTTTTTTTGTTTTAGGGGAACCGATTTTTCAACATTTCCAGGATTAACTGTAGATACCTCCTCCTCTTTTTTTGACTGTAATGAAAATATAGGGAAGAGAGAGGGAGTTTCCAAGTTTTGGTTAGCCGGGGAAGTAGGTACTACATCTATCTCGTCATTGTGAGTAACTATACAGTTAGCACTTGCCGAAGCCGCCTTGAAAATCTTAAGGTCAGCTGGTAGAGCTACTGGATTCTTTACTTTTGAGCCTTCACTGTGGAGAAGCATTTGAGCTGAGTCCAATACTACTTGACCACTCGGAGAACCCTTATTAGGGATCTCCAACGGAGTAGCGGGCATAGAGAGGCTATCAGACACTGGTCCATTCTTATTTTGCAAAAGTACTCTTAAAATTTGAGTTACCGTGTCAAAAATACACTCAGAGCCTCCAACAAATTTTTCAAGTAGACTCAGAATAGAAGATAGTATAGATTCCAAAGAAGATAATGAATTGGAAATTAGCCTCCCGTTAATACTTGGGGAACCCTCCGGTAGATTGTTCAAATTGGGGCCAGAACAAGAAGTAAAATTTAATTGAGCAAGGGAAAAATCTAATTTATTAGAAGGGGTACTACTTAGGGGACCCGCACTTGAAATGGTTATAACTTCATTTGTATTGGGAATACCCCTAGATTTCCCCTGTAAGGGTCTCATCAGATCTTTATGAGCTGTTAAATCAATATCTGGTAATGTGAAATCACCCTCTGGGATGGCAGGATTATCCGGCAAAATGGGAAAAATACTAGTATTCACTATAACTTTGGGAGCTACCATGAGAGAGGCTAGAGGGGGGACAATAATGTCAGGTTTCTGAACATTACATCCCGAGGACTCAGGAGATAGATTCAATTTCAGTTGTGAATCGGTGGATATCAAAGGCGAACCCCTTACTATTCCGGGGCTAGCAGGTATGAACAAAGATTGACCGGGAACCAAGCCCAAATTAGAGGTAACGTTATTAACAGTATTAGCTGGTTCAGAAACATTATACTCTAGGGCTTCACTTGGGGGTGCATCTCAACCGACTTATCTTTCCCTTTATCCCATAAATTGAAAAGCTGACATTGGCCTTTCAATTGCATTGAGGATGTAATTTTATTACGTAAAGGGTTAGATTTCGTTTTGGACCCAGATCTCCCTACTAGAACACGACCAGAACGTAATTTTTTAGCCGTCATGAGAAAATTTACAGAAGATGGAATATTTAGAAATTTACAAAGCACTGAAACACAATACAGCCCTGATGGTGCAATTCCGCTGTATGTAGGATTTTGACAAGCTAAGTACTACCAAAGATCAAAGGGAGGGGGCCCAGCCCAGCCTACTTTGGCCTCTGACGGCCTCAGACGGTCCCGCCCTTGTCCCGGGCTTCTCCCGGCACGCTCCCGCGCGCTCCCGCGTCGCGGTGCCTAGAAGAAGATTTATAGCAGCGCTGAGGCGGGGGAGGAGCCAGCAGGGAGAGCGTGTCAGCTGATGGAAATGCCGAGGGTCAGGCGCTCCTGGGTCTTGAAGTCCTGCGCCTGTCCTCGCTCGCAGCCCTGCACACACCGCCGCCCCAAAGATTAAACCTTAGCAGTTCTTGCCTCACTTCAGAACTTGTCCAGAGCGCAATTCTGACAGCGCAGTCCGGTGAATCCGCAGGCGATGCGGGACCCGCGAAGCGGGTTCCGCGAGGAGTTGAGAATAAAGGCTGAAGGAAGAGCGCTTCCGCTGTGCAGTGCTCGCAGTCCAACAATCCTTAGTAATAACAGGCAGGTGAGCAATCCAGCGAGAGTCTCTAACTCACAGGTTTTAGCAGCGCTGAGGCGGGGGAGGAGCCAGCAGGGAGAGCGTGTCAGCTGATGGAAATGCCGAGGGTCATGCGCTCCTGGGACTTGAAGTCCTGCGCCTGCCCTCGCTCGCAGCCCTGCACACACCGCCGCCCCAAAGATTAAACCGTAGCAGTTCTTGCCTCACTTCAGAACTTGTCCAGAGCGCAATTCTGACAGCGCAGTCCGGTGAATCCGCAGGCGATGCGGGACCCGCGAAGCGGGTTCCGCGAGGAGTTGAGAATAAAGGCTGAAGGAAGAGCGCTTCCGCTGTGCAGTGCTCGCAGTCCAACAATCCTTAGTAATAACAGGCAGGTGAGCAATCCAGCGAGAGTCTCTAACTCACAGGTTTTAGCAGCGCTGAGGCGGGGGAGGAGCCAGCAGGGAGAGCGTGTCAGCTGATGGAAATGCCGAGGGTCAGGCGCTCCTGGGACTTGAAGTCCTGCGCCTGCCCTCGCTCGCAGCCCTGCACACACCGCCGCCCCAAAGATTAAACCTTAGCAGTTCTTGCCTCACTTCAGAACTTGTCCAGAGCGCAATTCTGACAGCGCAGTCCGGTGAATCTGCAGGCGATGCGGGACCCGCGAAGCGGGTTCCGCGAGGAGTTGAGAATAAAGGCTGAAGGAAGAGCGCTTCCGCTGTGCAGTGCTCGCAGTCCAACAATCCTTAGTAATAACAGGCAGGTGAGCAATCCAGCGAGAGTCTCTAACTCACAGGTTTTAGCAGCGCTGAGGCGGGGGAGGAGCCAGCAGGGAGAGCGTGTCAGCTGATGGAAATGCCGAGGGTCAGGCGCTCCTGGGACTTGAAGTCCTGCGCCTGCCCTCGCTCGCAGCCCTGCACACACCGCCGCCCCAAAGATTAAACCTTAGCAGTTCTTGCCTCACTTCAGAACTTGTCCAGAGCGCAATTCTGACAGCGCAGTCCGGTGAATCCGCAGGCGATGCGGGACCCGCGAAGCGGGTTCCGCGAGGAGTTGAGAATAAAGGCTGAAGGAAGAGCGCTTCCGCTGTGCAGTGCTCGCAGTCCAACAATCCTTAGTAATAACAGGCAGGTGAGCAATCCAGCGAGAGTCTCTAACTCACAGGTTTTAGCAGCGCTGAGGCGGGGGAGGAGCCAGCAGGGAGAGCGTGCCAGCTGATGGAAATGCCGAGGGTCAGGCACTCCTGGGACTTGAAGTCCTGCGCCTGCCCTCGCTCGCAGCCCTGCACACACCGCCGCCCCAAAGATTAAACCTTAGCAGTTCTTGCCTCACTTCAGAACTTGTCCAGAGCGCAATTCGGACAGCGCAGTCCGGTGAATCCGCAGGCGATGTGGGACCCGCGAAGCGGGTTCCGCGAGGAGTTGAGAATGAAGGCTGAAGGAAGAGCGCTTCCGCTGTGCAGTGCTCGCAGTCCAACAATCCTTAGTAATAACAGGCAGGTGAGCAATCCAGCGAGAGTCTCTAACTCACAGGTTTTAGCAGCGCTGAGGCGGGGGAGGAGCCAGCAGGGAGAGCGTGTCAGCTGATGGAAATGCCGAGGGTCAGGCGCTCCTGGGTCTTGAAGTCCTGCGCCTGCCCTCGCTCGCAGCCCTGCACACACCGCCGCCCCAAAGATTAAACCTTAGCAGTTCTTGCCTCACTTCAGAACTTGTCCAGAGCGCAATTCTGACAGCGCAGTCCGGTGAATCCGCAGGCGATGCGGGACCCGCGAAGCGGGTTCCGCGAGGAGTTGAGAATAAAGGCTGAAGGAAGAGCGCTTCCGCTGTGCAGTGCTCGCAGTCCAACAATCCTTAGTAATAACAGGCAGGTGAGCAATCCAGCGAGAGTCTCTAACTCACAGGTTTTAGCAGCGCTGAGGCGGGGGAGGAGCCAGCAGGGAGAGCGTGTCAGCTGATGGAAATGCCGAGGGTCATGCGCTCCTGGGACTTGAAGTCCTGCGCCTGCCCTCGCTCGCAGCCCTGCACACACCGCCGCCCCAAAGATTAAACCGTAGCAGTTCTTGCCTCACTTCAGAACTTGTCCAGAGCGCAATTCTGACAGCGCAGTCCGGTGAATCCGCAGGCGATGCGGGACCCGCGAAGCGGGTTCCGCGAGGAGTTGAGAATAAAGGCTGAAGGAAGAGCGCTTCCGCTGTGCAGTGCTCGCAGTCCAACAATCCTTAGTAATAACAGGCAGGTGAGCAATCCAGCGAGAGTCTCTAACTCACAGGTTTTAGCAGCGCTGAGGCGGGGGAGGAGCCAGCCGGGAGAGCGTGTCAGCTGATGGAAATGCCGAGGGTCAGGCGCTCCTGGGACTTGAAGTCCTGCGCCTGCCCTCGCTCGCAGCCCTGCACACACCGCCGCCCCAAAGATTAAACCTTAGCAGTTCTTGCCTCACTTCAGAACTTGTCCAGAGCGCAATTCTGACAGCGCAGTCCGGTGAATCTGCAGGCGATGCGGGACCCGCGAAGCGGGTTCCACGAGGAGTTGAGAATAAAGGCTGAAGGAAGAGCGCTTCCGCTGTGCAGTGCTCGCAGTCCAACAATCCTTAGTAATAACAGGCAGGTGAGCAATCCAGCGAGAGTCTCTAACTCACAGGTTTTAGCAGCGCTGAGGCGGGGGAGGAGCCAGCAGGGAGAGCGTGTCAGCTGATGGAAATGCCGAGGGTCAGGCGCTCCTGGGTCTTGAAGTCCTGCGCCTGCCCTCGCTCGCAGCCCTGCACACACCGCCGCCCCAAAGATTAAACCTTAGCAGTTCTTGCCTCACTTCAGAACTTGTCCAGAGCGCAATTCTGACAGCGCAGTCCGGTGAATCCGCAGGCGATGCGGGACCCGCGAAGCGGGTTCCGCGAGGAGTTGAGAATAAAGGCTGAAGGAAGAGCGCTTCCGCTGTGCAGTGCTCGCAGTCCAACAATCCTTAGTAATAACAGGCAGGTGAGCAATCCAGCGAGAGTCTCTAACTCACAGGTTTTAGCAGCGCTGAGGCGGGGGAGGAGCCAGCAGGGAGAGCGTGTCAGCTGATGGAAATGCCGAGGGTCATGCGCTCCTGGGACTTGAAGTCCTGCGCCTGCCCTCGCTCGCAGCCCTGCACACACCGCCGCCCCAAAGATTAAACCGTAGCAGTTCTTGCCTCACTTCAGAACTTGTCCAGAGCGCAATTCTGACAGCGCAGTCCGGTGAATCCGCAGGCGATGCGGGACCCGCGAAGCGGGTTCCGCGAGGAGTTGAGAATAAAGGCTGAAGGAAGAGCGCTTCCGCTGTGCAGTGCTCGCAGTCCAACAATCCTTAGTAATAACAGGCAGGTGAGCAATCCAGCGAGAGTCTCTAACTCACAGGTTTTAGCAGCGCTGAGGCGGGGGAGGAGCCAGCAGGGAGAGCGTGTCAGCTGATGGAAATGCCGAGGGTCAGGCGCTCCTGGGACTTGAAGTCCTGCGCCTGCCCTCGCTCGCAGCCCTGCACACACCGCCGCCCCAAAGATTAAACCTTAGCAGTTCTTGCCTCACTTCAGAACTTGTCCAGAGCGCAATTCTGACAGCGCAGTCCGGTGAATCTGCAGGCGATGCGGGACCTGCGAAGCGGGTTCCGCGAGGAGTTGAGAATAAAGGCTGAAGGAAGAGCGCTTCCGCTGTGCAGTGCTCGCAGTCCAACAATCCTTAGTAATAACAGGCAGGTGAGCAATCCAGCGAGAGTCTCTAACTCACAGGTTTTAGCAGCGCTGAGGCGGGGGAGGAGCCAGCAGGGAGAGCGTGTCAGCTGATGGAAATGCCGAGGGTCAGGCGCTCCTGGGACTTGAAGTCCTGCGCCTGCCCTCGCTCGCAGCCCTGCACACACCGCCGCCCCAAAGATTAAACCTTAGCAGTTCTTGCCTCACTTCAGAACTTGTCCAGAGCGCAATTCTGACAGCGCAGTCCGGTGAATCCGCAGGCGATGCGGGACCCGCGAAGCGGGTTCCGCGAGGAGTTGAGAATAAAGGCTGAAGGAAGAGCGCTTCCGCTGTGCAGTGCTCGCAGTCCAACAATCCTTAGTAATAACAGGCAGGTGAGCAATCCAGCGAGAGTCTCTAACTCACAGGTTTTAGCAGCGCTGAGGCGGGGGAGGAGCCAGCAGGGAGAGCGTGCCAGCTGATGGAAATGCCGAGGGTCAGGCACTCCTGGGACTTGAAGTCCTGCGCCTGCCCTCGCTCGCAGCCCTGCACACACCGCCGCCCCAAAGATTAAACCTTAGCAGTTCTTGCCTCACTTCAGAACTTGTCCAGAGCGCAATTCTGACAGCGCAGTCCGGTGAATCCGCAGGCGATGTGGGACCCGCGAAGCGGGTTCCGCGAGGAGTTGAGAATAAAGGCTGAAGGAAGAGCGCTTCCGCTGTGCAGTGCTCGCAGTCCAACAATCCTTAGTAATAACAGGCAGGTGAGCAATCCAGCGAGAGTCTCTAACTCACAGGTTTTAGCAGCGCTGAGGCGGGGGAGGAGCCAGCAGGGAGAGTGTGTCAGCTGATGGAAATGCCGAGGGTCAGGCGCTCCTGGGACTTGAAGTCCTGCGCCTGCCCTCGCTCGCAGCCCTGCACACACCGTCGCCCCAAAGATTAAACCTTAGCAGTTCTTGCCTCACTTCAGAACTTGTCCAGAGCGCAATTCTGACAGCGCAGTCCGGTGAATCCGCAGGCGATGCGGGACCCGCGAAGCGGGTTCCGCGAGGAGTTGAGAATAAAGGCTGAAGGAAGAGCGCTTCCGCTGTGCAGTGCTCGCAGTCCAACAATCCTTAGTAATAACAGGCAGGTGAGCAATCCAGCGAGAGTCTCTAACTCACAGGTTTTAGCAGCGCTGAGGCGGGGGAGGAGCCAGCAGGGAGAGCGTGTCAGCTGATGGAAATGCCGAGGGTCAGGCGCTCCTGGGACTTGAAGTCCTGCGCCTGCCCTCGCTCGCAGCCCTGCACACACCGCCGCCCCAAAGATTAAACCTTAGCAGTTCTTGCCTCCCTTCAGAACTTGTCCAGAGCGCAATTCTGACAGCGCAGTCCGGTGAATCCGCAGGCGATGCGGGACCCGCGAAGCGGGTTCCGCGAAGAGTTGAGAATAAAGGCTGAAGGAAGAGCGCTTCCGCTGTGCAGTGCTCGCAGTCCAACAATCCTTAGTAATAACAGGCAGGCGCTATAGTCTTTTCTCTATTGTCTTTTCATGATGACATCTCCCTTCATGATAGATGGACTAGTTGCTATGCTGACTGTACTATGCATTTTTCTGCTTGTTGTGGCATGTATGCTGCATGTTAGGGCACGTTAGTTAAAATAAATATTTTAAACTGTTCCATGTCTCTGTTAGATCTTATTGTGGACAAGTACAAGAGTGCCTGCGAAAGGTTGTGCCTCATTACCGTGATTCTTGAGAGATATGGGAGTGTTGTGTTCTGGGGTGTCTAATCATTTGTTTCTCCATGAGTGAGTCGGAGGGCAAATGAGACACTATGGCTAGTCAGTCCTGGGCTCGTGGGTACTAAGGTGGTAGGAAGACCCAGTCCCTACACACCAAGGTCCCATATTCCTGTGCATAGTTCTGTATTTCTGCAGAATCCCTGCCACATGGCGCCACCAACATTTGGTCTGGTATTTATTCACGAGACCCCTGAGTATTTCTTGTGCTCGCCAACAATCCCCTCTCACCGGTTTCTGGAGACGTCTGTGGTGTGAGGGCTTAGCCTCCTATATTTGTATTTTATAGGTCTGTCAAGCTTGAAGTTTAAAATGCTTTTTACTCTCTCAACCCGGTTTTGCGCTTCCGTTCTTTCAGTTTATCCTTTTCCATTTTTATTATGGCAGTCGCTATTGCGGCACCTAACCACGCAGTGGTCACGGCATTCTTGAATCAACTTGGAGTTCCCAATGCAGGGCTAACATTATTTCTGTTGTTGAGGCGGGCGCAGCTCACTACTTTTAGGTCTTTTACTCTTGGGTTACATTTCCGGCAGTGGATGGGAATGATAATTTGTTTCATGAATATACAGCAGCCGCAGTACCGCAGGCTTTTTGCCCTTATGCATTGCTTGAAGTTCCGTTGACGGACTTGGAGCATACCATCTTGTTTAATAGTGCCCTTCCTCACCCTGTTTCTGTGGTCTGTTGAGGCCCCTTATCAGTCGATGGAGCTACTTGGCCAATTTTGGCAGGTTTTGCACTGCATCCAAATTATCTTAATATTACACTCACTGAGCTACATCAGTTACATACAACGCTGATTCATATACACAGAAGTCTGATTCAGTTTATGTCGCGTGCGATTCAAGTGGCTCCGGCAGGACATGGTGGTGGTCTTGTTATTAGTCCGTCATGATTAATTCAGTGATGGGCAAACATCCTCAAAACCGTGATGACTTTCCATTTTGGCTTGCACAACAATTTGAACAACTTGAAGCTGTCTTTCCACATACTACTCCTGTAGAAAAACACAGGATCCTCATAATGAGTTGACCGAGTGGTTTTATTCCTGCTTTAGGTGACGGCATTACCTGAGGGATGGTGTTTGTGTCCAGCCCTGGATTTGGGGATGAAGTTAGTGGGAATGTTCCCTATTGTCTCCGATATGACTCTGACCAACATTAATGGTGAGGCAGTTTGCTTGCAGGTACACCAACGCCTAGCGGCGGTGGCCGATGTGGGTCAGCAACGGCAGTTACCGATTATCATAGCAGATGTAGTTACATCTTTAGGTTGGAATAGCTTAGGATTGACGTAATTGGAATACCAGGGTGTGATTGAACCCTGTGTTTCATCGATGTATAATCCTCTTTATTCCGATATTGACACCGAACTGTTCATATCGCATACTTTTAGATTACGGACATTTAAACAGTCACGTTCGTACCTTTGCAGTCCAGAACACACATAGCTCTGCGTTAGTGAATAACATTGTTTGCAAAAAGAACAAAAACATTTTGGATATTGCCAACAGTTTTTACTGCCACTCTTTGGCTCCTGAGAGCCGTGATTTGACCACATTCAGTGCGTTGGGCAATCAGCAATGATATGCGAGATTACCTATGAGACGTAAGAATAGCCCTAGTGTGTTTGCGGCACGCATAGTGTCCCTTTTGCATGAGATCGACCCTGATACCTTCTCATACGTCGATGACATATACTTGACGGATGATGAATTAGAGCTGCATCTCTTGCATGTGGACCACATTATCGCACATTTTGCAAACTCTGGCTGCAAATTAAATTTTACTAAGTCTCACACCGCCTTCTTGGCGGTTCTTTTTCTTGGCAAAAAATCAACAATGAAGGTAGGAGGTTAGCCCCCCACTTTCTGGAGAAATGTGCTCAATTGCAACCTCCATCTACACTTAAAAAATTGCAATCTTTGCTGTTTTTTTTATTTAGGGAGGACATACATTCCTGATTATGCTCAGTGTATCAAACCGGTGTACTCATTGATACAACCTTCTTTGGAACATCCCACAATTCTTCGGTCTCTGCAGTCTGATCTGCTTGCGACCAACTTCTTTTTAACACAAGACAATTCTATAAATTTGGTGAAAAGAATTGTACCTGGGGCGTAAGGCTTTACTTACTTGACGTTCGATGAAGGGGACACCGTCCCTATTGCTTATAAATCGCATTTGTATACTACATCTGTGATGCGTTTCTCTTCTACAGAAATTCTTTTGACAGCAGTACAGATGACGATTCTGAAAGAACACTCTCTGGCTCAGGGTAAACGCATTTTCATGGTTTAATCGGTTCCTGCTTTAGAAGCAGTTACAAAGGCTAGTGTCCTGAATTCAAAAGCCTTGCATCCTCGTTGGCTACAATGGGCTACTTCTTTGACTTCGGCTGATGTCAACTTTATCTTTGATCCTTCTTTACAGATGCCGGAGTTTTTGCAGTATGAACATGTTCATTCAGCTTCTTTATCAATACTCCCTCTTGATCAGTACAAATGCATTATTTAAACTGATGGAGCAGCACAGCCCGCCGTTGGTTCTAAACATGCTTATACAGCAGCCTGCGCAATTGTGGTAGGAAACATTGTTGATGGTGATTTTAAATCCTCTTTGGTGCACACACAGTCTCTTGGTGATTACACGGCTCAATTGGTGGAGCTACCTGCTTGGGTTTTAGCTCTTGAGTTTGCTGACCCTGAGGTTCCAACACTTTTAGTGTGCGATTCGTTTTACTGTGTACAATCCTTCAATGACAACTTATTCTTCTAGACACAAAATGATTTTCGTGATTCTGAAGGTAGCTCCATTAAGCATAAAACACTTTGGGTTACAGTGGCTGCTCTTAAGGAGCGCTTTCCACCCAGACATATTATCCATACTTTGGGGCCATCAACGTGTGGGAGCACATGCTGGTGGTAATTGAATAGACACAGAATTGATGGACGGAATGCAGAACAAATTAAAACATTCACCCCCAGTCAAGAGATCTGTGCCTCATGGGAACAGTCCAGCCTGAACTGCCAAGCCAGGTCCTCCCTGGACCGGAAACAAGCATCCTAGAACCGGTTTCGGGGTTTCACCCCTCTTCAGCCAGGATAGCTTGATTCCAGTGGCACAGTGAGCCCAGGACACACATTTAGGCATACCTGGCACACTTAGGGCAAGAAAGCAAAAGATACAGATTTGATGGACGGAATGCAGAACAATTCAAAACATTCAACCCCAGTCAAGAGATCTGGGTTAAATCCATCATTCTTTTTCTCATCATGCAACCCCGGTTTAGACCTGGCCATATGCAAATCAGTCTTGACCCTGTGCCTCATGGGAACAGTCCAGCATGAACTGCCAAGCCAGGTCCTCCCTGGGCCGGAAACAAACATCCTAGGACCGGATCTGGGTTTCACCCCTCTTCAACCAGGATAGCTTGATTCCAGTGACACAGGGCCCGATTCACAGAACTAACTTAAGACTAAATCCTAAACTTACTACTGTTGGTATTCACAGAATGCACTTACTACTTTTGGTATTCAAATAATGGATTTACGACTACTAACTTCCGGCTCGGGGGCGGAGCTTCAGGCTTGTAGGCGGAGCTTGTGACCCAGAGGCGGAGCTTCCAGCCCAGAGGCGGAGCTTGCGTCCCAGAGGTGGAGATTTCAGCCATAGCTAAATCCCCACCTCCGAGCCGGAAGCTCTGCCTCTGGGCTGCAAGCTCCGCCTCCGGGCTGCAAGCTCCACCTCCAAGCCGGATGCTCCTCCCCCGGGCCAGAATTTACGGCCAGAGTGCTGACGTAAAGTTAGTAGTCGTAAATCCATTCTGTGAGTACCAAAAGTAGTAAGTGCATTCTGTGAATACCAAAAGTAGTATGTTTAGGATTTTGTCTTAAGTTAATTCTGTGAATCGGGCCCACAGTGAGCCCAGGACCCACATCTGTACATACCTGGCGCACTTAGAGCGGGAAAGTAAAAGACACACAATTTATTGGACGGAATGCAGAAAAAATCAAAACATTCACCTCCAGTCGAGAGATCTGGGATAAATCCATCATTCTTTTGCTCACCATGCCACCCCAGTTTAGACCTGGCCATAGGCAAATCAGTCTTGACCCTGTGCCTCATGGGAACAGTCCAGCCTGAACTGCCAAGGCAGCTCCCCCCTGGACCGGAAACAAGCATCCTAGGACCGGTTTCACCCCTCTTCAGCCAGGATAGCTTGATTCCAGTGACACAGTGAGCCCAGGACACACGTCTGGGCATATCTGGCGCACTTAGGGCGAGAAAGTAAAAGACACACAATTGATGGACGGAATGCAGAACACATCAAAACATTCACCCCCAGTCAAGAGATCTGGGTTAAATCCATCATTCTTTTTCTCATCATGCAACCCCGGTTTAGACCTGGCCATATGCAAATCAGTCTTGACCCTGTGCCTCATGGGAACAGTCCAGCATGAACTGCCAAGCCAGGTCCTCCCTGGGCCGGAAACAAACATCCTAGGACCGGATCTGGGTTTTACCCCTCTTCAACCAGGATAGCTTGATTCCAGTGACACAGGGCCCGATTCACAGAACTAACTTAAGACTAAATCCTAAACTTACTACTGTTGGTATTCACAGAATGCACTTACTACTTTTGGTATTCAAATAATGGATTTACGACTACTAACTTCCGGCTCGGGGGCGGAGCTTCAGGCTTGTAGGCGGAGCTTGTGGCCCAGAGGCGGAGCTTCCAGCCCAGAGGCGGAGCTTGCGTCCCAGAGGTGGAGATTTCAGCCATAGCTAAATCCCCACCTACGAGCCGGAAGCTCTGCCTCTGGGCTGCAAGCTCCGCCTCCGGGCTGCAAGCTCCACCTCCAAGCCGGATGCTCCTCCCCCGGGCCAGAATTTACGGCCAGAGTGCTGACGTAAAGTTAGTAGTCGTAAATCCATTCTGTGAGTACCAAAAGTAGTAAGTGCATTCTGTGAATACCAAAAGTAGTATGTTTAGGATTTTGTCTTAAGTTAATTCTGTGAATCGGGCCCACAGTGAGCCCAGGACCCACATCTGTACATACCTGGCGCACTTAGAGCGGGAAAGTAAAAGACACGCAATTTATTGGACGGAATGCAGAAAAAATCAAAACATTCACCTCCAGTCGAGAGATCTGGGATAAATCCATAATTCTTTTGCTCACCATGCCACCCCAGTTTAGACCTGGCCATAGGCAAATCAGTCTTGACCCTGTGCCTCATGGGAACAGTCCAGCCTGAACTGCCAAGCCAGCTCCCCCCTGGACCGGAAACAAGCATCCTAGGACCGGTTTCACCCCTCTTCTGCCAGGATAGCTTGATTCCAGTGACACAGTGAGCCCAGGACACACGTCTGGGCATATCTGGCGCACTTATGGCGAGAAAGTAAAAGACACACAATTGATGGACGGAATGCAGAACAAATCAAAACATTCACCCCCAGTCAAGAGATCTGGGTTAAATCCATCATTCTTTTTCTCACCATGCAACCCCGGTTTAGACCTGGCCATATGCAAATCAGTCTTGACCCTGTGCCTCATGGGAACAGTCCAGCCTGAACTGCCAAGCCAGGTCCTCCCAGGACCGGAAACAAGCATCCTAGGACCTGTTTCAGGGTTTAACCCCTCTTCAGCCAGGATAGCTTGATTCCAGTAGCACAGTGAGCCCAGGACCCACGTCTGGACATATCTGGCACACTTAGGGTGGGAAAGCAAAAGGCACACAATTGATGGACAGAATGCAGAATAAATCAAAACATTCACCTCCAGTCAAGAGATCTGGGATAAACCCATAATTATTTTGCTCACCATGCAACCCTGGTTTAGACTTGGCCATATGCAAATCAGTCTTGACCCTGTGCTTCATGGGAACAGTCCAGCCTGAACTGCCAAGCCAGGTCCTCTTCCCTGGACTGGAAACAAGCATCCTAGGACCAGTTTCGGGGTTTCACCCCTCATCAGCCAGGATAGCTTGATTCCAGTGGCACATTGAGCCCAGGACCCACGTTGGTAATTCAATGGCTGAGGGGGCAGCCAAATCTGCAGTAGCCACTTGTTCAGTAGCAGCAGTCATTACGTCTTTGACTAAAATTGATGATGGTATTTTGGTGGCTATAGCTGAGACGAAGGAGGGAACAGAGTTTCCCCAAGGTTTCCCTTCATGCTATACATATCACTTGTCTTCCGATCAAGTCTCATTTGCAACTATTCTGTCAGTTGGGGAGCGACTGATTCCCAACGAGGACCGCAGACTTTCTTTGATCATTGCCGCTCATGAAGGCGTGACTTCTGCCCATGCCGGAGTAACTGCGACAATTTCACTTTTACAGCAACGTTTCTGGTGGCTTGGTTGACATAAACAGGCACGTAAATATGTTCTTTCTTGTGATATTTGTCAACAAATTAGGCCTTCTACTGTTATACGTCCACCCTACAGTCAACTTTACATCTCTAAGAAGCAGCCATTTGGTTGCATTTATCTTGATCACTGCTGTCCTTTGACGTCTGATACTGCTTTTAAACACATCTTGGTTGCAGTGGATTTGTGCACTCGATTCCTTTGGGTTTGGCCGCAACGCAATGCTGACACTCAAACTGTTATAAAAGATTTGCGTGTCTTTGTTGGGACATTTTCCTGTTGCACCTTCCATTCTGAACAAGGTCCTGTGTTTGCCTCTAAGGCTTACCGGGATGCAATTAAGTCCCTGGGGGTGTAGGTGAAATTCTTGTGTCCTTATCAGCCTTTTTTTGTCCTTTTTCGAGTTTTATATAGCGTAAACTAGACCGGAGGATTTCAGGTATCAACGAGCTTTACAAGAGCAGCGGTTTCATTACAGATGGACACATTCATTTATTTTTATTAGGCACAGGGAGATTATGTAATTTGCCTAGAACCACTGGATGTTGAGAGTGGTTGCCGAAACTTAAACCCGGCTCCCCAGCTTCAAGGTCAAACGCTCTAGCCGTAAGGCCACATCCTCTCCCCAATTTATAGCAAGCCACACATCAACATCCAAAGCCCAACGGAAATCATTTAAACTCTAGGATATCAAATTTAACTGTGGGTTAAAAAGAAGTTAATGTCATCAAACATTCCCCAAGCGCATGTTGCATGCGAAGCGAAATCAAGGAACGTGCACTTAGCTTCTCCGTGTTCTGCACTCTGTTTTGAAGCAATTCCTTCACGGGAGCCGGCTCGAAGGAGTTCTCCGCTATTTCAGAAGATCTCCGCGAAAGGCGATGACGCAGCGGGAGGCTTGTTCGTAGGGGAAGTCCTCACTCTGCCATTGCGACGAAAGGAAATGAAAGCCAAGCAATAAGTGTTGTGGGGCATGGCTATTTATGGCCAATTGTTGTGCGTAGGCGGGCATGTTGTAGCAACATGTCTAGCAACGTTGCTTCACCACGAGATTAGCTGCAGCATGCCGCAGTCTCGTGTGTTGCCCTGGGAACCGGGAACAAAGCTGATGCGTGTTTTTCTTTAGCGTGTACCGGTTCTTTTTAAAATAGAACATTCTCTTACGACTGCCATTTGGAGTTTACAAAGTATTTGGCAGCTTGAATTGGCCTAAGAAATGGATGCCCCCAATGTTAAGGAGCAATGGCAAAGTTAGTTGGTCTAACATACAAGCATTGGTAAAAGCAAACATTCTTTTAAACATACATTGCAACATGGTTAATGTAGAAACCATGGGGATGTCGACAGATGACACAAGCCACCATGGACCCTGTGTGATGTGTCTTCCTGACACTCATGGGTGTCATAATATCTTGGGTGCCTATAACCTGGTACTAGGGACTTATAAGGGTACCCCAGTATCCAATGTGGGGTGTACTTAAGTACTGAACATGACAATTTAGGGAGAAAGCAGATAACATGGGGTCCTGATTAGCAGGATCGCAGTCAGACTAAGATATAGCTTAGCACCAGGAAAAAAGTGGGGGTAACCTTAGAAGCAGATCCTACTTTCCTACAGTAAACTATTAAATTTTACTAATAATACATAGGTCAAGCCCACTCCAATTTATACAACAGTAGACATACTGTTGAACACAGGGGAGGTAAAATGTACTAGTCCCACTCCATGCAGTGCAACAGTAGAGAAAGTGTTGGATTGCAGAGGGGTAAAATTTACAATTCCCACTCCACTTAGTGCAACTGTAAAGAAAGTGTTGGATTAGGGAGGGGTAAAAGTTACTATTCCCACTCCACTCAGTACAGCTTTAGGGAAAGTATTGAATTGCAGAGGGGTGAAATTTACTATTCCCACTCCAGTCAGTGTAACAGTATGAAAAGTGTTGGTTTGTGGAGGGATAAAATGTACTATAACCACTCCAGTCACTAATTCACTTCAACAAAATAAAATAATTTCAGAAACAGACTAAATAACAAAATAAATGTACATTTAAAAACTATATATTTTTCAAATAATGAAATATTTATTACAATGTTTAATACATATAAATTACTACAAATATTATTATAATTAAGATACACTATTTATTTCTCTGACCAGGTCCCCAATCTTCGGACCAAGGCAGATTTTGCTGGCATAACCATCACTTCCCCAGTGTTCGTGTGTTTTACTTAGCCGTTCCTTTATAAACGCGAAATTCATTGAGTTCCTGTAAAACAGGCAAACGTTCATTGTTGTCAAATAGTGTTTCAGCCACCACTGTACTGACACTATCGAGGTCCGGTACCTACATTCTCACACCAAACAGGAGTTCATAAGGAATACAACCCCCCTAGGGATTTTACTTGGCATGTTGTTAAGTGCCCTCTGAACAACATTGCTTTTGAGGACTGCTTTAGTCATGGTTTTTCCTCTCAACTACCGAATTTTCCTCAGGATGGTAAGGGAGGAGTACTGCAAGGCCACACCCAAACCTCCTATGGCTTCTTTGTAAGCCAGAGAGCTAAAGGCCAGACTATAGTCGCAATGTAGTGTGCTATTGAGTATGTTCCAATGAAGACTCACAAATCCTTTATTACAGTTTGAGCATCAGCTGAGCGCTGTGGCCAAACCCACAGGAATCTGGATCATGAATTCACTGCCACCAAGATGTACTTGTAAGCCCCATCTGATTGCAAGGCACCGCAGGGATCCCAATACACACATGCCAAGGGCTTGTCTTAAATCAAACGAGATGTCTTTGCTGGACGTGCCAAGGTGGAGCCCTTCATCTGCTGGCAGATGTTGCATTTAAGGACAAAATCCTTGGTCTGTTTTGATAGACCTGGCCACCAATAGCGGTACTTCAGTAATTAAACTGTACCAATAATCCCTGCATGAGCGAACCCAGACCCTACTAGTGTGCTCACTGACTGGTTTTAGCCAGCCTGCCGCCACAGACGAGTTTCTGACCCCTTGGGTGTGGGCCTTTGCTCTCAGGTGTCAGAAACAAATCCTGCCCGGGTAGATGATTTTTTACACCCCCTCCCACAGAATGACCTACAGATTAGCATTCCAAGGCAGGTCCAAGAGACAACCGCCTTTGGTATGCCAATCTGGATTCCCTCACAGGAGAGGATGCTGACCGCCTTTGACCAGGGCCCATTTGGCACTTGAGCAAGGCAGGAAAATTAGTAGTCAGATAGGCGTGTTCACCTCCAGGCTAGTACCATCCTTCAGGGGGACTACCTGAAATGATCACAACCTTTCAGAGTCTGCCATCTTTGTGATGGCCAACTGAAGAACTCGTGAAAGTAGTGATATTGGGGGTGTAGGACCCCAGGGGTCAATAGCTGAATGGCTATTACCCTAGACTCCGCTAACGCCCCTAAATCTAGTATTTATGGGAGACTCTGGCATCAGGAGATCAGATCCTGCCGACCTAAAAGAAGACGGACAGACGTGAAGACTCGCAAGAAACAAGAACAGAAGATCCAGCAACTGACTTAGCGGCCACCCTGCTGACCTGTCTGTTATTAGACAGTTGCACCGAAACACAACTTGTCCTGCAGCTGCGATGTCTCCAAACCCTGGGAGAACTGCCAGCACTTCGGCCAAGAACTAGAAACTCCTGTGGAACAGCAGAGCTGCTCCCCTGCACCTTGTAGGTACCAAGAAAGAACTGTAAGGCTCCAAGACCGTGAAAACCCGACATTGGAAAGCATTGCTATACCTGAGCCACCTAGCACCTGGGTGAAGTAGGCCGACAGTGCCAACCCAGTCACCAGACCCGATGCCCAACTTGAGTTTCACCTCTGTGGACATATCAATGCCACTTGTGGCCTCTGCTTGCAGGCCCCCTCTACCACGACGCTCCCTGTGGCAAAACCTGATGCCTAAAGACACTTCTGCACCCGTTACCCGTGGCCCAAGGAGACGAGGACTGAAGGCTTCTCCGTGTCCCGCAGCATTGTGTGGCCTGAGCCCCCCTGTTGGTTTAGCCCGTCTGGCCTCCCAATCCAAACCTGCAGTCTCCTTTCATGCAGACTGATCCCCATAGACTAACATTGGGCACCGGACGCTGTATTTTGCCACTGCACCCTGCTGCCCGAGGGCCACTGGAGGTGACCTGCTGGCGCTGCCTTGGACCTTGCCCCATACTTACCTTAAGTCCTAGAGATTGGTCTCGTAAGTATCATTACTCTACTGTATCCCATACTTGTTTTTCCTCCCGTAAGATAACATTGCAGCTTCTGAAAATGGACGAAGTGTTGACTTTTTAAAATTGAAAGAATTTCTATCTCGAAACGTACTTACCTGATCATATTGATTCTGTCACTTACATATATATAAATGTATTTGTTATTTTTATAAATTGGGGGATCTCGTTATTGAGTTGTGTGTATCGTTTCTTTATTGTATGTGTATTTTACAGATGTCTAACACTGATCTCTGATAAGCCTAAGGCTGCTCGGCCTCACTACCCCCTAGAAGAGTATCTTGGGATTGCTAGAGCAAATCCTGTCCACTTATAGGAATATGTGGACTCTTTGTACAGTATACCTCTTTTTGGTGTACTATATACAGATCCAGCTTCCGACACTCCTCTTAAGCACCTACCTCTGCACATTCCCTGTTTACTCCTCATTAGCATCTACCTGTGTTTCTCCTCTGTTTGTACCTCATAGGTACCTGCGTGTGCACCTCTTCTGTTTGTACCTCATAAGCAGCTACCTGTGCACCTCTGTTTACTCCTCATAAGAACCTACCTATACACCTCCGTTATTTACATCTTATAACCACCTACTTGTGCACTGCCTGTCTTTGTGCCTCACAAGCAGCTACCTGTGCGCCTCCTCTCTTTATACCTCATAAGCACTTACCTGTGCTCCGCCTCTGTTTAAACCTCATAATCACCTACATGTTTACCACCTTTACTTATATATCGTAATTACCTAAATATTCGACTCCTTAGTTTATACCTCATAAGCACCTACCTGTGCACCTCCTCCGTCTATAGCTCATAAGCACCTACCTGTGCACGTCATATGTTTGTACCTTGTGAGCTTCTGCAATGAAGCTTGTAATCCTACACAGACAGCAACGGGCGCATGATTATCAGGCAATTATCTGGCATCTGCTGTGTGAATGCATCAAGTATGTTCCCCTGATTCAGCTAAAAAATAACCTGTTAAATGAGTACACAGACATTGTGAGCGGGTAATAACAGGGAGCAAGTTAAACCGAGATGTAAGAAATGCCTTAGGTTAGAAATGCTATATTCAGCTGCAGATGACGGATACCTCCTCGCGCGCTGCCAAAACCCCGTCCGGCCAAAGAGTAGCCTACTCGGCACAAAAGAGACAACACTAAGTCAGATACCCCTGAAAGGAAGAAAAAAAAGATGAATATGCAGACATCTGCTGGCTGCACTGATATGTCAGATAAATTATTGGTTGTCATAAAGTCTCAATAATAAGGACTAATTACCTGTTATGATTGAATATTAACTTATAGATCAGTGTTTGTTTGCTTTATCTGCGCTTACAATGTAAGGGTCGGGCATTACAATGAACCACTTGTGGTTTTACAGCAAGAGCTGTGGAAGGAGCTGCGGCTTGAAATGCAACAAGGTCTGAACTTTAGATACTTTAGGAGAACTAAAGAATCTCTTGTGTATGTATTGTGTGCGGCCAGAACCAGGCCCTGCAAGTTGAACTAGTTTTAGAGAGATGGACGGATGTTACTGCAATAAAAATATCTACCTCATCACATGATAATGTTCCAATCTTTCAGATTAGAAGAAACCAGAAATTCTTGAACCAACCCCGGCGTGGGCTGAGATGGTGGCAGTGATTACTTAATGAACAGCAAGGTAAAGACAAGAGTTAGTACTTGAGCTGATATATTGTGAACAGGAAAGCACTGAAGTATGTGAATGCAGTTACCTTTCTTATGTACCTCCAGAGGAGTCAACTTTGTTGTACACTTCCTGAAACTAAATAAACAACCGTACACCCTAATCTCTCTTTTTCCACAATCTGTTGTTTAAATGAAATATTGTCCACGTGCATCTAACTAAAGCTTTACCTCTAGCACGTGGTGCTCCGTGAGTGCCCTTTCTATACTAAGTTACTCTGTGAGCACTGGTAATTCACCTCCTTTTCAGAAGTTAATAAGATGTGACATGTTCAACAGATTGTTTGCTTAAATATCTGTGTATGGTGAAATAATCCTTGCTAAATTTCAAAGATGGTGAAGTTGAGATGTCATTAAAAGCCAGTTAAATATTGTGTATTCATATTGTGTTACATTTGCATTTCGTAATTTTAAATCTCTTTACATCCAACAGAACACCAGCTTTGAAAGCATGACTGGCTTTTGAATAACAGCTATTGTTCTGTAAATCTACAAATAATGGTCAGAAATAATGAACTACAGTATTCAGGAAAACATCAGCACAGTCAGAGACGGACAGACCTGAACATAAACTGACAGATTCCGGAAGAGGCTGTGATGGATAATTCAGTGGAAGTAAGAGTCTGAGCTGTGCACCTCCACGTCACAGGACTGAGGAAATGACCTCTAGAAAAGTAAGGCACAACACCACCTTCAGCTGTGATCATGGGATCGGTATAACGTGGTTACAGCAGTGAGTTGATTCCTAAAATGATAACAGACCATCATTCAATGCTCTAGGTGTATTGTAAACTCTTCCTGGCTATACCACAGCAACCAGTGTAGAGCACAACAGAGTGGAGACAAACAACTAAAGTGTTAAAGAAAGAGGAGTCCTGCTGTCTAACATTTAGAGCACTGTCCCTATTAAACCAACGGGAAGGATTTATTTTTACCCACAAGTGTCAAAACCTGTTATCCAATCCAAAGACAATATCTCTTGCAAGGAAGCCTGTCTAATATTATGCGTGTGGCAAGTGTTTAGTGGCCATTGTACTTTATTTTTAAATTGGAAATCAAATGTTGTAAATGCCAACAAATGCAGGAAATGTGGGAATAATACAAGTGCTTTATCAACCATGCTGGCCCTTCAGGAAACACAGTCATGGGATGTAGACAAATATATACCCGACCCAGAGACACTAATCAAGAAGGAAGAATCATACACATGCAGCAAAAGCTTTAGTTTCTCATCCATATTTAAGTGCCATCGTCAAACACACACAGGCGAAGAGCTGTTCAGATGCAGTGAATGTGTAAAGAGCTTTAGGCTGTTATCAACCCTAAAAAGACATCAGCGAATGCACACAGGGGAAAAACCATTCGAGTGCAATGAATGTGTGAAGAGTTTTAGTCAGTTATCAGATCTCCAAAGACATCAGCGAACGCATACAGGGGAAAAGCCATACCACTGCAGTGAATGTTTGAAGAGTTTTAGTCAGTTATCACATCTCTACAGACATCAGAAAACACACACAGGAGAAAAAACATACAACTGCAGCGAATGTGAGAAGAGTTTTAGTTGGTTATCACACCTCCAAGTACATCTGCGAACACACACTGGGGAAAAGCCATTCAGGTGCAGTGAATGTGTGAAGAGTTTTAGGCTGTTATCAGATCTCCAAAGACATCAGCGAAAGCACACAGAGGGAAAGTCTTACCATTGCTGTGAATGCGTGAAAAGCTTTAGTCAGTTATCACACCTCTACAAACATCAGAAAACACACACAGGGGAAGAAACATACAACTGCAGCGAATCTGAGAAGGGCTTTAGTTGTTTATCACATCTCCAAGCACATCAGCAAAAACACACAGAAGAAAGGCCATTCAGATGCAGTGAGTGTGTGAAGAGGTTTAGGCTGTTATCAACCCTGAAAAGACATCAGCGAACACACACAGAGGAAAAACCATTCAAGTGCAATGAATGTGTGAAGAGCTTTAGTCAGGTATCAGATCTCCAAAGACATCAACGAATGCACACAGGGGAAAAACCATACCAGTGCAATGAATGTTTGAAGTGCTTTAGTCAGTTATCACACCTCTACAGACATCAGAAAACACACACAGGGGAAAAAACATACAACTGCAGCGAATGTGAGAAAAGCTTTAGATGGTTATCACACCTCCAAACACATCAGCGATCACACACTGGGGAAAAGCCTTTCGGGTGTAGTAAATGTGTGAAGAGGTTTAGTCGATCGCCAGACCTACAAAGACATCAGCGAACACACTCTGAGGAAAAACCATACCGTTGCAGTGAATGTGGGAAGAGCTTTAGGCAGTTATCAATCCTACACGGACATCAGCGAACACACACTGGGGAAAAACCATACCATTGCAGTGAATGTGTGAAGAGCTTTAGTCAGTTATCAATCCTACGCGTACATCAGCGAACACACACTGGGGAAAAACCATACCATTGCAGTGAATGTATGAAAAGCTTTAGCCAGTTATCAGCCCTCCAAGTACATCGGCAAACACACACAGGGGAAAAACCATACCACTGCAGTGAATGTGAAAAGAGTTTTGGTCAATTATCAATCTTACAAAGACATCAGCGAACACACACAGGGGAAAACCATACCACTGCAATGAATGTGTGAAGAGTTTTAGTCAACTATCAATCCTTCAAGTACATCAGCGAACACACACAGGGTTAAAACCATACCACTGCAGTGAATGTGTGAAGAGCTTTAGACAGTTATCACAGCTCCAAAGACATCAGCGAACACACACAGGGGAAAAGCCATACCATTGCAGCGAATGTGTCAAGAGCTTTAGTCGGTTATCACACCTTCAAGCACATCAGCTAACACACACAGGGTTAAAACCATACCATTGCAGTAAATGTGAAAAAAGCTTTAGTTGGTTATTACACCTCTACAGACATCAGCGAACACACACAGGGGAAAAACCATTCAAGTGCAGTGAATGTGTGAAGTGCTTTAATCAATTATCAGACCTACAAAGACATCAACGAACACACACAGGGGAAAAACCATTCAAGTGCAGTGAATGTTTGAAGAGCTTTAGTCAGTTATCAGACCTACAAAGACATCAACGAACACACAGAGGGTAAAAATCATTCAAGTGAAGGGGATGTATGAAGAGCTTTAGTCACTTATCAGAGCAGCAAAGACATCACCAAACACACACGGGAAAAGCTATTCAAATGAAGGGAATGTGCAAAATTCTTTACTCAATTATATGAGCTACAAAAACATCATTGAACATACACAAGGGAAAAAACCATACGACTGCAGTGTATGTGTGAAGAGCTTTAGTTGGTTATCACACCCCCAAAGGCATCAAAAAACACACACATGGGATAAAAAATGCAACTCTAGTTAATGTGTGAAGAGCTTTTGTCAATGACCAGCCCTACAGGGATATCTGACAACACACACATGGGAAAACCATACAATTGCAGTAAATGTATGAGAGCTTTAGTTGGTTATTATACCTCCTAAGACATCGGCAAACTAACACAGGGTTAAAATCATACCATTGCAGTAAATGTGTGAAGAGCTTTAGTCAATCTTCAGAGTTCAAAAGACATCAGAAAACACACACCGGTGGAAACCATTCAAGTCCAGTTAGTAAGAGAAGAGCTTTAGTTGGTTACCAAGCCTACAAAGCCATCAGCAAAGTACAGAAGATGATAAAGTTACAATTATGTGGGGCATTCAAACGCCGGAGGATGTTAAGTAGAAGATAGACACCCCGACTAGCAGAATGGAAGCAACACAGATATTTGTGGAATAATTGTGTCTACTCAGTGATTGATCAATTCATTTCTCTACAGATAAGAAAAATGAAGTTGCAGGAAACACATTAAGACATTAGCAGAGTGCAGACCAAAGAAAATAAATAGTGTTGTTTTTTACTTTGGTAAAGTAGAGTTATAAAGAACAACATCCACACACACCTGTTCATGCTACTTTTAAAATCAACACTATGGACAGGGCTTGGACTAACGAGGGTATTTTCAGCTAACTTTAGGGATTAATTCTAAAACCTATAAACCCAACACACTCGAACTGATTTAACTGGCAGGCACTGGAGAATATTCATAGTTAATTGTGGGCTTTAGGTGCTTTGTGCAACATTGATGGTTCCACTGCTGCAGCCAGAGAACAGAGTCCAAAAACATGAGAAGTGAAAGTAGGACATTGTGATCTGTAACTCTCTGGGTTAATGCATGCAGTGCACATGTACCTCCCAAGACCTGACACGGGAGAAGTGACGCTCATTTCCATCATCACATGCATCTGTAAATGCACCCACCATAGGGGTATTTCCCCAGTGACATTCA
The DNA here is from genome assembly GCF_964263255.1 of Lissotriton vulgaris. Lineage (NCBI taxonomy): Eukaryota > Metazoa > Chordata > Amphibia > Caudata > Salamandridae > Lissotriton > Lissotriton vulgaris. Next base: position 87,598,701 of record NC_141685.1, on the reverse strand, counting down.
ACAGCTGGATCCTTGGGGGATTGGACCGCTCACCACTGACTATGTAAATAATTAATTGTTTGATTAATTGCATGTAAAAATATTTTATGAGTTTCTTATTTGCGGAGAATCATTTGAGCAAATCCTAACTGTTTCATGGATACAATTAGTGCTCGATGGCAAAATTATTGATATGAGAAAACGATGTTGAAATGTTTACTTCTAATGAGGTTTCTTAAGGTTTGACGGTTAAGTAAAGATTAAATATTGAGCACTAAATAATTCCAGCTCTTAGAAGCTAGAATCCACAAGTATCGACTCTCTGTTATGCAGTTCGTGCAACCTTGACACTGGGAAAGAAATCTGGATTCAGAAGGAAAGGAGCACAAATTATATTCAGGTTTGTGTTTACAAGCTAAAAGGAACCCTCATTTTATAAACTCTGCTGGTGAATGCACAAACTTAAAAAGCATATGCTGTCTCGTGAGCAAAGAGTGAAAGTTTTTGATGCATTTTAGACTTTCTTAGCCCACAAATAAGATAGACCATAGCATTCAGAATCATCAGAAATTTGCTTTTGTGTTGCTGGAGCCACCAAATACAGTGTTCTCATAACCCAGCCTTGTATAGACGAAGGAGATCACCGATAAAATATTCATGTCACAAGAAAGAAAAGGAACACCTTTAGTAGCCAAAGATGGTAGAAACTAATGCATTCCACTGAGTTCATTTTAACAAAGCGCCTAGTCCTTGCTGCTGTGCATCATCACAACCATCTTGTAGTGGTAATTTGGGATGAGGTCACTTCCAGAACTTGGAAAGGAAACTGTTACTTGCTGTTAAATACCAGACTGAGCACAGCACATCTATGCCACCAGAGTTCTGTCCGTCACTGCATGTTTTGCATTGAAGGTTTTGTGAACCAGTGAGAGTCAAGCGTCTAAAGAGAGATCTCACCTGATGGATGCTTCTACCTGACGCTTCCTCACTTATAGCATAATCCCAGGTGCCAGTCTGGATCAGGAATCTTCAAGGCTATCACATTGCCAGTAGTAGACTCTAGCATTGCATCAATAGCAAAAGCAGCATCCGATGACATCACCAAAGCATCCCAGCACAAGGTCATCAATTCCCTTTTACCTACTCCTACGGTGCTGGTCCAGCGCTTACTCTCTCAAAGAGTCTTATGTTTTCCCACAGGCATTTTCCAACAAGTGGAGTATTGTGTCTCCTCCCTAGAGATCAGGGTTCAAACCCTGTAGGGACTGGGAAGGACTTAGATCTACAACAGATCCCCTCTTCATCTGCCCCTAGTGCCTCGATTCAGACCACGACTACTGGTCTTGTTACTCCTGCCAGAGCAAGCACACGAAGGCCATCAAGGACCATGAGGCGAGGCGCTTCATACGCTGGGCCAGGGACGAAGAGCGCAGTTGACACTGCTTCCGATCACACTACAGGTCAAAATGGAAAATTTCAAGAGACAAACTCTAGCTCTAATGTAACCGGCATTGAAACCAGTAGACTGTACGGTGCCAATCAACCACATCCTGGCCCTGCATTTGCATCAGATGTATCTATGTTTTGTAGGGGGTTCTATGCAGTAGTAGTTTGTAGTGCTACCCTTTGAGTTAACATCGGCACCTCAAGATTTCAGAGGTGATGGCAGTGGTTTCAATCCATCTCCGAAGGTTGGTCATACCTATTTTCCCAAACCTGAATGATTGGCTAATCAAAGTTAATCCAGAGGCGGTATCTCCCCATCTACAGTCAAGTGTAGCCCTACTGTTTGACCGGGGTTCTGGTCGAATGAGCCGAAATGAGCCGATTGAGCCGAAATCCCACCCGACGCCCACATATCCAGTTCATAAGGTCAGTACTGGACACCACTCTGCTGCAGGCCTTTCCTCCACCTCTGAGGACTGCAATGGTTCCTTCTTTCCAGCACACCGGGAGAGTCACAGTTCTGAAGGTCCTCTGACTCTCAGGTCTGATGGGTCTCTGCATTCTCCTAGTCCTGCATGTTCTTTGGCTCATTTGAACCCTGCAGTGGTGCCTCTATGAGCAGTGGCTACAGTACGGGGGAGACCCGTCTGACTCCATAATAATCTCGCCCAGTGCTGCAGTAGGAGTGGTTTGCCGATTATGAGTGGCGTCCACTATGGGTATTAGCTTAGGATATCTTCACCTGCTGGGGTACTCCTCAGGTGGACTTGTTTGCCTTTTTGGAAAATGCTCAATGCCAGCAGATCTGTGCCCCCCAGTATCCCTTCATGGGGTGTTGTGGGACATGTTTCAGTTGAGGTGACACTTTCAAGGGCACTACACATTTCCCCTCATTTCTTGTGTTCTGTGGAAGATGCACTAAGACCCAGTTCTAAGTAATTCTCATCGCCCTAGATTGGCCAAGGGAGTGTGGTATGAAGACCTTCAGCGCTTCTCCAGATGTTCCCTTCTCAAGCTGCCATGGAGACTAGACCTTCTCTCCCAGTCGGAGGGAATGGTGCTGCATCCCAATTTCAGAGGCATTCTCCTTCATGCCTGGAGATCCACAGAGGACATATGAACTCCTTGCAGCTGCCACCAGAGGTGGTAGATATCATCTCATCAGTGCGTCAAGCCTCTACCAAGTCCATCATAGGAAAAGGTTACTTACCTCCGGTAACAATATTTCTGGTGTATACTCTATCTACTTCACGTTTGATTGATGTGTTATAGGGAGAGTTAATAAGATCCCAAAAGTCGTCATCATATTAACTTTATTTTGGTTCGATGAACCATAAAAGTGCACAGTGCGAACAACATTATACATACATAAAAAGATCATAAAACCAGATCACATACAGATATTAATGTAGATGTAAAAAGAGAAAACAAAAATTCAGTCATAAAATAAAAATTGGCAAATACTACCCCCAACGAAATCCCAATACCAGAGACAAAAACCTCAATAAGAGAGACCTTAGAAAACTACTCCTCTAGTCGTCCAAGTTGTATGTATTATTTCCATTCATTCGGTCTTTGTTTCGGGTTTTAAAAACTGTAAAAATTCATCAAACATTAAAAGCACATAAGTCAATTATATACACGTTAAGGTCTAAATTTAATTCAAAAGCAAATTAATTAAAAATAAGTCTTAAGATAGAATTAATTACTATCTTGGCCTCCTACACGTAATATCAAAATCAAAAGCCATGTCAGCATAAGCCTAGTCTTTTTCACCGAGAAGCCCTCTTTTCTAGTCAATATGAATTAGCCATCCTTTATTCTAGGAACCTTTTCCAAATACACCTTTTGAAAAAGATGAATCTACATACTGTGAACACTATTGCATGGTTGAAATTGTATTTCAGTATCTGAGGGCCTCTAGGTGGTTAGACATCCCTAAGTTCCTGCAGATCTGTACTATCCACATATGTCTAACTCTTTTATATGCTGGACAAAAGTAAAGTACATGTACTTCAGTTTCTTCTGCTGTTCCACAGGAGGGACAATTCCGATCGAATTCCCTCGACCAGGCAGTAGTAAATGTGCGCAGGGGGAACAAGCCATTCCTGCACTGCACATACAACTTCCTGGCTAGTACTGGCTGGATCTCATCTAAGAAAGTCTCATATCATGAATTGGTGAGTGGGGGGAGGGGAGTTGAGGGTGGGGGCAGGGGGGGGAGAAATCAAAAAAATAGCAACTTCAGTCAAATAAATCAATTTCAAACAATCTTTTTGCCTAGAATACGGGATCATGTGACGGCTAAAGGGAGGAAAGGGATCAATCAGAATAGGAACATGTGGATTGAAACATGTATTTATACACTTCACCATGCGGTTAAGTCTAAGTTCAGAATTGCCATATTAAATGGGGAGATTAAAACTTTGTAATTGGAATATTGCAGGCCTGAATGACAGAAACAAAAGGGCACAGCTATATCAACTATTGAAGCAAGATCCAGTTGACATACTGTGCCTGCAAGAAACTCATATGGCAGATTCCGATAAAGACCTCTTGAAGATCCCAGGGTATAATGTGATCGTAGCCACTTCCCAAACAGCTAAAACCAGGGGGGTTGCAATTCTGGCCAAACCACTACTTGGTAATCCTAGACGCAAATTAGCTGACAAACACAGAAGGTGGGCTATAGTACAATTAGAACTGGGTCCCGCGATCTGTGCAATTTACGGGTCAAACTTAGATGACCCTACAACATTCAGGGATCTAGATCTAGAACTAGCCTCCTGGCCCTCTCCTCTTATCCTCTGTGGAGATTTTAATATTTCAGTGGGGGCTTATGTTCTTAATCAATTGCCCCTGAACTACAATGGCCGTAAGCCTAAGGTATACAGGGCCATACGCCAATTAATGGATAACCATAATTTGCGAGATGTCTGGGACTTGAAAAAACATCATGATTCTGGTTTCACTTTCTTTTCATACCCCCACTATAAATATGTCCGAAATCGATTACATCATGACCTCCTTGATGGATCCGGAAATATTAGATATAATCAAATCCCCAAGAACAATATCGGACCATAATGCACTTACCCTTATCATCAATCTGCCTAGTCATAATATACCCAAATCGCAATGGACCTTTGACAGAAAGTTACTTGTCAATGCGGAATATATAACCCATATAACATCCTGGGCTCAGGGTTTTTTTGACTGTAATAGATTTAGTGCGTCTAGACTGATTGTATGGGATTGCTTTAAAGCATCACTAAGGGGTGAAACTATTTCTTCTGTTGCCAAAAGGAAAAAGAGGGAAGATATCAACAACTATGAGCTTAAACTGGAGCTGTCCAATCTCGAAGCTCAACATGCAACCCAGATCCATCAAGGAGACCTAGCCTATGATACTCTTCATAAAATAACAGTTTCGAAAACTGAAATCAACAGTTCATTAATTAGGAAAGCCGCAGAAACATATGAATCAAACAAAAGAAGTCTATATGAATCTGGGGAAAATGTTGGCAGGCAGTTAGCCTTACATACACGCCAAAAACAATCATACAATAACATAAAAATGATTGAGTACGAGGGTCACCAATATACCTCCGCACAGGACATAATAGGAGTATTCCAGAGGTACTATCAAAAATTATATCAAAATGAAGATCAATACTCTAGCAGAGAATTAAAAACTTTTCTCAACAACTGGCTATTAGAGATAGGCCACAACCCACTGATTGACGAATCAATTAAAGAAGAATTGGATAGGGACATCTCGATTGTAGAACTGGAACGGGCGCTAGCGGAGCTCGCAAATGGCAAAGCCGCAGGTCCCGACAAAATTCCCTTGGACCTCTACAAAATATTAAACAAACAAATATTACCCTACATATTAGATCTTTTTCTAGGGGTCCAATGTAATTCAATACCACCAGAATCTTGGAAGCATACCAATATAGCAATATTTGCTAAAAAAGGCAAACCCCCACATCTCCCATCATCATACAGACCCATTTCTCTTATAAACTCCGACTCCAAATTATATGCCAAAGTCCTAGCTAATCGGTTGAGTCGGGTCATCGAACGTCTTGTCTCCCCGTGGCAACATGGCTTTATCCCGGGGAAGGGTACCACAGATCATACCCGCAGAGCCATTGCCCTTTTTTGACATCATGGGCGCCACGGGGGGTAGGATGTCGATGATCCTACTCGATGCCGAAAAGGCATTTGACCGTGTTTCCTGGCAATTTCTGTGGAACACACTGGCGTTGAACAACATCGGGTACAAATTCATCAATGCTATAAAGGCCCTATATGTTGGACCACAGGCTAAACTTAACATATGTGGCTCGCAGTCGGAGTTTATTGAGATACAAAGAGGCACAAGACAGGGCTGTCCCTGTTCCCCGTTATTATTTGCCCTTTATATAAACCCCCTTATTTTAAAACTTCTTTCCTCACCTCTTATTAAACCTGTTACGGTGGATCGATTCTCAACAAAAATTCTGGCCTACGCCGATGACGTGGCTGTTCTAACAACAAACCCAACTGAGGCGATTAGCGAAATTGAACTAATTACTTATACTTTTGGTATTTACTCAGGCTATTCCCTTAACAGGGATAAAACAATGGTCCTATGCACGAATAATACGATATTTGAAAGCCCTTATAAAGTTAAACAAGCCACATACTTAGGGGTCATTATATCCTCCAACGTGAGCGAAATTAATCACCTTAACTATACCCCCCTGAATAAGAAGATTAAAGAAGATCTTAGAAGAGTGGACAACTTACATCTGTCTATTATCGGAATGGCCAACTATCTAAAAATGAACATCTTCCCAAAAATACTCTATCTATTTCGAACAATACCGCTCTTGGCCGGAGGTAACTATATAAAGACTCTTGACTCCTCCATGTCGAAATTTATTTGGAGTTACGGAAAATTAGAAGGGCTCTACCATACTTAACTCTACCATTAGAAAGGGGGGGATTAGCTATCCCTAATTTAACATTATATTTATGAGCATAACTGATCCAACACATGGGCCCTCTGTTAAACTCACGTACTCTACGTAATAATGAACATTATTGTATCCCTTCTATCTATGAGCTTAGCCTGGGGACTAAATGTCAGGGGTTATTTCTGAGGCAGGTTGAACCATCTTATTTAAAAAAAATTAAGTTCAAAGTTGTTGTTGATGCCTGGAAGGTCTGGAAATTTACATCAAAACAACTGAAGATCCCAAAGTTCACTAAATATACTCCCTTGTGGGATAGTTCAATTATTCCGGCTTGCCTTAACGATAGTACCTCCCGGAGATGGGCGAATATAGGTATTCAGACAGTGGCAGATTTTTTAAATCCAGTTGGTATTACTACCTTTGAATGGCTTCAACAGAAATATACCATTCCTGCCACTGACTTTCTTAAATATTTTCAAATTTCTACATATATTCGTAACTGCACTCCCAAAATTGAACTAAACCACTTTCATTTTTTTTCTATTGTTGGGAAGCAATCTACCAGTATAGGTATCCTGTATCAAATGCTTATGGAAAATGTCAGAGATGATTTGGAGCGAGTAGAGCAAGCCTGGGCTCTAAGGTTGACTAATCCAAATATAGACATTGATCTTTCATTAGCTTTATCATCAAAATTGTTTATTGCCTCCAACCTTAAAGCTCAATATTATAGAGTTATATATGACCTGTATTATACACCAGCCAAATTATTCTCATGGGGCCTGCGAGCTGATGATAATTGCCCAAGATGTAAACAACCTCAAGCAAATTTAATCCATATGTTTGCCGAATGCCCCAAATTAGACCTATTAAAAACGATGATAATGAAATTTTGGGCCCAGGTATTTGGACGGAATATAAAAGACTCAGTAACCCTTTATCTGATGGGCCATGACGATTCTCTGGGCCATAGCATCGAGGAGCAAAGATCCATGTTCTTAGCAACTGCAATTTTATGTATCATTCTTGCTGCCCGATGGAAAGATCTGGAGCCACCCACATTTCAGATGTGGCTTGGTTGTTTCCTCGCCACATATAAACAGGAGATTTCAATTTATAATACTAGGGGTAAAAAAACTAGACTTCTTGGGAACCAGATTTGGGCCCCAATTTCTAACTGGTATTCCAATGTGAAGTCGCCTACTCTGATTACTATATCTTGATTTGTTAAGATCATATTGTAGAAAATACGGTATAGAGTATATAATCTTGGATATGTTGATTTTTCTCGTTTGTCTTTTTCTATTTTTTCTAACAGCTGATGTAGATATTGATTAATAGGCATAATTACCCTGCTCTGATTCTTAATATTTATGAAATATGTTAAATATGTCGGTTAATTTTGTATTACTATATTGTTTGACTGAATGTTGCTACAAAAATAAAATAATTTTAAAAAAAAGAAAGTCGCATATCTTTACATTTCTTTAATCTGTAGGAAATTCCTCGTCAGAATGACCTCTGTTGGGCCCTTCATAAGAGAGGACAGTCTGGAAGCCCTGTAGCAATCCACAAGTTTCTTCTTGGAAATTGCCAGGAAGGTTGTTAGAGGGTCATCCCATACAAAAACTAGTCCTATACTAGTCAGGGTATCCCTAAGAAGAGAAAATAAGGGTAGGCGTTTTGTCCCTGGATTCCCAGTTCTTTTAGAGCTTGTCTGTATGGGGTCTACTCTGGGGTCGACCAAATTCTCCTCCAGAAGAGAAGTCTTAAGGCAATGGTCTCTGAAATGGGGCACAGTCCTAGATCTAGTTGGAACGGAGTCAGGGGGTGCTAGGGGGAAGCATCAATAAGTCCCCCATGAATTAATTTTCTACCAATACAATGTCTTTAACAAACCCTTGTCCCCATAGCTCTGCCTCATAAGTAATGGCTCCAAGAGATTGGGTTTTGTATATTTCCATGAGGGTTAAGAGGCTTAGAGAATGTAGAACTATAGACCTTAGCCAGGCCACCTGTACTCTGTGCTAGTTTCAACCTCTGATTCCCTATGTGAAAGGCCCAGTCCATGTGCTCATTGATTGTAATCCCCAGATTCTCAAAAATGGCAGCCTTCTGCAGTAGAATTCCATTCAGCACGGGGTTGGTTCTGGTGGAATGCATGGAATTGAAAACCATAAATTTTGTCTTGGCATCGTTAATCTCAAGACCCCGCTCGATGCAAAATGAGTTAAACCCATTGAGTATCCTTTGAAATCCCCATGGGAGATTTTGATAGGAAGAGGGAATCATCAGTGAACATCAGGGTTGGACTTCTGGTAGAACAAAACCTGGGAATGTCATTGACCTCATTTAAAGTATCCACCAGCCCATTGATGTACAAATAAAATAGCATCAGGGCCAACACACAGCCCTGTTGTACACCCCTAGTTACTGGAAATCGTTCAGAAAGCTCCCCTAGTTTCCCACATCAAACCTGCACATAGTTCTTCTCATGTATCCTCATGATGATATTACAGAGGTAGGTGGAAACCCCATGTTGGATAGAACAGACCTTAGTTTTCGTAACTAAGTCAAAAGGTGATTTTATATCTATGAAGATCAGACACAGACTGCCACCCTCCAGCACCTCTGTTTTCCAGTAGAGGAGTTGAGGCAGAATACCTGGTCAATGGTAGAAGTTTGGTTTCTAAAGTCTGCTTGTATAGAGCAAAGAGCATCATTGTCCTTTATGACCTCTGTAGCCATTCTAGAGTGACCCTTGAGACAACCTTCTGTATCACATCTATGAGGCTAATGCGCCTGTAATTCCCCAATAGAAGGGGGGAACCTTTCTTATACACAGGGATTATTTCAGCTGCACCATATAAGGGCACAGTGCAAGCAACATTATACATACATAAAAAGATCATAAAAATAGATCACATCCGGATATCAATGTACATGTAAAAAGAGAAAACAAAAATTCTGTCATAAAATAAAAATTGGCAAATACTGCCCCCAACTAAATCCCAATACCAGAGACAAAAACCCCAATAAGAGAGACCTTAGAAAAACTGCTCCTATAGGGCCCGCTATTTCGTCCAAGTTGTATGTATTTTTTCCATTCATTCATACTATTTGGTATTTGTTTCGGGTCTTAAAACTCATAAAAATTAATCAACCATTTAAAGCACATATTTATGTTCATATAGCGCTCGAACGCCCTTGCGCCTTGGCGCTGAGTGTGTGGACAGGAATGGTGCGCCATGCCTGATGGAGGCCTATGCAGATGTAAACAACAAGGTTTTCAAGCTCTTCCTGAAAAGCTGTAAGTTGGGTTGGATCTTCATCGGTAGTGGCAGTTTGTTCCAGAGCTTTGCCGCACATTGTGATATTGCCATACCCCCCCCATCTTGCACGTCTCGTCTTTGTACATGTACATGTATTTATATAGCGCAAATCACCGACCCGGTTTCTAAGCGCTTGCTTAGGGAACCCGTCCTGGTATTCCCCTGTGAGATACCCCGGCAGGGTATCCACAAGGTGAAAGCCAGGCATCCCGCCGCGAGGGGCCGTTGTGGAGATTAAGAAAGCTATTGCCCAGAGTCGCAGAGTGTGAACCCATGAATCCAGTAGGCACCGGAGCGAGAATTGTCGAGTCCGTGGACATTTTAGGACTCAAGACCCGCCGAGCCAGGAATTGAACCCTGGTCCCGGGCTGACCTCTGCTTCCAGGTCTGCCTCCTCTAACCAGTGAGCCACACTTCTCCACTCTTTGTGATCTTAATGAGGCCCAGGCTGGCAGATCTGAGGTATGTGGAGGGATATATGGTGGGAACAGTTTTTTGATGTCTTCAGCCCCACCACCATATATTGCCTTGTGCACAAGGCTGAGGCCCTTGAACTCTACGCGCTGCTTGACCGGAAGCCAGTGAAGTGATTTAATTCCGGCAGAGGTTGACTGTCCTCTGGGAATGCCTAGGAGTAGTCTCGCTGCGGCATTTTGTAGAAAATTTAGTTTTCTCAGTTGGAATTTGTCAAAGCCCAAAAATAGGGCATTACAATAATATAACTTAGATAGAAAAAGTGCTACCATCACCGTCTTTTGAAGCTCTAAAGAGAAAAAAATTCTCAGAGTTTTTAATAAGAGAAAGGAGGATGAAGTGAGGCTGTTAACCTGGGTGCCAAAATTCAGTTTGTCCTCGAAGATGATCCTTAGGTTCCTGACCTTATTTACCGGGCGGGGCATTCTCCGGCCTCAGTTGGCCACCAGGACCTGTTCCACAGGGGCTGGCCCGGGCCGAATTCCATCACCTCTGTCTTGTCTGTATTAATTTTCAGGAAGCTATGGCTCATCCAGGTCATAATCTCCGTGAGACAGACATGGAACCTGGCTGCTGTAGTCGCAGGCTGATTGGTGATAGAGATGACTAGTTGTGAGTCATCAACATAAGAGACCAGGACAAAACCATGCTTCCTGATAAGGCTGGCCAGTGGTGTGACGCAGAGGTTGAACATTGTCGGGGAAAGGGGAGACCCCTGTGGAACACCGCATGTGAGATGAAAGCTGTCCGACTTCAGGCCATCCCAGAACAGCCTCTGCTCTCTTTTCCCCAAGGAGGACAGGAGGGCCAAGGTGGCTCCCCCTACCCCTATGCACCTCAGCCGCTGCACCAGAACTGTATGGTTCATGGTGTCAAATGCGGCTGATAGGTCCCCCCCTTGTCCATCACCCTTCGAATCTCTTCAGTAGCAAGAATTAAGGCAGATTTGGTGGAGTGGCGTGAGCGGAAACTGTGCTGGGAGGTACCCAGCAGACTATTTACATCCAAATAGTCGGTCAGCACTACATTCAATTGTTTTTCCAAGACTTTGGCCACAATTGGTAGGCCAGCAATGGGACGATAATTTTTTGGTTCATTGGGGTCCAGATTGGATTTCTTCAGAAGGAAGGAAATCAATACTTTTTTCCAGATTTCTGGGTAATGGCCAGATTCCAGGACTTGGTTTAAGAGGGGGGTAAGATTGTCGCAAATCTTGTAGGCAACCTGATGCATAATGGAGGAAGGGAAGGGGTCAAAGGGGAACTGGATTTTATGGAAAGCAGTAGTTTTTGTGTTTCCTCGTTGGTTATTGGCTGAAAGCGGGATAATCAACAGTGGGTAGGTCCCATTTGTATTTGTATGTCCTGAGGTGCTGGGGCAGTAAAGAAATCATTGTAAATTCCTTGCACCATGTCTTGAAAATACCCGGCGAGTTTATTGCACAAGGTTTGATCGGGCTTAAAAGCATTTTCCTGTTGCAGCTTAGCTAGCAAGTTAACAAATTTAAACAGTTCCTTTGTGGAGTTGCCGGACTCCTTTATTTTGGTAGTGAAAAAAAGATTTTTGTGCCAGTGATTGCCTCCTTATATTGAGAAATAACTCAGTTATATGTGGATTTCATAGTGGCGTTGTAATCTTGTCTCCAAACGCGCTCAGCTCTCCTGTAGTTGGTTCTTAGGCATTTAATCTCTGGAGTGTACCAGAGTGATGATATCTTGGCTCTTTTTACTGTCACAAGTTGTTTGGGTGCCACCTGATAATGCTGCTGGTAGTAACCAGCCATGAAACACAGGGCTGCTACGTTGTTATCTGTTTCTAGTGAAGCAGGGAAACGGCCAAGGGCCGACTCAAAGTCACTATCCTTGACTTTATTCCAGCACCTGATTGAGGTAATAGAAATTTTCAGGTAGCTAATGTGTCCCCCACTCGCACCCTATCCATGCACCCATGTTCCATGTATGTCGTGTAACTTCTGTTCTGTACATGCTAGAAAGACGCAAATACATTTGCGTCCATCCTTAACATGTTAGCTATCCAGTCATGTAAAGAAATCCCGTTAATTAGGCTTCTAGGCATACGGTGCCAACGTCTTTACATGGTGCACTTCTGAAATTCGCACTTGTTCTCTCCATGTTTCCTGGCCCAGTCGAGCTAGGCCCTTAAACGAGGCCTCTCTGCCTCATCTCTCCTGTCTCCAAAAGCTGTACGCATCCCTGACCCCTGCCTTACTTCCTGCCAGCGCAGCGGTGCCCGGCTCGGCCTGGACTACCTGCCAAATTCATGTTTTGCCTACAGTTATCTGCTCAGCCTCCTCGAAAACACATTCCAGTCTAGTGAAATAGGTAAACATATTCTCGGCTGCAGAGCAAAGGGCCCAGCTTTTCTGTCCTCCTTGCAAGTGATTTACTGAATCCATTACCATGGTAGGCCCATGGCTCCGCACGTTGCACCAAGACACGTATGCACGCACCAGCATTCAGCATTGGATGGCCCCTGCCCGAGAGACCTTTCACTTCAGACACTACATCCTCCAAACATAAGATACTAGATATGTTATAGGTACAGGTTGCCCTGACACTCCAGACACCTGGTCCTCCACTAGTGCTAAAGTCAAAGCCCCCAGTTACACGTCATGCTAGTTGCGCGCGCATGCAGGCCAAGGGTTTCTGCTGATTCTGCAACTTTTCCTATGCATCCACCCACATGTGACGTTTCTTGTGACGTTTCTCTGACAAGTACAGTGCACGCCCATGTGTACGCCCTTTTTCACGCCTCCTATTACGCACATGTGTTCTTATCTCTCTCTTTTCACCTGTTACGCCAACTGTATTGGATTCAATTGTGTCGTTTTACTATATATAATGTGTAATGCTAATAAAACGTTGAATGTCCCTTCCTGAACCTTAGAGGTGATGGAACATGATATCCCATCCTCGAGGATCATTGTCCATTAAAGCCCGTATGACTCAGATACCACAGACTCTGCCTCTCATTTGAATGAGCTGTCTTGTATTGATAATTATACGGAAAAATGCATAGGTAAATTTATTTACCACATAATTTGGTGCCCGAACAGGGACCCCCCCTTCCCCACTCGCCGGTGAAGTCACGCGGCCTTTGACCCCTTCTACAGCCCCGACGGAAACCGTGCACGTTTGCGGGTTTTCCTGCTATCTTCCCTCGGGCCCACGAGGGAGACGGAGACTGCGGTCCGGCGTCCAGACGAGGCGGTGAGGAATGCGGAGGATCCCGACCAGAGCCCTAGTCAAGAGAGCAAGGTCCGAGGTGGCCGGAGGCCCACCTGTTCCGAAGCGCATGCGTGGTAGCGTGATGCGTGCCAGTCAGATGTCGTAGCAGTCCAGTCCAGTCCAGTTTCCGAGGCCTTCAGTTTCTTGCTTCCCGGTGAGTACCGTTGTTGGGAACGCATCTAGACGGGTTCATTAATTTGTGCCCGGTAAAGACAGATTTGGGTACACAATTCTGGTCCTGACGTGTTCACTTAGGTGGATACGGTCCGACGTGTCTCTTTATGAGACCGGTCTGTACTGTTTTAGCAGTGCATCTAGTTATTCAGTTTTATCCCGAGAGTTTTTCAGAATATGTGTTTTCTGTGTTCCAGGTAATTTCAGTCCGACATGTTTTAATGTGTTTCAATGTTGGGGTATGAATGATTGTTTACTGTTTATTACTGTGTTTATTGTGTTCACGTCCGAATAACTCTAGTCATGCCGCTGTTTTCAAAATTACGTCAGATAGGTACAAGGAAAGGGATACTTGAAGAAGCAGTTCCTGTCCCGCCTAGGGACACTCCAGGATATTTTATGTACCATAAACATGGCTTAGATGCTGTGTTGTATTTAGACTTATGGGTGGATTACACTAAGAATCTGGAAGAGAAGTTTAGATGGCCTGTCTCAGGGACATGGGATGCCGAATGCATCATGAGAGTAGAAGAAGCGTTATGGAAAAGGAAAGCCAGACAATCACAGAAAGATGCCATAGAATTATGGCGTAAAGAATCACATAGAAGAACAGAAAAAGCAATCAGAAAAACAGAGAAAAGTAGAGAAGAATCCGAAAAGGCCAGAGAAAAAGAGTTACTAGAAGAAGGAGAGCAGGTCAGATTAGAACAATTAGACCGCCAAAGAAATGCACTCATTACAGGCATGTATCCAGTTCTTGCCGAGGGCCTGCCCAAGGCGACCCCGGAAGTACCCCGTAACTTGCCACCCCCATTGGTTCCGACTAAACTCCGTCACAAACAGACCGCAGCAGACATTTTCCTTTCTTCCTATTTAGATGACGTAGCACCAGCATATACCAATGTACCCGTACCACCCGCTAATAATGTACAGCAGCATGTTCCGGCTGATCAAGCCACGACCCCTCCATGCCAAGACTCACTTCCCGCACCTGTTGTCACTTCCCCTTCTGCTGCTGCTACTACTGGTCCCCCTATTATTGGTCCTCACAATCCTTTTGCGACAGATACAACCCAGAGTCAGTCCCCGTTACATGTACCTTTCCTACCCGCCATGACGACAGGTCATGCTCATGGTTCTGCCTCAGGAGGTGCCACAGGAGGTCACTTTCACACCCCGTCACAGTTACAACGAGTGACAATGAGAGAATTAGCAACACAGCGTACTCCGAAAGCAATGACATATGAAAAACTTAGACAGTATCTTACGGATTGTAGATATGATCCAGTACATGGCAAGAGAGGAGACATGATGTTAGCCTCATTACGTCTATGACGTGTTACAGATTATTTGGTGTTGTTACCAGAAATGCAAGACTATCTAGACAAGATATATCATTTTATTAGAACTGGAGAGACACCTGAATGTATTCGTGAAGCCATGGCATATCAGAAAGTTGAGACGCAAGGTTTACTATTACGATTCTTGATTAATTGTTTGATAAGGGAACAAGATCAGCCAGATGTTGTTCAAGAAGAGATGGATGTCCTGATAAAATGGGGTCAAAATATTGCAGATTGTAAACATGACAAACAGAATTGTATAGATGCCATGTCCAGAAAGATCCGTAAAGAAATAGTAGCGATACATAACAGACGGAAGGCTGAAAAAGAAGCTGAGTCAGATAAGAATGACTCCTCGGAGGAGGAGGAAGAAGCAGAGACTCCAGCAGAGATTGAGGATAAAATAGCGTATGTAGGTAGAGTGAAACTCCCTAAACAGTATTCTTTTGATAGACCTTTCGACAGACCCATTCGTCTAGAAAACAAGAAACGTTTCCTTTCCCCGATACCAGAGCAATGTTCTCTTGAACATATATTCCAAGTTACTGATAAAATACTGAAAGAAAGAATAGGTTATCATGAACTTAGTACCTTACGTGATCAGGAACTAGCCCGGTCGGCAGTCCAATGGGCCGGGGATGACAGTATATATAAAGATGATTTAGTAGTGCAAACATTTTTGAGCCTTACTCCAGAAGAACAGCGACTAGCTGGTATTTACATGACTCAACATCTCATTACACTATATGAAAATCAGCAATCTGATCCAGGTCCATTGTACAATTTATTGCAAGACTTACTCCTGAGAAGATGGAGAGGTCTAGGTACCGATTTAATTGATATCATTCTAGAACAACGTCACAAATACAGAACTTTCCTAACTCCACATCTTGTTTCCGTTCCACCCCCAGTAAGACAGCCATATCACCTAGATAGACAGAACCCCTTACGAGAAGTACATCCAATCCGGAAGCCAGATGATACGCTTGAACGCGTATTCGTATACACTCCTTTGACTAAAATGGAATTATTGGAAATGAAGAAAATTGTACCTTGTCATGATAAAGATCCTGCAGGTTTCCACCGTGAATTAAAAGACATGTTACTTATGGGAGATTACACGTATTCCGACATACTGAAAATGTTAAAAGTATTGTTGCCAGCAGGGATTTACGAAAAACTGAAAGAAAAAGAATGGGAGGTAGGAGATAAAAAGATTATCTGGACTGAATTAGAAGACGAGGAAAATAGACGTACCCCAGGTTTAGGTCTGGGGGAGAAAACTAAAGCATTACCAGGATTATTAGTACAGGTTTTGCCTAGATTATTGACAGTTAAAAAGGAAGACTGGGATGCAATCTCAGCCTGCAAACAGAAACAAGACGAAGACACTAGTGATTTTTATTCAAGATTCGAGAAATGTTTCATTATTAATAGTGGCCTGAAAACAAGTAGCGAGTCATTCCCACATCTTTTTGTGACCAAATTAGTCGAGAATTCCTTACCCCAGGTTAAGAACAGAGTATTGAAAGTCGAAAGTACATGGCAAGCTAATACGCCTTCCCAAATGTTACAAATGTTACAGTACCACCAGAACAACCCCAACCCATTGCCGCAACACAACACGTTACACAGCAAATGTACCAGTATGCACAATCCGATTACCCAGATTATCAGCAGTATACATGAAACAGCCTAGAGAGGGAGGTTGGCTTGCCCCTTATCGAGGTTCCTGTAGATCAAGATGGTCCCTATGTACATAGTCAGGTATTAGGGAAAGACAGAACATTTTTGATTGACACGGGGGCGAGCAGAACTACCATCAGTCATGACGAGGTCCCAGGGGCACCCCTCTCAGGCTCACAGAATGTTTCCCTTGGATTTTCAGGAAAGCTTATTGTTAACGAAGTGTCACAGCCAGTTCCCCTTGCAGTTAGTCCATTGTCCCGTACTACAGATTTATTGCTTACGAAATCATGTCCTGAAAACCTGCTTGGTATTAAAACACTGAAAGCTCTAGGAGCTGTTATATGTTGTTCCCCGGAAGGAGTGAGATTATTCCTTCGTGATTTTAAGGGTCATTATGTGTTGAGAGACTTTGATGTAAGATTGAAAAATGTTCCACAGCATTTATGGGCGCAAGGTCCAACTGATGTAGGTTGTATGCACATTACTCCTTATCGTGTCACACTCAAGCAAGGTGTTGTACTGCCCCGAATCCGACAATACAAATTGCCCCCCGAAGCTGTAGCAGCCTTACTGAAAATTATTGACGAACTCATTGCCCAAGGAGTAGTTGTAGAAACTGACTCCAATGTATGTAATTCTCCTATCATTCCGATTCTTAAACAAACTGACCCAAATGCACCTCCAGTCTATCGACTGGTGATCGATCTTCGAGAACTCAATAAATGTATAGTACCACAGTATCCAGTAGTCCCAGATATATCATCACTATTGACCGCCATTGATTCCGAAGCTGCGTTCTTTACTGTAATTGATCTGAAGAACGCCTTCTTTAGCGTCCCCATTCATCCTGATAGCCAATACCTTTTCGGATTCTGTTTAAATGGCCGAAGCTTCAAATTTGCACGTGCACCTCAAGGGTTCACGGAAAGTCCGAGTATTTACAGCCAAGCATTGAAAAGACAACTAGACAGTATTCACATGCCTACTGACACTGCCCTACTACAGTATGTTGATGATCTACTGATCACGGCACGGACCGAACGTGACTGCGAGCGCGCGTCACTGACAGTCTTGTATTTCCTGGCCGAAAAGGGGCACAAAGTATCCCCTTCGAAGCTCCAATTCTGTGCCCAGCAATTGGTATACCTTGGGCACTTGCTGTCCAAGAGGGGTAGACAGTTGACACCAGATCGTATCCAGTTAATTGCACATCTGCCACAACCCAAGACACAAAAGGAAGTACGGGCCTTTATTGGCCTCACTTCGTACTGCAGACAATGGATTCCCCAGTATGCATTTCTAGCCAAGCCACTCATACAGTTGACAACACAGGAGGCAGCGACTTCGACTGTCCTCCCTTGGACTCAGGAACATACACAAGCTTTTAATGACTTGAAGAAAGCATTATGTCAAGCACCAGTTTTAGCGACACCATGTTACAGTAAACCTTTTACACTTTTCGTCACAGAACGTGATGGCACAGCATTATCTGTTCTCACACAAGATCAAGCAGGACACCATAAGCCTTGTGCTTATTTTTCTAGTACATTGGATCCAGTAGCCCAGGCTCTGCCTGCGTGCTTGAAATCAGTTGCAGCAACAGCTCTAGCTATCAGACAAAGCGATTCAATAGTGTTAGGATATCCCTTGACAGTACAGGTTCCACATTCCGTGGAAGTTCTTCTGAACCGTACCCAGACTCAGCACTTGACCATAGCACGACTGACAGGTTATGAATTGACACTGTTCCAGCCACACATAGAAATCAGACGCTGCAACATACTTAATCCTGCCACATTGTTACCCTCGAGTACAACAGATCCAGCACCACATGACTGTGTAGAAGTCATTAATACAGTGACGAAGCCCCGACAAGACTTGACAGATATTGCATTGACCGATCCAGACCTGACACTTTACGTGGATGGTTCATGTATGAGAACAAGTACAGGAGAATTAGTGGCCGCATATGCAGTGACCACTGAAACTGAAGTCATAGAAACACACCGTATTGACACACTATCTGCTCAAGCTGCAGAGCTCATTGCTCTGACTCAAGCCTGTATAGTAGCCAAGAACAAGAAAGTTAACATATACACAGACTCACAGTATGCATTCGGAGTCGTTCACGACTTCGGAGTCCTTTGGGAAGAGAGAGGTTTTTTAACTTCTCACGGTACCAAGATCCAGCATGGTCCCCTTATTCAAGCCCTGTTAGAAGCAATACACTTGCCTACAGCCATAGCCATTATGAAATGCAAAGCACATACCAAAGTCACCGACACTGTTTCCCAGGGTAACGACCTAGCAGATCGTACAGCCAAACTCACAGCTCAGACAGACATTCCGACTGACATGACAAAGACTGATCCGACTACACTGACACATTGCCTGACAGTTAAGGATCCCACTCTAGATGTACTCGACATACAGACACATGCCACACCAGACGAAATAAAGAAATGGACTGAACAAGGAGGGATCCAAACAGATCAGGGATGGATGACGAAACAAAGGGCCACATGGTTCCTCCCCGACTCAATGGTTCAAGTCATAATTAACACAGCACATAGTCCAGCACACTTAGGAGAGAAAGCCATGTTAGACAGTTTACAGAATCTCTGGTACAACAAACATTTACGAGCAGCCGCAAAACAGAAAGTGCGTACTTGCATGATCTGTTGTCAGTTCAATCCAGGAAAAGGTGTCCCCGTGGAACAGGGTGGATTTCATCCTCCTGACCATCCTTTTGAAGTCCTCCAGATGGATTATATCCAGATGGACCGATGTCGAGGATTTAAGTATGTCCTCGTAGTCGTATGTGCTCTTTCCCGATGGACAGAAGCATATCCAGTCCCCGATTACACTGCTGTAACCACTGCCAAACAGCTGGTACGTGAGTTTTTCCCGCGGTACGGTTTACCCCGTGTCGTGTACTCTGATAATGGACAGCCATTCTCGTCCGAGCTTATGAAGCAGGTATCACTCCTGTTAGGTTACCAGTGGAAGTTCCATTGTGTCCGACATCCTGAAGCCGCAGGCCTCGTAGAGAGACATAATCAGACCCTGAAAACACGCCTAGCCAAAATATGTGCCGAGAAAGGTGTAGATTGGATAGTTGCCTTGCCAGTTGCACTCTTTTACATGCGAATGGTAGCTCATTCTAGGACAGGGCTATCCCCGTATGAGGTGGTCTTCGGTAGGCCTCCGAATATGTGGGGGACGCCTATGCCCCGTAGAATTACTGATGTTGACAGTTGTATGCTGACAGATTACCTGGCCTCCTTGATGTCTGCACTACAATCTTGTCGTTCACAGGTCGCGGCTGCCTTTCCGGACAACACCCAAGTAAAACCGCATGAAGTCCGCCCTGGTGATTTGGTCCTCGTGAGGAACTTCGACCGGAAGAGTCCGCTGGAACCCAGATGGAAACAGCCGAAATTGGTTCTATTATCAACAAGGACTGCAGTCAAAGTGGAGGGGAGGAAGGGATGGCTGCATTCGAGCCATGTAAAAAAAGTTCACGGACTGTGTCCAGACTCTACCATTAAGGACTGCCCACTTTCAGAGACTGATTCTAAACTCCCCCTGCTAGAGAAAACTCCCCAAGAGGAGTACCGTGCTAAGTTAAGGTCTAGTAAGTCAGACAGCGTTTAATTGTTTAAGTCCCCCTCGGGTGAAGCGGTTAGACAGGTTTCTGACATGTATAGAATAGACCCAAGTAGTCAGAGAGATAGGCGTATCGAGAAGAGAAAAATTTACTGTAAAGTTTTGCACAGCCGATGCATAATTGCCTTGATCTCGATGTTTCTTCTGAGTCTTACGATTATATGCATTAGTCTAATGTTACACGTTTTCTTTCCTCTTGATTCACATGTACATGCTTCTTCTAATGACACTGTGGAGCACACTTTTAGTGATCTGCCCCCACATGAACTGTCCTATCGTTTAGCCATGCGCAACAATACATTCATCCGTATGTTACATCACTCACACCAGACCAGCAATGCCACTAATTGCTGGGTATGTGGCCGACTCCCTCCCTATCAGAAATACAAGGGAGCTCTGCCTCTCTTTCCTTATCCGTTCACACATAATGGTTCATGTGGTGCATGATTTACTTTAATGTCCTCCCTAGATAGTAAGTCCAAGGTTTCCCAAGGCAATTGGATATGGGGGAACCTGAATACAGTCATGAATAAAATATGTTTCCCAGACCAAGAAGGTCTTCCCCAGAGGACAGGGACCGATCTAGAAAATGAAGTGTATGGATTAGGTAATTTTACACTTAACCTCATGATTCTGAATGTGCAGTCTGAGACTAATTCGGACTTGCAGTTTATCACAGTTTTACCAGTGAAAGGTGAATTATGCGTCAGAAAGAATGGTTCAGTACATCTAGGACACAGTGATTGTAATACTGTTGTCGAATTCAGTGATAAAGGAAAGTCTACTTTCAGAGCTTCTCGCCATTCTTATTTCATATGTGGTCAGACAGCCTATGTACGTCTGCCATTGGATTGGGATGGGACGTGCTATATTGCGTTCCTATTGCCACCTGTTTTTCTAGCCCCGCCTGATTATCACAGAAATCCACATCTCGTTCATGTAAGACATAGAAGGGAGATCAAAATCCCAATTGTCGATCAGACTGAAACTACGTTAGAACAATACATAGATTTCAATAAAGGATTCTTTCCATTCATAGGCACTGTCTCAAATAGTAAACTAATACGCAAGTTAACTAGAACCTTGGAAGCAGTAGTGAACGAAACTACTTCTGCTTTAGGTAACCTGACCGAGGAGCAGTCTGCTATGAGACTTGTTGTTCTCCAGAATCGCCTTGTCCTTGACGTCATCCTGGCAGATAGGGGCGGGGCTTGTAGAGTCATCGGATCCAGTTGTTGCGTGTTTATTCCAAATAACGCGCCATCCGTGTATAAGGCCATAACTCGGCTTCATGAAATAGCTCACCAGATGCACCAGAATCCAGGCTCCTGGACTTGGTCCGGTTGGTTCTGGAGTGTAATATCCGCCTGGGGATGGAAGTTGTTGTCATTCCTAGGAATAATATTGGTCATAGTATTCAGTTGTTGTCTCTGTCTGCAATGTGGGCCAGCGATTTGCGGCTAGTGCGCCACAGCTTGTATTCCCCGTCCAAGTACACGTTCCCGTTCCCGAATAAAGAAAGAAGAACAAATGATGCTTTATGAACAGATAGATGGTCTCCTGAATATAGATATATCCTGAAGGGTGTAGTAGGGTCCAAGGAGGGAATGAGGTAATAGAAATTTTCAGGTAGCTAATGTGTCCCCCACTCGCACCCTATCCATGCACCCATGTTCCATGTATGTCGTGTAACTTCTGTTCTGTACATGCTAGAAAGACGCAAATACATTTGCGTCCATCCTTAACATGTTAGCTATCCAGTCATGTAAAGAAATCCCGTTAATTAGGTTTCTAGGCATACGGTGCCAACGTCTTTACATGCTGCACTTCTGAAATTCGCACTTGTTCTCTCCATGTTTCCTGGCCCAGTCGAGCTAGGCCCTTAAACGAGGCCTCTCTGCTTCATCTCTCCTGTCTCCGAAAGCTGTACGCATCCCTGACCCCTGC
This sequence comes from Lissotriton vulgaris, assembly GCF_964263255.1. NCBI lineage: Eukaryota > Metazoa > Chordata > Amphibia > Caudata > Salamandridae > Lissotriton > Lissotriton vulgaris. The sequence continues at coordinate 87,576,433 of NC_141685.1, read as the reverse complement.
CTTACTTCCTGCCAGCGCAGCGGTGCCCGGCTCGGCCTGGACTACCTGCCAAATTCATGTTTTGCCTACAGTTATCTGCTCAGCCTCCTCGAAAACACATTCCAGTCTAGTGAAATAGGTAAACATATTCTCGGCTGCAGAGCAAAGGGCCCAGCTTTTCTGTCCTCCTTGCAAGTGATTTACTGAATCCATTACCATGGTAGGCCCATGGCTCCGCACGTTGCACCAAGACACGTATGCACGCACCAGCATTCAGCATTGGATGGCCCCTGCCCGAGAGACCTTTCACTTCAGACACTACATCCTCCAAACATAAGATACTAGATATGTTATAGGTACAGGTTGCCCTGACACTCCAGACACCAGTCTCCTCCACTAGTGCTAAAGTCAAAGCCCCCAGTTACACGTCATGCTAGTTGCACGCGCATGCAGGCCAAGGGTTTCTGCTGATTCTGCAACTTTTCCTATGCATCCACCCACATGTGACGTTTCTTGTGACGTTTCTCTGACAAGTACAGTGCACGCCCATGTGTACGCCCTTTTTCACGCCTCCTATTACGCACATGTGTTCTTATCTCTCTCTTTTCACCTGTTACGCCTACTGTATTGGATTCAATTGTGTCGTTTTACTATATATAATGTGTAATGCTAATAAAACGTTGAATGTGCCTTCCTAAACCTTAGAGGTGATGGAACATGATATCCCATCCTCGAGGATCATTGTCCATTAAAGCCCGTATGACTCAGATACCACGGACTCTGCCTCTCATTTGAATGAGCTGTCTTGTATTGATAATTATACGGAAAAATGCATAGGTAAATTTATTTACCACATAATGTGGACCTTCATTGATTTGGCCTGTGTACAGAGATGCGGCTGTGTAACTCTGATGTTAAAATAAATAGCCTTATGATCTGTCCATGGCAAGGCTCACAGGTTGGTCAGAGTAATATCTGGATTGCTTGTGAAAATTCCGACTAATATATGTCCTGCCTGGTGTGTGGGTTCGGTTATGAGCTGGTTAAGGCTAAATGCCTCTAGATTGTCCAGTAGTATGATGGAGTCAGAATTATTTTTAGATTCTAGATGGTAATTAAAGTCCCCAAGGATTGTGAGGAAATGGGGATCAGTAGATGATTCCAGGAACGTCAAGAGGGCATGGGAGAATGCCGCATTGGTACCCGGCGGACGGTAGATTAGTATCCCCTGGAATGACGATAGGTTGTTTAATTGTTTGCAGAAATGCAATGCTTCTGCAGGCAGAGCAGAGATTTCCTCCATGTGTACATTTAAATGGTCACGATAAATGATTGCTATGCCCCCCCTTACTTATCTTCCTATCTTGTGAGAGGAAAGCGTAGCATGCTGGTACAGCAATATTTCAGTCTGGCGCTTATGTGATGTCTATCCAGGTTACGGTCACGAAGACTTAGTCTGGTGTAGTGAGTTGGATTAGATCTTCTAGCTCGTGTTTATGCTTAACTACAGAGCGGGCATTGAGCAAAAGACACTTGGCAGATGCCATTGGTGTTGCCTTAGGGTCATTTATGGTCCTGTGCGTGACTTTTTTCCCTGCAGCCATTTTCTCTGTTTCTTTGCTTTACAGGCACATTATCGTCCCACCCTTTTCCTGGTGTGTTTGTAAACATAGGGGTCAAGGAGCCATCAGGGTTAATACAAAAGGAGCAGTCTGTGCAGCGAACCCCGGCCCCACCCAGGTGCTGAGGGAGTATGTTGTGGGATGTGCACGTGTTTCCTCGCAGTTTGAGCAGTTTTTGCTTACCATATATATATGGGACCCAGTTCGGCCAGGGGGTTCTGGCGCTGGACGCGCTAAGGGCGCAGACAGGATTGACTTTGGCGTGCCTAAATATACACCCGTTAAGGTCTGAATTTAATTTAAAAGCTAATTTATTAAAAATAAGCCTTAAGGTAGAATTAATTACTATCTAGGCCCCCTGCACATAATATCAAAATCAAATGCCATGTCAGCATAAGCCTAGTCTTCTTCACTCGAGAAGCCCTCTTTTCTAGTCAATATAAATTGTCCATCCCTTATTCTAGGAACCTTTTCCTAAAACACCATTTGAAAAAGAGGAATCTAGATACTGCAAATGTTGAAATTGTATTTCTGTATCTGGGGGTCTCCAGGTGGTTAGAGATCCCTAAGTTCCGGCAGATCTGTACTATCCACATATGTCTAACTCTTTTATATGCTGCGTAAAGTACATGTGCTTCAGTTTCTTCTGCTGTTCCACAGGAGGGACGATTCCGATCGAATTCCCTCAAACAGGCAATGTCCGTAGGGGGAGCGAGTGATGCCTGAACTGCGCATACAACTTCCAGGCTAGTACTGACTGGATCTCATGTAAGAAAGTTTCATATCTTTAAATGTATTTAATCTGTAGGAAATTCATCGTCAGAATAACCTCTGTTGGGCCCTTCCTAAAAGAGGATAGTCTGGAAGCTCTGTAGCAATCCAAAGTGTCTTCTTGGAAATTGCCAGGAAGGTTGTTAGAGGGTCATCCCATAAAGAAACTCAGGGTGTTCCTAAGAGGAGAAAACCAGGGTAGGCTTTTGGCCCCTGGTATGGGATCTGCTCTGGGGTCGACCAGATTCTCCTCCTGAAGAGGAGAAGTCTTAAGGCAAGGGTCTCTGAAATGGGGCACAGCCCTAGATCTAGTTGGGGCGGAGTCAGTGGGTGTTAGGGGGAACCATCAATAAGTCCCCCATGAATGTATTTTCTACCAATACAATGTCTTTACCAAACCTGTGTCCCCATAGCTCTGCCTCATAAGTAATGGCTCCAATGGATTGGGTTTTGTATATTTCCATGAGGGTTAAGAAGCTTAGAGAATGAAGAACTATAGACCTTAGCCAGGCCTCCTCTACTCTGTGCTAGTTTCAACCTCTGATTCCCTATGTGAAAGGCCCAGTCCATGTGCTCATTGATTGTAATCCCCAAATCCTCAAAGATGGGAGCCTTCTCCAGTGGGATTCCATTCAGCACGGGGTTGGTTCTGGAGGAATGCATAGAATTGAAAACCATAAATTTCGTCTTGGCAACGTTAATCTCAAGACCCCGCTCGATGCAAAATGAGTTAAACCCATTGAGTATCCTTAGAAATCCCCATGGGAGATTTTGATAGGAAGAGGGAATCACCAGTGAACATCAGGGCTGAACTTCTGGTAGAACAAAACTTAGGAATGTCGTTGTCATTGACCTCATTTAAAGTATCCACCAACCCGTTGATGTACAAACAAAATAGCAATGGGGCCAACACACAGCCCTGTTGTACACCCCTAGTTACCGGAAATTGTTCAGAAAGCTCCCCTAGTTTCCCACATCGAACCTGCGCATAGTTCTTCTCATGTATCCTCATGATGATATTACAGAGGTAGGTGGGAACCCCATGTTTGATAGAACAGACCAGAGTTTGGTTCTCGTAACTAGGTCACAAGCTGATTTTAGATCTACGAAGATCAGACACAGACTGCCACCCTCCAGCACCACCGTTTTCCAGTAGAGGAGTCGTGGCAGAATACCTGGTCAATGGCAAAAGCTTGGTTTCTAAAGGCTGTTTGTATAGAGCTAAGAACATCCTGGTCCTTTATCCACTCCTAATCCATTCTAGACGGACCCTTGAGACAACCTTCTGTATCACATCTATGGGGCTAATGCGCCTGTAATTCCCCGATAGAGGGGGGAACCTTTCTTATACACAGGGATTATTTCAGCAGCAGCCCAGGTCTCCGCGACGGGCATACCACCCAATACAGCATTGAAGATGACTAGCAAGTAGGGGCCCCAGACATCAGGTTCTGAGAGATACACGTCCCCAGGTATCTTGTTGATTCCAGGCTCTTTGTGAGGGGCCATGCTTGAGATAGCTCTGCAAACTTCCTCAAGAGAAACCATGGGGAGGTCCTCATTAGCCTTTATATCAACCTGGTTCAAGGCATATGTTTGATGGTCTGCATTGTTCACCATCACTACCTCAGGGGGATCCTGGACATCATAAAGTGAATGAAAGAGATCATTCCAGGCTTCGGACGCAATGCTAGGCTCTAGATTGTTTCTCCCTTCCGGATTGCCGATGGTGACTATATTCCAGAATGCGCTTGGATCTTTCTGTTAAAGGGCCTGTCTTGGTCTGTTTGGTGGCATCCTTATACATAATTCGAACACTTCTGAACCAAGTTTTGTCCTTAGATTATATTGCTATTATTAGGATAGATTTTGTTTTTCTCCAATGCACCTTATACTAGGATCGAATAATTTGTTTGTTCTCTCTGGACCTTCCCCCAGCATCAAAAAGGTTCCTCAGTGCAGCTACACAAAATGAGTGGATCGCGGCCACTTCCTTGAACCTGTTTCCTGTATTTGTTGCCTGCATGCAAGCACTCAGGTCTCCCATGGAAGTCCCCATTATGTTGCAAATGATGGTAATAGATTGAGGGGACTCCTGTATTTTGGCCCAATGGATGCATCTCCGTGATGTTGACAGAAGCAATCTAGCATCGAATGGGTCCTTGTGTTTCTCCTGTATATTCCCATCTTGCACTAGCATGTCTAATACCGAAACATAATGGTCGCTATCATGGTGTGGTAAAATACCAAAATCTAGTACTGAGTCCCACATTTTTGCATCCACTAAACATAATCAATTATGGACTTGGACCCAGCCCGATTAAACACAGGGTTGCCACATTTATCTGGCGTTTCTTGCCCGTTTAAAGCCATTAGAGGGGTACAGTTGTAGCAGGTATTGCCCACTGCCTAACTTCTTCGTCTAAGGACTCGCTCAGTCTGATGCACAGTGGCTCAAAGTGGCAATTAAAGTCACCCCCTATAGTCTTGAGGTTGTGCTATGTGAGGGAAAGACAGGAGAATTGATAATTGCTCCACTGGTGGGGATGCTTGACTCCTACTGACTGTTCTTGAGAATACATTAACCAAAACTAGAGTTCTAGCAGAGGTGAATCTCAGCAATACACACAGAAGGTCATGGGACCCCATCTCAATCTCCCTTGCTGAGCAACCTAAATAGGTGGCAATTCAGATTGTAAGCCCCCGAGGCTCCACCTCGCACTGCAGGCACAGCAGGTTTGGAAAAGTCCACATAACCTGGTCGCCTTAACTCCTCCATGGCCTGGGTTTCCTGGAATAATACTAAATCATATTTGTCTATGAATGCCCCCCCCCCATTTACTGCAATCTAGCTTGCTCCTAAGACCCGCCACATTGCATGATGCAACTTTGAGGGTATTAGACAAGGTTTGGTTTCTGGCAGAGGCCTACCCGCTTTTGGCTCTCGCTTATTCACCCTGGGCAGACACCCCATGTTAATAATACTAGTAACATAGCTCAAATTTACAAGACCCTCTGTTGCTCCAGCCCCTGGAATCACCCTCCTCCTCCTATCTCCCTTCTTTGTATTGGGAAGGCCTTAATTCTTGGGACAGAGTAGCTCAGTGGCTACGGCGTGGCTTCCGTCAGGCTCTACCCACGGTGCATCCTGGCCGGGCAATGTTCTTAGCTACTGTCTTGAGCATCAGGCACTCCCAACAACCTCATCTGGTGAAGTTCTTGACTGAAGGTCATGGGGACATGCCCTCAGCAGGGTCAGGGAGTCAATCCACCCCTTCCAAGACCTCAAACCTATTGTTTACAGGTGCAGCATCTCACAGGGGTCAGCCATATGAGGGGGATGTTAGGCACAACTGGGAATAGAGGGCAGGGGGTGTCGTGCAGGGTGATGGAGCCTACCCAGGAAACGTCTATAAAAATAGCCCAGTGGGATGATAGACAATGCTTTATTCTGCGCCTGCACCAATAGATCTATTAAAATCTAATCCGATACCTGTTTTGGATCCCTAAAATTGATAACAATGCAGGCCCCAGTTTTGTCTTTACAGCCTTTCCCAATCCTGGAAACCCTCTGGGTTAGAATAATGTCCCCAGATCTAGTGAGGAGAAAACATCTGTGCCTCGAGAGCCAATGTAGAGATTTGTTTTTTGAGGTTCTTGTGGGATTCTCCTGGTTGCTATTCAATCCCAGGACTCCGGTTAGTACCGCAACGTAAGGACATGATGCTGAAGGTAGATTAATAACAGGAAGATCCGCACCCCGCTGGTAGAACTATTGGCAGGCGGTCTCAATTCCGAGCCCTTTGGTCTGTTGACTGAGTTGCTGTTAGACCCTTCCCCTGCACTGAGGTAGCACAGCCCCTCAGACTCAGCAATTGGGATTTGAACAGTCTGGCATCCTGTATCCAAGCGACCAGTTTGCCCCCCACGTCGTGTGAGAGTAGCCTCCCCGTACAACTGCTTCAGTAAGTCAAGTTGCATCGAGAGAGGGCTCAGTTATTTGCAAATTATGATTAGGGCTCCCGTTTTTTTGGTATTTATTTTTTCACAATTTCCATCTGTATTTATCCATATTTATCTTTCATCCATCTTATTGATTCCGTGGAGGCTGCTGGTGGGGGAGCATGAAGGCCGGAAGCTAACGGCTGTGACGGAGCTCCTCCTCGACTGTGTATGGCGCTAAACACCGAGTGCTGGCAGAGGAATGTCGAGGCGGCAGTAACATCGGCTCCAGATTTGTTTTCCTGTCTCTTTGTTCCTTCGGTTCTTTGGAGAGGTGAAATAAGTTTAATTTCATGATTTCCGTAAGATAGCTGGGCTTGGTGGTGAGACGCGGATGGTCGGAGAAATCCCAAAACCGGCGTGGTTCCGGGGGACCGGAGCAGCAAGGGAGTGGCGGCGAGATCCAAGGCGAGTGTCTCTGGGGCTCACTGGATGGACAACGTTATTTAGGTTTGATGTAAGAGGGGCAGGGACGTCCCCTAATAAAATTGCCTTTAAAACGCGAGGCCAAGGTTTATGGAGTGGAGGCACTAGAGTGCCATTCACGATTGCGTGGAGAAGTACTGTGTCTCTCAAGCATTGCGGGAAGGACATCACTGCAGTGAGTAGCAAGGGTCAAGTAAATCTAGAGGGGTATTTTGAATACTGCGGAGTACCCATACCTGCTCCACTCTGTGTGACACAGGTTTCTTACAGCAGCGGGCAAGAGCAGGTTTGGGAGCCCTGCATGGAGGAGAGTGGCAGCAACGTTGCTAGCCTGTACACAAACAAACCTAGTTCTACCCCGAAAGTACCTACTCTTAAGGCAGGAGTAAGCCGCTATACCCTTCGAAATTGAGCAGTCAGTATAGTGCCTGCACCTCAAAAGCCATTGGCGACCCCGCCAGTGATACAAATCCAGGCTGCGTCCCGGATAGGGAAGGGGAACTACACCAGCAGTCTTACCCCCACGGTGAAGGGAAAAGGTAAAAAGAGGATAAAAAGCACAGTATCGATCGCATCCACCGTTACCCCCTCCCTAAAATAATTTTATAAGGCCCTTTTGTTGTCTACTACAGATAGAGCGGGAAAAATGGCCTCTAATAGTACCTCAACCAGTATAGGACCGGGACCAGGTGCTGTAGTTATTACAACGAACTCACCCATGGCCATGTCCTCCCAGTTAGCTCAACCATTTCAGTCATCCCCATCTGTATCTCCACCTCCAGGGGAAGATAGGGTGCATCCATCAATTGAACTCTCGAATAGCTTTTCAGCTTTGGAGATTCAAGACTCTGTGCAGGAGGAGGAAACTGAAGCGGAGGGTAACGGCCCCCAGTTAGCTGGCGAGGGCGTTCATACAGGCCCTATTCTACTAACGGTGTCTACTCCTGTGAATACTCCTGTTACACTTGCAGATATCTTGCTTGGATTAAAATAGGATATGGGGAAGAGATTTGAGGAGATGGGGAAAGGTTCACAATTTCACAGACCAATCAGGTCGCTATTCAGGCATCCTGTGAGGTGCTGGCCAAGAAGGTGGAGGAGGTTTCATTACGGACAGAGGCCCTAGAAGCGGAGGTGCCCAGAATTAAGGAAGCATTAAGATATGGAAAAGCTAGCGCAGCAAAATCGGGAGATGAAGGATGACATTGAGAGACTTGAAAATCACGCTAGGAGGAACAACTTAAAATTTCTAAATGTCCCAGAAGATATGGAAGGAGGGGACATTAAGGCATTTGTGGTGGCACTACTTAAAACCACAATCCTGAAGGATTCCGCTGATGGCGACTCAGACCTACTAGTGGATATTCAGAGGGCTCACCGGGATCCATATAGGCGGAACCCAGGGAGGGAGCACCCCAGGAAGATTCTGGTGAACTTCCTGACATATGCTATCAAAGAAAGTATTCTGTCCATGGCAGTAAAAACCAGAGCTATAAAATCAACCTCCTTCTCCAGCCCGTTTAAATTCGTTCAGACATCTCACACACAACTGCTGCCAAGCAATGGGAGATGGGCAAGAGACTTCCTATATTTAATGCATTAGGAGCCCGAGCCCAGCTGAAATTCCCCGCTTCACTCTGCATAATGTGGAATAACCACATGTATAACATACGGCAGATTGATGAAGCAGATATACTCATTGAAAAGATCAAGGCAGGCAATAAAGGCCATGGTGGAGAACAGAGCGGGGTAGTAGCCCACAAGTAAAAGAGAATTTAGGATATTTAAAATATGGGTCTGATCTTAACCTGATTCTTTAATTAAATTATAGGCACACCAGGGAGGGAGCAAAGACCACTGCCGCCTAGCAAATACAAGATGAAACTAAGAATGTATCACATTTAACATACACAGAGGGAGGGGGGGTACCCGTCTAAGGGCGTACGCCTGAGAAGACAGGGAGGGCTCCCCAAGGGGGGTGGGGGGGGTTGGGGGTGAGAAGGGTAAGAGGAGAGGCATGGGTGGGGTAGCATGGGGAGAAAAAAGGGAAAAAATGTTGTCCTTATTCCATCATAAGTTTCAGGTTTTCCTGAAGAACAGACAGGTGTTGGGTTGGATGGCTAAGGAGGGAAGGATGGAGATTATAAATGGTCCTTAATAAAGTATCCTATATTTCATGGAACGTGAATGGTCTTAGGTGTCCAAGGAGAAGGAGATAGATTATGAGCTTCCTGGAGCAATCTTCGGCTAAAGTAATTTTCCTTCAGGAAACTCATCTAACCCCCACCGAAAGCAAAGAGATCTTTGAGAAACTGAGATGGATTGGTGCATTTTGTTGTTTGGGACAGACTGGAGTAAACAAGGGTGTGGCAATCCTGATTAAGGCAGGGATTAAGGGGTCTATAAAATCAACATCTACAGACCAGTCAGGGAGATGGGTTTTGGCACAAGTTGATCTTAGTGGTAGTGAACAGACCATCGTTTCCTATTATGGTCGTAATGTAGATGATCCTACCTGGCTACTTAGAGTCCAGTCCAATGTAACCGGGGTCACCTCCCCTGTGATTATAGGGGGGGACTTCAATGTACTCTTAGAACCTCAACAGGATCGATCCAATCATAGTTATTATGTTACTACCCAACGTTCTAGATGAGCCATGGTCAATATGATGCATGAGGTGGGTCTTACTGACCTTTGGAGAATCAAGGGGGAGGCGGCACCGGGTTTTACGTACTTCAGCAAAAAAAATGGGCACGCCTCAAGATTAGATTATGTCTTGGTAGATAGGTTAAGTCTGGAGTCTATGCATGATATAAAAATACCCCCTACCATTCTTTCCGACCATGCTCCCATAATATTTACATCTTGGATAGGGAGCACAAGTCGAACTCCTATACCCAGATGGACTCTAAAGAGGGCTGTATTTCACAATCAGGATATAGTCGCTGCTATCATCACAGCAACTAATAACTACTTTTCAGATAATGTTGGGTCCGCCCCAATCGAGTTCGTTTGGGACGCGTATAAGGCTCATATTAGTGGTCAGATTCATAGCCTCACTAGCTCCAGTACCAAGTAACAAGGAGGAGGCTCTTAAACTTAAAAACCTGGAAGGTAAAATTTCTCTGTTAGAGAATAAAAGATATGGTGCTCAATTAGACAATTTGCCACAGGTTATAGCTGACCTAGAACATCTCCGGTTGGAATATCGCGGGTTGCTGGATTTAAAAAGTGGAGCGCAATGGGCAGCACAAGCCATGGAGAATTATGTGTACGGAGAAAAGACAGGGGCTATCCGGGCCAGTAAAATCAGAGCAGATAGGTTTAGAAATAACATAAATCGCTTAATCATCGACAATCAGGGTACCATATCATGCCGGCAGGAGATATGGAAAAGCATTTACTTTCTTTGTTCTCTAAATTATATGCTGAAGATGAATCTTCACCAGACTCGGGCAATACCCAACAGTGGTTGGAGAGTAAGGCTCTGCCAAGACTAACAGATATAGGTCGAGATATTCTTAACAACCCTTTTACGCAGGAAGAAAACGGAGTGTATATTAAAAATATAAAGAATAATAAAGCGGCTGGCCCGGACTCCCTCCCCGGAGAACTGTATAAAGTATTACAGGACACCTTAGTGTCACAGCTCTGTGAATTGTTTAACTATGTCCATAGCCCGGAGGGTAGGGCACACCCCTCCTGGAAAGAGTCTACAATTGTGCTAATATTAAAACCTGGAAAGGACCCCCTTAAGGCAGACTCCTTTAGACCTATCTCCCTGCTAAACGTGAACTATAAGATCTTTACAAGCGTTTTGGCAGGGAGATGGCAAAGTTAATCCCACAACTCATTAATTCCGATCAAAAAGGTTTTGTGCCCAGAAGACATATACAAGATTTAACCCTTCAGTTGATTGGAAGCATAGATCTAGCAGAGGCACGGTCGGAACCCTTGGCAGTTGCTGCTTATGACGCAACTAAGGCCTTCGACCGTGTCAACTGGGGATTCCTGTGGGATGTACTGAGCTCAATTGACTTTGGGGTAACCTTTATTAAATTAGAATTGGAAAAAACCATGTCAACAGAGGAGTTGCATAAAATTCTAGAGGATGTCAAAGTACAATTAGAGAAACACACCCAGGAGGTCAATGAACGTAAAATAAGAAAGTATCGCAGAGATACTATTGATTACAAGCTTGGCGAAGTTTATACGTGGGCTGACGTATATGCGAGAAAATGACAGAATCGCCCATACACCCAACAAACTGATACTTCGTAAACTGATACAGACACATCAGAAACAGTAGACAGCCTGGACAGCAAGCCTCCACTAGCACAACCGCGCAGCCTTTTTTAGAGGTAGTTCAGAACGAAAGAGAAGACCCAGGAGATCAAAGAGGAGAGGTAAGCAAGGAGAAGGAAAAGGACCCGCCGCAAACGTGGAATGTTACAGCCAAAAAAGACAAGAAGAAAACACAGCATTAAACAATTTAGTCATTAATATATCTGATGTGGTGTTTTCTGATATACAATTACGTACTCTCCAAAAAGGCACGTCAGATGTTCCAACGGCACACACCAACCATTTAGAGCTTGACATTAGCTTTTACAAGCTCATGAGAAAATTGAGGTTGAGACATTTTTTTGAAAATCTAATAGAAGAGCGACAACCAGCAACACAGGATTCCCTAAAAGGATTAACCAAAACCAGCATGTTCATGGCACCTCTTAGCCATGAAACTCTTGATCTATATGAGCAACTGGTAAAACAGGATTTATCTAAAATTAACTGCCGCAAGCAAACTAAAATGAAGAATCTCATGAACAAAGAATTTGGCATTTTAAGATCAATAGCCAATAATCGATCAATCATTTGTCAAAAAGCAGACAAGGGAGAAGCATTGGTTATTCTCAATTTCAAGTATTACCAAGAACAAGTACGCTCTCACCTGTTGGATGAAAACACATATATGGCATTAGACTTCAACCCAGCAGCGGAAATCCAGGATACACTACAAAAAATTCTACAAAAAGCATTGGATAATGGGATTATCAATGAAAAATGAAAACCTATCTCACTACTCACAATCCTAAAGCACCACGATTCTATATGACACCCAAAATTCACAAAGATCCTTTAAGACGACCATGCCGTCCTATTGTGTCAACATGCGGAAGTGTCCATGAGCCAGTTGGCAAACTATTATACAAGTACCTACAAATATTTGTTCAAACTATGGGCTCATTTATAAAATACACCACTGACTTTCTGAATAAACAGTTAAATGTACAACCAGAAAAGGAAGAGAATCTCTTGATGTGTAGCATTGATGTACAATCTTTATATACGTCCATACCACACTAACTTGGTATAGAGGCGGTTGAAAAGGCACTACTCAGGACGGAGTATGAGGAATCAATGAAGATTTTTCTGATGGAGCTTCTCAATTTTACGTTAATGCATAGCTATTTTGAATATGACAAACAGTGGTATCTCCAAAAAAGTGATACTTCTATGGGGACTTGCGCAGCTCCCTGCTACGCAAATATCTTCATGCATGAATATGAAAGCCAACACATTTTGCAGTCCCCGAAATGGAAAGACGATCTACGCTTATACCTTCGCTACATAGATGATATTTTCATCTTGTGGAGAGGCACAGAAGATCTGTTGAAGGAAAACATCATTGATCTAAATAAAGTGAATGAACGTATCCAATTTACCTATGAAATTCAGCACTATTCCATTAACTTCCATAAACTTCTTGGATGTAACCATACAGAAATCTGCTACAGGGTTTACTACAACCTTGTTTACCAAGAAACCAGATCGTAACAACATGTTGGCCTACCAAAGTTTTCACCCTCAGGCTCTTAAACAGCATCTACCATACTCACAACTCCTGCGAATTAAAATAATTGTCTCAGACCCCGAGGAATATACAAATCAATCACTCAAAATAATACAGAGTTTTCGTGAAAGAGGATACCCTGAAGTTGTGTTAAATAAAGCTGTTGAACCAGCTAATACTAAAGATCAGAAACTACTACTAGTGACCCAAAGCACACAGAAGGAACCCAGAATAACTTACGTTAGTAAATTTTCCAGGGATAGCTTTCAATTCAAGAAAATCATCAAAAAACACTGGTTGCTACTTCAGACTGAACCCGATTTCCACAATATTTTTAGCAAAACGCCACTGTTTGCCTTCAGTAGGGCTAAAAATATAGGTGAAATTATTAAACAACCATCATCAAGCACCACTGGTCAAATATACAGAGGCACAGTTCCGTGCTGGAACTGTGATAACTGTAATAACATCTTGTAAGGTAATAGTATCAGTCATCCCATTAAAGGGCATAAAATACCATTGCAAGTGAATGCCACTTGTGACACCAGTAACATTGTATATATGTTAAAATGCCCGTGTGAAATGGGATATATTGGTCAAACTGAGAGGAAACTGAAAATAAGACTGAATGAGCACAAAAGTAACATCAGGACTAAAGCTCCTAATCAGTCGTCGCTGCCCACTTTATTGAAGCAAATCACCAAATGAACCAGATGAAAGCATGCATTCTAGAAATAATTGAGAGATCGGAAGGAAAAGACAATAAGAAATCTCTCCTGACACGCGAAAATTACTGGATTTATCATCTTCAAACCCTGAAACCAAATGGCTTGAATGAAAGGGTTGAATTTCTATGCTATTTATAATAAGTAGTTCATGTTATCAGCTATTGCACAGTGTATTGTGAAAGGGTTGAATCTTTATGCTATTTATGAAAGTAGTTCACGTTATCAGCCACCATATCGTTTTTTATGTCATGACTGACGCTGGGTCTCTTTCTTACACTCAGTTACGAAGTTTAGCGTTTGAGTTATTGCATACATAACATCACACAGACCACTAAGTGTCATTACAGGAGTCCACTGTTTACCTTTTTACTTTTTTCAATATCTTTATTTGTTTAAGACATAATACGCATACTAAAATATGGGTATACACCTTTAATACTATTGCACACTGAATTCGCGTACTTAACCACTCCCCTCACGTTACATGATACACGCCCCTAATCCACTTTGGTGAAGGGACGCGGAATGAGCTTATGGCATATTGAATAAACTGCAGCATGTTCTCATTTGGTAAGCATTAAGTTCTTTCATCCCGTAGAGCTCTTTGAGACAGCTTCACCCTATATCGCACGGTCACAGCGAAGATCACACTTTTGTCGGTTAAACTACCATGCGTAAAGCGTAATGTGGTTAATGTTGTTCCGATCACGCACGCATAAGCTAGTAGCGTAGAGTTCACCACTCCAGCATGTGTATTGAAGCACGCCTCTTTACTCGTACACACCCGCACCACTCTAACATTTACTTTGTCAAACTTAGTCTCGTTTTTGCAACACTATACACTTGATTTAGCTTTCTTTGTGGACATTCCTTGTATAACCATTAGAATACTAACAGTTAAGTTTATGCCTCAGTGATTTTTTATGAACCACGTGTTTTTCAGATTACTTACACGGCAATGCTCATTAGGTGGTGGATACTTTGCAGTGGCATATTCGCATTAGTGATTTATATTATATGTTTTCCAATAGATATTCCCCAGATGAAGGCACTAGCCGAAATGCATTGGGAATGAAAAGATGAAAAGTATACACGTTGTATGGATATCCAGGAGTGAAAAAATATATTGCCAACTTACCTGGATGTAGTAAATGATGAATAATATCACTTACGGTTGATAAAGAAAAAAAATGGAACATTGATTGTTTTATTACAACTTCAAGGTTGAAATTAGCTGCAGCACGCAGCACCAAATCTGTGCCCAAGGAGACACGAGTGTGTTGGTGCTACTTTCTAGTTATAGTGTTTTTTCTCCTGAGCGGGGAGTCATTCTTTGGAGCACGAGACACATTCGAATGTGGTTTGACTTTTGTGGCTGTGCACGGTCAAAACTATTGGTAACCTTTATTAAGACAATGAGGGACTGCTACGAAGGTGCATCTGCTGTAATCCTATTAAACGGCTTATTTACACCACGTGTTAGTGTAAGGAGAGGAACTAGACAGGGGTAATCCATCTCGCCCCTCCTATTCGACCTCTCCATGCTGCCTTATCTCCCCATCTCAGCTGGGAAGACCCTAGTTACCACCTTGGTGTTTTCCAAAATTGATTACGGAAATGCCCTATTTCTCAACTCTCAGAAACTCGTTCTGTCTAAGCTACAGTCTATACAGAACGCGGCTGCTAGAATTCTCTTAGACATTCCTCGCCACCAGCCTACTACTCTCGCCATTCGCCAGCTTCATTGGCTTAGAGTAGAGAGCCGAATTAAATTCAAGGCCCTCTGCATTGCCTATAAGGCAGTGCATGGCGTCGGACCCAAGTTTCTGATCGATGCATTTCAGTTGTACACCCCTAAAAGGCTGCTGAGATCTGCCAACACCTGCCTCCTACCGGTACCCCGCACAAGAACAGCAACTTGGGGAGACAGACGTTTTCTGGTTGCTACGCTAAAGCTCTGGAATCTTCTGCCACTCACTATCAAAAACGCCCCCAACTTGATGAGCTTCCGTAGGCTCTTGAAGACATGGTTGTTTAACCAGTGAATTTTGTTTGTTTCGGTCCCGCTAGCCTACATATGCGCCGAGACACCTTCGGGTATTTGTATGCGCAATAAAAATTCCATAAATAAATAAATTGAGCCTCTAGCGCAAGCGTTGCGGCTGGATGATCGGGTTACACGCTTCAGGGTTGGAAACTTTAGCTGCAAGTTGGCATTATATGCTGATGATTTGCTAGTTTATACTGGTAACCCGGTTGAGGTTTTTCCCAGAGTGGAAGAGATAATGAAATATTTTGGCCAATACTCTGGGTACATGATCAATAACTCAAAAACCGAAATAATGTGCTGGGGGGTAGACAATTGGGAGGGAGCTGAAAGTAGTCAGTTTAGATACCTGGGTATAATAATAACACCGGATCTTAACATCTTAACACAGACCAACATAAAGAAGGTGGCGAATGACATTGATCATCTTCTGCTGAGATGGCAGAACCTTCAGCTCACAATCTATGGCCGGGTAAATCTGGTCAAAATGGTAATCTTGCCGAAGCTGCCATACCTATTTAATATGATTCCATTGACTTTTCCATATAAATCTTTGGCTAAAATTCAGGGGAAAATAGGCAGCTTTATATGGGCAAATAAAAACTCTAGGATCTCTTGGAAAAAGCTAAAAAGCAGATTGATGAAGGGGGGCGGGGTTTACGCTTCCTGACATCCACTGGTACTCCTTTGCCTTCCAACTGAAAAACATCCGATGTCTCCTTACCAGTCCCGATGATTCCAACAGGGGGCGGGTATTGAACACAATGGTTGAACAAGTGGGTGGGGTCCTGGGTTCCTTTATAAATTCGGTGCGCCACAATTTTACAAAAAGGTGCGTCTAAAGGTACTGAAACATGCAATTTTAGTATGGCTCAGAGTTAAGGAGAGATGGGGTATAAAGTATTACTCAGATCTTGCCCCAATCTTGGATTCCCCGGGTTTGCCGTCTTGTTTTGATGATAGTCTCTCTCTTCCTATTGGGAAAGCAGCGATAACAATGTGGTCGGACATAGTAACATCAGAGTGGGGTTTTACCAAGGGAGGATTTGAGGTTAAAGATCGGGGACTCCTTCTCTAGATTCAAGTACATTCAGATCGGCTCCTGGTTTACCGCTGAGAGAGACAACATAGGTGGAAACTGGGATGTTGAGTCTGCTCTCCAATCCCCTAGGCCGATGAAGAGGGAAGTGGGACTCTGGTATGGAAAAATGCTGGAGGAGGAGGAATCGGAAGCCCCCCCAATGTATCAAATCTGGAATACCTCTAGGTTGGAAGATATATCAATGGCTCTATACGATATATCTCTCCATTTTTTGTATAAATATGTTAGATCAGCCTCCCTGAAGAAAAATCATTTATTTACCATTAACAGGCTATACTACACACTAAAAAAGATTGCGAAAGTTGTAAATCCCCCCCCATCTTGCTCAAGATGTGGGTTAGTCGAAGCAGACGACATACATGTTGTTTATGACTGCCCTATATTGGGCCCTTTTTGGTCTATGGTGGAGAAGGCCCTGGAGGGCATTTTTAAGGTGCAAGTAAGCTTGAATATAGCTAGAGTTTTTTTGGGGTTCGATACGGATCTTGTTAGTTTATTAAGGGGGCACAAGTGGAGTGATTTCTCAGTCTTGTTTTAATTGCACGTAGAGAGATTTGTAAATTATGGAACGACCCCAGCCCACCTTTGTATGAAAGTTGGTTACCGGCGGTACTGAGCACTGCGCGTTTAGAATCCGGATTGGCACAAAATGTAAATAGCACAGTGTGGGGCCCTTTGGTAGAATGGGGAAGAGAAATGAGGCTGGTCTAAGGCCCTTCTAGTCCTATGATTACACCATGCCTCGGAATAAAGGGGCAGGGCGGGACAGCCCAGGCTATCGCAAGAACATCAGCCCTAGGGCGCTCACGATGGAATGGGTTGAGAAAGTTTATTTGCACAGCTTTTGGTGGAATGAGGACAAAAAAAAAGAAAAAAAACATTCAGCCATCCTATTGGTATTTATGCATATTTATTTCACTTTTTAATAATATATGGAGTCTTAACATGGTGTATTTCCACATTTATTTTACTGATAAATATGCACTCATACTTTAATGCCTGTTGCCTTTGAGCAAATTAAGCAGTCATTATAGCAGAACACTACACCCACATGTAAATATTACCAATATATAGAAATATATAGAAATATATGTTAGCATATGCCTACATTTAAGGAAATCCCATCCTGTTTTTTGACTCCTGTGCTGTTTTTGCATTCAGATGTTGGTTTGGAATTCATACAGGGCAGTGTCAAATGTCACTCACGAAAAGCACAATATTCTGTATTTTTCTGCTTTCAAAAATAAATACAGACAAGAAACACATTCAGAAATAAAACCTTTTCTGTTAAAAATGATTCCTTTAATATAAGTGGTCCTTGTAAAACTCCAAACCACTTCCTTCACAATGCATTATATTAAAATGACAACATAGGTTAAATGTATCACAGTCAACTGAATAGTGATGAGTGCAAACCTAAAAGTCGAACTAGCTGGATTAACATGGGCAGAGCGGCCATTTAAGCTGATTAAGCCACTTCTGCTCAACCAATCACAGATAATGCTGGACTCAATTGAGGATGCAACAGCTGAATAGTTAGTGAGAGGGATATTATACAACTGACTTTATATCCTTATGGAGATATACATTAGCTAAGAGTAACATTTCAGTTCGATTTTGTTTTACCTGAATTTCAACCACTGATATTTGTGCCCACATACTTATACTTTCTATCCTTCTTACCTTTCTTATTTTTTGTGTGTAAATAAACGTTAAAAGGTCTCCACATAATCAACCGTATCACCTAACATGGCTGAGTTTACATATTGAAATGATACAATCAATATTCGGGTTCTCTTGGAGCTAAATCTCCTGTAGGAGGATAACATGGTATACATTTAAAAGATTTGCTGAGAAAATTAGTCAAATAAAGTGCAGTATAACACGTTGTCAGTCGTCCATGTCTTAATCTCTTTATTGTTCCAATTGTCTCTTCAAGTCAAAGATTGAAGACAATGACACTATTTCAACTCTTCCTTTTCATAATATTCACACATGTGAATGTAATGTTTACTTCGATACTACCACAGCCAACAACTGTTTCACAACAAAAAGGCTTTTTCACAGCTGTTAAATTAGAAAGATTTATTGTAATGACAGTTGCTTGTGATAAACATTACTTTATCCATACCATAAAACAAATTACTCAACAAATCAAATATTTATTAATTTTTTTAAACTTTGCTATTGTATTAATTGCTCTGAATGATCCCAAAATTAACACCTACAATTTAGATCATTCTAGGAAATGACAATTTAATCATGTACAGGAGCATCAGTCATTGATAATACAGATTCACACCAGATTTCTATTAATGGTATGTATTGATTTTAGGCATTAATAATACCCGTTCTAAATTACAGATTAATCTACGGTTTTAGTAAACTTAAAATAATATTTCAAAAGTACTTCCCATGGAACCAATTCACTCCCATTCGACAAATACCTCAAATATAAATAAATAAGTTCATTCAGTATGAACATAGTTTAGGAAAATAAGTCTTTGGTACGTTTTAGAGATCTATAGCATGGTTGAAGTTTAAAATGAATCATAATTCAATACATTAAAATAAAGAATTTTAGATCTATATAACACAGTGCAAGGAGAGCCAGTCAAGTTCAAAAATTAGTTTACAAGTATCCAAATTAGCTCCACTTAAAATATGGCACAGAGAATTGCTGGAATTAACCACTCTTTATTCTTCTCTTGCCTGCCACTTTTTGCACAGAGGCGCTTTTTTCAATGTTCTGTGCCCCTGCTGATGCAATTTCCTTTGATTTCACAAATAGGACAGATTAAAGTTTGAGGAGAGGTTCCGTTACCCACTGTTAGAAAGTGCAAGCTAACCACCATTGGCCACTAAGAGACATGTTCCGTCCCATTTCCTCCTAAATAATTATTAGTTAAGTCATCTAAGGCAATATCGACATCTGAAACATGGTCTTCTACCAAATTTCCTGACAAAACATTATGCAAGTTTTCTAGAGACTTGTTTACTTGTCTTATTGAAGGAAGTCAGCAAATGTTCACATTTTGTAATTCCCCAGTTATATTTTGCTGTTGAAATGTGTGGGACTGTTGATTTTTATTTGGTACTGTTGATTCTTATCTAGTACAACCAGCACTTCTAAAATTATTTTTAGAGTGCCTTGCATAAGCACTATTACACTCAATGAGGCAGAGGACATTGTTGGATTTATAGTTTAACCGGTTGAGAATAAGGAGGGAGAGATTTATTCACCATAGACTCCACTTATTGCAGCTTAGTGTGGCATCTACAATAATTTCATGTGCTTTGAACATCAGCTTCTACTTCTGTTCTGATGATATCCACACTGTTTTGTGCCCCTAAATCACCACTTGCTTTTGCTGTAGTATCTACTGGGATACTCTGGTGGATTGTCTTTCCATCATTAGCTGAGAGGAAATACTTGGACACAAAGTTTCTTATGAAACTTGGTAAAGGAGATCTAGTATCTTTCTTTTAGGAGTCAGCTTTTTTTCCCTCCAGATTCATCTTCCTTATTCACCTGAGAGACTTGTACATCCTGTATACATTGCTTGGGAATTTTTCCTGTTCCCTTAGACTTGATGCAAACCTCATTAGACCTTAATATTTGTGTGGCCATTTGTCATTTCTCCATTTGTCAAACACCTGTTTAACAATCAATAATAATCTACTCTGATAACACTGACGTCTATCACTTGACAGTGGAAGGATTATGCCACAGCATTCACAGGGCCACAAGTCGCATCAGAGCCCCCTCTCTTCAAATTTTCCCCACACTCTTCGACCACCACGACCAACCATCCTCACTTTGAAGCCAATAAGGGTGGCTAAGGGTGGCTAAACAACCTAAAAAGCCAATGCATGGTATGGCTGACCGCAAAGTCGGGGATGAGGTAGTCTACACACAAGGGGGACAAGCACACCATCCTCTTCTGTGGCTCTATTGTCTCATATAAACTTTAACTGAAGACCAGCTCTCCTCTGGAGTGTGCAGGCCCCTCTCCTCAATCAGATCTCCACAAGGTATGACAGATGGGTGCACCACCACACTCCCTGCCACACCATACATTCACCTTACCATATTCCCTTAAGTGGGGAATAGCATTGTGTGCCAAGGAGACAATCACCAAATCTCCATCTCCGATGGCTTTCCGCCATATGTCATGGTGAGACAGCCTGTAGGAAAAACAGATAGGACCTGAAACCCTTCTCATGCTAAACAGTGATGTCACATTGCTCATGCCACTGACAAGAGAAAGGCTGATAAACTAGCAAACATTACAATGATTATCTAGGGATCTCTGTCTAGCACCACCTCAAAAAAGACACCAACCAGGTTAATGATAATGGGCAATGCACTTGAACTCGCATAAGGACACCCCTGGGCATCCCAAAAAACAGCATACTACCTCCCCAAAGCGAGGTCCGAGGTTGGTCACTGTCTATCTCTGCCACTGAGTAGCTGGATCAATACCGCACCTGCAGCAGACGAGGGGCAAGAATAGTACAGGTGGATGAGAGTAAATGGTGTTTCCCCTCCTTGGAGATCACAACATCTTGTGTCTTTGTCCCCACAGGCCTCTAGGTTCAGGCACAGGATTGGCCCCATTTTCAGCTACAACCACCAGCGCCTCCTGTTATTTGACCGTAAGCCTTACGGCAGAGCAATTGATTCAGTGCAGTGCAGCGGCCCTACAATGAACTTTAACTGCAGCAAGATATCCTACCATACTAAGAATAAATATGTGCATTTCATGAGGTCTTCGCTTCCTGACCATGACAATTTTCAGCCTTTCTTAGTTGTTGTAACTGTTATTCTTTTAGGAGGCCACTCTGAAAATGTCCAAGTATTTCAAGTTCCATCATTTTACTACGCCTAACAATTTTTATACAACTCCTAATTGTAAGATTACAAATCGTAATGTGAGATTGGACATGAAACAAATTTCCTGACTGCACTCATGCTTGGAGAGATTATGTTCCAAAATGTGCTTGACTTATTATGTTGCAATACGCCAGTCAGGGAATCCCATAGACTGTCATCGCTGAAGCTCCTGGATGTTAAATTCAGTTTGGAGAGATAGTTTCTTCAAAGTTACTAGGTTTCACTTCTTACTGCAGCTTTTATCACATTCTGTGCAGTGGTAGGGTTTCTCACCAGTATGGATCATCTGATGTGTGAACAGTTTGCTTGTCTGAGTGAAACTTTTCCCAAATGATGTGCCCAAAGAGGGTTTCTCTGCAGTGTGGATTACTCTCACATTTCCCACACTACATCCGCCTTTGACTAAGTAGGTGTCCTCCAATGCTGGAACAGACCTTCCTTTGAGTGAAGTTTTTCCTACAATCTGTAACTTTATTCAGATTCTCCACTGTATGGATTATTGATATCTTAACAGTGTGCTGTTCAGATTGAAGCATTTTCCACATTCTGCTCACAAATAGGGGTTTTCAGGTGCATTACAAAGAGACATTAAAAATTCATTTACGCAAAACACTATATACAAGGTTGAGGCAGAAGGTCAAATACATACAATTGATGATAAATACAATAGTAGACATAGAGGAAACGTGTTTTGTGTAAATGAATTTTTTATGTCTCTTTGTAATGCACCTGAAATCCCAATAAAAATATTTAAATAAAATAAAATAGGGTTTTTAGTGTAGATTCTTTGATGGCTTAACATATTTTTCATAAGAGTGAATCTTTTCTCACACTTTCTACAATGATATGGTTTCTCACCAGTATGGACTCTGATGCTTCACCAGTTCTCCGCTCTCAATAAATCATTTTCCACATTCTGTGCAGTTGTGGGGTTTTCACCAGTATGGATTCTCTGATGTACCAAAAGCATTTTCTTCAGAGTGAAGCTTCTTTTGCATTCTGTACTTGGAAATGGTTGTCACCAGTATGGATTCTCTGGTGTGACAACAGTGATCTCTTTACACTGAAGCCTTTTCCACACTCTGTACATTGAAAGGGTTTCTCACCTGTATGGATTCTCTGATGCTGCATCAGGTTGTACTTCACACTGAAGCTTCTCCCACATTCTGTACACTGAAAGGGTTTCTCACCAGTATGCGTTCTCTGATGTATCAACAAAGTGGATCTATGAAAATAGCCTTTCCCACATTCTGTACATTGATAGGGATTCTCATCAGTATGGATTCTCTGATGTGACAATAGTTTTCTCTTTACACTAAAGCCTTTTCCACACTCTGTACACTGAAATGGTTTCTCACCTGCATGGATTCTCTGATGCTGCACCAGGTTCCACTTCACACTGAAACATTTGTCACATTCAGCACAGTGGTAGGGTTTCTCACTAGTATGGATTCTCTGATGCCGCTTCAAGGTGTACTTCTCACTGAAGCTTTTGTCACAATGAGCACAGTGGTAGGGTTTCTCGCCAGTATGGATTTTCTGATGCTGCACCAGCTTGTACGTCATACTGAAGCTTCTCCCACATTCTGTACACTGAATGGGTTTCTCACCAGTATGGATTCTCTGGTGTGACAGCAGTATGCTCTTTATACGGAAGCGCTCTCCACATTTGGTACATTGATAGGGATTTTCACCGGTATGAATTCTCTGATGCCGCACCAAGGTGTGCTTTACACTGAAGCTTTTGCCACATTCAGCACAGTGGTACGGTTTCTCACCAGTATGGATTCTCTGATGTGCCAAAAGGCTTCCCTTCTGAGTGAACTTTTCCCCACATTCTGTACATTGATTGGATTTCTCTCCAGTATGAATTCTCTGATGTACTAGCAGGTTGCTCGCTTGAGTGAAGCTTTTCCCACATTCTGTACACTGAATGGGTTTCTCACCAGTATGGATTCTCTGGTGTGATAACAGTGTGCTCTTTATACGGAAGCGTTTTCCACATTCTGTACATTGAATGGGTTTCTCACCAGTATGGATTCTCTGATGCTGCACCAAGGTGTGTTTTACACTGAAGCTTTTGCCACATTCAGCACAGTGGTACGGTTTCTCACCAGTATGGATTCTCTGATGATAAAGCAGTGCACTTGCTTGAGGGAAGCTTTTCCCACATTCTGTACATTGAAAGGGTTTTTCACCAGTATGGAGTCTCTGATGTTGCTTCAAGGTGTGCTTCACACTGAAGCTTCTCCCACATTCGGTACACTGATAGGGTTTCTCACCAGTATGGATTCTCTGATGAACAAGCAGTGCACGTGCCCGAGTGAAGCTTTTTCCACATTCTAAACATTGAAAGGGTTTCTCACCAGCATGGATTTTCCGATGCTTCACCAGCCGACGCTGCTCACTGAAGCTTTTTCCACATTCAGTGCATTTGTAGGGGTTCTCACCAGTATGGATTATCTGATGTGTGATTAGTGCGCTTGTCAGAGTGAAGTGTTCCCCACATTCTGTGCACCAGCAGGCTTTCTCACCAGTGAGGATTCTTTGGTGACTTAACATATTTGTCTTACAAGTGAAGCCGGTCCTTATTCAGTACAGATAGAATCCATACTGGTGAGAAACCCTATGATGTAACAGTGTGCTCTGCACATCAAAGTGTTTCTCACTGATGATATTTCTCACCTCAATGAATTCTCTGATGCTTTTTATCTCAGTGAAACTTTTCCCACATTCCATACACTGGTATGACATATACTCAGAACAAACATTTTGATGCCTGTGTAACAAAGAGCCCGTAGAGCCCGTACTGCAGCTTTCCTCAAGGTATGTACACTACGATGTCTCCCATATAAGCAACCTATGGTAAGTCACCTGATTTTGTTGGTGAGTCAAGCTCTTCTAATCCTCTTTACAATGGTATAGTTTCTCTAGAGTATGGATATTCTGATGCTTGCCCTAAGCTGATATTACAATGAAAATGATGTCACACTCCGTGCACATCTATGCTTCAGTCTCGTATGGATCATCTGATACATGTACAGATATGAGCTCTGAGTGACACTTTTCTCCGACTCTGTACAAAAATATGGTTTCTTGCCAGAACAAAACCTCTGAGGATCATATCGATGCAAGCTCTAAGCAAACATTTCTCACTCCGTAGAATGATAAAGATTATTCATGGTATGGAGCATCAAACTGTCCCTAAAGATGCGCTCTGTATGAAGGTCTTCCTTAAGCTAGTTCACTGTTTTTTCCCCAGAATGTATTGTATAGCGTGTGAACAGATCAAGCTTCCAAGTGGATGTTTTTGCAGACTCTTCACACGGATACAGTTTTTTCTTCTGGTAATGCTGATCAGGAGTATTTGGATGCAGGGGGCCTTTAGGTCTGTTCATCAGCTCCTTGATTCTGTAAATGAGAAACAAATGTCTGTGAGTTTGTCACAGCCAGGTGGCTAAAAGACAGAAACGTGGGATGAGGAAGGAGCTACTGTAAAGAGGGGAGAGACACTGAGGGGGGAAAGCTGCAGAACATATACTGATGTCTGATATCACAGTTGAAGCCTAAAAGTAAAATACAGTGTCCTTGCCGGTTAGGAGGACGCTGCTGACACTCATAAATCCAGATCACAATAGCCCAGTTTCGAGGTAAAGCCTCTTTAGGTCGGTGACCTTTGAACACTACTCTTAATTGGTTTTCAGATCAACTCCAGCACCAGTTATCTCTCCTAACTTGACAACTGACTGCAAGGACCAGTTAAACCTGTGAAGGGTTCCTCCATTCACTCAGACTCCAAGCAACAGATAACTAGAAGCACAGTTTGAAGGAAGCCAAGCTCTGATTGACTTTATGAACTACTATTCCATAAAGCAATGAATATTTTATAAATTGTCTGAGCACATTAGCAGTGCTTCAAATCCATAAACTGAGCTATCTTATATCACTCCCAACCTACAATATACTAAGGCAAATCAGTCCTCTACTACGCCACCAGAGCTGTTATGTGAGAATATTTCAATAAATTCCAAAAACAACATTTAAAAAACCCATACAGACATTTCTCCCCTTGCAATCCCGATGACTATGGAAGACGAACCTCACCTACGAACATGCTATTAAAATCTGAGCCAATAGCAGAGGTCTAGCTTATGGTCTTTCGCCTCCAGTCTCCTATAAAGACTTCATCCCAGTAAACACTATGAAACACCTGAATAATTTTTATTCCTCAAACAAGAGTTGCTTTTATTATTGCAGAGTTGCTAGCACAGAGACACATGTTTGTGGAAAAAACTCACCACAAAGGGCTGATCATCAGAATAATTGGCTTTAAATACTGGAGAAGCTGACCCAAATTCACTGACAGATATGCTCCACTTGGCCACTGTCAAATGGTGTTTTTCCTGAATTAACTAGGTGACTCTGGTTCCAGGACGACCACATGAGGCTTCTTAATATAAGAAAATGACCTCAACTTAAAGTTTCCAATACAAAGAGGGCAGCACAAGAAGTCAGTCCCACAGTAGGAGAAAACTCCTACTTACGTTGAATTACACTGCTTTGATGCCCTTTGTGAATATCATTATTCAAGTTACTGCTGCTACCTTTCTGTAGAGGGAGTAGCCTAGTTCCTTTGGGAGCCACGAGGGGAGAATATTTCCACAAGCAGCACCAAATTTAAACTCTTTAGGTCGAGCCTAGCGGCAGCGCGCATGCAATTCTCGCTTTGTGAGACTGCTGTAGTAGAGTATGGGAGAGAAGCCACGCCCACTCTCCTCCCTTATTTTCATTGGCTTGTGTCATTATCTATCATAAATGCTGCCTTCGGATTCGTTAATAGGCTTATTAGTCTCTCCTTAGTACGGCCTTGTCTTCATTTGTACCCTCCCATGGTGACTGCCCTTTTTACTTCAGTTGCTGCGCAGGACCTGTTATTTAATCTGTAAGCACTATCTACTTCATTGAGTTTCTCTTACTGCAGGCCGGACATGCACTGCTTCAGCTGAAATCGCTTGTGTTTTTTTAAGCAGCGAGGCCGCCCCGTAACAAGGGTGCCTGCTTTCAATCACTTTAACCCAGCATTACCTCGTATCTGTATCAACCACCCCGCCCCAATTAAAATGGATTAAGACATGATCAGCGAATTAAGCTATGGGTATTATTCCATGTAGCACATAATCCTGTTCTAATGGGCTGAAGCTGACAACAGCACATATGTGTTACATGTGATCTGTACTAAAGCCACCTGACGGGTTGTTTTCAAAAGCCTGTTTTATTAACACTACCACCATCTCCAATATCACCACAAGGAACCACCAGTACCACCACCACCAACAATACAACCATCCATCACCTCCACCAATACCACCACCAATACCACCACCGCCAATACCATCACTACCACCATCACCAATACCACCACTACCACCACCTATACCACCACCTCCACCAATACCAGCACCACCAATTCCAATACCACCACCTCAGCGCCTCTTGTTCACTAGGAATAGCAGGGGCACTGTACGAAGCCAGAGCTGAGGCCGAGACAATCCCTCCCTCCATACCTGCCATAAAGCACAGCCCACCCTGCATCATGAGGTGAAGCCAGGGCCCTACTACAGCTGGAGTGTTTTTTATTAGGCCAAATATAGCAATGACATTACACAATGCCACACTGCACACTCAAATCACAGAGAGGGCAGGAAATAGCGCCCCCTCCCCGCTTATCGTCCTGAGCCATGACTGTGTAATCACAGAGCGAAAGGTGTTGGAGCGCTTTGTTAGTGTTTAAAGCTCGGATCATATGTAACTCTCACTTCACACTTTGTGTCTGTATACTTTACAACACTTACACATCTTCTTCACTGCACTATTTATCACTTTGAAGACGTTGCAGGCCGGTCTCTTCCTCTAATATTTACAATCTAATAAGCGGTCGAGAAGGCCCTTTATTGCAATGCAATAGGTCTCACATTTGTGGGAGTTTAAGCTATTAGTATTGTAAATGACAATGCCTTTGATTTATGTTTTAAAATCCAAAACATAAATAAAAGGCATTGTCATTTACAATGCCAATAGCTCAAACCCGGGTGAATGCAAGACCTATTTCATTGCAAATGCTTGTTTTACTCTGGAGGTTACTCCACCAAGCTCCATCCAATTTGCCACTTTATGTGTTCCAGGAAAAGCCTATTTATAATGGTGCAAGAGTGTTAAAGATGGTCAAGTTTTGGCTTAATTATTTGTGGGCAGTCTAAAATTAGCCTTTAAGTTCCTATTGTGTTGCTTTTTCAATCCTCCGACTCACAAAATTTACCAACATAGATTCACAACTCATTAAGAAGCAATTACAAGGAGAATAAAGATTTAGGTCCTCCAACCGGTGCTGCATCGGGTCAGCTACATTTGGCACTTGATTTGTCCAGATCAGGCCACTCACTTAGTCCTTCACCCCAAGCATTCACCTTGCAATCCGAACGTTCACCCACATCCACTACCGCTCACAATTAACTACTACCTTTAACCCACCAGCCCTCCTTTCAGTACTAACTACTTGTCACTCTATTTGTCCATCAGGATCATAAATGCTTATTGGATATCAGAAGATACTGACATTAGTCACTCAAGAGAGACCTGACGTCTATGACGGGGGCAAACGTTATAGACCTGGCCACAGGAATTATGTAATTGTGCAGCAGAGTGTTTTGTATAATTACAGATCTGCCACATTTATCACACAATCCAGTTTCTGCTACAAAATCTGCACATTATATAAAAAGTAATTTCCAGCTCAAAAGGTTTAGAAGTTAATTAAGGCGCAGCAACCTGAGTTCCCTCCCAGTGGAAGGCCCTTTGCAAAGGGTAACTGGTCACCGTTCTTTTGCTTATGGCAATGTTCAGGTGTTAAACTAGGAGCTAATGAGCTGCAACCTATGCTCAGACAGTGTTAATAAGTGTAATAATTACAAAATAACAAATCAACACTATCAGAAAATATGACACATTACCCTGCATAATTTGTCTTTTCTAGGTGCATAATTTAGTCAACCCTGCCGCATAGTTTGGCCTTCTCTTTAGTATTTCTCAGTCCTCCAGGATGGCTTATAAGAACTGGATACTTGCTCACCAGCTCGAATTGTGCCAGATACCACAGACTCGCTAAAGCAGCGCTAAGTAGTTCAGAAACAAGCGAAACAGCGCTAGCCAATTTGGAATGATCAACCACTGCTCGCTAACCTAATTTATTAAGAAATCAGAACGCTGCATCTTCTCAGTGGCAGCCATCTTTGAAAATCTGATAGCTTATGTCCGTTAGTCCTGACCCAAACCTAATCCTCTTGAATAAGTGGATTTTTACTGAGCTTGAGCTCCAAAAGGCCCAGTACACTTCTTCCATATCTCACTCTCCTTAATCGTCTGAGTTGAGAGTGACAGCCACCACAGATCCCTACTGCCGGATAACACAAACATGTTAAAATGTAAGACAATAGTGGCAGATAGCACGTATACTCTAAAGCTAAACCCGGTCTGCTGATACCCTAGATAGCACTAGCCACGTTGGAACTACCATCCCTCAGCTGCTCCAAAGTCACTGAGAAACTTTTTAAGAAAGCCTGCCAGTTCTCCAGCTACCCATTGGCCCAAGTAACACCTAATGGTTAAGCTGAGAGAGAAGTTGGGTGCCTACTAACTCTACAGACTCCTCCTATCTTCAGAAGAAATGCAACAAATTTCAATTAAGCAGAACATTAGTTATATCAATGGGGAACATCAACACCCAAGAAGAAAACAAGGCTGAAGAAGGAACAAATCATGCTTTCAGCATCTCACCGACTAAAAGAAGCAAGATACAATGAACTCTCTCAAAACAAGAAACCAATGAGCTACATGTAATTTAATTGTCCCTTGGAAAATAAGTGGTGAACCCATGTTATAGGAGATAATGAGTGGAGTCGGATCATTGAAGTCTTTCCTGACTTTAACCTCAGATGACATACAATCAGTAGAAGCAAAACTCAACAACAGTGAAAATAGAATAAATTGAATTCATGCAAAATAGAACATTTTTCTTATGGAGGGCTAAAACTTGAATTCAAAGTCCACAAGCTCTGTCAAGCCTAGAAAGACCAATATAAGGGAAAAAGAAGAAACAACATGAGCATATATTGCATACCTGAGCAAGAGAAGAGGGAGAGGCAATTTCCATTCTAACCAGCTTGTTAACCAAACTACTTGTTATCTTAATAGAACTTCAACATTCCATTCACCTACTGACAAGGCCCTCTAATCCGTATTCCAATAACCCAACTCTAGGGGCATAATTATGTCCTAGGACCACAGGTTAGGAACCACTGATGTAGAATATGTCCAAGCCTCCATGATTCTGTAAGCAGCAAGTAAAACAAGAGAAAATCACTTGGTTGGTCGACAAATCTACCAGTGCCACAAAAAAAGATGTAAGAATAACAGTAAAACACAATCACATCAAATATAGCATCATCCAACATTTTAAAACTTTGTCTTCTGTAGACTCCTTTTGAATCATTATTGGAATCCAAAGAGAAAGAAACGGAGCTAAGAAAGTCCATACTCATAGAACCTTGAACTGGGAGGGGGTGTCACGTGTACATCAATGCCATCACATACACAAAATCTACTACAATGTTCATTGTAATTGCATTTTATAAAGCGCTTAGTACCCCGGACGAGGCGTCGAAGCACTTTTTCAGCGAGTAGCACACTACTCCGGGACCCATAAAGGATTAGTGCTGAATTAGTATAGTGAAATATGAAAGTAATTAAAGTGGTGGATAGGTTAGCCAGTTATTTGAATTCGGAATAATAGCGGAAGGATAGAAGAGGAAAAAAGGTTTGCATTTAATATAGCGCTGGTTACCCCTGATGGGGTGTTAAAGCGCCTTTTTTTGGGTAGTACCACACTACTCTGGAAACCCATAAAGGATTATTGGGGAATTAGTATGGTGAAATGTGAAAGTGATTTGAGTGGTGGATATTAGTAAGTTATTTGGAGTTAGAAGGATAGCGGAGGGATAGAAGGGGAGCAAGGTTTGCATTCATATAGCGCTTGTTACCCCTGAAGGGGAGTTGAAGCACTTTTCTGGTGAGTAGCATGCTACTCTGGAACCCATAAAGGATTTGTGTTGAAAATTAGTATAGTGAAATTTGAGTGGTGAAAATGTTTGTCATTTGGATAGAGAAGGGTAGCAGCAGAATAGAAGAGGGAAAGAGATTTGTATTTATATAGCGCTTGCTATCCCTGATGGGGTTTGAAGCGCTTTTTTTGGTGAGTAGCACGCTACTCTGGAACCTATAAGGATTAGTGTTGAATAAGTATAGCGAAATATGAACGTAATTTGATTGGTGGATGTTATTCAGTTATTTGGATTGAGAAAGGTTGGGGAGGGGTAGAAAAGTGAAATGTTTACATTTATATAGCGCTTGTAACCCTGATGGGGTGTTGAAGCGAGTTATTGGCAGGTAGCACGCTACTCTGGAACCTATAAAGGATTAGTGGTGAAAATTAATAGAGTGAAACATGAAAGTAGTTTGAGCGGTGGATGTGTTATTCAGTTGGATAGAGAAAGGTAGCGGAGGGATAGAAGAGGGAAAAAAGCTTTGCATTTATATAATGCTTGCTTACATCTGATGAGGTGTTGAAGTGCTTTTTTGTCGAGTAGCACGCTACTCTGGAACCCATAAAGGATTAGTGGTGAATTAGTATAGAGGAATATGAAATTTGAGAAGTGAACGTGTTAGTCTGTTATTTTAATTGAAAAGGATAGTGGAGGGATAGGAGAATGAAGGATTTAGATTTTTTTTGGAGGTCATAGCAGTAGGAGGAGGCTTTTGAATGAGTAAAAGGTGTTGTGAAGGGGAAGAGTCAGAGAGAAGAGTTTAGAAAGGTTTGTTTAGGGGATCGGTATAGTAAAAGAGGTGTCAGATGATGCAAGGAGGGGTAGAGTAAGGGAGAGTCTAGAAAGGGTTATTTTGGGGATCATAGTAGTGGTATGGTGTTTGGGATAAATGAGAGAGTGGGTGTAGAGGATATATTGATAGATGTATAAGGTGAGAAATAGGGTATTGCATTAGAAAGAGTAGTATAAACACGTTTGAGATGAGTCAGAAAGTTGGCTTAGAAGATATATTGAGAGAAGAATAGGGTGAGAAATAGAGTAGTGCATTGGATATGCTGAATTAGAAGAAAGTGATAAATATATAGATCCATAAGTACATTGAAAGTATATAGATACATAAAGAAGGTAAGTATATGTAGATTTAAGATATTGATAAGGGCACAGGATGAGAAATAGGGTCGTGCATTGGATTCCGGAGCGAACGCCGCACTCTACAAATACCCCTCCAAATATCCAAAATATCCAAATATGCTTTTCAGGACGAAAGTAACAAACACACAGATGCAAGTACATGGAAGGTACATAGATGCACAATCGAAGAAGTACATGTAGACCAAAGATGCACCAGATAAACTCCGGTTTTAAAGTGTTATTGTACTTTAATTTATATAATTATTCTACATGTTTAAACAAAGCAATACACAAAGATAGGTTCATATCTATAGTAAAAATAAATGATTATGTACAGAGGGATATGCTGTAAATTTCTGTTTGCGTATGGTGCTTATGAAGGGAAGAGCCAATTCTGGAGTAGTTTTCTGAAGATAAGGTGACTGTCCATGGATCTTATGTTGGGGGTAAAATGTTGTATGGTGGGATTTTGAGGCGAGGTGCCATTTTAGAGCAGAGATTCCTTTTTTGAATGTGTTTGGTGATTTTTATTCCTGATGAAGAGCGGTCTCATTCCATGTAGTGCTTTGTGGATGATACAAAGCAGCTTGAACATGGATCTTCTGGCAACCGGTAACCAATGCAGGGCTTTCAAGGCAGGTGAGACGTGGTCTTGTGGTTTGATATGCAAGAGTAGTCTGGCAGCCGAGTTCTGAATCTGTTTTAGTCTTTGCATAGTCGTTAAAGGTGATCCATGGTAGAGTCTATTGGCGTAATTGAGTTTGGACAGAACAAGGGAGATGGTAGCTTGGACCTTGTGTGGAAATCCCAAATGAGGGAAACATTTGTCGCAGCGTTTTTTAGTGACAAAGCTTGATCTTGCTAATTTGTCCTCTTGGGCATTCATTGATAGCTCGGAGTCCATGGTCATTCCGAGATTTCTCACTTCCTTCGATACAGGTGATGCCAGTTCATCAGGCCAGGTGGCAAGCAGTCATAACGTTTCCAATCGCCACACTTCAGTATTTCCATTTTGGAAGCAGTCAATTTGAGGTGGCTCCAAATCATACACGGCTCTGAGACAACTGAAAATTGGGGAGTTTCTCAGGTCTTTGGGGCTTTCCAGTTGAAGAAGTATTTGTGTATCATCTGCATAGTTATAGCAAGTGAGGTGAAATTGATTGGTCAGTACCGGTAATGACTTCATGTAGGTGTTGAAAAGCATAGGCGAGATTATAGAGCCTTGAGGGACCCCTGTTTTTGCGAAGTATGGTTTGGATGACATTAGTTCTGTTTTGAAGGTAGGACGCGAGCCAGTCTAGGGCAGACACATTGATGTCGGATTCATATAGTCTTTGTTTCAGAGTGTCATAGTCAACTGTGTCAAAGGCAGACAAGAGGTCCAAGAAGAGTAGCATTGCCACCCCGTTGCAGTCTACTGTGTTCTTCAGTTCATCCCAGACGGCAAGGAGGGCAGATTCTGTGCCTCTTACTAGATGGAAACCTGTTTGGAAGTCTGAAAGTATGTCATTCTTGTCAATGAATTGTGACATCTTGGCAAACGCTGCTCTTTCTATCAGTTTGCCCAGGAAAGGTCCATTTGTAATGGGTGTGTAGTTGTCAGGGTTCAGCGGCTCCAAGTTTGTTTTCTTCAGTAAAGGACGTATGTATGACTTTTTGAGTTCTTCTGGAAATATTCCGGTATTTAAGGAACGTTGATGATTCTTCTTACTGGAGTGGCAGCAGAGGTTGTTAAAAGAATTGTCTTGAAATTTTGTTGTGGACACGGGTCAGAAGGGCTGCCGGCAGGCCTGCTTGCTTTGACCAGGTCCATAAATTCATGGTGTCAGATGTATTGGAAGGAACGGAGAGGCTGGGTTTGAGTATTATTGGACTGTTGTTTTGTAAAAGGGTTAGTGCCGGTGCTCTGTCTCTGTTTTAGGTTTAACTTTATTTTTATTGACATACTGCAGCAAAGAAACAACATACATTGCTAATAATTTCTTCCAGTCCTCATCATTACTGCCCCTTCTGGGCATACATATTAACAGCATACATATTAACATCTGTGGTCTGTGTGCGGGTGCCATCTAACTTGGCCCCACCAGCTGCAGTGAGGTACTTCATAAAGTCTCTGCATGTTCTGACATCATACCAATTCTCGATTATACAGCAATGTCAGAGAAGGGAGAAGGAAAAAAGAGGAAACAAGGAGAACACAATCCCCCACCCCCCTTCCCACCCACAAACTGGTGTGCTTGAAGCCCATTTCAATTTTTAACACTATATCTGGCAAGATCGTGGGTATAGATCATGATGCCTTAGATGGTTTATCCGGAGCTGTGAGTCGGAGGAGGCAAGATACCTCAGGCATGCGGTTTCATTAATTTCAGTAGCCAACAGAGAGACTATCGGCTGCTAAACTTCATTAAAGCTTACCGTTGAGTTGGTGAGGGAAGCCTGTATTCGTTCCATCCCAAAGATGTGTCACAACCTGTGTAACCACCCTGTATACAACAGCCCTGTCTGCATCCCCCAATGTGATAAGATGTTTTGAAGCACCACTCCCAGTACCAGTCCGATTTGTTTCCCCCTCCTAGATCTTAAAAGGTATGTCATGGGATTGGGCAGTCCGAGCACTAAATAGACCAGGCACCTCGGGATTTGTGTCTCATATTGTCAGTGCACATCATCTAGGATCGCAGTCCAGTATCCTGATAGTTCCTTGCACTCCCAAAGCAGATGCACCAATCGGTGCCCTTCCTGAACTCCCCCAACAAGTCGGGCTGCGGTCTGGGTTCCCTTTGTTAAGATGGACCGGCATCAGGTACAAGTACGTGGCTATCTTGACTGCAGTCTCCCTGCTAGCTGTGTTGCGTGCAGTGTGGTGGGCCCAGTAGTAGAGGTCTTTCCATTCTTTTCCTGTAGGGTCCCTTCCCAGTTCCCTCACCCACCTTCTCTGCTGCGGGAACCTGAGGGCACAACATGTCCTACAGTTCCGAGATTATTTTCTTGTCTGTATTCTTTGTCAGTAGCCATCTTTCATATTTTGTCAGCTTTCTGCTAACTTTTGGCTGCACATCCGTTTGGAGGAGCCAGTGCCGGAGCTGCAGGTACCTCTGTTTCAGGAAGGCCATATTCTAACCTTAGTTCATGAAATGAAATAATCCCCTCTAGGCCAGAGAGGTGTCCTGCCGCATTACATTCAGTCCCCCACCAACCAGCGAATGCCCTTTCGCCCAACCCAGTTGTAAATACCCTGTTGTCCAGCAAAGGATTAATGGGGGAGGGGAAAGATGACAATCCTTTTTTAGTAGCCACCACATCCCAGACCCTGAGTAGTGTGTGTGTTATGGGTGAGCCCCGGAGATTTATGGGTCTATTTGCACTCTTTAGGAAAGGTACTTTCTATCGCCCTGTCCTGGAACAGCCATCTCTTTTCAGATAACGGTCTTTTCCATTCCACGAGGTATCTGAGCTGAGCCGCTCTAAAGTATTCCAGCACGCTCGGGATCCCCAAGCCTCCCTCGTCTGGCCATAAATAGCCCAGTTCCCTACGCATCTGGGGACATGCCCCTGTCCAAACGAACTGCTGTATCGCCTGTTGTAATTTATGAATAATACCTGGTGGGGGCAATATTGGTATTGTCGGGAAAGATATAATGCTTTAGGAAGAATGGACATTTTAATTGCTGCTACCTGTCCCAGGAGTGACAGCTGGTGGTGTTTCCAGTGTTGCAGCTCCTTATTAATCTGGGTGGTCAACTTGCAGTAGTTTAGTGTGACCGTTTGTGACACGGACAGGGCCAGTTCAATTCCCAAATACGGGATAGACGTCATTGTCTGTATCCCAGCATAGGAGTCCCTTCTCGGTGCATATATTGTCCCTCGCTGATTTAACCAAAGAATTATTGACTTCCCGATATTGACTCGGAATCCCGAGACATGGCCAAAGGATTCTAGTTCCTGTAGAAATTCCGGGATCAATCATTCTGGAGATTTAAGGGAAGCAATGATATTATCTGCATGGAGGCTTATCGCGTGTCGCTCCCCTCCAAAGAGAATGCCAAGGATGTCGGGGTTATCTCTTATCTTCTGTGCCAGTGGCTCGATATATAGAGCGAAGAGGAGAGGAGACAGTGGGAACCCCTATCGGGTCCCCCTTTGGATCCCGAATGGGTTGGATGATACCCCGTTTACTCTGATTGTCACAGTGGGCGTGCTATAGCAACTCAACACCTATGCCCTAAACCGGTCTCCCAGACCAAAGTGAACCAAGGTCTTGTCTAAGAAGTCTGAGTCCACCCGATCAAATGCCTTCTGGGCATGCGTTTGGTGATGTCGCTACTTCGTCTATTGTGGATAAAGCCTGACTGGTCGGGTTCAATGATGCCTGGCATGAGGGGGCCCAACCTAGCCACTAGCACCCCAGTAAACAGTTTCAAACCTACATTAAGAAGCGACACCGGGCGAAAGGAGCCGCTGAGGGTTTTATCTTTCCCGGGTTTCGGCTGCACCACTATGGAAGCTGCCAACATTTCTGGGGGAATCGCCCCAGCCCAGTAAAGGAGTTTAAAAGCAGTGTCAAGAGTGGATTTATAGAACCTGGCCAAAAAGCCGTCGGGCCCCGGGGATTTTATTAGCTTGAGGAGCGAAATTGCCCCTATCACTTCCTTCACCCTTATTGGTGACTCCAGCGCTACGGCCTGCCCTGGATCTAGTGCAATTGTGTTTGCGCTCTGTTGGTAACAGTTTGGAGGGGTGTCCCAGTGATAAAGCTCAGCGTAAACTGCCTGACAGGCCTTCGCGATCTCGTCATCTCCTTCCACTATCCCCCCTGAACTCGACTTGAGGGACAGAACCTTCGTTTGCTGAGTGCGGGCTCTCAACTTGCTTGCCAATATATGCCCCGTCTTATCTCCCCCAATGTAGTAGGAGTGTTGAGCCCGAGTGCTGCAAATTTGGCTCTGTCCAAATCGAGCCCCACCAGTTGGGCTTGCGCCGCTTTTAGCTGCCTCCAAACTCTAGGAGCCCCAGTCTTACTGTGTATCCTCTCTAGCTCACAGACTTGCGCTGTGATCTGCTCTCTCTTGCTTTTGCATTCTCTATTTTCAGCCGCTGATATGGCTATCAATTCCACACACACCACTGCCTTAAAGGCCCCCCATAAGGTGGTCCGGGAGATGTTGGGGGAGTCGTTCAGTTCTAGATAGTCTGTGATGCATTTGTGGATCTGCTCCCATACTCCAGCTCTCTGTAGCATGCCCTCCCGCAGACTCCAGCCCCCTGATTTGCTACATGACTTAGCCATCCACAGGGTCACTGTCACTGAGTCGTAGTCCGAAAGTGCAGCTGGTGTGATGTTCACGTCCCTCACCAGTGCATTCAGTTCCATTGTGCCTAACATGTGGTCGAGCCGGGCATATGTACCGTGTGCATGTGAATAGAAAGAATTGATAGGTGTGTGGATGAGCCACCCGCTAAAGGTCCACCAGCCCTCTAGTCTGTAGCCAGTTTTCCCTTCAGAAGACAGTTCCCCCATTTGAGTGCATCGATTGCTTGATCTGTCCACAGCCGTGTCCATCACTAAATTTAGGTCCCCCCCCAACTAGTAACCACCATTCCTTAATTCTTTAAGTAGGACAGTATGGATTTTAATTTATTAGGATTGTTCAGGCCTCTCACATTTAGGGTGACAATTTGAAGTGTGGAGTGCATCATGGGGAATGATCAAAGGTGAATTGCTACGCCTGCGAATTTTCCTGCCCGCCATACGGGCGTGCGCTCTCTACCCCCTCGTCCCCGATCCTCTCTGCCCCTAGCCGTCTCAGCTGGACTCCTGTTTGTAGTACACCAGTTCCCACCCGCCCTAACCCCAACCTTAACTCCCCAACACCCCATATTGTCCAGCGCCCGCAAGGTGTGATCGCCTGCACCAGGAAAAAAGAAGTATCTGGGACATGCCGTGGCCTAAATATCCCTGACTCCTCGCTCCCAGCAGACACCCCCCTCGCCCTGTGTGTCACATTTGTTTGCAGCAACCCCATTAGAGATCATGAGCTGTCTTGGGATGCTGTGTCCTTGATGACTGCCTCTAAAACAGCAACCTCTCCTGCACCAGAGTCGTGGGATCGGCCCCAGTGGTGTGCCTCCGTCCGACTCTCTGCCATCGCTCTCGTGTGGTCCGGCGTTCTGGACTGGCAATCTCCTCAGGGCCATGATGTGCCAGTCCTAGTAGCTTGCAGGCCTCATGTAGAGATTTGATCTGGTGGAACCTACCGTCCCACCTGAAGATCGGTGGAACTGATGGCCCCAGGAATATTGCACGCCTTTGTCTCAAAGATGTTTGGTCACCTTTCTAAACTCTTGCCTTTTCTGTAGTGTGATGGCGGCCAAGTCCTGGTAGAGGGCTATGGAGTGACCCAAGCAATTGATTGATTGCTTTGCCCAAGCCTCCCGAAGAATGCATTCTTTGAGGGGATAATCTGGCAGGAAGGCTAGAATGTCTGGCAGGGGCGCAGGGGGCTTGTCTTTGTAACCCCACTTTATGTGCCCAGTCAATGCGTATCTCCAAGTCTGGCGGGGCTCCCTAAATGTCGCAGAACATCTCCTGTAAGTATTGAACAATATCCGACCCCTCTGCATCCGAAAGGACTCCCTTCATGCGGATGTTGTTTTGCCTGGAGCGGTTTTCAAGATCCTCCATATGTGCTTGGAGGTCTACCTGTTGGTCCCTTAGGCGGATCATCTCCTGCTGAAGTTGCCTTAATTCCTCCTCTCAGGCCTGCTCCTGTTCCTCCATGTTGGCCAACTGTCCTGACATGGTTTTTGGCTCTATTTCTGAGTGATGGTGACTTTAAGCTTGCTAACATCTTGAATCTCTATTCTTGCTTTGTGTTGGTCCTTTTAAGGCCT
Source organism: Lissotriton vulgaris (assembly GCF_964263255.1). Classification (NCBI taxonomy): domain Eukaryota; kingdom Metazoa; phylum Chordata; class Amphibia; order Caudata; family Salamandridae; genus Lissotriton; species Lissotriton vulgaris. The sequence continues at coordinate 87,537,824 of NC_141685.1, read as the reverse complement.
TTTTCCAGACCTAGAAGCATAAACTAGAGGATAGCTGCTTTATATGATGATAGATCCCTTATTCTTGACTCTAATCCATCTATTGCCTATTGGCTTTGACATAATTATGTGTCCTTTCATCATCCTACCTATAGTAGAGGGTGGATCCTGTAGTCCTGACTTTATATTACATATTGGTATGGTTTGTGTAAGTACTCTGACAGAGTTAAGTGTTATTTCATCCTTCTCAGGCCTACAAGGCCCAGAACTAGAGAGACTCCATTTTGCTTTCTGTCCCTGCAGAAATGAGATGCTTGCAGGGTAAAGGTAATGTTTTAGTTATGAGCTGTTGTTCACTTGGAGAGAACCGGTCTGGGCCAGCCCTTATCGGTAGGCTGTATTATTCTTTGTGTCGAAGACACCACAAAAGGCCGGCCGGCTGGGTGTGTGTCCTTGACGCGGAGTGGTGCAGAGGCTGGAACTTTCCATGAGGAGAGAATATTCCATATTAGTGAAGTGCAGAGGTGGAGTCAGTTAGTTGAGTTGGATTGGAGCAGAGGAGAGGAGTGGAGAAGGAGAGGAGTTGGACAGTGGATGTGCCTGGATAGATGGGTCCTGAGGAGGGAGGTGGTTGCGTTTCGGCTGGGTTGGTGGTGCTCTGGTGAGCTGATTCTATCTGGTCTGAGAATCCGGTCGTTATACCAACCTTTCTGCAATCGCGTCCACATCGTGTCGGATCACTTTCACTTCTCCTGCCATTTCGCTTTTGAGTTTGTTGAAGTCTTTTCGTAGGTTGTTGAATAGTGTTTCCAAAAAGTAACGGGTGATCAGGGCCACCGCGTCCTCCAACTCGTGGTGGAGCATAGTCGTTGGGGAGGATCGGTCTTCTCTGCCTCCACTTGTGGGGTTTTAGATAACAAGTCTTTCAACGTTCTGTATTTCTTCCCCCTCATTGAGGACATGTTGGCGATGAAGGTTGTAGGGCTGTCTCCCCACTGCTTTCGGTCTGTTGTCTACCGCCTTTCACCTCCGTTGCCTGCACACGGGCCCTATGTTACAGGCTCCCCCAGGGACTGTCACTTTGCTCAAAGAATGCCCTCTGCTGAAACCCGGCGATGCGGCTCACACCCTCAGGTTGGCAGCAGTATGCACCTTCGCTCCCTATTCGATTCCTTTGGTATGTACACTGTCTTCCTCCGCTTGCTATGGGGCTAAAACACTGGGTCTAGAGATATCTGCTAGGGGCATAGGCCTCCCCACCGCTCCACACCCGCACTCCAGTCAAAGGCTTGGCCCTCAACCGTGCTTCTTTTACTCCACAGGCAGACCACTGCCCCAGGGAGTCTACGCCAGTCATTTGCTCTGCCCAAGGGGCTGCAGGTCAGGCCAGTCACTCTGCGGGGAGACGTCGTCGGCCTCTGCCACCCTGCTGCGCTAGTATTCCCTACCCCGTAGGCCACTTGCCCTGCTGCTCCTACGTGCGACTAGTGTCATGCTCTCTGATGCGGTCGTAACCCCTACTCCGCCGATCACCTCTTGGCTATTCGCTGCACCAGTGGGATTGCAGACGTACCTGCAACGTTGCCTGGGGTCACCCTCTGGCCCCAATGCCACCACGTTCGACCAACTGTGACCGCCAATGATTGTGCCTTGTAGTTTGCGCAGTTCCCCTCCACGGTGTGGGTTGTTTTCTAATGTTTGATAATGCCGGAGCTCTGTTCAGCACCCAGCCATCCCAATCGGCCTACGGACCCTTTGCTCCCGCCGGCCAAGAGCCCTTTAGTCAGGGAGGCAGTTACTCAATTCTCAAATGCCCTGTCCCTGGGGCAGCCTTCTGCGTTGCACTCCTCCCATAGCCAGCTGGGCCTCCCCGTGGGTGCCCCCCTGTCAAATCTGCATTGATGTGATGTGCGTTTAGGCCCTGAGTCGCTTGCTTTCACTGCCTCTTGTTGCCATTCCCCTCGGGCGTACAGGGAGCTCAATTGCATTCTGCCCCCTCTTGGGAAAAGTCTCCACTCGCTGCGGAGTTCCGGCAGTCTGCCAGCTCCCCTGAACCACATTGACGAGTGCGGCCCCAGAAGAAGGGTTGTGGCCTGCTCACCCTTTTTTTCCTTCAGCATTGCCTCCGGACCGGACCACGGCTCAGCCTTCTCCTCGGCTCGTGAGCGTCCGTCGATGCGTCTGGCCGATGCTCTGCAGAACCGGGGCAGTCGCCCCTCTGCTGATCCTGGCACCGCCTCAGCTGCCTCGCTCTTGGGCTATACATAGCCTGCTAGGCCTCTCCTCAGCCCGGTCGCCCGGGCGTTCACCTTTAGTACTCCTGTGCCCGTCTCTGTGGGGACCGCGGGTTAGACTCAGCTTTTCCCCTCTAGCGCCAGTTGATATTCTGGCAAATGCTCCACCATGTTAGTTCTCCTCACCTCCGCTCCCCCGGCTCTGTCTCATCCAAGCTGCTTCAGGGCTCTGTGCGACCTGCCAGGCCTTGCCCCGGATTTCACGCCTTGGCGCCCGCTCTTGTTACTCCATCGCCAGGCTCCACACAGGGCACCTCTCCAAGCCCCTCACCTTGCTCAGCAGCGACCAGTGGCCACTCGTCTGCTCCCATGGGGCCAACGGTATCACTCCAGCACTTCTAGCGGCCTCTGCTCGGCCAGCCTGATCCGGCCGCCATTTTCTCTGTTCCGCCTCACGGCCAGGCTGGTCGCGATTTCACCGTCGGGCAAGCCCCAGCCCCACTTTCACTCTGTCTGATTGGCCCTGACGGGCTGGAGGTGTGTCCCCCATTCGATCCCGGACCACCGGGGGGTACACGTCGCAGTAGTGGGTTGAATTGGGCGCTTGGGAGCGGGGAGACGATGTGGAACACGTCTTACCCGCTCGCCATCTTGGCCATGCCCCCCCACCCCTTGTCTCTGTTTTAAGTACGAATCCAACGTGTTTGCTTTGTCCATGTAATGATTTGTCAGTTTGTCTGTGAAATCTTGAGGAACAGGATGAGTTCCTTCTAGGCAATATGGTTTGCGAAATTCTTTTGAGTATTTTATAGAATTCTTTATTTGCACATTTAACATTTTGAATTCTGTCTGAATAGTACCTTTTCTTAGCTTTTTTGATAGCTGACTTGTATAATCTGTTAATTTTTTGTAGGTGAAGTTTGTCTTGTTTGGCGTTTGTTTTGAGCCAGGTACGTTGCAGCTTTCTAATTCATTTTTTAATGTCTTTTATCTCTATGTTTCTCCAAGGCACTTTTTTCTTTTGTTCTGTTGTGTGGTTTTGAGTGGTATCAGGACATCAAAAGCTTCCTCTAGCCATTCATAGTTTTTTAACAGAATTTATTGTTTACAGATTTGTACTGGATGTTAGTTTGGCTTCTAAGTGTTCCAAATTGGGTTTGTTCCACGGTCGATAGGTGGATGAATGTAAGGTAGTAAGGTTCTAATTTGTCCAATGGATGAGAGCCGTTTGGAAGAGAGTTGCTGTATCTGTGTTAGATGTGGTGGAAAAGAGAAAGCTTGGCATTGGTGTTTGTTCCTTTGTGTGGTTTGAAAGGTGGGTGTAAGCTTGTATTTTGTGATGGTACTTAAGAGGTGTTGCGCTTGGAAGATCTTGTGTGTGTGTGTGCGTGATAGGTTTTGTTTTTGAGTAGTAGTGAAAAGAGGTGCTGGTGTATTTCTTTCATGCAATGGATTTGTTTGTAGAGTATTATTTGTGAGAGAAGATTGTAAGGTAGAGGGGTTGATTATGTGTTTATGAGTAGAGTGTATGTTTTGTGTAGGAGGGAATGAAGTAGAGGTAAGAGTGTTTGTCTTAGACTGGTTTGTTGCAAGAGTCCAAAAGTATGGAGCAGTGCAGTGTATGTGTTGTGCGTTTGTGTTAATATGGTAGAAGGAAGAGGAGGGTGTTGGTTGGACAAATGATGGATGGCTGATTATATGTTTGTTAGTGATGAAAAGTGGCCTGTTTGGAGTATTTAGACCAGGGAGTGCATGTCTGAATGGGATGTAGTTAAGTATGGTGTGGAATGGGGTTGTGTTAGTGATGAGTGGATTGGTTGGTGGTTTAGGATAGAGTTGTGTATTGTTTGTAGGAGATGGCGGAAATGTGTGGTAGCTGGGATAGAAGGGTGTATAGGTGTGGCTTGTGTGGTTTTATAGTGGGTGCTGAGACATGGATTTGTGCATAGTGTTGGTCTGTAGTAAGTGTGTGGTGTACATTTGGTGTGGTGAGTGTGTTGCTCTGTTTGTGAATGTGGATGGTGTGGGCTGGGTATTACATAATGGAAAAATGGGCAGCATTTCTGGCCCTAGTCCCGACAAGTCTCAACCAAGCTCAAACAGTCTCGACCAGGCTCATACAAGCAACTGCCCTTGTCCTCTCTGCCCTTAGCCTCGACGTCCTAAGCCTTGGCCTTTTATAGGCCTTTTAATCAGGTGACCCCCTTCAGTCAAAGGGAACACTAGCCCTAACACTATCCAATCACAACAGTAGCCCTAAAATCTAGAACCAATAGGAGACCAGGACCTTACAGCCAATCTTAGCCCTAGTTCAAGCACTGAAATCAGTTTCAAAAACCCTGATCTCTAAATCCAATAGAGGCCCCAGCCCTACCAATAGTCTCAACTCAAGTCCAAGCAACCAATGACACCAGAAGCCCTAATCGCTACTTCCAATTAAAGGCCTAGCCCCAAACCTAGTCCCAACAACCAATCACACTTGAAGCCCTAGTCCCTACTTCCAATAGAAATCCTAACCCTAACCCTAGCATCAACCCTACATTGATTGAGTCACAGACCCAGAAACCAATCAGAACCCTCAAATACCCAACCAATGAGGACCCTAACCCTAATCCACTAGAAACACCAGATACAACCACCAATCAGTGCACACATGTACCAACCAATAGCAGACTATATAAGGTCCCAGCTACCTCAGACAAGGTTAGCTGGCCAGGGAGTTGGAAGCTGCTCCTCAATTCAGAAATCTCCTAGGAGACAGACCGGCTCAATCCAAACTTTGGACTTCTGCAGGTAAGGCCCTAACAAACTTGTCCTCTAACAATACTGTTTGTATAAAATTGTACTCCCTTTTTCCTGGCCAAAAACGAAGTGCACAGTCCCTAATAAACACAGCTTAAACAGAAGATTACTGTTGCCTTAGAGCACCCTCCGATCTCTCTCTGATGTAGAAACGTCCCTGTGGCTAGGGGGGATGGCTGGTTTCACTCACTTGCTAACACAAAATGGGAGCTGGGGGTGGACTGCTTCACATACAGGTCTTAGCACAGAGCAAGGGATAAAACGGATGAAGTCTGCCTCCCTACCACTTCCTGGACTCTGCTGCTTCACTGCAATCTGGGGCACAGGTAGACTGCAACTCACCCACATGGCGGGGAATGTCATCGCAAACAATGCTTTTTTTTTAAGTTGACTCAAAGTCCAAACCTTGATGTATGACTATGTATGACAAACCAAGAAAACACCTTTTTCTCCAATATTCATAACTCATTCATTTCATAAATCTTTATTTCGGTAATTTGTCACCATAAAAGATATAAGTATTCAATTCATAAATTGTTAAAACTATAAAGCATTAAAACCATTAAAGATACATCAGAGTACATATGAAAATTTCATTAAGAGAGGGGGTCACATTTCTACTACAGTGAAAATCAATGACCAGCCTTAAGGCACTGACTTCTCAGAACCCACATTGCTCCTAGGTATTTGGCCACTGCAAAGACAATGTGATCCGACAAGTCTGTTTTCAGCACTCTAAACGCGGCCATGCACTCTACAAACCCCAAATTCCTGCATACAGGGACAATCCATTTCTTGCGGGACGCGTGATATGCCGGGCAGAAGAAAATTATATGGAGCTCAGATTCATTGGCCACTCTGCAAGCCGGACATAGACTATCTGCTGGTTCACTCCACTTGCTAGTTAAAACTCGAAGTGGGAGGGTCCCATGTCTCCATTGCAAATAGAGTTTCCTGAGTAAAGCAGGATATAGTTTGTCCAAGGCTGGTTCAAAACTGTAAATGGCCTTGATACTTATGAATGACTCCGTAAGTGTCCCAAGGTTTTGCCGACGACAGAGTGCCGCTATTTTACTGTCGTAGTAAACCTTTGCCCGTCTCTTTTTGGAAATTAATGGACAAGCGGATGAGGGATCAGACCAGAGTGTCGATAGGCCTAGACCCTCCAGCTCAGTTTTGATAAATTTAAGCCATTTAATTTTCCCTGCGTTAGGCATGGCTAGCACCTCCTGGAGCCCCTGCCTATAGGTAGTCAGTTCTGGGACTGACCACACCCTACGCCAATAGACCAGGGGACGCAGTGCCACTTCTTCAGCAAGAGATCGCAGCCCTAGATCTAACCTTAATGGAACAAGGGGCGTACTGGGCGGAAGTGCTACCATCCGCCTAATGAACTTGTTCTCCTCTCTCACCAGGTCTGGAGAAGATGCATGACCCCAGAGCTCACAACCATACATGGCCGCCCCCCTTGCCTGTGCCCTGTAAATCTGGAGGGGTGGGCCAACGGGTTTGATGGATGACCTGTTTTTTCCCATAAGCTTTAAGACCCCCTCCCCCCCTCCATGTACTGAGCAATTTTAAGTAGTGCTTTCTCTTGGTGTGTGCACCAGGTCATATTCTCATTTAACATGACACCAAGGTACTCAAAGGTTCGCACCCTTTCGAGACTACTTTGCCCTATGGTGGGGCTGGGTCGTAATTTTGGTGGGGGATTAAAAACCATGAATTTGGTCTTTAGGGTGTTGATTTCTAAACCATGATCCCCACAAAAGTCCACAAAGCCATTTAAAACACGCTGAATCCCCATTGGGGTCTTGGAAAGCAGCAGGGTGTCATCAGCGAACATAATCGCCAGCACTCTGCAGCCTGCCAACTTCGGAGCATCAGAGTTGGTAACCCCATTCAGGTGGGTGATTACCCCGTTGACGTAGAGGCAGAACAGGGTCGGTGCAAGCACACAACCCTGCCTTACCCCCCTGTCAACGGGGAACCGGCTTGACAACGCCCCCTCCTTGCCACACCTCACCTGAGCGAAGTTGGCAGTATGGAGACGGATAATCATCTCCAGCAAGCCCTTAGGGACCCCCAGTTTGGCCATCACCTCCCAGAGTTTTCTGCGGGGAACCAGGTCGAAGGCCGCCCTCAGGTCCACGAATACAGTGTAGAGGCTGCCACCCTCCAGCTGTACCGTTTTCCAAAAAATGAGGGCGAGCCGAAAGACCTGGTCTATGGTGGAGACCTTCCTTCTGAACCCCGCTTGGAATGGACTCAGAATGTCATATTACAACATCCATTCCGACAGACGATCCAGAAGTAACCTGGTGAAAAGCTTCTGGGAAACATCTATCAGGCTTATTGGCCTGTAGTTGGCTGGGAGCAGAGGCGAGCCCTTCTTAAAAATAGGGACTATCTCTGCCACCAGCCAAGTTGGGGGGATCTTCATGCCGTTCAGAATTGCATTGAACAGCACCCTCAGATACGGGGCCCAGATCTTAACTTCGTGCCTGTAAAGGTCACCTGGGAGCTTGTCTAGGCCTGGCGCCTTTCCAGCAGCGAGGCCCAGGATTGCCGTAGTGAGTTCTTCCAGAGTGAACCCATCCATCGGGGATATGCTTTCAGTAGGTTAGGCCATCACTGGTTCAAGTAGGTTCCCCAGTTGATCCTGATCGGGCGCGCTATACAAATTTTTAAAGTGGTCTTCCCACACAGCAGATGCAATATTTGCATCTACTGCCGCTATGGGTTCAGCTGAACCGTGCTTGACGATCTGCCAGAATCTTTGGGCGTCTCGAAGTGCAAGGGCAGCCGACATTTCGGACCAGTTGTGCTGGTCCCATTCTATTTTAGCATTGCGGAGGGTAGACTTATAGACCAGCCGCTTTTCCCTAATCTTGCTAGGGGTGTCCCGCATTTTGAGGGATTCCAATAGGTCAGCCTTTGCTCTCTTGCAAGAAGCATTGAACCATGAGGCTCTTTTCCCCTTGTCCCTTTTCGTCCTGGCCACAGGGTTCAGTACTTCTGCTAGGTTAGAACAAAGCTCAGAGTGAATATCCCCTAGAGTGGTGAGCTTCTTGGGGGTGGGTGACTGTGGGGTGAGAGCCACAACTTTTTCTAGGGCAGGGACCACAGCCGCATAAAGCCTCTGGATGTTTTTAGGGTTCTCCACTAGTCTCGGCCATCTAATTCTACGTCTGTTGCTGGTTGCAACTAGACCAACAGGAAGTACTATATTCCCATCTGTGATAGCCGTGGACATTCCCTGAACAGCGAACCTCAATGACAATACATTGTGGTCACTGTCAGTCCTTGTGACTATCGTGAAGTCCCTCACTTTGGTCCAATCCTTCGTTGAAACCAGGATATAATCTATTCGTGACTCATGCCCTGGTCTATTGAAGGTGGGCTGGGGTGGGATATCTCCCTTGAGCCGCCCGTTACAAGCCCTCAGTGAGTGGGATAGAGTAAAAGATGTTATTTGGGTGGCTAATGGTGACCATGATTTTACTGGTGGTCCCGGCAAGGTGGGTATCTCCCAAAGATCATCCTCTTCTCTAGTTACCCCTTCCAAGTGATCCGGGAGGGGCTCGAACTGGATGTTAAAATCCCCCCCAACTATAAGTGATGGACAGAGGGTAGCAGAGTCAAGGAACAAGGCTAAGTCCTCAATTGTCCCCGAAGTGCCCGTTATCCCAACCGGTCTGGAGTATACATTTATTAATGCTATACTCACACCAGAAGCCCACTCCAGAACAACACATTGAAAGTCCAGTGAATTGGTTTCAATGTTTCTCGCCCTGCATCCAAGGTGGGAACCCACCCAGATCAGCCAGCCACCAGACGGTCGGCCCTTCCCACCCCATTTTGCCGCAATCTCAAAGGAAGCATACCCTGTTCGGGAATGTTGTTCTCTGGCCCACGTTTCCTGGAACAGACATATGCCATATTCCTCAATAAATTCCACCCACTCTGATGAATCTAATTTATTGGCCAACCCGCCAACGTTCCAGGAGAGTATCGAAACTGTGCCGAGAGCTCCTGCCTTATCGATAGTGTTAAAACCCAAGGAACATCTGCTTGTCCTACTCTGGCTGTACCGGTGGCAGGACAGTCCCTCTGTTGCCGGCGGACATGTTACATGCAGCGCCTCAGGGAGGGGGTTATCCTTGGTATTTTGGCCAACTGGGCCTAGATTGGTTGTATCGTCTTTTGTGAGCTCAGTGAGTTTACCCCCCGCACAGTGTTCAACAACCTCCCCCTCAGTGTGCCTAATCTCACCCGTGGTTTGGTTACTGTCTCCGTGGAAATATTGTGATGGTAGTGAAGCAGAAAAGGGGGTGGTGATGAACAGAGTGTCTGAATTAAGCAGACCACTCTTACCCAGTCCAAAGATCAGGGCTTGATCCATCACCGTTTTTTAGCTCACTGCACCATCCCAGCTCAGAACCTGGCTATATGCAAATTAGTCTATCCTGTCTGTAGGACTTGGCCCTTTTCCCAGAAATTTTTCGTTTTTACTCCCTTAATTTAGGATGTCCCCCATAGTAACAAAGTGTATAGGCCTTGTGTAATGGAGAAAGCCCTGTGAAATGTTAAACTAATGTTAAGGTACAGGTGCTTCCTTCCTCTAACATGGCTGCCACTGACCCCTGCTACTGCAGCGCGGTCTTTGTGGGCGCATTCTAGTGGTCAGGAGCTGGCTAGAACCCTCCAAACAATGTAACAATACTAGCCTGCCAGCCTGCCCACAGCCAGAATGGTGGAACCTCCTAGAACCACCTGGAACCTTCTGGAACAGGTGAGGTGACACCAACTGCTACTGCCAACTGTCAACTAGCACTATAAAAGGAAAGGGAGGAAAACTTTCCTGAGAGGCAGAGGGAGCGCAGACCTGGGGGAGAACCTACGCAGGAGCTTTAGGCGGTGGGGCCTAGACAGGGGTCTATGACACTGGTAGAGACAGGGCCTAGGTGCTGCCTATCAAGTGTTGAGGTGTCCTGAATTTGCCCCTCTGACCTGGCCCGGCGGAAGGGGAACCCCCGGTTTGCTTGAAGGGAACTGGCTGAGGAGATCTAACACCAGCCATCAACTTAACCCCCTTCACGGAACCAAGAGACTGAAACTTACAAGGGGGCAAGAAACAGCTGTGCCAAGAAGAAACAAAATCACCACAGAACTATTAAGAAATCAACCAGGTATTGGCGCTGTGTCGCTCCCCGCGCCCCCTGACGCCACCTGGGATCCCTTTGGTTGGTTTGACACGGATGTGTGTCCTGTCCTGTTGGACCGGCTGACCTGATGCCAACTTAAATAAACTGTCTGCTGGCTAAGCGTCATACTGCCCCTCAAGCGCTTATCTACTGTGTCCCTGTGAGAAGCACTGAACCGGCTGATGCTGCCAGAGTGCGCTGTGATTCTTGAGGCTATAGTGGCCCTGAAGCGCTAGAATCCTGAAGCACTATATCTGCCTGGATTGCTGTCCTGATTGAGTTGCCTTGCTAATCTGCTGAAAACTGAGTCGAGCTGTATTGCCCCTCAAGCGCTTTCTTGTGTGCCCCGGGAGGAGCCCTGGTCTCCCTAGAACTGCGGCACCCATACAAGCGCTATATTTCTGCTCCAGGCGCTGGACTGCTCAAAAGTGATTTGAAATGAAATGTGCTGTCAGCCCTGCCTTTTCAGCTCTCTCCTGCTGTCCCTATGAGGAGCGCTGAGGTACTGGAGGAGGTTGCTGCCTCGAAAAACCCTATTGCCTTGTAAAGCGCTGTACATACGGTCCTGTTGTGACCCCTGCGGCGCTTTGGCCGCCATCCTGCTTCTTAGCGCTGTGGAGAGGTACAGGCCGGGTCCACTCACCACCGCCGCTCCGGTTGTCCATGTGGGACTGCTGTGAGTGCAGTCATCGTCCTCGGCGGCCCCCGGTGCCTGGAGAGGGCCGCCGCAGCATTGCTGTGTGTCGCGATCACCGCCGCAGCCCAGGCCAAGCAGAGGGAGTCTCCACGGCAGCCCCCGGTGTCAGGAGAGGGCCGCCGGAATTCCTGTCAGGTCGCGCTGGGCCTTACAGGCCGTGAAGCCTCGACCTCACCTCACGTGACGGAGGTGCGCCGCGTCATCGGCCGCACCCCCGCCCATTGCCGCGCAGCCATTGGCTGCAAGTGTCAAGCCCCTTTGCCGGCCGCGCTGTGGTTGGCGGCCGGCACTTACTTGCTGAGAAGACTGTTCCTTGGCGGATCGGGGCCTCCACTGCTGCATCAGAGGCCCCGGGCTATCCCTAATCTGCCGGGCCTCGATCCAAGGACGTGGGAGGCCTACTAGAGGGCCGGAGCTCTCCCCGTCAGACCCCAGAACCGGCGCAAGGGCTCCTCAATGAGCCGAAGGAAAAGGTAAACCCCCCCCCCCCCCCCCCCCCCCCAGGGAGGAGGGCAGGAGGCCTGAGTTCGCCCTTCCCCGAGGGAGACTGTGTTGGGCCCCGTTGGCCCCGTTGAACTGGGTAAGAGCCCCGGATTGTCAGCAAAGCCCTCAGGGAGGACTTTGTGTTTGCCAATTAGAAGGTTATTGCTAAAGTGACCAGTTGGAATCAAATGTTAATCCTTGCATAGGGATATGTTGATTGAATGCTTTAATGAAATGCTGGTACCGGCTTAATGGAAGGTTTTGTTCCGGCTTAATAAGAGGGGGCCTGGGTTCTAATGACCCGTTTATGCCTATTTGATGACATGTTAAATCCTCCCTAGTGCCAGGTTTCCTGAAACCCCTGCAGCTAGGTACTAAAATGTTCTGCCCCCAAACGTAGGATATGTATACTTCTGCCTAAGGCATTGTTATCTGAATGCTTTTAGCTGCTTCAGAAAGTGGTTATCCTTACCTAAAGAAAGGTGTTTATTTTACCCAATGAAACGCTTGTTCTTGCCACATGAAAATGCCTATGCTGGCTCAATGAGAGTAATTAACTGGTTGCCTTAGGTAATGGGGTGCTTAAACTTACGTAATGAAATGTTTCTTGGCCCACATGTCATGTTTACTCCAGCCTAATGTAGTGGTTCCCGTAGGCCTCTAGATATATAAGGAAATGGTTACTCCCATTAGAGGAGAGGTTTATTCCTGAATAAGGAAGTGCAGTACCTGTGTCTAAGAGGTGGGTCTTCCTAACTAACTGTTGAAGGGGTTATCTCAGCCTACTGAGTTTAAGGATCTGTTTCTTTTTCACTCCTGCCGAATGAGATGCTAAAGGAAGCCTACAGTTAACCCCTGATTAGGGGAAGGGTATATACTAAGGCGAAACTACTTTAGGGAGCTGCTTAGGCCCTCAGCTATGTTTAAGACCTGTTAAATGAAACAGTGATTTCCTCATGCCTCATTAAATGTTTTACTCCTGCTTCACAGAAGGTGGTATGTCAATCTAGGCTACGGCCAAGGGAATGTGTTACATTTACTGAAAGATTGTGTATGCCTAATCCAAGTCTTTTAAGCGCAGGCTTGCCTGTTAAAAAGGTTACACCTACCCACAAGGTTGTTTATTCCTAATTAAATGTTTACTTCCACGTAGTGCTATATTTATTAGAAGCCTACAGTGATTTATTTACATGTTGCTGTTCTGAAACGCTCAGCTTTCCTTTGGGAGTAAAAAGTAGAAACCTACTGTTATTTATTGAAATGCTTTCTGTTGTAACTCCTTAATGTATTTGATGCAGGTGCTGACCAGGAGCAAGGCATAGGTCAGGCCTGTGTTTTACTAAAAAGGTATTTATCCAATATTTATTATTTATGGAATATCTAATATTTATTCACCTGAAGTTTAATGCCAAGTGTTGACACACAGGTACCTGAAAAGAGAGCTATGAAGCTAATCTTATGATGAATTCCTAATACCCTGATCCTGCTCTATCTTAATAAAGTTGACTTGAGTTTTTACACAAGCTCACTGGAGTGGTGTCACTAATTGCGTGCCCATGTTTCTGGCTCAGGGGTTGAGTGTGCTGTATGGTCGCTTAACACATGTGCTTTCGGATACCTACCCGCTCGTGCCATGCTACCCTAGGGGACTGGTGACCCCAGTTCCAACACTGTCCCAGTGCATGATGGGAACAGGGCAAACCAAACTACTAAGCCAGTTCTTATACTGGGAAGGAAACAAGCTACCGGGGACCGGTTTCTGGCATTCCAGCCGTCTTCGGCCCGGCTTGCTTGAATCCTGATGGTGCAATGAGCTAGGGACTCACATCTGAGTATACCCTTCCATGCTTATGGTGGACAAAAATGATTCAGAAAAGGGGGTGGTGATGAACAGAGTGTCTGAATTAAGCAGACCACTCTTACCCAGTCCAAAGATCAGGGCTTGATCCATCACCGTTTTTTAGCTCACTGCACCATCCCAGCTCAGAACCTGGCTATATGCAAATTAGTCTGTTCCTGTCCCAGTGCATGATGGGAACAGGGCAAACCAAACTACCAAGCCAGTTCTTATACTGGGAAGGAAACAAGCTACCGGGGACCGGTTTCTGGCATTTCAGCCGTCTTCGGCCCGGCTTGCTTGAATCCTGATGGTGCAATGAGCTAGGGACTCACATCTGAGTATACCCTTCCACGCTTATGGTGGACAAAAATGATTCAGAAAAGGGGGTGGTGATGAACAGAGTGTCTGAATTAAGCAGACCACTCTTACCCAGTCCAAAGATCAGGGCTTGATCCATCACCGTTATTTATCTCACTGCACCATCCCAGCTCAGAACTTGGATATATGCAAATTAGTCTGACCCTGGCCCACTGCATCATGGGAACAGGGCAGACCAAACTACCAAGCCAATTCTTATACTGGGAAGGAAACAAGCTACCGGGGACCGGTTTCTGGCAGTTCAGCCGTCTTCGGCCAGGCTCGCTTGAATCCTGATGGTGCAATGAGCTAGGGACTCTCATATAAGTATACCCTTCCACGCTTATGGTGGACAAAAATGATTCAGAAAAGGGGGTGGTGATGAACAGAGTGTCTGAATTAAGCAGACCACTCTTACCCAGTCCAAAGATCAGGGCTTGATCCATCACCGTTTTTTAGCTCACTGCATCATCCCAGCTCAGAACTTGGCTATATGCAAATTAGTCTGACCCTGGCCCAGTGCATCATGGGAACAGGGCAGACCAAACTACCAAGCCAATTCCTATACTGGGAAGGAAACAAGCTACCGGGGACCGGTTTCTTGCATTTCAGCCGTCTTCGGCCCGGCTTGCTTGAATCCTGATGGTGCAATGAGCTAGGGACTCACATCTGAGTATACCCTTCCATGCTTATGGTGGACAAAAATGATTCAGACACTCTGTTCATCACCACCCCCTTTTCTGAATCGTTTTTGGCCACTATAGGTGTGGCAGTGTATACTCAGACATGAGTCCCTTTCTCACTGCACCATCAGGATTCAAGCAAGCCGGGCCGAAGACGGCTGAAATGCCAGAAACCGGTCCCTGGTAGCTTGTCTCCTTTCTGGTGAAGAATTGGCTTGGTAGTTTAGTCTGCCCTGTTCCCATGATGCACTGGACCAAGGACAAACTGATTTGCATATAGCCAGGTTCTGAGCTGGGATGGTGCAGTGAGATAAATAACGGTGATGGATCAAGCCCTGATCTTTGGACTGGGTAAGAGTGGTCTGCTTAATTCAGACACTCTGTTTATCACCACCCCCTTTTCTGAATCGTTTTTGGCCACTATAGGTGTGGCAGGGTATACTCAGACATGAGTCCCTTTCTCACTGCACCATCAGGATTCAAGCAAGCCGGGCCGAAGACGGCTGAAATGCCAGAAACCGGTCCCTGGTAGCTTGTCTCCTTTCTGGTGAAGAATTGGCTTGATAGTTTAGTCTGCCCTGTTCCCATGATGCACTGGGCCAGACACAGACTGATTTGCATATAGCCAGGTTCTGAGCTGGGATGGTGCAGTGAGATAAATAACGGTGATGGATCAAGCCCTGATCTTTGGACTGGGTAAGAGTGGTCTGCTTAATTCAGACACTCTGTTCATCACCACCCCCTTTTCTGAATCGTTTTTGGCCACTATAGGTGTGGCAGGGTATACTCAGACATGAGTCCCTTTCTCACTGCACCATCAGGATTCAAGCAAGCCGGGCCGAAGATGGCTGAAATGCCAGAAACCGGTCCCTGGTAGCTTTTCTCCTTTCTGGTGAAGAATTGGCTTGGTAGTTTAGTCTGCCCTGTTCCCATGATGCACTGGGCCAGGGACAGACTGATTTGCATATAGCCAGGTTCTGAGCTGGGATGGTGCAGTGAGATAAATAACGGTGATGGATCAAGCCCTGATCTTTGGACTGGGTAAGAGTGGTCTGCTTAATTCAGACACTCTGTTCATCACCACCCCCTTTTCTGAATCGTTTTTGGCCACTATAGGTGTGGCAGGGTATACTCAGACATGAGTCCCTTTCTCACTGCACCATCAGGATTCAAGCAAGCCGGGCCGAAGACGGCTGAAATGCCAGAAACCGGTCCCTGGTAGCTTGTCTCCTTTCTGGTGAAGAATTGGCTTGGTAGTTTAGTCTGCCCTGTTCCCATGATGCACTGGGCCAGGGACAGACTGATTTGCATTTAGCCAGGTTCTGAGCTGGGATGGTGCAGTGAGATAAATAACGGTGATGGATCAAGCCCTGATCTTTGGACTGGGTAAGAGTGGTCTGCTTAATTCAGACACTCATTTCATCACCACCCCCTTTTCTGAATCGTTTTTGGCCACTATAGGTGTGGCAGGGTATACTCAGACATGAGTCCCTTTCTCACTGCACCATCAGGATTCAAGCAAGCCGGGCCGAAGACGGCTGAAATGCCAGAAACCGGTCCCTGGTAGCTTGTCTCCTTTCTGGTGAAGAATTGGCTTGGTAGTTTAGTCTGCCCTGTTCCCATGATGCACTGGGCCAGGGACAGACTGATTTGCATTTAGCCAGGTTCTGAGCTCGAATGGTGCAGTGAGATAAATAACGGTGATGGATCAAGCCCTGATCTTTGGACTGGGTAAGAGTGGTCTGCTTAATTCAGACACTCTGTTCATCACCACCCCCTTTTCTGAATCGTTTTTGGCCACTATAGGTGTGGCAGGGTATACTCAGACATGCGTCCCTTTCTCACTGCACCATCAGGATTCAAGCAAGCCGGGCCGAAGACGGCTGAAATGCCAGAAACCGGTCCCTGGTAGCTTGTCTCCTTTCTGGTGAAGAATTGGCTTGGTAGTTTAGTCTGCCCTGTTCCCATGATGCACTGGGCCAGGGACAGACTGATTTGCATTTAGCCTTGTTCTGAGCTCGAATGGTGCAGTGAGATAAATAACGGTGATGGATCAAGCCCTGATCTTTGGGCTGGGTAAGAGTGGTCTGCTTAATTCAGACACTCTGTTCATCACCACCCCCTTTTCTGAATCGTTTTTGGCCACTATAGGTGTGGCAGGGTATACTCAGACATGAGTCCCTTTCTCACTGCACCATCAGGATTCAAGCAAGCCGGGCCGAAGACGGCTGAAATGCCAGAAACCGGTCCCTGGTAGCTTGTCTCCTTTCTGGTGAAGAATTGGCTTGGTAGTTTAGTCTGCCCTGTTCCCATGATGCACTGGGCCAGGGACAGACTGATTTGCATATAGCCAGGTTCTGAGCTGGGATGGTGCAGTGAGATAAATAACGGTGATGGATCAAGCCCTGATCTTTGGACTGGGTAAGAGTGGTCTGCTTAATTCAGACACTCTGTTCATCACCACCCCCTTTTCTGAATCGGTAGTGAAGCAGGGCACAGCAAAGAATAAAACAAGGAACTGTGGGGGTCTGCCAAAGATGGTGTATCAGTGAGGCTGTGTGATAACGGTGGAGCAGAGCGTGGTGAAGGGTAGAACAGAGAACAGTGTAAATCTGCTAAGGACGGTGTACCGGTGATTCTGTGGGAAAGTCAATCCACATCCTCAAGACATCCAAATCTGTTGCGGGTGGGTACCCCATTCCAACCCCCATGTGTGTCTTGCCAGTAGTTGGGTAGCCCACCCTGTGCACAATTTCTCACCGGAATCCTATTCCAGTTTCCCCCCGTATTGTATTGAGAGCGCGGAGGATAAAAGTAAGTTAGTGGTCTGGTTGCTATGGGCGAATTTGCTTCGTGGTTGCTCCATGAATAAATAAAGTGTGCAGTGTTGGGGTCCTCGAAAGAGACAATAACACAATCACCTGTGATAGCCTTGTGCGAGGTGCCTATCCAAGGGACCCGACACACCATAAGAATTTTGCTTCTCAGGTGATTGGGTAATGGCCTATTTGCATTGAGCCAATGGATTACCTTATTTTTTAATGATCCAAAGTCTTCCTGCTGTTGAAATGAAATTTCTGGCACCCCCGTAAGCACAACTACATACGGCCTTACGTCTGGGGGAAGATCAACAAAACCCCTGTAATGATTATTAAAGGGTTTTTGTCTCTGTGGGTTATGGTAGTAGTTGTTGCGATCTTTCGCCCTCGGGACTGGCTTAACTTTCGGAGCTGTTGCTTGTTGAGCCGGCAGCTCATTTGCACTTTCCACTGCTCTATTGGTGGAAATGCTTGTAGTGACCTTGTGCCGTGGTTTCGGAATGGGTTTAACCACCTGAGCTACTGATGGAGTAGCAGCAGATATTGATGAGGTTTGAGTCGCAACTGGTGGGCTAGATGGTTTATTGACAGGTATTGTCAGGGTGGCTAGATTTAGAATACTTGTTTCTGTCTCGAGGAGCTGGGTTTCTATTCGAGAGAGTCTAACTTCCAGGGTGGTTAGGAGTTTCTTTAACGTTTCCCACACAATCGTTAAAAATTCCACATCCTTTCCTTCTATCGTGCAGAGTGGTACCCCACCGTTCTCACTTTCGATTACAAGGTTCTCGTGTTCCCCCACCGGTAATGCTGGACTAGATTCTAGTACTGGTGGGCAGATATTTACCATGGGAATGGGTGAGTTGGATGGCTGGGCTGGTACTTGGGAGGGTAACTGAGCCTTTGCAACTTTAGCCTTTTTCCCAGAGTAAGTGGTGGTATTGTTGCGCTTTAGTTTTTGAATGGGACCCTTTAGGGGGGTAGGGGAAATCCTCCCACTCAAAACCTTGCGCTTGACAATCGGTAGCGTCTCAAAGGGGACCCCACCCAGTGATGGAGTAAGGGTGGGGAGGGATGCACGTGGGGACACCATCTTCGATGCTGGGGCTGAAAGGGATACGGCTGGTGGGTGGTGGATCACTGCCTGCGTCAAGAGAGGAGCTGGGCCAATTGGGCGGTCCGGTGTTTTGGCAAGGGCAAAATTACCTAGAGAAGATTTTTGGGATAGCCTTCTGGCTGCATCAAGTTCAATGAAGACCCTATGCTGCATTTTACTGATCTCCAGGTCTATGGCAGTGTTGGTTCTGGTGATAAAATCGTCAAGTGTTCCATTTTTCAACTTCCATTTGGCAGCCCTGCTTCTGTACTCGCGTGTAGACATTACACCTGATCTTCAGCGAGCACAGCTAACAGGTGGGTTTACAATATCAAGAATGGGGCCAAGGGGATAGCCTGGACCGGACTCGACCGTACTCGAACGGCCTCAAACGGCCCGCTCTTTGCCCAGTCTTCGCCCGCGCTTCCGTCCGCGCGCGTACCGCGTTCGTGTCCGGAGGCGGGGCTAAATAGGAGGAGGAGGGGGGCGGGAAGAGGCACCAGGTGCGCACGATGACCAGGCGCAAGCACCTCTGGGCCTCGCAGTCCCGCTCCCGCTGGCTGATTAGGCGTCCCTCTCCCTCAGCGATAGCGCGAAACCCAGGGATGGAGCACACGGGCTCAGAGTTCCACAGGCAATTCCAAGTTCAGGGCAGTGTCCAGAAGTGATCCCAGCGAGTTCAGCACAGGAAACGACTGCGAGCGGCACCCCTTGACTGTGAGCGGCACCCATTCATAATTCACACATGAGGAGCTATTACTCCCAACATAAAAACACTTACTTAACATCCCCACTGATGTCAACTTTGGATCAATAATGTTATCAGGCCATACTCCAATATCATTGGTATTTCACAACACTTCTGTCCCTGTATACAACTCCAGTTGACAGTTTTACAAATAATTGCTGAACAATCCAGATATAGTTAATCTTTTCAGAAAATTCCTTAATGAATTCTTTAATATTAATGACACAGACAATTTAAAAAAAGACGATTGTGCTGTGCCCACAAAGCATGTCTTGGTAGAGAAAATATAGTATTAGCCACCAAAACAAATCTAGAGACTACCAAAGGCTCTGTAGCCCTACAAAAGCGAAGTAAAACAAAACCTAGAAAATGTGTACATTAACAAGAAATGTACATATGTTGAAGACAACACCCTCCGCGGCATTACATTGTGATGAAATATTGGTGGGATTGGAGAAGGGAAAATCCTGGCCACCTACAGCAAAGTTAAGAAATGAAAAAGCAAAATAATATCACTTAAAAGATAAACCAGGGACTCAGGTCAAAAGATAAAAATATGATTTTACTCTTAAGCGATTTAGAAGTTTCTTTCCCCTATCAGGAAGCAACAACAAGAAGTCTAAGATAAAAGACTTTAGCCCTGCTGGACTTGCCCCTCTCTGCAAGGTCACCACCAAACCTTTTGCTTTCACTGCTTCTGTGTTTATTAACCAGTTTTAGATGGCTTTTAGCACTATGTTCCCTTTGCCACTGCTAACCAAAGCAAACGTGCTTGGGCTACTCTTTTAAACATGATGAAGGTGGCATGCATTCAACTGCCACATTTAATTTACTGGTTAGTCTCCAGTAATGTGGCACTATACATACCCAGGGACTGTAAATTAAATGCTACAAGTGGGCATGCAGCATTCATTATGCCACGCACTAAAGTAGCCTTAAAAACATGTCTCAGGCCTGCCACTGCCGCTGGGAAGTGCAGCTTAAAACTTCCATTTCGACCTGGAAAAATGAACATTTTGTCTGAACCAAACCCTCTTTTCAAAAACATATGTCGCCTCTAGGGTAGGCCCTAAACAACCCACAGGACAGGGTGCACTGTATGGAAAAGGTAGGACATGTGTTCTTAAATATTACATGTCTTGGTAGTGAAAAAACCCTACATTCGTTCTCACTACTTGAAGGCCCATCTTTCCCATTGGATAACATTGGGATGCATTATTACATTTTTATAAGTGATAAGTTTTGACTGGGAGCAGGTAGAAATAATGTGTTTACACTCTAATGAATTCAAGCACAGGCGGTGCTGCCTCTCTTCACCCTGCACTGTATTTGCCCTCACAGTTTCACCACAGTCTTCAGTCCAGGGCACAAGCTTTCTCCTTCCTGGCTCTCTTTTGTTGGAGGATTGACACCTGTTGCCTTACAGGCATCAGCCAACCCCACAGGCCCCTAAGGATGGACACTGCTTGCCTACAGGCATCAACCAGCCTCACAGGCCCTTAAGGATTGACACAGGTTGTCTACAGGTATCAACCAGCCTCACAGGCCCTTAAGGATTGACACAGGTTGTCTACAGGTATCAAACAGCCTCACAGGCCCTTTAAGATTGACACCGGTTGTCTACAGGCATCAACCAGCCTCACAGGCCCTTTACAATTGATACTGGTTGTCTACAGGCATCAGCCAGCCTCACAGGCCCTTAAGGATTGACACTGCTTACCTACAGGCATCAGCCAGCCTCACAGGCCCTTAAGGATTGACACTGCTTACCTACAGGCATCAACCAGCCTCACAGGCTCTTAAGGATTGACACTGCTTACCTACAGGCATCAGCCAGCCTCACAGGCCCTTAAGGATTGCCACTGGATGTCTACAGGTATCAACCAGCCTCACAGGCCCTTTAAGATTGACATTGGTTGTCTACAGGCATCAACCAGCCTCACAGGCCCTTTACGATTGATACTGGTTGTCTACAGGCATCAGCCCGCGTCCTAGAAGTACAACAACACGGTGTGTATATTCTCAGGAGACTGCTCAACATTACAAAGCCAGGCTTCTCTTTTTATACAAAATATTAAGCTTCAGGCAAACATTCTTAGATTTACAGTGAGCTATTCACATATTTTAACTACAAAGAAAAGGCAGAGTCATGATGACAAGTCCACATTTCAGTTTGTCCAGCCCACAGCAAATTACCCAGCAAGGCCCAACATTTCCATCAGATATCGGTGTACCCCCAATAAAACCGGGCTCCTCATCATCATAAAGAAAAAGGAGAGAAAAGAGCAGGGACAGGTGTGAGCAAGATTTGGGCAGGGTGTGTGCGATGAGAACAGTTTATGGCCTGTTGTGCTTTGATGCTATCTTGTTCGTCCACTGGGAGAGAAACTGACCAAACAGGTTTGGCTTGGGGCAATGGTTCCAGCTTGCCCAGGTCACAGAAAAGTCAATTAAGGTGTATGTGTCCTTTGATATCGAATTCAACTGTAGCTACAAGCCTATGTGAAGGGCAACTCACAAAATGGCCGTCAAGCGTAAAATGGAACCCAAGGGTTCAAAAACGAAAATGACGATTTCGAGGTGAAATCGTTACTCGATTATGACGAAAATGCTTGTGCATAGTGTACTAGCCATTATCGGTCTTTTGATATAAAAATCGCCATGCTTCGACAAAGTTTGTTGCGCGAGTCCAGAATTTTTCAGAACTACACTCACAGGCCCTTTACGATTGGCACTGGTTGTCTACAGGCACCAGCCAGCCTCACAGGCCCTTAAGGATTGACACTGCTTACCTACAGGCATCAGCCAGCCTCACAGGCCCTTAAGGATTGACAATGGATGTCTACAGGTATCAACCAGCCTCACAGGCCCTTTAAGATTGACACCGGTTGTCTACAGGCATCAACCAGCCTCACAGGCCCTTTACGATTGGCACTGGTTGTCTACAGGCATCAGCCAGCCTCACAGGCCCTTAAGGGTTGACACTGCTTACCTACAGGCATCAGCCAGCCTCACAGGCCCTTAAGGATTGACACTGCTTGCCTACAGGCATCAACCAGCCTCACAGGCCCTTAAGGATTGACACTGCTTACCTACAGGCATCAGCCAGCCTCACAGGCCCTTAAAGATTGCCACTGGTTGTGGGATGCTTCATTGCAGATCCCTGGTGAAACATTATCAGGAGGTGTCCGACGTGTTAGAAAACATGGATCTGAACGTCCTCTTTTTAACAGAAACGTGAACCCGTACTGAGTCGTTGGTACAAATGAGCTTTGCTTGCCCGGATGGATATAAAAATGTTCACAAACCAATGACTGTTGGGAGAGGAGGAGGGGTTGGGGTGATTTTCAAGGAAAAATTGAACTTCTCACCTTTACAAGTAGACGATGTTACTGGGATTGAACGGTTGAGCTTCTCGTTGCAAGAGGCTAAAGGTAGGCTACTGACAGGAGTGGTCTGTTACAGACCCCTGGGTGCAGATACCCAGTTTCAAGATCTGCTCAACTCCATCACTGACCTGAGCCTCACCCATTTGAGAATGATCGTACTAGGGGATTTTAACTTATGAGATAACGGCAGCTTAGATAACCATTTGAGAGACTTAAGGTACACTTGTGAGAACGTTAATTTACATCAAATGGTCCTACCACCGACTCATCTAGCAGGACATGTCTTAGATCTCCTGTTTGCGAACCAGGCCGAGACTGAGGTGGTCGATGTGCTGCCTCAAAACTGGACCGACCATTCTTTAATTCATTTCCGTATCATGACACCCAGTTCAGAGGATAATAATAACCAGTCATCGACCTATCGAAAAGGAAGAGAATGGGTCAAGCTGGTGAAAAATAGAGCACTGCCGATCTTTCAGGACTAGAATCTCTTTACTCCCTCTGCCCCTGTAGGTGAAAATTATCAGACGTACTGTAATTATATTGCAGGAACCCTGGATTTAATAGCTCCAGTAAAATGTATCAAAAACACGAAAAAATCTCTGCTCCCTGGTATAATGATGAATAAAAACAGCTATGGGTAGCATGCAAAAAGGCCGAGAGGAAATGGAGGAGGGCCTACCTAGAATCAGATAAGAAAGCCTTGAAATCGGTACAGGCCCAGTACAGGGAATCTATCGTCAGGGTCAAAGCCGACTTTAATGCTAAATCGATTCTGCAAGCTCCAAATAGAACAAAAGCGCTTTTTAATATTTTTAGGGATTTATCTAGTCCTGCTTGCACGAGCAATGAGGTGGTCGCATCGCAGAAACTCTGCGATGAGATTGCCCTTTTCTTTGAGGAAAAAATAACTAAAATTGTTGGAGGACTACATCCTGATGGTCCGGATGATTTAGCCTGGACGTTAGATGCAGAATCTCAGATAGAAACCTCTTTGAATATCTTTCATTCCCCACGGAGGATTCTTTTAACCAGCTGGCTCAAAGTATATCCTCGGGCTCCCCGTTAGATCCGCTTCCAAATAAAATCCGGAAAATGTTTGGTCAAGAAACCTTTCCCTGGCTATGGAAGATCCGTTGTCAGTGGCCGGATGATTTAGCCTTGGCATTAGATACAGAATCTCAGATAGAAACCTCTTTGAATATCTTTCATGCCCCCACGGAGGATTCTTTTAACCAGCTGGCTCGAAGTATATCCTCGGGCTCCCCGTTAGATCCGCTTCCAAATAAAATCTGGAAAATGTTTGGTCTAGAATCCTTTCCCTGGCTATGGAAGCTCTGTTGTCAGTCGTTGGAGGAGGGGGAGGTACCAGAGGTCTTGAAGCAAGCAGTAGTAACTCCTTTGCTTAAAAAACCATCCCTTGACCCTTCTAATCCAGCAAATTTTAGGCCAATCTCTCTACTGCCATAGCCTGTTAAA
Source organism: Lissotriton vulgaris (assembly GCF_964263255.1). Lineage (NCBI taxonomy): Eukaryota > Metazoa > Chordata > Amphibia > Caudata > Salamandridae > Lissotriton > Lissotriton vulgaris. The sequence goes on along the minus strand of NC_141685.1, from coordinate 87,514,014 downwards.
ATTTTAGAGAAGGTAGTTAGTAAAAGTCTATTGTGCTACCTTGAAGACAATCTCCTGCTGGACTGGGACCAATATGGCTTCCGCACGGAACACGGTACCGAGACTGCTTTGGCAACCGTAATGAACAATCTACGAATGGGTGCTGACAATGGGAATTCCTCTCTCCTAGTGTTACTGGACATGTCAGACGGGCCCTGCAGTGGTTACTATCTTACCTGTCAGGAAGACAACAGGCTGTGTCTCTGACGCCGTTCACCTCAGGCATGTCCCCAGTACATCATGGGGTGCCACAGGGCTCGGCGATTAGCCCAATTCTTTTCAATATCTACCTGCGCCCTCTATTCCCCATTATTAAATATTACGGGGTAGACCTGGTCATCTATGCAGATGATACCCAACTGGTGTTTTCCCTGGATGGGAAACAGGCGGTATCTATGGACACCTTCCAGGAGTGTATGAGCCAGACTGCTGGTTGGCGTAGGAAAAATTCCCTACAGTTTAATGGGGGGGAAAACAGAGGTGGTGGACTGTCCTGCCACTAGAATGTCTCCTCCTCTATCGGTGGAATTTAAACGAACCCCCGAGGACGACCCCCTGATTCCGGATAAAGTGGTGCGTAACCTGGGGGTCATGGTGGATGGAAATCTTCAAATGGACTCACAAGCTAATAAAACGGCCAGTGTTTGCTTCACCCTGCTATGCATGCTATAGAAAGGTTCTTCTGCTACTTCCAAAAAACACTTTTAAATCTCTGCATTGCATACTGGTGCTGCACGGGACCCGGTATCACTGCCCGTTTACTAGAGGAGGTCGTGTCAGGCTGTGACAATTCTATCACGAGTCGTCTTGCTTTCCATGGATGGGAATTGTGCCTTCTATTTTTGAGCCAAGAATCATTCTTCAATATTTGAGGGCTCATGTTTATGTTTGGTATCAGATTGTGTGCACCTCATCAAGAATCGCTTACAACTGATTAGTATGTTGAATTATATCTTTTGTCTGTTGGCGCTCTTAAAACATCAGCCAATATTACTTGTTTGACACACCAACATATTGACACTGACCTCCGCATGGCTATTCTTGACTTCCGGTTTTGTGATGTATATACCCCAGATTGATATTAAAGGGCTGAATCTTTGATCAAGCCTTGCTCTCGCTAATGGTCTCCCTGTTATCCTGGTGAAGACGCTCTTCTGGACACATCTAATAGATATCCTTTATCCAGTTCCAGCTCTTACTGAAGACGATTAAATCAAGAAATAGAACAAACCAGCGCGGCTACTCAAATTAGAATAAACCGCCCTGAAGAAGTCCCCAGAGGACGAAACGCGCCGGCTGTACAATTTTTTTTCTTCACGTTTTTTGGAATAAAAAGAATCGAAATTAAAGAATTCTACTCCTGTGATTATTAGATTTAGATTTGTTTTTTATTGCCTAAAGTTGTGTTGTGCACCTGTGCGTTTATGTATACTGCTAAAGTTCTCCTGTGAACTAGAATTGTGACGGTGGGTGCCAATAAGTGTGCACACAAATCCCTTAACTAATTTTAAAGGGAATTGTATAATGATGAGTTATTTATGTTAGGTGCTATGACTAAGAAGGTTCCACTATCCCCTTTGTTTCAAACAGGGCAGCACATGGTCAGGGTCCTGTCCCCCTGCAGGAAATGTTTACCTGGTACAATCCTGGGAGGCTGCCCCGCTCTTTGAATGTAAATCTGATAACAACTGCACGATTTAAGCGGGCTCGGATGGGGGGGCAGAGCCTTTGGTGTGACGGCCTCGCGTGTATGGAATGACTTCCCTCTGGACCTTAGACAGGCCAGTTCCCTGACATGCTTTAGGAAGAGCCTGAAAGCCTGGCTATTTCCAAAGGCTGATCTTTAGATCCTCTCACTGACAACTGAGTCTGCTTTGTGGTGTCTATTCGACAATCAAGGCGCCAGGATACCCGTAGGGTGGCAGTTTTACGCTATATAAGTGTATATTTCATTCATACAGGCATCAACCAGCCTCACAGGCCCAGGAGGGTGGACAGTGCTTGCCTGCTTGAGGGTGGGCACAGCCAGAGGAGCCCCCCTTACAGTGCCTGCTCAGAGGAGCCCCCCCCTTGCAGTGCATGCTCAGAGGAGCCCCCCCTTGCTGTGCCTGCTCAGAGGAGCCCCCCCCTTGCTGTGCCTGCTCAGAGGAGCCCCCCCTTGCTGTGCCTGCTCAGAGGAGCCCCCCCTTGCTGTGCCTGCTCAGAGGAGCCCCCCCTTACAGTGCCTGCTCAGAGGAGCCCCCCTTGCAGTGCCTGCTCAGAAGAGTACCCCTTGCAGTGCCTGCTCAGAGGATCCCCCCTTGCAGTGCCTCCTCAGAGGAGCCCCCCCTTGCAGTGCCTCCTCAGAGGAGCCCCCTTGCAGTGCCTCCTCAGAGGAGCCCCCCTTGCAGTGCCTGCTCAGAGGAGCCCCCATTTCTGTGTCTGCTCAGAGGAGCCCCCCCTTGCAGTGCCTCTTCGGAGGAGCTACCTTGCAGTGCCTGCTCAGAGGAGCCCCCCTTGCTGTGCCTGCTCAGAGGAGCCCCCCTTTCTGTGCCTGCTCAGAGGAGCCCCCCTTGCAGTGCCGGCTCAGAGGAGCCCCCTTTCTGTGCCTGCTCAGAGGAGCCCCCCTTGCAGTGCCTGCTCAGAGAAGCCCCCCTTGCAGTGCCTGCTCAGAGCCCCCCTTGCAGTGTCTGCTCAGGGGAGCCCCCTTGCAGTGCCTGCTCAGAGGAGCCCCTCTTGCAGTGCCTGCTCAGAGGAGCCCCTCTTTCTGTGCCTGCTCAGAGGAGCCCCTCTTTCTGTGCCTGCTCAGAGGAGCCCCCCCCTTGCAGTGCCTGCTCAGAGGATCCCCCCTTGCAGTGCCTGCTCAGAGGAGCCCCTCTTGCAGTGCCTGCTCAGAGGAGCCCCTCTTGCTGTGCCTGCTCAGAGGAGCCCCTCTTTCTGTGCCTGCTCAGAAGAGCCCCCCTTGCAGTGCCTGCTCAGAGGAGCCCCCATTTCTGTGTCTGCTCAGAGGAGCCCCCTTTCTGTGTCTGCTCAGAGGAGCCCCCTTTCTGTGCCTGCTCAGAGGATCCCCCCCCCCCTGGGCAGTGCCGGCTCAGAAGAGCCCCCCTTACAGTGCCTGCTCAGAGAAGCCCCCCCCCTTGCAGTGCCGGCTCAGAGGAGCCCCCCCCCTTGCAGTGCCTGCTCAGAGGAGCCCCCTCTTGCTGTGCCTGCTCAGAGGAGCCCCCCCCTTGCTGTGCCTGCTCAGAGGAGCCCCCCCTTACAGTGCCTGCTCAGAGGAGCCCCTCTTGCAGTGCCTGCTCAGAAGAGTCCCCCTTGCAGTGCCTGCTCAGAGGATCCCCCCTTGCAGTGCCTCCTCAGAGGAGCCCCCCCTTGCAGTGCCTCCTCAGAGGAGCCCCCTTGCAGTGCCTCTTCAGAGGAGCTACCTTGCAGTGCCTGCTCAGAGGAGCCCCCCTTGCTGTGCCTGCTCAGAGGAGCCCCCCTTGCAGTTCCTCCTCAGAGGAGCCCCCCTTGCAGTGCCTGCTCAGAGGAGCCCCCTTGCAGTGCCTGCTCAGAGGAGCCCCCCTTCCTGTGCCTGCTCAGAGGAGCCCCCCTTGCAGTGCCGGCTCAGAGGAGCCCCCTTTCTGTGCCTGCTCGGAGGAGCCCCCTTGCAGTGCCTGCTCAGAGAAGCCCCCCTTGCAGTGCTTGCTCAGAGCCCCCCTTGCAGTGTCTGCTCAGAGGAGCCCCCTTGCAGTGCCTGCTCAGAGGAGCCCCTCTTGCAGTGCCTGCTCAGAGGAGCCCCTCTTTCTGTGCCTGCTCAGAGGAGCCCCTCTTTCTGTGCCTGCTCAGAAGAGCCCCCCTTGCAGTGCCTGCTCAGAGGAGCCCCCATTTCTGTGTCTGCTCAGAGGAGCCCCTTTTCTGTGCCTGCTCAGAGGATCCCCCCCCTTGCAGTGCCTGCTCAGAGGAGCCCCCCCCTTGCAGTGCCGGCTCAGAGGAGCCCCCCCTTGCAGTGCCTGCTCAGAGGAGCCCCCCCTTGCTGTGCCTGCTCAGAGGAGCCCCCCCTTGCTGTGCCTGCTCAGAGGAGCCCCCCCTTACAGTGCCTGCTCAGAGGAGCCCCCCTTGCAGTGCCTGCTCAGAAGAGTCCCCCTTGCAGTGCCTGCTCAGAGGATCCCCCCTTGCAGTGCCTCCTCAGAGGAGCCCCCACCTTGCAGTGCCTCCTCAGAGGAGCCCCCTTGCAGTGCTTGCTCAGAGGAGCCCCCCTTGCTGTGCCTGCTTAGAGGAGCCCCCTTGCAGTGCCTCCTCAGAGGAGCCCCCCATGCAGTGCCTGCTCAGAGGAGCACCCATTTCTGTGCCTGCTCAGAGGAGCCCCCCTTGCAGTGCCTGCTCAGAGGAGCCCCCCTTGCTGTGCCTGCTTAGAGGAGCCCCCTTGCAGTGCCTCCTCAGAGGAGCCCCCCTTGCTGTGCCTGCTCAGAGGAGCCCCCCTTTCTGTGCCTGCTCAGAGGAGCCCCCCTTGCAGTGCCGGCTCAGAGGAGCCCCCTTTCTGTGCCTGCTCAGAGGAGCCCCCCTTGCAGTGCCTGCTCAGAGAAGACCCCCTTGCAGTGCCTGCTCAGAGCCCCCCTTGCAGTGCCTGCTCAGAGGAGCCCCTCTTGCAGTGCCTGCTCAGAGGAGCCCCTCTTTCTGTGCCTGCTCAGAGGAGCCCCCCTTGCAGTGCCTCTTCAGAGGAGCTACCTTGCAGTGCCTGCTCAGAGGAGCCCCCCTTGCTGTGCCTGCTCAGAGGAATCGGATCGTTTAATACGATTACAAAAAAAGCATGTACGCACGGAACTGCATGGACATTTTCTCCTTAGGCACTTGAAAGGGGGCACAATTCCCTGGGGCCTACAGGTCAAAAATGTCCCTGTGATATTCATGGAAGATGCAGAATATAAAAAAGGCTTCAGCTTTATCAATACGAAGTGCAGCAGGGACCTCATGGTCCACACCATAGAGACAGCACAGAGGTTGTGCTTAGAAGAACAAAAAGAGATAGAGGAACTTACTGAGACGATTAAGACCAGTCCGGCCGTGACGGACGCCAAGACACTATTGGAGAAGATTGAGAAAGACATCAGAACTTTTAGAGACAACACTATTAATGACAAAACTTTTAAATATGAAAGAGACGTGAAGGCCTTCAAAATCGAACAAGTATACCCCTTTTTAAAAGAGGATTACTACACCCAACAAGAATCCCGGAGAGCCCTTTCTACCTTTCAAGGACGCTCAAGAAATAGATTCACAACATTTTCGGAAACCTCCTCTTCCGATTCATCTGGGTCTGATAATCGCAATCCAAATAAGAAACAGGTGGCTTTTTTAGACCAGGGCCAACAGCCAAAAGCCCGGTTCAAACAACCGTGGGAGATGCGAACCAGGAACCGCTCATACAAGTCGTAGAGCGTTCCAATGCTGTTGTCAATTTATCCAACAGACCCCTGACACCGGACGAACACTCAGTCTTAGCGTTGGGCCTCAAATTTGTGCCCGGCAGGAAGACTGATTACACAAAACTCAAGCTGGAAGCCATTGAGTTCTGTTGCAAAATCCGTCTAAGGGTCTTCTTTTGGAGCCATCCCTCCTCACCCACTACAGAAGTAACTGGACTACGTAACAGGTCCACATTTGTCCCTTACCAAAATATCCCCAAGGAGGTTCTCGCATTTGAACAAGTCCTCCTGTCATCGATAGAGAAAATGGAAAAAGCCAGACATTTTGTACCACAAAACATAGGCCATAAACAGCGCGCAGCAATCAAAACCCTAAAAGAAGACAATTCAATCATTATAAAACAGGCCGACAAAGGTGGGGCGGTGGTGGTGTGGGCCCGTGAAAAATACCTAGCAGAAGGCAACAAACAGGTGAACAATGTAACCTGGTACAGACGCCTCCAAGAAGATCCGACCAAGGAGATTCAGAGACTTATCGCAGACACTTTACAGAATGGCCTAGATGGTGGGTTTCTGGGCAAAAAAGAGTATGACTACTTACTAAAGAAACACCCAAGAACTCCGGTGCTTTATCTCCTGCCAAAAATCCACAAGAGCCTACAAGATCCCCCAGGACGCCCAATCGTGTCCGGGTGCGATTCTTGTCTTGAGCCCTTGTCCCAGTACGTGGATTTCTTCTTGAAACCCTTCCTAAAAACGGTCAATTCGTATTTACGAGATACGACTGACTTTCTCCTCAAGGTTGAAGACACAGCATTCAACTCTGAGACCCAACTGCTAGTCACAATGGACGTCACCTCCCTGTATACACAGATCCCGCAAGAAGAAGCACTAGAGGTGATGGAAATCTACCTGAACCAGAGAGATAGGCCCCACCAAGTACCCACAATGTTTATCTTAAAACTGGCCGAGATTGCTCTAAAAAAGAACTACTTTTCATTTAATGGGGAGTTCTTTATGCAGGTCAAGGGCACCGCGATGGGGTGCCCTTATGCCCCTGAGATGGCCGTGCTGTTCATGGCGCAGTATGAACAGATGTTCATTGACAACAATAACCCCTTTAAACAGCACATCTTACAATGGCTCCGCTACATAGATGACGTCTGGCTCCTGTGGCAGGGGAGCCAGACTGATCTTGTAGCATTCCATGACTGGCTCAATAACCGGCATGCTGACATTAAATTCTCGATGACACAAAGCAACGAAAGGATGACTTTTCTTGACGTTGAAATCATCAACATCAATGGAGTATTGAAATCCTCTCTCCATAAAAAAGACACAGATAGGAATACTATTTTGCACCACAAGAGTGCCCATCCCAGGAACTTGAAATCAAACCTTCCATATGGGCAATTGTTGCGCATAAGGAGGAACTGTTCGAACCTGAGGGACTTTACGTCCCATGCAGAGACGTTTTGCCAAGAAATGCAGGAGAGGGGGTATCCTAAAAAATTACTCAAGCACTCCCTAACAAGAGCGCGCTTCACCCCCCGTGAAACTTTACTGCAAGTACGGCCCAAACCCACGCTTGAAAGGTTGGTCTGCGTCACCACCTTTGGACCAGACACCCACAAACTGAGAAAAACGGTGCTGAGCAATTGGCACCTATTGGCGAACTTAGATTGCCCACCATCCAACCCTCTGTTTGCCTACAGAAGGAATCAAAATGTAGGCCAACAACTTATGCGGGCGGACGTCACTTTACCAAAAAAGAAAAGTGACCTTCTGAGTCAATGGAACCTCAAACCAATCACAGGGCACCATAAGTGCGGTACCTGTATTGTATGCCCAAACACTATCGAGGGTGACGAGTTCCAACATGGAACTACCAGATGGAAGCATTCGGACTTTTCAAATTGTAAGACCAAGAATGTCGTTTACCTGGTCCAGTGCCCCTGTGATCTGATTTATATCGGCAAAACCACACAACAAGTGAACACACGCATCTGCCAACATCGATCTAGGATCAAGAATAAAATCATGACTGCCCCCATGGTGGAGCACTTCATAAATGCAAGCCATGATGTCAATCACTTTAAATGGACAGTGTTGTATACACTACGCCCGGCACAAAGCAATGTGGATATCGATAGGATGCTTTTAAAAACAGAAGCTTATCTGATATTGAAATTTAATAGCGTGCAGAGGGGCCTTAATACTTTATCTGAAGTCGCTAGACTCTAATTCAATGGTGTCTTGTTTTTCCAGATGACCGACTTGGTCTCGTCTCAGTATGTTTTAAATGCAACACGGATGCTTCCCTACTAAATAATTGACAATTACACAAACTACAAATCCCACAATGCATAGCGGCACCCCAATGATTCATCACCATAGTAACTGCAGCAGCATCCATTTTGGGAAACCAAACAGTATGCTGCGAGCCGCCAACTGAACCACTTCGAGGTAAGCAATGCTCCTGCAGGCAAAGCGCCGCGTTCCAGCGCGCTCGCTAGGGCTGGCTCTGGCTGTTGACTAACAACAACTTCGTTTTTTCCCCAGCGGAGTTGGAGCACGCCAACTAAACGTTTAAAAGGGGATTGCGCCCTTCAGAAAATAGGATCCCATTTTGGACCCAGCAGCGGTAAAACGCAAAAGGTACTACTCCCCGCTAGCCGGTAAAGAATTGTTTTAAGACCCAGTCTGTAACTCAATCAGTACCAATATACAAACCCTTTTTTGCACACAGTGCTACTGCCCTCTCATAGGCAGCGAACACGCTGCGGAGCCCTCACCCCGCATCAAGCAGCCGCTTTGATCGACTTCAAACCCAATAACGGTATGCTCAGTGGGTATTTGTTTTTTAAGTGTAAACAATCAAATGTACAATTCGCGCTAAAATGTACGCCCATTTTAATTGTAGGCGCTTCATGTTTGGACCCAATCTTGAGTCTGCACTTGCAATCCCAGGCTGAAATCAGCTTCTTCTAAACAGCGGTAGGTCAATGCTGATTGCCACAGCATAAGGAGAGTTGTCCTCACGTCAAACCATGACACTGAAATCTTTTTTCCCCTTTGTTTAAATTCACAGATAGATAAACTATGCCCTGATGAGAATCCTGACAGTTAATTTCTGGATTCGAAACGCGTCGGCGAATTAGAAAAAGGACAATTCAAATTTAAGTCATTGCTGATGACAATATAGAGCTTCGAATTCACTTTCGCGTTCCTTTTTTCTAATTTTTTCTAACCTTTTCTTTCTTTGCTATGCTTTTGCTTTAATCAAATTTTGCACTGATATAAATATGTGTTGCACTATGTACTTTGTCACATATGTTTAATGTTTCTATCTGTTGACCGCATTCAGGTCTACGTTTAAGTTTGACAATGTGTTGCAATGATTGATTCAAACTTTGTGTAAAAATTGCTGTGTTGTACAGGTCTTTTCTGCTGATCATATGTTGTGTGCGACAAATATTTGACAAAATACAAAAGTAATTGGTAAAAATAAAAATACCGTGTTGAATACGACAAATAGCGTCTTCAAACGCCCTGACTTTTGGCTTTGAGTAAATAGTGAGAGGCACACTTATTTGATTTCTAATTTCAGGCCCAGCCTCCTCACTTGTCCCCTAGGGCCAAGCTCCCCTTGTTCTACTACGTGCCTGCTCAGAGGAGCCCCCCTTGCAGTTCCTCCTCAGAGGAGCCCCCCTTGCAGTGCCTGCTCAGAGGAGCCCCCCTTGCTGTGCCTGCTTAGAGGAGCCCCCTTGCAGTGCCTCCTCAGAGGAGCCCCCCTTGCTGTGCCTGCTCAGAGGAGCCCCCCTTTCTGTGCCTGCTCAGAGGAGCCCCCCTTGCAGTGCCGGCTCAGAGGAGCCCCCTTTCTGTGCCTGCTCAGAGGAGCCCCCCTTGCAGTGCCTGCTCAGAGAAGACCCCCTTGCAGTGCCTGCTCAGAGCCCCCCTTGCAGTGCCTGCTCAGAGGAGCCCCTCTTGCAGTGCCTGCTCAGAGGAGCCCCTCTTTCTGTGCCTGCTCAGAGGAGCCCCCCTTGCAGTGCCTGCTCAGAGGATCCCGCTTGCAGTGCCTGCGCAGAGGAGCCCCCATTTCTGTGTCTGCTCAGAGGAGCCCCCTTTCTGTGCCTGCTCAGAGGATCCCCCCCCTGGCAGTACCGGCTCAGAGGATCCCCCCCCCCCCTGGCAGTACCGGCTCAGAGGATCCCCCCCCCCGGCAGTACCGGCTCAGAGGATCCCCCCCCTGGCAGTACCGGCTCAGAGGATCCCCCCCCCTGGCAGTACCGGCTCAGAGGATCCCCCCCCCTTGCAGTGCCTGCTCAGAAGAGCCCCCCTTGCTGTGCCTGCTCAGAGGAGCCCCCCCTTGCTGTGCTTGCTCAGAGGAGCCCCCCCTTACAGTGCCTGCTCAGAGGAGCCCTCCTTGCAGTGCCTGCTCAGAAGAGTCCCCCTTGCAGTGCCTGCTCAGAGGATCCCCCCTTGCAGTGCCTCCTCAGAGGAGCCCCCTTGCAGTGCCTCCTCAGAGGAGCCCCCCCTTGCAGTGCCTGCTCAGAGGAGCCCCCCCTTGCTGTGCCTGCTTAGAGGAGCCCCCCTTGCTGTGCCTGCTCAGAGGAGCCCCCCTTGCAGTGCCTGCTTAGAGGAGCCCCCTTGCAGTGCCTCCTCAGAGGAGCCCCCCCTTGCAGTGCCGGCTCAGAGGAGCCCCCTTTCTGTGCCTGCTCAGAGAAGCCCCCCTTGCAGTGCCTGCTCAGAGCCCCCCTTGCAGTGCCTGCTCAGAGGAGCCCCCCCTTTCTGTGCCTGCTTAGAGGAGCCCCCCTTGCTGTGCCTGCTCAGAGGAGCCCCCCTTGCAGTTCCTCCTCAGAGGAGCCCCCCTTGCAGTGCCTGCTTAGAGGAGCCCCCTTGCAGTGCCTCCTCAGAGGAGCCCCCCCTTGCAGTGCCGGCTCAGAGGAGCCCCCCTTGCAGTGCCTCCTCAGAGGAGCCCCCCTTGCTGTGCCGGCTCAGAGGAGCCCCCTTTCTGTGCCTGCTCAGAGGAGCCCCCCTTGCAGTGCCTGCTCAGAGAAGCCCCCCTTGCAGTGCCTGCTCAGAGCCCCCCTTGCAGTGCCTGCTCAGAGCCCCCCTTGCAGTGTCTGCTCAGAGGAGCCCCTCTTGCAGTGCCTGCTCAGAGGAGCCCACCCCTTGCAGTGCCTGCTCAGAAGAGCCCCCCTTGCAGTGCCTGCTCAGAGCCCCCACCCCCCAGGTGCTCTGCCTGCTCAGAGGAGCCCCGCACCCACGTACTCTGCCACGTGCCAATGCAACCTGACTCCCAAAAAACTAGCGCTTTAAGACCAAGGGCTCGGCGGAAAGCGCTGCACAGTAGCTGAAGTCCTCACTCACTCACCCATGCTCTGCACCCTCTGCTGAACGGTCAGTACCCCCTTCTCCAGGGGGTGCCCTCTGTGCCCCCCCTGGGTACAGGTCGTCCAGCGGCAGCAGCTTCAAGGCGCTAGAGTGCAGTGCGCCTGGAGTCACGGTGAGTGTGCACTCCCTGCTCACTCACCCATCCTCTGCGCCCTCTGCTGAACGGTCAGTCCCCCTCTCTCGTCCGGCGGCAGCAGCTTCAAGGCGCTAGAGTGCAGAGCGCCTGGACAGGCAGGCTGGAGTGAGGGTGAGTGTGCACTCAGGAGGGCTCCGGGGAGGGCCGAGGGGTCTGGCGTCTGTCATAAGGGGCCTGGCACTGAAAGGGCCAATCAGAGAGCGGGGACCACACCCCCGCCCTGCACAGCCTCCCCTCCTGTGCTGCTCGTGCACTCTCACTTATTGATTCGTTTAATGCGTTTTTATCTCGCGCAGACTTTATCCAAAGGCGTCGGAGGCCTCACAACAGGAACAGTAAAGATACATGAGGAGAAGATGACAAGTGAATACATTACAAAAGCAAACGTTGAGTTACAGGAGGCAAAGGGGACAATTGTGAGCAAACAAAATACAAGAGGAGCAAACGGAGTGTTACTCGCACTCACACTCACAGCCCCCACCCACGTCCTCGTGCAGGTGCTGCACCCTAATTACCTTCACACAGTCTCACAAGTAAGCTTCACACGCGGGCTCTGATTGGCCAGGGGGCATCGGACACGGGCACTGCCTGCAGACATGTCCTGAGCTTGACCCCAGAGGCAGAGGATCCTCGCAGGTGCGCCCCAGGCTTCGAGGCGCTGCAGACATATCCTGAGCCTGCCCCCAGAGGCAGAGGATCCTCGCAGGCGCGCCCCAGGCTTCGAGGCGCTGCAGACATGTGCTGAGCCTGACCCCAGAGGCAGAGGCTCCTCGCAGGCCCGCCCCAGGCTTCGAGGCGCTGCAGACATGTGCTGAGCCTGACCCCCAGAGGCAGAGGCTCCTCGCTGGCGCGCCCCAGGCTTCGAGGCGCTGCGGATGGCTGGGTGAGCGGCCCAGAGGGCCGGGGTGGGTGGTGGGGGCTGGTAGTTTGTGCTCGGGCCTAATCGTGATCCCCGCCTGACAACCCCCCCCCCCCCTTTCCCTAAATCTCCCTCCCCCCTCCTCGGACCCCGCCCTTTCCGGCTTTTCTAACGGACTCTTTTCCGCGGTGGCGCTGGTGCTGCTAGCGCTGCAGGAAAAGAGGAAGTGTGGGTAACGAAGCGCTGTGTCCTCGGGTGCAGCACGGCAGGGCAGGCGGGCAACTAGAGCCACATGGGGGGGGGGGGGGGCTGAAAATTATTTCGGGGGGCTAATTCTTCAAACCAAAGACAGAGGGGCTGTAAGAAGGGGTGCGTGAGCCCAATGGGTGTTGCGCGCCTGCAGCAGGGTATATTTACCCTGGGTGCCCCCACCTCCAGGCACATTGCTGTTCACTCTGCCCCCACATCTGCTCACTCTGGGGTCCCCTCCTGTTCCCTCTTGGACCCCCTCCTGTTCACTCTGCCCCCCCCCCCTGCTCACTCTGGGGCCCCCTCCTGTTCCCTCTGGGACCCCCTCCTGTTCACTCTGCCCCCCCCTGCTCACTCTGGGGCCCCCTCCTGTTCCCTCTGGAACCCCCTCCTTTTCTCTCTGGGGGCCCCTCCTGGTCACTCTGGGGCGCCCTGCTCACTCTGGGCCCCCTCCTGTTCCCTCTAGGACCCCGTCCTTCTCTCTCTGGGGCCCCTCCTGTTTACTCTGGGGCCCCTCCTGCTCACTGTGGGGCCCCCTCCTGTTCCCTCTAGGACCCCCTCCTTCTCTCTCTGGGGTACCCCTGCTCACTCTGCCCCCCCCCCTGCTCACTCTGGGGTCCCCGCTGCTTACTCTAGGGCCCCTGCTGCTGATGCTCACTCTGGGGTCCCCGCTGCTCACTCCGGGGTACCCCTGCTGCTCACTCCGGGGTACCCCTGCTGCTCACTCTGGGGTCCCCCAGCTGCTCACTCTGGAGTCCCCGCTGCTCACTCTGGGGTCCCTGCTGCTCACTCTGGGGTCCCCCTGCTGCTCACTATGGGGTCCCAGCTGCTCACTCTGGGACCCCGTGGACCCCGCTGCTCACTCTGGGGTCCCTCCTGCTGCTCACTCTGGGGTCCCCGCTGCTTACTCTAGGGCCCCTGCTGCTGATGCTCACTCTGGGGTCCCCGCTGCTCACTCTGGGGTCCCCCTGCTCACTCTTGGGTCCCCGCTGCTTACTCTAGGGCCCCTGCTGCTGCTGCTCACTCTGGGGTCCCCGCTGCTCACTCTGGGGTACTCCTGCTCACTCTGGGAATCCCCGCTGCTTACTCTGGGGCCCCTGCTGCTCACTCTGGGGCCCCTGCTGCTCACTCTGGGGTCCCCCTGCTGCTCACTATGGTGTCCCCCTGCTGCTCACTCTGGAGTCCCCGCTGCTGCTCACTCTGGGGTCCCCCTGCTGCTCAGTCTAGGGCCCCCTGCTGCTCACTCTGGGGTCCCCGCTGCTCACTCTTGGGTCCCCGCTGCTCACTCTGGGGCCCCTGCTGATCACTCTGGGGTCCCTGCGCTGCTCACTCTGGGGTCCCCACGCTGCTCACTCTGGGGTCCCTGTTGGTCACCCTGGGGTCCCTGCTGCTCATGCTGGGGTCCACCTGCTGCTCACTCTGGGGTCCCCCAGCTACTTAATCTGGGGTCCCCGCTGCTTACTCTGGGGCCCCTGCTACTCACTCTGGGGTCCCCCAGCTACTCACTCTGGGGTCCCCGCTGCTTACTCTGGGGTCCCTGCTGCTGCTGCTCACTCTGGGGTCCCCGCTGCTCACTCTGGGGCCCCTGCTACTCACTCTGGGGTCCCAAGCTACTTAATCTGGGGTCCCGCTGCTTACTCTGGGGCCCCTGCTACTCACTCTGGGGCCCCTGCTGCTCACTCTGGGGCCCCTGCTGCTGCTGCTCACTCTGGGGTCCCCTCTGCTCACTCTGGGGTCCCCTGCTCACTCTGGAGTCCCCGCTGCTCACTCTGGGGTCCCCCTGCTGCTCACTCTGGGGACCCCGTGGACCCCGCTGCTCACTCTGGGGTCCCTCCTGCTGCTCACTCTGGGGTCCCCCTGCTGCTCACTATGGGCCCCCCCTTCTTCTCACTCTGGGGTAAGCATGGGCGCAAAATCCGTTCCGCTAATCCGCGAGTGGAACGGATCCGGGGGGCAAAAGTTCAAGCTTCAAGCTTGTAACTATTTTAGAATGGCGTCGGCAAGCTGCCAGCACCATTCTAAAATAGTTACTAAGTTAGCTTCAACAGGAAGCACTAATTGAAGCAGGTGCTCGAGTTTAACTGAATTCGGTCACACCGTCTTTATTTGATCTATTAGTGCTTCCTGATGAAGCTAACTTAGTAACTATTTTAGAATGGCACTGGCAGCTTGCCGGCGCCATTCTAAAATAAAACAGGAGAGGGGCAGAGGGCAGAAGGGCACAACGACGAGTGTGGCAGAGGGCATAAGGGCACAAAAATGAGTGGGGCAGAGGGCAGAAGGGCACAAAAATGAGTGGGGCAGAGGGCAGAAGGGCACAACAAGGAGCGGTCTCGCAAAAAAAAAACCTGCGAAAACGCAAAACGCCACGCGAACACGCAAATCGCCCCGCGAACACGCCAAAAAAGAAAAATCCGCAAATTTGCACAAATTCGTGAATTTTGCGGATTGCGAATTCGCAAATCCGCAAATTCACGAATTGCGAATTCGCAAAATTCGCCCATGCTTACTCTGGGGTCCCTGCTGCTCACACTGGGGTCCCTGCTGCTCACACTGGGGTCCCCCTGCTCACTCTGGGGTCCCCGCTGCTTACTCTAGGGCCCCTGCTGCTGCTGCTCACTCTGGGGTCCCCGCTGCTCACTCTGGGGTACCCCTGCTAACTCTGGGAATCCCCGCTGCTTACTCTGGGGCCCCTGCTGCTCACTCTGGGGCCCCTGCTACTCACTTTGGGGTCCCCCTGCTGCTCACTATGGTGTCCCCCCAACTACTCACTCTGGAGTCCCCGCTGCTCACTCTGGGGTCCCCTGCTTCTCACTCTGAGGTCCCTGCTGCTCACTCTGGGGGCCCTGCAGCTCACTCTGGGGTCCCCTGCTGCTCACTCTGTGGACCCCGCGGCTCACTCTGGGGTCCCTCCTGCTGCTCACTCTGGGTTCCTCCTGCTGCTCACTCTGGGGTCCCTGCTGCTCACTCTGAGGTCCCCACTGCCTACTCTGGGGTCCCCGCTGCTTACTCTGGGGCCCCTGCTGCTGCTGCTCACTCTGGGGTCCCCGCTGCTCACTCTGGGGTCCCCTGCTTCTCACTCTGAGGTCCCTGCTGCTCACTCTGGGGTCCCCTGCTGCTCACTCTGTGAACCCTGCTGCTCACTCTGGGGTCCCTCCTGCTGCTCACTCTGAGGTCCCTGCTGCTCACTCTGTGGACCCCGCTGCTCACTCTGGGGTCCCTCCTGCTGCTCACTCTGGGGTCCCTCCTGCTGCTCACTCTGGGGTTCCCTGCTCACTCTGAGAGTCCCCGCTGCTCACTCTGGGGTCCCCGCTGCTCACTCTGGGGTCCCCGCTGCTCACTCTGGGGTCCCCGCTGCCTACTCTGGGGTCCCCGCTGCTTACTCTGGGGCCCCTGCTGCTGCTGCTCACTCTGGGGTCCCCGCTGCTCACTCTGGGGTTCCCTGCTCACTCTGAGAGTCCCCGCTGCTTACTCTGGGGCCCCTGCTGCTCACTCTGGGGCTCCTGCTGCTCACACTGGGGTCCCCCCGCTGCGCACTCTGGGGCCCCCTGCTGCTCACTCTGGGGTCTCCCTGCTGTTCACTCTGGGGTCCCGCTGCTGCTCACTCTGGGGTCCCTGCTGCTCACTCTAGGGCCCCCGGCTGCTCACTCTGGGGCTCCCCTGCTGCTCATTCTGGGCCCCCCTGCAGCTCACTCTGGGGCCCTCCTGCTGCTCATTCTGGGGTCTCCCTGCTGCTCACTCTAGGGTCCCCCTGTTGCTCACTTTGGGATACCCGCTGCTCACTTTGGGGCCCCAGCTGCTCACTCTGAGGTCCCTGCTGCTCTCTCTGAGGCCACTGCTGCTCACTCTGGGGGCCCCAGCTGCTCACTCTGGGGTCCCCGCTGCTCACTCTGGGGTACTCCTGCTCACTCTGGGAATCCCCGCTGCTTACTCTGGGGCCCCTGCTGCTCACTCTGGGGCCCCTGCTGCTCACTCTGGGGCCCCTGCTGCTCACTCTGGGGTCCCCCTGCTGCTCACTATGGTGTCCCCCTGCTGCTCACTCTGGAGTCCCCGCTCCTGCTCACTCTGGGGTCCCCCTGCTGCTCACTCTAGGGCCCCTGCTACTCACTCTGAGGTCCCCCAGCTACTTAATCTGGGGTCCCCGCTGCTTACTCTGGGGCCCCTGCTACTCACTCTGGGGTCCCCCAGCTACTCACTCTGGGGTCCCCGCTGCTTACTCTGGGGTCCCTGCTGCTGCTGCTCACTCTGGGGTCCCCGCTGCTCACTCTGGGGCCCCTGCTACTCACTCTGGGGTCCCCCAGCTACTTAATCTGGGGTCCCGCTGCTTACTCTGGGGCCCCTGCTACTCACTCTGGGGCCCCTGCTGCTCACTCTGGGGCCCCTGCTGCTGCTGCTCACTCTGGGGTCCCCGCTGCTCACTCTGGGGTCCCCCTGCTCACTCTGGAGTCCCCGCTGCTCACTCTGGGGTCCCCCTGCTGCTCACTCTGGGGACCCCGTGGACCCCGCTGCTCACTCTGGGGTCCCTCCTGCTGCTCACTCTGGGGTCCCCCTGCTGCTCACTATGGGGCCCCCCTTCTTCGCACTCTGGGGTAAGCATGGGCGCAAAATCCGTTCCGCTAATCCGCGAGTGGAACGGATCCGGGGGGCAAAAGTTCAAGCTTCAAGCTTGTAACTATTTTAGAATGGCGTCGGCAAGCTGCCAGCACCATTCTAAAATAGTTACTAAGTTAGCTTCAACAGGAAGCACTAATTGAAGCAGGTGCTCGAGTTTAACTGAATTCGAGCACCTGCTTTATTTGATCTATTAGTGCTTCCTGATGAAGCTAACTTAGTAACTATTTTAGAATGGCACTGGCAGCTTGCCGGCGCCATTCTAAAATAAAACAGGAGAGGGGCAGAGGGCAGAAGGGCACAACGACGAGTGTGGCAGAGGGCATAAGGGCACAAAAACGAGTGGGGCAGAGGGCAGAAGGGCACAAAAATGAGTGGGGCAGAGGGCAGAAGGGCACAACAAGGAGCGGTCTCGCAAAAAAAAACCCTGCGAAAACGCAAAACGCCCCGCGAACACGCAAATCGCCCCGCGAACACGCCAAAAAAGAAAAATCCGCAAATTTGCACAAATTCGTGAATTTTGCGGATTGCGAATTCGCAAATCCGCAAATTCACGAATTGCGAATTCGCAAAATTTGCCCATGCTTACTCTGGGGTCCCTGCTGCTCACACTGGGGTCCCTGCTGCTCACACTGGGGTCCCCCTGCTCACTCTGGGGTCCCCGCTGCTTACTCTAGGGCCCCTGCTGCTGCTGCTCACTCTGGGGTCCCCGCTGCTCACTCTGGGGTACCCCTGCTAACTCTGGGAATCCCCGCTGCTTACTCTGGGGCCCCTGCTGCTCACTCTGGGGCCCCTGCTACTCACTTTGGGGTCCCCCTGCTGCTCACTATGGTGTCCCCCCACTACTCATTCTGGAGTCCCCGCTGCTCACTCTGGGGTCCCCTGCTTCTCACTCTGAGGTCCCTGCTGCTCACTCTGGGGGCCCTGCAGCTCTCTCTGGGGTCCCCTGCTGCTCACTCTGTGGACCCCGCTGCTCACTCTGGGGTCCCTCCTGCTGCTCACTCTGGGGTCCCCCTGCTGCTCACTCTGGGGTCCCCGCTGCTCACTCTGGGGTCCCCACTGCTCACTCTGGAGTCCCCGCTGCCTACTCTGGGGTCCCCGCTGCTTACTCTGGGGCCCCTGCTGCTCACTCTGGGGTCCCCGCTGCTCACTCTGGGGTCCCCCTGCTCACTCTGGGAGTCACCGCTGCTTACTATGGGGCCCCTGCTGCTCACTCTGGGGCCCCTGCTGCTCACTCTGGGGTCTCCCTGCCGTTCACTCTGGGGTCCCCCCGCTGCTCACTCTGGGGTTCCCTGCTCACTCTGAGAGTCCCCGCTGCTTACTCTGGGGCCCCTGCTGCTCACTCTGGGGCTCCTGCTGCTCACACTGGGGTCCCCCCGCTGCGCACTCTGGGGCCCCCGGCTGCTCACTCTGGGGTCTCCCTGCTGTTCACTCTGGGGTCCCGCTGCTGCTCACTCTGGGGTCCCTGCTGCTCACTCTAGGGCCCCCGGCTGCTCACTCTGGGGCTCCCCTGCTGCTCATTCTGGGCCCCCCTGCAGCTCACTCTGGGGCCCTCCTGCTGCTCATTCTGGGGTCCCCCTGCTGCTCACTCTAGGGTCCCCCTGTTGCTCACTTTGGGATCCCCGCTGCTCACTTTGGGGCCCCAGCTGCTCACTCTGAGGTCCCTGCTGCTCTCTCTGAGGCCACTGCTGCTCACTCTGGGGGCCCCAGCTGCTCACTCTGGGGTCCCCGCTGCTCACTCTGGGGTACTCCTGCTCACTCTGGGAATCCCCGCTGCTTACTCTGGGGCCCCTGCTGCTCACTCTGGGGCCCCTGCTGCTCACTCTGGGGTGCCCCTGCTGCTCACTATGGTGTCCCCCTGCTGCTCACTCTGGAGTCCCCGCTGCTGCTCACTCTGGGGTCCCCCTGCTGCTCACTCTAGGGCCCCTGCTACTCACTCTGAGGTCCCCCAGCTACTTAATCTGGGGTCCCCGCTGCTTACTCTGGGGCCCCTGCTACTCACTCTGGGGTCCCCCAGCTACTCACTCTGGGGTCCCCGCTGCTTACTCTGGGGTCCCTGCTGCTGCTGCTCACTCTGGGGTCCCCGCTGCTCACTCTGGGGCCCCTGCTACTCACTCTGGGGTCCCCCAGCTACTTAATCTGGGGTCCCGCTGCTTACTCTGGGGCCCCTGCTACTCACTCTGGGGCCCCTGCTGCTCACTCTGGGGCCCCTGCTGCTGCTGCTCACTCTGGGGTCCCCGCTGCTCACTCTGGGGTCCCCCTGCTCACTCTGGAGTCCCCGCTGCTCACTCTGGGGTCCCCCTGCTGCTCACTCTGGGGACCCCGTGGACCCCGCTGCTCACTCTGGGGTCCCTCCTGCTGCTCACTCTGGGGTCCCCCTGCTGCTCACTATGGGGCCCCCCTTCTTCTCACTCTGGGATAAGCATGGGCGCAAAATCCGTTCCGCTAATCCGCGAGTGGAACGGATCCGGGGGGCAAAAGTTCAAGCTTCAAGCTTGTAACTATTTTAGAATGGCGTCGGCAAGCTGCCAGCACCATTCTAAAATAGTTACTAAGTTAGCTTCAACAGGAAGCACTAATTGAAGCAGGTGCTCGAGTTTAACTGAATTCGGTCACACCTGCTTTATTTGATCTATTAGTGCTTCCTGATGAAGCTAACTTAGTAACTATTTTAGAATGGCACTGGCAGCTTGCCGGCGCCATTCTAAAATAAAACAGGAGAGGGGCAGAGGGCAGAAGGGCACAACGACGAGTGTGGCAGAGGGCATAAGGGCACAAAAACGAGTGGGGCAGAGGGCAGAAGGGCACAAAAATGAGTGGGGCAGAGGGCAGATGGGCACAACAAGGAGCGGTCTCGCAAAAAAAAACCCTGCGAAAACGCAAAACGCCCCGCGAACACGCAAATCGCCCCGCGAACACACCAAAAAAGAAAAATCCGCAAATTTGCACAAATTCGTGAATTTTGCGGATTGGGAATTCGCAAATCCGCAAATTCACGAATTGCGAATTCGCAAAATTCGCCCATGCTTACTCTGGGGTCCCTGCTGCTCACACTGGGGTCCCTGCTGCTCACACTGGGGTCCCCCTGCTCACTCTGGGGTCCCCGCTGCTTACTATAGGGCCCCTGCTGCTGCTGCTCACTCTGGGGTCCCCGCTGCTCACTCTGGGGTACCCCTGCTAACTCTGGGAATCCCCGCTGCTTACTCTGGGGCCCCTGCTGCTCACTCTGGGGCCCCTGCTA
Source organism: Lissotriton vulgaris (assembly GCF_964263255.1). Taxonomy (NCBI): domain Eukaryota; kingdom Metazoa; phylum Chordata; class Amphibia; order Caudata; family Salamandridae; genus Lissotriton; species Lissotriton vulgaris. The sequence continues at coordinate 87,494,101 of NC_141685.1, read as the reverse complement.
CTCACTTTGGGGTCCCCCTGCTGCTCACTATGGTGTCCCCCCACTACTCACTCTGGAGTCCCCGCTGCTCACTCTGGGGTCCCCTGCTTCTCACTCTGAGGTCCCTGCTGCTCACTCTGGGGGCCCTGCAGCTCACTCTGGGGTCCCCTGCTGCTCACTCTGTGGACCCCGCTGCTCACTCTGGGGTCCCTCCTGCTGCTCACTCTGGGGTCCCCCTGCTGCTCACTCTGGGGTCCCCGCTGCTCACTCTGGGGTCCCCACTGCTCACTCTGGAGTCCCCGCTGCCTACTCTGGGGTCCCCGCTGCTTACTCTGGGGCCCCTGCTGCTGCTGCTCACTCTGGGGTCCCCGCTGCTCACTCTGGGGTTCCCTGCTCACTCTGAGAGTCCCCGCTGCTTACTCTGGGGCCCCTGCTGCTCACTCTGGGGCTCCTGCTGCTCACACTGGGGTCCCCCCGCTGCGCACTCTGGGGCCCCCGGCTGCTCACTCTGGGGTCTCCCTGCTGTTCACTCTGGGGTCCCGCTGCTGCTCACTCTGGGGTCCCTGCTGCTCACTCTAGGGCCCCCGGCTGCTCACTCTGGGGCTCCCCTGCTGCTCATTCTGGGCCCCCCTGCAGCTCACTCTGGGGCCCTCCTGCTGCTCATTCTGGGGTCCCCCTGCTGCTCACTCTAGGGTCCCCCTGTTGCTCACTTTGGGATCCCCGCTGCTCACTTTGGGGCCCCAGCTGCTCACTCTGAGGTCCCTGCTGCTCTCTCTGAGGCCACTGCTGCTCACTCTGGGGGCCCCAGCTGCTCACTCTGGGGCCCCCGCTGCTCAATCCGGGGTCCCCGCTGCTCACTCTGAGGTCCCATTGCTGCTCACTCTGGGGCCCCCTTCTTCTCTCTCTGGGGCCCCTCCTGCTCACTCTGGGGCCCCCCTCCTGTTCACTCTGGGGTCCCCTCCTGCTCACTCTGGGGTCGCCTGCTGCTCACTCTGGGGTCCCCCCTCTCTCTCTCTGGGCCCCTCCTGCTCACTCTGAGGTCCCCCTCCTGCTCACTCTGTGGACCCCGCTGCTCACTCTGGGGTCCCTCCTGCTGCTCACTCTGGGGTCCCCCTGCTGCTCACTCTGAGGTCCCCCTCCTGCTCACTCTGTGGACCCCGCTGCTCACTCTGGGGTCCCCGCTGCCTACTCTGGGGTCCCCGCTGCTTACTCTGTGGCCCCTGCTGCTCACTCTGGGCCCCCAGTTGCTCACTCTGGGATCCTCCTGCTGCTCACTATGGTGTCCCTCTGCTGCTCACTCTGGAGTCCCCGCTTCTTCTCACTCTGAGGTCCCTGCTGCTCACTCTGGGGGCCCTGCAGCTCACTCTGGGATTCCCTGCTGCTCACTCTGGGGTCCCCCTGCTTCTCACTCTGGGGTCCCCCTGCTGCTCACTCTGAGGTCCCCCTGCTGCTCACTCTGGGGTCTCTGCTGCTCACTCTGCGGCCACTGCTGCTCACTCTGGGGCCCCCCTGCTGCTCACTCTGGGGTCCCCGCTGCTCACTCTTGGGTCCCCACTGCTCACTCTGGGGCCCCTGCTGCTCACTCAGGGGCCCCCCTGCTGCTCACTCTAGGGGCCCCCTGATGCTCACTCTGGGGTCCCCGCTGCTCACTTTGGGGCCCAGCTGCTCACTCTGGGTCCCCCACTGCTCACTCTGGGGTCCCCGTTGCTCACTCCGGGGTCCCCCCGCTGCTCACTCGGTGGTCCCTGCTGCTCTCTCTGGGGCCCCTGCTGCTCACTCTGGGGGCCCCAGCTGCACACTCCGGGGCCCCGCGTCTCACTCTGGGGTCCCCGCTGCTCACTCTGGGGTCCCCACGCTGCTCACTCTGGGGCCCCCATGAAGAACCGGGATTTAAACCCAGCGGCGCCAGGGGCACGCCCAAAGCCTTCGGATTCTCCTGTCTTGGAAAACAGAGACACGGGATACTTCTTGGTGGCGTTAAGGATCAAATTTATTAGCTGCAGCCAGTAACAGAGGTCCTAGAAGTACAACACGGTGTATGTTCTCAGGAGACTGCTCAACTTTACAAAGCAGGTCGTCCCTTTTTATGCCAAAAATTGTGCTTCAGGCAAACATTCCTTATTTAGAGTTTGACTACTCACTTGTTTCCACGACAACGGCATTTGCATGATGACAAACCCACATTTCAGTTGTCCAGCCCATAATTAATCATCAAACAAACCCAAGATAAACATTCCTCTTTAGACAAGCTGGACAAAACCCATAATAAAAAGGCCCGCAGCCCACATCATAAATAGACCATTAAGATGGAAACAGAAACAGATGAGAAGCAAGATAAAGGGGTGTGTGCTTGTACAATAAAATCAACAATGTCCTGCTCTTCGATCCTAATCTTGATCAGCTAAAGGGCAAGAACTGGTTTGGCAAGGTCAGCTACAGGCAACAGGGTCAGTTCACTCAGGTCAAACAGGAGTCAGCATAAACTCAAACTAAGGTGTATGTGTCCCAGAGACTTGTTCAGCCACAATCCTAAGCCTATGTGAGGGCAATCACTAAAATGGCAGCCATGCACAAAATGGAACCCAATGGTTTCAGAACGAAATCGTCAAATACACAGTGAATCCATCGGTGTAACATGACGAAAACACTCATGCTTGCTGAGTTCACTGTTTACGGTTCGTTGTTACCAAAATCGTAACGGAACTCTAACCTTTATGACCCAGGTTCAGAATTCACGGAACCTCAGTCCCTCCTTTTGCCCTTACATAGGTAATAACCTAAACTCACGTCAATCTGAATCCAGGTCTATATTCATCAGTTCATCAAGATGTTGCTGTAGCATCATCCTAGTACTTAGTAACTCTCTCTGGACAGGTCTCCTCGAACACGAAGTAGCACAAAGGCCACATATATAGCAGGAGCACACTGTACGCAAAGACAGAACAGGAAAAGGATAGCTAATACCATCCCAATGATCATCAGAATCTTCCATCCCCAAGTGGATAACAATTCCCAAAACCATCCCATCAACGACCAATCTCCTTCGTCCACATGCACAGACTCGGAGATCTTATGTAGCTTGGAAATGGCTTGGTACACTGTCGGAGCGTTGTCTGGAATGAAAACGCAGCAGCTCGATTGAATCAATTTACATACCCATCCTCTATCTGCAAGTATGACATCTAACGTAACTCTGTTCTGAAGAGTCATAAGGCGATCCGACTGGAGCTCAGCAGTCAAGTTACTAAGGGCACCGGCAGTTTCAACTATGGTGGACTCAACCACTCTTGTCAATTGCCGTATGTTCCTGCTGTTAACCATAGGTCCCCAAAACGGCAGAAAACCCTTTAGAAAATCTCCCAAATCTTCATTACTGAAGACACCTCTAACAACTCTCATCTTGTGGTAATCTGCCGCAGCTGTATACGTAGGAGGCAACAGGAACAAGAAAAAACATGTGCCTGAGAAATCAGGGGGCAACCATGTATACGCTCTATCGTAACAGACAAAATAGGTACCCTTAACTGCTAGTAAAATTGGGGAAGTCTGGGATGCAAAAACATACGTCTCAGTGCAAACACTCTTCCCTAACTGAGCTCTCGGATTCTTGCCATTACCTTACAGACAGTAATGACCCTAATGGGGTACAATCCAAATCGGAGGGGATCTTTTCGCTCGCTGGTTCCCACTCAGACTAACTCCATATCCAGTAACGTTCCATCCAATATACGCTAGCGTCTCATCTCTCGGGATAGTCTCATAGGAAACTATTCCTCTAATCATATCTACTATTCCCTTAACTAGAGCACTATTCTTTGGATTATCTTTCAGAGAACGTGGGGGGTAGACTTCACGAGCATAGATGAACATCGTTCTGTATGCCCACACAGAACCCTTGTAGCTGAATGGCAGGACCAAGTAAGGAATACCTTTATCCGTAGTATGAGGCATAAGACCACACACCCAACAATTAGTCGTGTTCACTACTAGCTGGTGTTGGTGCAGAAGCTGAACAAAGGACTTATTAGCAAATTCTAATATCCTAATAGATTCATGTACGGGCAGAGGGTGAAAAGAATGCGAAGAAACAGTGGAAGAAGGTATGGGTTGTGTGGTGGGTGCAAATGTCACTTGAAAAGAGAATATAATATATCCCATCAGCAACATCATTAAACTGAACAACATCAACAGACATAATATTAGAAAACGTTTTCTGCTCATCACTGTATATATTTTGCTCTTAAAGCTCATTCTTTCAACAGGTCTCTCCATCTCGAAAAACTCCATCCTCTAATCGTGCTTTTCGCGGCGGTAGGGTCCAACCAGAACCGTCGACCTAGAGTCTTCGGCTTGCACTCCAAAGTCTTTGCACCTCAACCTTACAGCTGAACCCGGATGGCGGTTCGAAAAACAAAAATCAGTCAAAACAGTTTCTCGGAGGAGAGAATTCGGTTTCAAAAATAGCAAAGGATGAATCTTATTTTATTTGTCCAACGACTCTCGGTCGTAAATTATATCGCTCTTTGCCAGGCAATGTCTGATCACGGAATAAAAGTTCAGGTTCAGAAGTGTCCAAACGATTCCATGGAGGCACAGCTTCTTGCAGAAGATCGTCGCTTTCTCGTTCAAAAAGGCAGAAAACGAGGCACGGTTTCAGTCTCTGAGTCAGGAATACCATCCTGGACCCACTGGTCGCACGGCAGAGGCAAAGGGGCTCTCTTACAATGTACGCCGTGGATCCAGTTCTTTTTACCGCGCACTCGTACTGCTGAATGCGTGGCCAGTAGCACCAAGTAGGGTCCAATCCAGCGGGGCTGCTCGTTCTTGGTCCGCTGGAAGTTTTTCACTAAAACCCAAGAGCCAGGTTCAATAGCATGTCCTGGATCTTCAGATGCTTGTGGCAGTGTATCATGAACCTGTTGATACAAAACACGCAGTTTAGCCGTTAATTCATAAAGGTAATCAAGCAAGACAGGGTGTTCTATCTCGCTAAATTTTGACGGCCGCGGCACTCCCCAAATATTTGCTGGGCGACCAAACACGACCTCATATGGACTAAGTCCCATTCGTGAATGCACAGTCATTCTTGTGGACAGGAGTGCTAACGGCAAGGCATCAGGCCATTGTAGACCAGAGCTCGCCTGAATCTTGGCCAGCTTTAGCTTAAGGGTGCCATTATAGCACTCAACCAAGCCAGCTGATTGGGGATGATTTGCAGCGTGGAATTTCTGCCTTATTCCTAAACCATCACACAATATCTTCATCACTTGACCCACTAATTCACTCCCATTGTCACTCCAGACCATTCTCGCCAAACCAAACCAAGGGAAGAATTCCTTAATAAGGGGTTTAGCTGTGGCAAGGCAGTGTTAGCTTTCAGGGGATATGCTTCTACCCATCTCGAAAAGGCACAAACAATCACGAGCACATACTTTAAGTTGTTGCACCTCTCCATGTGGATGAAATCTAGCTGCAAAACCTCAAACGGATACGTCGGAGGCGCAAAATGACCAGCTGGAGTTGGAGTTCCCTTTCCAGGATTGTACATCAGACAAACCATACAATTTTTGACCACATTCTCTGCACACTTAGGAATTCCAGCATTTTGCCATACTGGAGCCAACAACTTACAAATCCCTTTCACACTGATATGAGCCATTCCATGCGCCATCGTAACCACTGGAAGCACATACGCATTGGGTAACAATCATCGTTGATGCTCTGACAACTCAACCCAACAACCATTCGAATCCAATTTATCCTTACTTTCTCTCCATTCATTCAACTCTTTCTCTGTAGCATCAGCTTGAATAGACTTCACACTCTCTATCGTATCTTCACACATACTTCTATCCCGAACCCATCTCGCCGGACCCGCAACATACATTCGACTCATCACATCTCTCGCAGTTTCTTTTGCGACTTCATCTGCAAATGCATTACCACGACCAACATCATCAGTAACTTTCTTATGTGCACTGCATTTCACAATCGCAACTTGCAACGGCAAGGTAAGTGACTCAAGGAGCTCATTCACCAACTTACCATGCTGAATCTTGGTCCCATACGAAGTCAGGAACCCACGCTCTTTCCACAATCGTCCAAAACTATGAGCCACACCAAATGCATACTGGCTATCGGTATACACAGTCACTCGTTTCCCTTTCGACAACACACACGCTCTTGTCAATGCAATCAACTCTGCTGCTTGCGCTGAATTATGTGGGATACGTGCAGCTTCAACAATCGTATGCAAAGTCGTAACAGCATATGCCGCAGTCGTATCACCATTCGGAAGCTTGAAGCACGAACCATCTACCCATAAGGTACCATCACATTCTGCAAGAGGAGTGTCCCTAAGGTCTATCCTCCCTCTCGCTTCTTCCTCTGTCCTAAGGAAGCAATCATGCTGTTCAGAAACATCTGTCTCAACTGAAATTGGCAACAACGTAGCTGGATTCAACGTGGTGCATCTCTTTATATGCACATGACTCGCTAAAAGTGTCAATTCGTAACCTGACAACCGAGCACTAGTTAAGTGCTGTGTCTTTGTTCGATTCAATAAGGTATTCACTGCATGTGGAACCATTACAATCAACGTATTGTCTATTACCAAACCAGCAGACTGTCGAATAGAGACAGCCGCTGCCGCTGTAGCTCTCAAACAACTCAGCAACTCTCTAGCTACCGGATCGTCGATGAAAAATACGTTCAAGGATGTTGCTTATCGCCGAACTGCTGTGTCAAGACTGACAATGCACATCCCTCTCTCTCGTGGACATAGAGTGTTAAAGGCTTACTGTAGTCGGGAGTACCCAACACAGGAGCCGAACACAACGCATCACGCAATTCTGAAAAACTCTTCTAACATTCGTCAGTCCAAGGAATAGGATTCAGAGTATCCTTAACAGTAAGAGCTATCAAAGGTTTCGCAAGGAGTGAAAAATTCGGAATCCACTGTCTACAATACGACGTAATACCCAGGAAAGCACGTACTTCTCTCTGTGTGGTTGGCACACTCATTTTCGCAATAGCTTGAATTCTTTCTGGGGTCAATCTTCTTCCTCCTTCGATAAGAGGTGACTGACCTAAGTAGGTTACTTCTTGTCGACAATATTGCAACTTCGAAAGAGACACCTTATGATGGAAATCAGACAAATGACGCAACAACGACAAAGTAGCCTCTTTACAAATCTCTTCATTGTCAGCAGCAACTAACAAATCGTCGACATACTGAATAAGAGCAGCACCATCAGGTAAGACAACCGTATCAAGCTGTGTTTTCAAAGCCTGACTATAGATGGATGGACTCTCACAATAGCCTTGAGGAGCGCGCTTAAACAGGAAACTTCGGCCTCCTAAAGAGAAGCCAAAAATATCCCTACTCTCCTCGGCAATCGGGATGCTGAAGAAAGCATTCTTCAAGTCAATCACCGAAAACCAAGTAGCAGAAGCTGGAATCAAAGTCGGTAAAGCAGTGATATCCGGCACAACAGGGAATTGCGGAACTACAATCTTATTCACCTCGCGAAGATCAATCACAAACCTATATACAGGCGGCTGTGAAGAATCGGTACGTTTCAGAACAGGCCAAACCGGACTATTGCACACATTACCTCTCGTTTCTTCAATCACATCTTTCTCAATCAGATCATAAATGATCGCCAAAAGTGCTCTTTCACCATCGCTGGAAATCCGATATTGGGGAATACGAGGCAATCTAACATTCGCTTTCAGCGTCACAACATACGGTGGAATCTCCAGGAGACCCACATCATTAGGACCAGTAGCCCAAAGAGAATCAGGGAGAGAAGACAATTCAGCTGGAAGTCGATCTTTAGACAAATACATCGGAGAGATCACTCTCTTTCCCAATGTAAGCTGTACTCCTGAAGGAGAACAATATAGCGTCGCATACAATCTCTTCAACAAATCCAATCCCAACAAGTTCTCACCACAACCCGTCATCAGAATGAGTGGTGCTTCAAATTCATAAGGTCCAACAGAAAGAGACAAAGGACTAGAAATCGGATTACTAAATGGGGCGCCACAAAAACCTACTGAAACATTCGTTAAGCCAGACAAAGGTGCGCCAGGGAGTTTAGAGTGCATGGTAGAACTCTTCGCAGCACCAGTATCCAACAGAAAAGTCTCTGACACACCTGATGCAATCACTTCAACATAAGGTCCACTCTGATTTACTGGAACTGAAACAACTCCCTCTCTTTGTCTATGGCTGTCCTAGCAATCATTACCGTTGATATTCTCACCTTCGACATAGTAGTCGTCCGCATAGTACTGAGTCGTCCTACCAGACGCACCATTCTGCTGATCAAAACAATTCATCGAATTCTGTGGAGGCAAGGAACGCGCATTCTGGGGGAACACACCCCATCCCCTACCTCTAGGAGCTTGCTGAACACCTCGACCTCTCACACCAGAAGCACCATTCGTGCGCTGCAACAAAACCGGACAACTATTCTTGAAATGACCCTCTTCTTTGCAATATGCACACTGATTTGGGCCTACAGGAAAACGCTCTTGAGAAGACTCGAACCTTTGCGAGTTTCTCTGATACTGCTGAGGTTTCTGATAATCACGCTGATTATTATGAGGCGGATACGCTTGCTGTAAAAGAACCTTCGTCTTTAATTCTTTAGTCTTCTTGTCGGCTCTATCTTTCTCGTCCTTATCTCTATTCTCATAGTACTGGGCAGTAGCCAATATCTGCGCTGACGAAGAGACAGCCCAAGAACTCTCAGAATCCTTCAACTTAGTGCACAATTCTGGAAGCAGATTATGCACAAACTTATCAACAAACAACCGTTGACCACCTTCCGTACTCATGTCCTGACCACTATGGTCGATAAACGTTTCTTCAAACCTAGTGAAGAAATCAGACACACTTTTGTCTTTCTTCTGCTTACATGCAGACAATTTGTCCCAGTTGACACACATAGCAGGCATCAAGTCTTCATATAATTAATAATCCTACCAGGGAGTTCTGCAACTAAAGGCTCAGGTTTAGCATCACCAACCTGTCTGCCATCTGCAGCACCAATATTATTCCATGTATCACCTAACTCTTGCGCATGATCCGTATGGCAAATCAATCCCCATAAAGGCTGTGGAACTACATTTCCAAACAACATGTCTATATCGGCTAAATTCATAGTACATGAGTCTGCAGTCTGTGATAATTTCTTATAGTACCCTGCAGGATTTTTACGTGGATCAGGCAAAGTCTGCTTAAGGGCCAAAACTTCAGCTCGCTTCCATGGAAAATGTACCCAAACACGCTGAAAATTAGCCGGCACAGCTGCAATACCCGCAACGGCGTCACCCTGAACTGCATCTTTCCACACCGGAGGAACCTCTCTCATTGGATATTGTCGCACTTTTCTCCTAACAGAAGGATCAGGCTCAAACAATGACTGAAAAGGAGAGTCACTCCTAAATGACAACAATGTCGCAACTGCTCTTTCAACGTCAACACCCACTATAGTTCCCTTCGCAAACTCAGACTGCACACGGAACAACTCAGGCGGAGCCTGTCCCAAATCACCATCTTCCCATTCTTCACGAAGGAAAGTACACATTGTCCTAAAAACATATCTCTGCGTCGGTGCTTCCCATTGACGGAAGACATCCATAACAGACTCTAAATTATACCTCAAAGGATAAGTAACCCATTTACGCGCTAAATGATCCAGTACTTCCCGCTCATCGGAACCAGGCAATTGGCTACGCAACTGTTTACGTGCTGAAACAGGGGTCACACTCAATGACCCAAAGAAAGGAGAAAAGAGACCAGTAACAGTATCAGTCATTCTCTGTCGAACAGAAGGAGAAGTTGACAAGAGAACAGGAGACAAAGCAGACTGAGAGGAAACCAACGTAGGAACAGTAACAGAAGAAGTAGCAAGTACAGGAGACAAAGTCGTAGGAGTTTGAGGCGGAGCTGATAGCAAAGTCGGCGGCCCTTGAGAAGGCTGCACCAAAGAAATAGGAGCCAACTGAAGAGGAGCTGGCGGTGGTACAATAACAGGAGGAAAAGCAACCGCATGTTGCGCAACTAAAGGTTGCGGAGGTGCTGCAGCACTCTGCACATAAGGGGGTGGCGAACTCAATAGATGTGACATCAAAGAATCTTTCTTAAGGTCCTTCGCTGCATCCTGCTGAGGAGTCGGCAAAGCTGGATAACATTTATCAATCGCTAGTTTACGTTGCCTTTGCAACTGCTCACTTGCTTGTTCTTCTTCATTATCTTTAAACTGTATAGCAGCCTGCATTATCGAGATACCCTTCTCTCTTTTATTTCTCTTCGCTAATTTAATTTCTTTCTGTTTGGCTTCCTTTCGCCAGAGGCGGAAAGAGTCAAACATCGCCGGCCGGGCTTTCTTCTTGAACAGTTTAACTTCTAAGTTATCTAAAATCTCCGCATCATAACTACCATATTGGGGCCACTTTAGGACACCGTCCTTCCTAGTATATCTAATCCATACTTCATTATACGTGATGGGGCCCACGCCATGTTTTAAATAGAGCTCATAGGTCGGAGTTTCAATCGGAGTCCTCCAATTGGGAATCCCTATTACAACTACAACAAAATATCTTTCCAAGTCTGCTAAGACCAGGCATCTTCGCTCACTAGTCTAGCTTCAAACTTCAAGGGAATATCGAACACGATAGCCTCGTGAATACACGAGTCCCTCGGCTTTGGAGCTTGCAAGTCCCAAATCTAAGATCGCAAGGGGATACCCAAAACAAAACTAAGGACTGGGAGACGCTCCACTCATACTTAACTGAGGTATCGATGACGTCGCCAGAAGACCCGTCTATCGTCTCGCTCTACAAATCATCAAAGGGCTCCAAGACAGGGCGACAGTCAAGGCAGCAGTCCTTCGTAGCCGTTGGAAAGCGGGGAACCTCGCAGCAAAGACTTTCGGACCACGACGACATACAGGGGTCGATGAAGTGGTAGGCCTTCCTCCAGAATTTTCACACGAAGCTCCTCACGATCTTCAGGCTTGGACCGGTACCGCTGAAGTCGCCCCACGTTGGAAGCACCAACTGAAGAACCGGGATTTAAACCCAGCGGCGCCAGAGGTACGCCCAAAGTCTTCGAATTCTCCTGTCTTGGCAAACAGAGACACGGGATACTTCTTGGTGGCGTCGAAGATCAAATTTATTAGCTGCAACCAGCAACAGAGGTCCTAGAAGTACAACACGGTGTATGTTCTCAGGAGACTGCTCAACTTTTCAAAGCAGGTCGTCTCTTTTTATGCCAAAAATTGTGCTTCAGGCAAACATTCCTTATTTACAGTTTGACCACTCACATGTTTCCATGACAAAGGTATTTGCATGATGACAAACCCACATTTCAGTTGTCCAGCCCATAATTAATCATCAAACAAACCCAAGATAAACATTCCTCTTTAGACAAGCTGGACAAAACCCATAATAAAAAGGCCCGCAGCCCACATCATAAATAGACCATAAAGATGGAAACAGAAACAGATGAGAAGCAAGATAAAGGGGTGTGTGCGTCTACAATAAACTCAACAATGTCCTGCTCTTTGATCCTAATCTTGATCAGCTAAAGGGCAAGAACTGGTTTGGCAAGGTCAGCTTCAGGCAACAGGGTCAGTTCACTCAGGTCAAACAGGAGTCAGCACAAACTCAAGCTAAGGTGTAGGTGTCCCAGAGACTTGTTCAGCCACAGTCATAAGCCTATGTGAGGGCAATCACTAAAATGGCTGCCATGCACAAAATGGAACCCAAGGGTTTCAAAACGAAATCGTCAAATACACAGTGAATCCATCGGTGTAACATGACGAAAACACTCATGCTTGCTGAGCTCACTGTTTACGGTTCGTTGTTACCAAAATCGTAACGGTACTATAACCTTTATGACCCAGGTTCAGAATTCACGGAACCTCACCCCTCCTTCTCTCTCTGGGGCCCCTCCTGCTCATCTGGAGTCCCACTCCTGCTCACTCTGTGGACCCCGCTGCTCACTCTGGGGCCCCCTCCTGTTCACTCTGGGGCCCCCTCATGCTCACTGCGGGGTCCCCTGCTGCTCACTCTGGGGTCCCCCTCCTTCTCACTCTGGTGCCCCTCCTGCTCGCTCTGGTGCCCCTCCTGCTCACTCTGTGGACACCGCTGCTCACTCTGGGGCCCCCTCCTGTTCACTCTGGGGCCCCCTCCTGTTCACTCAGTGGACCCTGCTGCTCTCTCTGGGGTCCCCTGCTGCTCACTCTGGGGCACCCTCCTGTTCACTCTGGTGGCCCCCCGCAGCTCACTCTGGGGTCCCCTGCTGCTCACTCTGGGGTCCCCCTCCTTCTCACTCTGGTGCCCTTCCTGCTCACTCTGGGGTCCCCCTCCTGCTCACTCTGTGGACCCTGCTGCTCACTCTGGGGTCCCCGCTGCTCACTCTGGGGCCCCTGCTGATCACTCTGGGGTCCCCGATACTCACTCTGGGGTCCCCTCTGCTCACTCTGGGGTCCCTGCTGCTTACTCTAGGGACCCTGCTACTGCTGCTCACTCTGGGGTCCCCGCTGCTTACTCTTGGGCCCCCGATGCTCACTCTGGTGGCCCTGCTACTCACTTTGGGGTCCCCCTGCTGCTCACTTTGGTGTCCCCCCACTGCTCACTATGGTGTCCCCCCGCTGCTCACTCTGGGGTCCCTGCTGCTCACTCTGGGGCCCTGCAGCTCACTCTGGGGTCCCCCTGCTGCTCACTCTGTGGACCCTCCTGCTCACTCTGGGGTCCCTCCTGCTGCTCACTCTGGGGTCCCCCTGCTGCTTACCCTGGGGCCCCTGCTGCTGCCGCTCACTCTGGGGTCCCCGCTGCTCACTCGGGGGTCCCCCTGCTCACTCTGGGAATCCCTGCTGCTTACTCTGAGGGCCCTGCTGCTCACTCTGGGGCCCCTGCTGCTCACTCTGGGGTCCCCTGCTGCTCACTATGGTGTCCCCCTGCTGCTCACTCTGGAGTCCCCGCTGCTCACTCTGGGGTCCCCCTGCTTCTCACTCTGAGGTCCCTTCTGCTCACTCTGGGGGCCCTGCAGCTCACTCTGGGGTCCCCCTGCTGCTCACTCCGGGGTCCCCCTGCTTCTCACTCTGGGGTCCTCCTGCTGCTCACTCTGGGGTCCCTGCTGCTCACCCTGGGGCCACTGCTGCTCACTCTGGGGCCACTGCTGATCACTATGGGGCCACTGCTGCTCAATCTGGGCCCCCCCTGCTGCTCACTCTGGGGTCCCTGCTGCTCACTCTTGGGTCCCCGCTGCTCACTCTGGGGCCCCTGCTGATCACTCTGGGGTCCCTGCGCAGCTCACTCTGGGGTGCCCGGACTGCTCACTCTGGGGTCCCCCTGCTGCTCACTCTGGGGTCCCTGTTGCTCACCCTGGGGTCCCTGCTGCTCAATCTGGGGCCCCCCTGCTGCTCACTCTGGGGTCCCTGCGCTGCTCACTTTGGGGTCCCCGGACTGCTCACTCTGGGGTCCCTGTTGCTCACCCTGGGATCCCTGCTTCTCATGCTGGGGTTCACCTGCTGCTCACTCTGGGGTCCCTGTTGCTCACTCTGGGGTCTCCCTGCTGTTCACTCCGGGGTCCCGCTGCTGCTCACTCTGGGGTCACTGCTGCTCACTCTAGGGTCCATGCTGCTCACTGGGGTCCCTGCTGCTCACTCTGGGGTCCCTGCTGCTCACTCTGGGGTCCCCATGCTGCTCACTCTGGGGTCCCTGTTGCTCACTCTGGGGCCCGCTGCTGCTCACTCTGGGGTTCCCCCGCTGCGCACTCTGGGCCCCCCTGCTGCCCACTCTGCGGTCTCCCTGTTGTTCACTCTGGTGTCCCGCTGCTGCTCACTCTGGGGTCCCTGCTGCTCACTCTAGGGCCCCCGGCTGCTCACTCTGGGACCCCCCTGCTTCTCACTCTGGGGTCCCTCCTGCTCACTCTGGGGTCCCCCTCCTGCTCACTCAGTGGACCCCGCTGCTCACTCTGGGGTCCCCGCTGCTCACTCTGGGGCCCCTGCTGATCACTCTGGGTTCCCCGCTGCTCACTCTGGGTTCCCCGCGCTGCTCACTCTGGGGCGCCCCTGCTGCTCACTCTGGGGCCCTCCTGCTGCTCACTTTTGAGCCACTGCTGCTCACTCTGGGGCCACTTCTGCTCACTATGGGGCCCCCCTGCTGCTCACTCTGGGGTCCCCGCTGCTCACTATTGGGTCCCCGCTGCTCACTCTGGGGCCCCTGCTGATCACTCTGGGGTCCCTGCGCTGCTCACTCTGGGGTCCCCACGCTGCTCACTCTGGGGTCCCCCTGCTGCTCACTCTGGGGTCCCTGTTGCTCACCCTGGGGTCCCTGCTGCTCATGCTGGGGTCCACCTGCTGCTCACTCTGAGGTCCCTGTTGCTCACTCTTGGGTCCCTGCTCACTCTGGGGCCCCCTGCTGCTCACTCTGGGGTCCCCGCTTCTCACTCTAGGGTCCCCTGCTTCTCACTGGGGTCCCTGCTGCTCACTCTAGGGTCCCTGCTGCTCATTCTGGGCCCCCCTGCTGCTCACTTTGGGGTCCCTGCTGCTCACTCTGGGGTCCCTGCTGCTCAATTCGGGACCCCCTGCTGCTCACTCTGGGGCCCATGCTGCTCATTCTGGGGTCCCCCTGCTGCTCACTGTAGGGTCCCCCTGCTGCTCACTCTGGGTTCCCTGCTGCTCACTTTGGGGCACCAGCTGCTCACTCAGGGGCCCCCGCTGCTCACTCTGGGGTAACCGCTGCTCACTCTGGGGTCCCCCCGCTGCTCACTCGGTGGTCCCTGCTGCTCTCTCTGGGGCCCCTGCTGCTCACTCTGGGGTCCCCGCTGCTCACTCTATGGTCCCTGCCGCTCACTTTGGGATCCCTGCTGCTCACTTTGGGGGCCCTGCTGCTCACTCTGGGGCCCCTGCTGCTCACTCTGGGGTTCCCCTGCTGCTCACTCTGGGGTGCCTGCTGCTCACTGGGGTCCCTGCTGCTCAATTTGGGGCCCCTGCTGCTCACTCTGGGGCCCCTGCTGCTCACTCTGGGGTCCCCGTGCGGCACACTCTGGGGCACCACTGCTTCTCACTCTGGGGTCCCCCTGCTGCTCACTCTGGGGTCCCCAGTACTCACTCTGGGGCCCCTGATGCTCACTCTGGGGCCCCCTGCTGCTCATTCTGGGGTCCCGATTTTCACTCTAGGGTCCTTGCTGCTCACTGGGGTCCCTGCTGCTTACTCTGGGGTCCCTCTGCTGCTCACTCCGGGGTCCCCTTGCTGCTTTCTCTGGGGTCCCCCTGCTGCTCACTCTGGGGTCCCCCTGCTGCTCACTCTGGGGCCCGCTGCTACTCACTCTGGGGTCCCCCGCTGCGCACTATGGGCCCCCCTGCTGCTCACTCTGGGGTTCCCCTGCTGCTCACTCTGGGGTCCCTGCTGCTCACTTTAAAGCCCTTGCTGCTCAATCTGGGGCCCCTGCTGCTCACTCTGGGGTCCCCCTGCTGCTCACTCTGGGGTCCCCGCTGTTTACTCAGGGGCCCCTGCTGCTCACTCTGGGGTCCCCCTGCTGCTCACTATGGGGTCCCCGCTACTCACTCTGGGGCCCTTGCTGCTCACTCTGGGGTCCCGCTTCTCACTCTAGGGTCCCTGCTGCTCACTGGGGTCCCTGCTGCTCACTCTGGGGTCCCCCTGATGCTCACTCTGGGGTCCCCCTGCTGCTCTCTCTGGGGTCCCCCTGCTGCTCACTTTGGGGTCCCCCTGCTGCTCACTCTGGGGTCCCTGCTGCTCACTCTGGGGCCCGCTGCTACTCACTCTGGGGACCCCCCGCTGTGCACTATGGGGTCCCTGCTGCTCACTCTGGGGCCCACTGCTACTCACTCTGGGGGCCCCGGCTGCGCACTATGGGGCCCCCTGCTGCTCACTCTGGGGTCTCCTTGCTGTTCACTCTGGGGTCCCACTGCTGCTCACTCTAGGGCCCCCAGCTGCTCACTCTGGGGCTCCCCTGCTGCGCACTCTGGGGTCCCTGCTGTTCACTCCGGCCCGCCACTGCTCATTTTGGGGCCCCCCTGCTGCTCACTCTGGGCCCCCCCTGATGCTCACTCTGTGGCTCCCCTGCTGCTCACTCTGGGGCCCATTGTTATATCCTGATCATCTCCTTCCCTTCTGCTCAGCCTGTGTGTGTGTGATGTCATTGGAATGTTCCTGTGCTCATGGTTTGAGGCGCTCCTGTATTTTCTGAAGTTTAGTTCTCCAGTTTGGAATTTTATGATGCATATGTTGCGGAGCCACATACGTGCTCATGGTTTGAGGTGCTCCATTTCTTTGTGATCAAATTTTATGAGGCTGCAGAGTCCTCAGTTCTGTTTATTCATGTTTATTTTCCTGAACCACGCAAGTGCTCTTTTCAGTTAGAGGTGTTCAGTTACAGAGAGTCGTTAGGTAGCCATGTACCCATGCATTAGGTGTTATGCGCTTTGTTCTTTATACTTTATTTAAGTGTGTTTTGGATAGCGTGGTAACTCCTACGTCCTAAATTGGTTATTCTATTGGGACGCCATTTTGTTTAGTTTGTTTCCCTTTTATTGCTTTTCGTGACAGTCTGGCCAACTGCCATGATTGGTGATATTTTGGGTTTTTCTTTGAGATGGGGGATGGTTGTATGTGATTTCTCTCTGGTTTTGTGCGAGAAGATATTATTCCTGGTTTTGTGCGAGGAGATATTATTCCTCTCTTCATCTTTCATGATGATATATTGCTATTTCATGATATTACTTACAGTTATTCATTTTCTATGTTGACTACTCATTTCATGATATTATTTACAGTTATTCATTTTCTATGTTGACTGCTTATTCGTAATCCTGATTTTGTCACCATCAGGACATACTGTATTTAGTTTCACTTTCTCTCTTTTGTTTTCATTGTTCTAAAAGAGGGAGATGTGTTATATCCTGATCATCTCCTTCCCTGCTGCTCAGCCTGTGTGTGTGTGATGTCATTGGAATGTTCCTGTGTGCATGGTTTGAATGTGTGGTCAGTTTGATTGAGTGGGCTGAGCAGCTGGATGCTGCTCCCGGTGGGGCCTCCTTCCTTACTCCTTCTTACCTTCCTTTTACCTATTTTAACCAATAAATACCAACTTAAGGATACCAACGTCTACTGGATCTATTTACCTGATTAAGTACTTTTTGTGAATGCAATACCCATGCTGCTCATTCTGGGGTCCCATTGCTGCTCATTCTGGGGTCCCCCTGCTGCTCACTCTAGGGTCCCCCTGCTGCTCACTCTGGGGTCCCCGCTGCTCACTTTGGGGCCCCAGCTGCTCACTCTGGGGTCCCCGCTGCTCACTCTGGGGTCCCCCTGCTGCTCACTCTGGGGCCCCCCTCCTTCTCTCTCTGGGGCCCCTCCTGCTCACTCTGGGGTCCCACTCCTGCTCACTCTGTGGACCCCGCTGCTCACTCTGGGGCCCCCTCCTGTTCACTCTGGGTCCCCCACCAGCTCTCTCTGGGGCCCCCTGCTGCTCACTCTGGGGTCCCCCTCCTTCTCTCTCTGGTGCCCCTCCTGTTCACTCTGGGGTCCCCCTCCTGCTTACTCTGTGGACCCCGCTGCTCACTCTGGGGCCCCTCCTGCTGCTCACTCTGGGGTCCCCCTGCTGCTCACTCTGGGGTCCCCCTTC
This sequence comes from Lissotriton vulgaris, assembly GCF_964263255.1. NCBI lineage: Eukaryota > Metazoa > Chordata > Amphibia > Caudata > Salamandridae > Lissotriton > Lissotriton vulgaris. Next base: position 87,476,451 of record NC_141685.1, on the reverse strand, counting down.
TTCTCACTCTGGGGTCCCTGCTGCTCACTCTGGGGTCCCCGCTGCTCACTCTGGGGTACCCCTGCTCACTCTGGGAATCCCCGCTGCTTACTCTGGGGCCCCTGCTGCTCACTCTGGGGCCCTGCTACTCACTTTGGGGTCCTCCTGCTGCTCACTATGGTGTCCCCCCGCTGCTCACTCTGGAGTCCCTGCTGCTCACTCTGGGGTCCCCTGCTTCTCACTCTGAGGTCCTGTTCTGACCGACTTTTTTCGGCCCTCCTTTGAGGGAGAATGATTGAAGGTGACTCCAGCCTATTACCCTCCTAGTGCAGGGATTAGAACTATAAACAGGGCCTATTCATAAGGCACAGTAGTGCATTTTCGTACCCTTTTCCTTAGATCAGGGCTTATAAACTTAAGCTAGGGGATAGATTCATTAGTATTAGTGATAATCCGTCCTTCTGCAAGAGTGTTAGTATACCTTCTATGGAGTTATGCTTATTTCGGGCCTTGTAGGCCTCAAACGGGAGAGACTCCATCTTGCTTTCTGCCCCGGCAGCTTGAGAGGCTTCTAGGTCAAGTGTAATGTTTTAGTTTCGAAGTGTTGTTCGCTTGGAGAGAACCGGCTCAGGCTAGCCCTTATCGAAAGACTGTATTTTTCTCCACTCCGAAGACACAACATCAGGCTGGCCAGCTGGGAACGTGTCCTTAGTACGGGGGGGTACAAAAATTTGGTGGGCGGCAGGTTACTGGCCGTAACTTTCCATGAAAGGACAAGCTTCCATATTAGCGAAAGTGTTAGGCAGTGAGTCAGTCAGTCTGTAGGCGGCAGCTAGCCGTTAGCATCAATGCCATTAATTATTTCCAGGCAGACAGTCGCCATCTTGAAGTCCGAGAAAGATCATGAAGCTGATACTCTCTGAGAAAGATTGAAGGAGAAGGAGAAGTAACGCAGAGCGATCAGAGACAGAGAGAGAGACAGCAGATAATAAAGAGGAAGGTTCCAGTGACTTGGAGGGAAGCAGAGGAGACAGAGCATAGCGGTGCAGACGTGTACTCGTGACTGCTGAGGTGTGATTCCGAGACGAGCCAAGGCACAGACGAGAAGGGAACCTAGATGACTGTTGAACCCCGACTTCGTGTCCACAAGGTGATGTCTGACCATTACTTATAGTGTGCACATTCTAACCTTTCACTTTTCTTTGCAGGATATATGTTATAGTATAGTGCTGTGTTTATAATCATTGTAATAAAATACCCCAGTTCTTAGTGAACCGACATGTGCCTTGTATTCTTGTTCAATCAGGGTAACCTGATCTTCTAGTCAGACATCGTTTTCATGAACGGATGTAAATCCCGGTCAGGTAAGAGGTGACTGAATAATGAGGGAGAGAGGGACCATTTGATGCTGAGAGCAGAAGGTACATGATTCAATTTGGAAAGCTGTGCTAATTCATGTTATTGTAGTATCATCCCGAGTAGCCAATGAGAGATTCCTTCCAAAGGTATTCATAGGAGAGTGATCGTCGTTGGTAAGCGGCGTTAATGAGAACACCAGGTGGGAGACTGGTGTGTAGATCCGCCGGATTGCGGATCGGGTTGTAAGTAAGCGAGCACTGGGAGGGAAACCAGTGTGTAGGTCCGCCGGATTGTGGACCGGATAAAAAGAGAGCACTGGGGCTGCAGCTCAGTGTGTATGGCACGCCGGATTGCGTGTCGAGTGAGCAATGGTGCATAATCAGAACTGCCCTAGTGTAGATTAGTCTGGGCCTAAGTGGCCGTGAGACTAGTTGGTATGAATGGGATATTGTAGAAAACCTATGCATGTGTATTGCTATTTTCCCCATCCTTAGGTACGAGATGTACATACATATACATATACCTATTGTAAATACGTTCTAAGGAGGGAGGTGATTACGTTCCGACTGGGTTGGAGGGGCTCTCAGGAGCTGATCCCATCTGGTTCGAGAATCCGGTCGTTACATCTGGCGTCACGAACTGTTTACGAAGCCTTTGTGCGCTGTTGTCATGATTTACTAACCCATACCCCCTTTGCGCAGCGGCAAAGAGATGTTTGCCCCATCTGAAAACCCACCCCTGTCCCGTGCACCCAGCACGCCAAAGTATATGTAATGTGTGTTAGTGCAAAAACGTTTTGTTGAAGTATTCATGAGTAAACAATGACCTTTGTTCATTATTCCTTATTTAGGGAACTTTGTTGACTGTATCGAGTAATTCAGGTATAGGCTATATCCTAAATGGTAAAACATTGTTTTCCAAGCTCTGTTATAGTTGTTCGCTCTGTTATAGTTGTTCGGAATATCAGGGAAGGTCTGCTGTCAAGATGGGGCTGTTGACGCACACGCACGCAGGCAAACGGTGCGCAATGCGTCCTCTTCTCCCGGGTGTGGCTCAACTATAAAAAGCCACACCCAGGACTTCTCGATGCTTCGTCTTCCGCTACGCTCCCGAGGACAACGCCCCTGAAGCGCTCTCTGACCCAGGACGACCGCCGCATCTCGGAAAGCTCCCGAAGGTCTTCTTGTTTTCCGCTTGGACTTCAGCACGCATCCCTGCAAAAAGAAAAGAAAAGCTAAGTGAAAAATCTTTCTACTTTTAAATTAAGGCGCCCAACGCAAGCAAGCAGCAAATATTTAAAGACTCGAACTTACCTGGCAATACTTCAATGACTTTTGAAGCATTCGGGAAGGGGACATTTACATCCTGAAAGAAAGTAACAAAAGCTTTGAGAAGAATATCAAAGTATTTGGTGATTGAAGAACTGTAGTTTGAATATCGTGATTTGCAGATTGTTTTTTCTTGTATAATATTGTTCCCATCTAGGAGGTGAAGGCGAGAAGGGATTTCACAGAGTTGTATAAGTAAGTGCTATTGTACAAGAGAAGGGGGAGTGATAGAGAGTTAAAAGAGAAGTAAAAGTGAAAGAAGTAACTTATTCATACGTGATTGTTTTTCTTAGGAGAAAGAACAGATTTCTCCTTTTTGAAATTCACACTTCAACTTCAAGAGTCCACATCACTTCACCCCTCGACGACGACACGGACGCGACGCCTAGATACTTATTGTCGCAGGTAGGCCTTTTACAAGTTTAACAAGAAGTCTGCGTAGAGAAGTGCAAGAAATAGGAGAGTGTTGGAAATAAGGATTTTAGTTACATAAGTTTCTTTGTTGCCTCGCAGGTCGACAACCCAGGAACCAGGTAGCGTCCATTATCCGGCCTTCCTCCCTATTTTCTATTGAATTACCTAGGTGTTCTATTAATAATCACTAGGTGTTGCCTAGGAATTTGGGAAGTTGGTCCATAACGTCTCTGCGAAATCCAGCTACAAGCAACTCACAGGTAAGAGTGCTTGTGGTCTTGACAGAAGACGAAGCCCACGACAATTATTTCGCCCAGACGTTATGGATGCTGCTGATCAGATTTCTCTGCAAGACATCGCCAATATGTTAACTGCTATTCAGGAAGAAAATGTAGCCCTTCGTAGGGATGTTACGGTAATCCAGCGTAATATACAATCTGGACCCAGTACCTGGAGTTTTTCCCCTAGTCAAAAATCAGTTTTGAAACCAGCTACCTTTCAACCTGGGTTTCAAACCTTGCATTCAAGCACTGACTCTTCTACTACCCCAACTCAGATTCAAGTAGTAACACCTGTACCTGTACCTTTAGCACCTCCAGAAAGGTTTTACGGGGATAATAATAAGTTTTCCATCTTTATGAACCAATGTCAGTTACATTTCATCGCAAAACCAATTGCATTTCCGGACGATTCTTCCAAGGTAGCGTTTATTTTATCCTATTTAGGTGGTGACGCTGCTCAATGGTCTGTGCCTATAGTTGAGCGAAATGACCCAGTTCTTTATGACCTTAGACGTTTTAAGAACACCATGAGAAAACTGTTTGCCAAACATGTTTTTGTTCAATCTGCTGACCATGAACTTTTACATTTAAAACAGGGCTCTTCAGATCTTTTACATTACATATCACAGTTTAACAAACTAGTGATTGAAGCACGCTGGCCAGAGGATAAGCGAGTGTCAATCTTTTATAAAGGGCTAAAAGATGAGCTTAAAGACATGGTCACACAAATTCTGGATCCACCAGACGATATAGAGGATTTGATAGATTTAGTAGTAAAATTGAATCATCGGTTATCTGAACGAAGAGGGGAGAAAGGAAAATCAGATCACAACAAAGTGTTTTCTTTCAAGGACAGAATCAATAGTGTAAAATCAGACACTTCACCTAAAGTGGATTTAGGAGAACCTATGCAGATAGGAACCATAAAAGGACCATTAAGTAAGGAAGAAAAAGACAAAAGGAGAAAACTAAATCAGTGCCTTTACTGTGGAAAGTCTGGGCATTTCGTTAAAGAGTGTCCAGTTCGTCCAACTAAACCTAAAATCAAAAGCTTTGAGGTAGGTCTAGTTCAGCAGTCGGAAAACTAGCTAGCTCGGCTAATCAAGAGGTCAGATTGTCGAGTATGTTATCTAGCTTGGCCTCCGTCACTCCTGTAATTACATCCCATCATCTTAGTATAAAAATTTCCTTACAGTCTGTACTAAATAAAGGTAAGGTTTGGACGGTTGACGCTTTAATCGATTCAGGAGCTACGGGAAATTTTATTGACACCTGTTTCCTGAAAGACTTAAAATTTAAGACTGAATCAAAAGAAAATCCCGAAGTAGTTAAAGCCGTGGATGGTAAAGAATTATCATCTGGGTTAATTCACTTCAATACGGAAATGCTCTTAATGACTTGTTTAAACAAACATGAAGAAAAAATCACTTTTGATGTAATTGATGCCCCCCAATTCCGTTTAATCTTAGGCATACCCTGGTTGATAAAACATAACCCAAAGATTGACTGGGTTAAGAAGACAGTGTTATTTGATTCCGAATTTTGTCAGTCTTCTTGTTGGCTATCCTCAGAATCTGAATGGGTGGTTCAAGGCAGTAATTTCCCTTTTAACTCAAAAAGCATTCTGTTATTGGAAGGAGTTCCAAAAGAGTACGCGGATCTATACGATGTGTTTGACAAAAAAAAGGCTAATACATTACCACCTCATCGGGACTTTGATTGTCGAATAGACCTTGTGCCTGGAGCTACTCTACCTTGTAGCAGAATTTATGCTCTCACAGAGAAGGAAAACGAACATTTGAGAGAATATTTGGATGAATATTTGGCCAACGGTTTTATTCGCCACTCAAAATCTCCAGTGTCATCCCCCCTCTTTTTTATTCCTAAAAAGGGGGGAGAGTTGCGAATCTGTATCGACTATCGAGCCTTGAACAATGTTACCATCAAAAACAGGTATCCTCTTCCATTGATTCCCACTCTTCTAGACCACCTGAAGGATGCCACAATTTATACGAAATTGGACTTACGAGGTGCCTACCACTTGGTAAGAGTCAGAAGTGGTGATGAATGGAAAACAGCCTTCCGTACTAAGTTTGGTTTATATGAGTACCAAGTTATGCCATTCGGACTCTGCAATGCACCTGCAGCGTTCCAATTTTTTATAAATGAGGTATTACGAGAATTTTTGGATGTTTGCTGCATAGTGTATATTGATGATATACTCATCTATTCAAAAGATACCACGGAACATGTAAAACAAGTAAGAGCTATTCTTCGAAAACTACTTGACAATTCCTTGTATGTTAAACTCGAGAAAAGTATTTTCCATACCACTCGAGTAGAATTCCTAGGATATATCTTAAGCCCCAATGGAATCGAAATGGATCCAAAGAAAATCCAAGCAGTTCTGGACTGGTCTAGTCCCTCCTCAGTAAAGCAAGTTCAGAGCTTTCTTGGATTTGCTAATTTTTATAGACGGTTCATTTGTAATTTTTCTCACAAGATCACTCCAATAACTAGACTGTTAAAAAAGAACATTAAGTTTGAATGGAATAAGGAAGCTGAGGAGGCCTTTCAAGATCTTAAGAAACAATTTACCACAGCACCAGTGTTAATGCATCCAGATCCTTCTCAACCCTTCATAGTAGAAGCGGATGCTTCTCAACTTGCTATAGGAGGTATTTTATCTCAAAGACATAAGGAAACTGGACAGATGCATCCAATCGCTTTTTACTCAAGAAAACTTACTTCAACCGAGCAAAATTATGCCATTGCGGACAAGGAATTGCTGGCCATAAAAGCAGTTTTTGAAGAATGGCGTCATTATTTGTTAGGGGCTAGGCACCCTGTGACAATTTATACAGACCATAGAAACTTGCAATTTTTGCGTTCCGTAAAAGCCTTAACTGCCAGACAACTAAGATGGACATTGTTTTTTAACGATTACAATTTCATAATTACTTATCGACCCGGAAAAGAAAATTTGAAAGCAGATGCTCTGTCTCGCATAGGAATTGCTGAAGAAAAGGATAACATCCTAGAAGAAATTCAGCCAGTGTTATCTGAATGTTGTTTTAAAATAGGTGTGATTGTATCTGAGGTAATGAATGACATAAAAGAAAAAATACAAGAAAAGACAATGGAAGAATGGCATGAGTTGTATCCCCTGTTACAAATTAAAGACAATCTTTTGTACATGAATGAACAAATGTTAGTGCCCACACAAGAGCTGCAGGAAAAGGTGATGCAATTACATCATGACACCTTGATGTCGGCTCATCCAGGAGTGGCCAAGACTTGCCAGTTGATAAAAAGAAAATTTTGGTGGCCTACTTTGTTAAATGATGTTAAATCTTACGTTGAAACCTGTGAAATTTGTTCACAAAATAAAACACTACATCAGGCTCCCAGTGGTCTTTTACTTCCCCTCCCAATTCCACCTCAACCTTGGCACACATTATCACTTGATTTCATTGTGGAACTTCCTAAAACTAAAGAAGGCTATACTACCATTCTAACTGTAGTAGATCATTTTACTCGCATGGCTCATTTTGTTCCATTAAAAAAGATACCGTCAGCCAGAGAGTTAACTCACGTTTTCTCTAACGAAATTATTCGTTTGCACGGCATTCCTTCAGTGATCATTTCTGACAGAGGCCCTCAGTTCATATCGCATTTTTGGCAAAACTTAGGAAAAACTTTAGGCATGGACATACGTACTTCTTCTGGCTATCATCCCCAAACAGATGGGTTAAAGGAAAGAACTAATCAAACTATCGAACAATTCTTACGTTGTGCGTTGGTGGAAGAAGAAAGAGAATGGTCAGATATACTTTGGGTACTAGAGTTTGCCTATAATAATATGGATAATTCCTCTACTACTTTTTCACCCTTTTTTAGTACTTATGGATTCCATCCCAGAAACATTCCAGATTCTGTACCAATTCCTTCTGATATGCCATCTTTAGAAGACCATATCAAGAAGATAACCCACACTCAAGAACTGGCTCAGTACCATTTAGCACAAGCAAAGGAAAAGCAAAAAGAAAATTCAGATTTGCATAGGAAACCCCCACCTAAATATTCTATAGGAGATAAAGTGTGGTTATCTACAAACAATTTAAAGATAAGAACTTGCAAAAAATTCTGTCCCAAATTTATCGGACCATTTTCTATCGAAAAAATAATAAATCCAGTCAGTGTAAGGTTAAGTTTACCAAACCGGTATAAATTTCATTCAGTATTTCATGTGTCACTAATCAAGCCTTGTGATCCAAGAACCAGATTTAAGGACAAACCCGCAAGCATCCAGGTAGATGGAGTCCCTGAATTTGAGGTTAAAAGATTGTGGATTCAAAAAGAGTTCGAGGTAAATTGTTTTATTTAATTCATTGGAAAGGTTACGGTCCTGAAGAACGAACATGGGAACCTTTATCACATTTGCAGAATGCTCCTCAAAGCTTGAAACGTTTTCATCTGCAAAATCCAGCTAAACCTAGACCTGTTCCTCAGATTTTGGGAGGGCTCTTGAGAGGGGAGTACTGTCATGATTTACTAACCCATACCCCCTTTGCGCAGCGGCATAGAGATGTTTGCCCCATCTGAAAACCCACCCCTGTCCCGTGCACCCAGCACGCCAAAGTATATGTAATGTGTGTTAGTGCAAAAACGTTTTGTTGAAGTATTCATGAGTAAACAATGACCTTTGTTCATTATTCCTTATTTAGGGAACTTTGTTGACTGTATCGAGTAATTCAGGTATAGGCTATATCCTAAATGGTAAAACATTGTTTTCCAAGCTCTGTTATAGTTGTTCGCTCTGTTATAGTTGTTCGGAATATCAGGGAAGGTCTGCTGTCAAGATGGGGCTGTTGACGCACACGCACGCAGGCAAACGGTGCGCAATGCGTCCTCTTCTCCCGGGTGTGGCTCAACTATAAAAAGCCACACCCAGGACTTCTCGATGCTTCGTCTTCCGCTACGCTCCCGAGGACAACGCCCCTGAAGCGCTCTCTGACCCAGGACGACCGCCGCATCTCGGAAAGCTCCCGAAGGTCTTCTTGTTTTCCGCTTGGACTTCAGCACGCATCCCTGCAAAAAGAAAAGAAAAGCTAAGTGAAATATCTTTCTACTTTTAAATTAAGGCGCCCAACGCAAGCAAGCAGCAAATATTTAAAGACTCGAACTTACCTGGCAATACTTCAATGACTTTTGAAGCATTCGGGAAGGGGACATTTACATCCTGAAAGAAAGTAACAAAAGCTTTGAGAAGAATATCAAAGTATTTGGTGATTGAAGAACTGTAGTTTGAATATCGTGATTTGCAGATTGTTTTTTCTTGTATAATATTGTTCCCATCTAGGAGGTGAAGGCGAGAAGGGATTTCACAGAGTTGTATAAGTAAGTGCTATTGTACAAGAGAAGGGGGAGTGATAGAGAGTTAAAAGAGAAGTAAAAGTGAAAGAAGTAACTTATTCATACGTGATTGTTTTTCTTAGGAGAAAGAACAGATTTCTCCTTTTTGAAATTCAACTCTTCAACTTCAAGAGTCCACATCACTTCACCCCTCGACGACGACACGGATGCGACGCCTAGATACTTATTGTCGCAGGTAGGCCTTTTACAAGTTTAACAAGAAGTCTGCGTAGAGAAGTGCAAGAAATAGGAGAGTGTTGGAAATAAGGATTTTAGTTACATAAGTTTCTTTGTTGCCTCGCAGGTCGACAACCCAGGAACCAGGTAGCGTCCATTATCCGGCCTTCCTCCCTATTTTCTATTGAATTACCTAGGTGTTCTATTAATAATCACTAGGTGTTGCCTAGGAATTTGGGAAGTTGGTCCATAACGTCTCTGCGAAATCCAGCTACAAGCAACTCACAGGTAAGAGTGCTTGTGGTCTTGACAGCTGTATTGTTTTCATCTTGTTGGTTTGCGCTCGGCTCGTACGTATTTTCTTTGTTGATAATTGTGTATATATTTTTTGTGTGTCAAAATGTTTTCGCGTAAATCGAAATCTACTTTCAAATTGGCTGTTGAAATTCCCGGCTGGGAATCAACGCCTTACGAGGCCTTGGCCCGTGAGTGGGCCGATTCTACTGGTTTGAGTGAGAATTGGACTTCTTGCTTGGAGCAGGCGGAGCCTGCTGATGTGGTTTCTTGCTTGCAGAAGGCTCCAGTAGTGAAGGGTGATGAGCTTCCTATTTTGGGACGCAGAGGTTGGATTGTGCTGACTGCATACAGAATGCTTCATGAGAAATTTGTAAAATTACAGAAGCGATTTGTGGATATGGAAGAAAAGTTTGTTGAGATGCTCATACTCTTTTACGATGTCAAAATAAATTGCTTGCCGACAAACTTGAGACGTATCAGACTATAGCCGAAAGGGCTGCTGTTCGGATTGCGAAATACAAATATAGGAACCGTCGTGGTCGTGTTTGTAAACGGAAAGTGCGTCTGGTCGTGGCGAAAGCCGGGCTGGATTGGAACCCCGACGAGTGGGATGGTAATATCAGGGATTCAAATGATTCTGCCTCCTCGGCTGAGGAGTGTGACAAGCGCGAGTCTTCTCGCTCCGGACGTGATTGTAAATCTACTTCTTGTGACAAAGACGATGATTCTAGCGGCCGTGGTCGCTCTTCCCGTTCTGGTGACGTACCTACTCCTGATTGTTCCTCTAAATCTATGGACCGGGCTTCTTCGGATGCTCGTCCGGAGGTTTCTGCGCATCCGGTTTTTCGACGCAAATTACAACAGGCTCCTGGTAATCCAAATGGTATTCATATGGATAGTATTGAAGATTTTACTCAACAGGAAGTTAGTGATATTTTGCAACGATTTCGACAACGGCCTGGTGAGGCTTTGCTTACGTGGATGGTGCGCCTTTATGAATTAGGTGCTGCAGGTATCATGCTAGATGCAGGTGATTGTTTGCGTTTTTGCTCTTTGAGTTCTGATTCTACTGTACAAGATAATTTTCGGAATTTTAATGGTGCTGGCCAAATTAGTCTACTCCAGCTCACGACTGATGGCTGTAACCATAAATACCCTACTGAGTCTGATTGGCCTGTCAATGACAAGCCGTGGTATACTTTGCGCGATGCGTCGCACCGTTTGAAAGAGGAGGTGATGAAAACTGCGATTTTTCTCAGTACTGCTGACAGGTTGTTGGATGGCTTATTGACATCTTCTGTGCGGAATCGCATTATCCGTTCTTCCCCTGTTGCTTATAAGCAGGTTATGATGACTTTGTTAATTAATCAAACTGGCAATCCTTTGTCTATGGTGCTTGAATCTGTCCGTCAGCTTGGTGAGTTAGGTGACTGGTTTAAACCTGAGAGGCAGTCCAGTCCGGAGGGTCGTACTGCTGGAGATTATAAATTCTCTAGATGTGATATGTTTCTTGCACTGCTGGCTGATGGTGTGAAAAGAGAAGACATTGACAGTGAACCTAATAATCGCTTATGGGACATGTTTCGTAAGCGTGGTTTGGATCGAAAGGAGGGTGCCCGTCGTGTACGGAAGAATGATTGTGATTGTGGTTGTTCTGATGATAGTTGTGACGACAGACTTCGTGTGGATTCTGATCGCCGTGAAGGACGGCGCTATGAGCGTGATGTTTCCCCTTGTCGTGGAAAAGAAAGGGGGAGTGAGGGGGAAAAAGAAAGGGGGAGAGTTGATCGTGTCTACAACAGATATAGAGATGAAAGGGATCAGTCCCCTAAGTTGAGGAGAAGAGAGGATCGTCACAGGCTTTCTGATCGTAATTCACAGTACTATGAAAATGACAAAAATCCATTTCGTAATGGAGATGGATATGAACAGGATATTTTGATACCCAAGAAACATGAAAGCATTTACCCTGATTTGTCTTGGTTGACAGAACACAGTAAAAATGACTAGGAAATAGGTCAAGCTCCAGTACGCAGGTGGGCTCACAAAGACAATAGACCCTATGTAGATATTGAAATTTTTTGGAAACATCGTAATATCCAAAGGGCCCGAGCATTGGTAGATACAGGAGCGGAGGCCACTCTAATTCATGGTAAATCAAAGAAATTCAAAGGCCAATTTTTTCACAATTACTGGTTTAGGTGGAAAGGAGACTCCTGCAGTGCAAACTACACTTAAAATGAGAATAGGTAGAATTCCCTCAAGAGAATATTCTGTGTTAGTTGTACCACTCTTGGAGTATATAATTGGAATTGATATTTTAAAAGGAATGACTTTGCATTTGGATGACGGTTGTTATCAATTTGGAACTAAACACTACATATCGTCCAGACCCGTACGGGTTGGCCGTTTACGAATGCCCCCCATAAAAATTCCCCAAGCTACAAAAGTGGTTTCTCAGAAACAATATCGTATTCCAGGTGGCCATGAAGAGATCAGTGCCACAATTCAGGATTTGGTTGTTGCAGGAGTTATAACTCCGGTTACTTCTGCTTGGAATAATCCCGTTTGGCCCGTGCGCAAGAGCGATAATTCTTGGCGCATGACCGTTGATTATCGAGAGCTGAATAAACACACACCCCCTTTGACTGTTGCAGTACCAGACATTGTTACTTTAATTGAAAGAATCCAAAAGCATCCAGGTACATGGTATGTGTCCATTGATATTGCTAATGCTTTCTTTTCAATTCCAATTGCCCCCGAGTGTCAGGAACAATTCAGTTTTACATGGAATGGGCGTCAAATGACGTTTAGGAGTCTTCCTCAAGGTTATGTACATAGTCCTACGATCTGTCACCGGCTGGTGGCGGAGCATTTGTCCGAAGTAACTGTACACCCGCAAATTCAAGTGTGCCATTATATTGATGACATTTTAATTCAAGGTGAAACACAAGATCAAGTTCAGACTCAATTAGATCAAACCCTTGACTGCTTACGTGAAAAAGGTTGGGAAATTAATCCTGATAAGTTACAAGGTCCATCCCAAAATGTTTTTAGGCATCAATTGGCATGAAGGTCACAGAGAGGTGATCCCACAGGTTAAACGGAAAATTTTAGATTTTGCAGTCCCGAGGAATAGAAAAGAAGCTCAGAGCTTCATTGGCTTGTTTGGTTTTTGGCGTCAACATATTCCCCATTTGAGTCAGATATTGGCTCCTTTATATCGAGTCACTCGCAAAAAGCATGTTATGTTATGTTAGGAGGTTCTTTTAGAGCGCACTATCACCGTAGGTTTCCTGGCGCTGATTGGGATTCTGAAAGTGGCAGATTAGAGTTTATCCAGATTGAGGGAAAAGCCAGGTTTTAAGAGACTTACGGAAAAGGATGAGTGATGTGACGGATTTGAGGGAAAGAGGAAGAGAGTTCCAGAATGTGGGGGCAAGATATGAGAAAGTTCGACCTCCTATCCTCGCAAGTTTGAAGGATGGGATGACCAGGAGGTGAAGATGAGAGGATCTGAGAGTGCGAGGGGGGCAGTACGGAGTGATGAGAGATTTCAGAAAACTAGGAGAGGGGCCAGTGAGGGACTTGAATACTAGGCAGCCGATCTTAAAGGCTGCCCTGAGATTGATAGGGAGCCAGTGCAGTTTGGCAAGGAGAGGCTTGGCCGACTGCCATTTAGGGGTCCTAAATACAAGTCGCGCCGCTTGGTTCTGCACGACCTGCAGCCTGTAGAGCAAGGTTTTTGGCAGGCCATGGTATAGAGAATTCGAAAAGTCCAAGCGGGAAAGGACTAAGGCCAGAGTGACTTGGAGTAGGACTGCGGGGGACAGGAGGTAAGCAACCTTCCTGATCCTGTGGAGCTGGTACATGCAGGAGGAGACCACTGCCCCCACCTGGGCCTTAAGGGAGAGTTCGGAGTCAATAACGACACCCAAGCTCTTCACGGATGTCACAGGGACAGGGGGAGGGCCGAGTCCAATAGGCCAGAAGTGTGGACCCCAGTAGGTGGAGCTCCTGCCAGGAAGGAGGAGCTCTGTCTTTCCAGGGTTCAGCTTAAGCTGATTTTGGCTCATCCAGAGGAGAATATGAGACATAACAGAGTGAAAATTGGAGACAGCAGAAGGGGTGGAGAGAGGAAAGATGAGTTGTAGGTCATCAGCGTAGTTAAAGACGGTGACGTCCCACTGCCTCAGAGAAAGAAGAAGGGGGCGAAGATAGAGGTTGAAAAGGAGGGGAGACAGAGAAGAACCCTGGGGGACACTGCAAGTGGAGGATACTTTGGGTCCACGAAAGGTACCCAGACTGACCGTCTGGGACCTGCCAGATAGAAAGGAGTGGATCCAGGCCAACGCCGGGCCCTGGAGGCCGGCTTGTTCGACACGGCGGATAAGAATGTCATGATCCACCGTGTCGAACGTGGCCAACAGATCTAACAAGACCAGGGCCTGGGGGGTGCCCTTGTCGGCATTGCCTCTCAGAGTGTCGAGCACGGCCAAGATGACTGCCTCCGTGGAGTGGCCGGGTCGGAAACCGGCCTGGTTGGACTCCAGGAAGTTCGAATTTTCGACAAACTGTGAGAGGCTAGCCGTAACATGGGCTTCCAGGATTTTGGAAAGGTAGGGAAGGAGGGAGATGGGTCGGTAATTGGCTGGGACCGATGGGTCGGACCCCGGCTTCTTCAAGAGAGGAACTAAAACGGCCTCCTTAAAAGAGCCAGGCACCGTGCCCGAGGAGAGAGACGAGTTCAGCAACGGAAGAATGCTTTCGGGAAGGGAAAGGCAGATGTCTCGCAGTATAGACGGGGGGCAACAGTCATCCGGGGAACCAGACTTAACCCGGGTGGCTAGTTTTGCTAGGGTGGCTGAGTCAAGAGTAGGGAAGTGCAAAAGTGAGGAAGGGTTATGGGGGACCGGAGTAGTAACAGCGTCAGGAAAGGAGGCGGTGATGGAGTCCTTAATCATAACAATTTTTTCCACAAAAAAGGAGCTAAGGGCATTGCAAGATTCCTGGGTAGGGGCCTGGGTGGGGAGAGTCCTGGTGTCAGTGGTAAGTTCCCCAATTACTTTAAAGATTTCTTTGGATTGGATGGGTGCAGAGAGAATTCTTTCAGCAATATATGCAGATTTGGCCGCGATGATGGCTTTCTTATACTTGTTGCGCGCGACCAAGTAAGTCTCCCTGCTTGAGGTGCAATAATCCCTTCTCCACCTGCGCTCCAATTGGCGGAGTTCAAGGTGTTGCTGTTTAAGATCGGAGTTGTACCACTTATGAGAGTGATTGTGCCGGGACCGAGGGAATTTGGTGAGGGGGGCTAAGATGTCGCTGGCCGAGACAAGCCAATGAGAGATGTCATGGGCTAGCTTGTCAGTGCTAAGGTCAGACTTGAGGGGAGGGCGGGATTTCGAGAGGAGGTCAAGAAAGACCTGAGTGTCTACGGCCCTCCATTTTCGTGCCATGCCGCCCTCTGAGGGAGGGGCTCTGATATGGCCAGTAATGGTAAGGGTGGCGTCGACCAGAAAATGGTCGGACCAAATGCAGGGAGTGATCACCGGGTGGGAGAGCTTGACCCCATGGGTCCAGATGTGATCGAGAATGTGACCTCCAGTGTGTGTGGGGACGTCTATGTGTTGTTTTAGGGTAAGGGACGATAGGGCCTCGAAAAGCTCAATGGCCTGAGGACCAGCATCCTGATGTTGGTACCAATAGTTGAAGTCCCCAAAAATGGCCACACGGGGGGAAGAAGTGGTGAGATTGGCTATTTGTTCAACAAAAGAAGAGGGAAAGAGAGGCATAGGGTAAGGGGGGCGGTATAGCACCACGAGCGTGACAGCGCCCTCTTTCGTGCCCAGGTTGATCACAAGGTTATCAACTGCTGGGAGAATGAGCGAGGAGGTAGAGATGATTTGCAGGCTTTTCCGAATTACTGCTGCAACGCCCCCTCCCTGGCGATCACCTGATCGATTGGCATTCAGCATGTAATAGTCGGGAGGTAACGCCGCCAGGATATCTGGGAGCGAGTCTTCCGATAGCCATGTCTCCGAGAGTAGGAGTATGTCCGGGCTCTCGGTAGTCAGTAAGAGGAAGATGTCGATCTGGTGCCTAATAAAGGAACGAGTGTTGAGATACAGAACGCGAAGGCTTGACTCATGGGTAGCAGGTGTGCCAACCCCTAATAGAGGGGGTGAGCTTCCCATGATTTCCAGAGAGGTAATACGAGCCCAGGTAAGGGGAACTGCAGTGCTTTGAGTGCCGCGGCGCTGTAAGTAATGGGAGCGACAGCGTCCCTGGCCCCTGCGCCCGTCTGGGCACGGACGGGCACAGACGGGCGGGACTTAGGCGCGACTTCGGCGCGATGACGGCGCGCCCGCTGCGCCCGTCCGCTGCGCTCCCTGAGAGGAGGGACCATTTTATGAGGCCGAGGGCGGGAGGGGCCGAGCGCTGCACCGCTCGCCTACTCCCTCACCCAAGATGGCGGCTCACCAGGTCACGACCCAGGCAGCACCTTGCTCGGCTGCAGTGGGCGGGCCGGGAGGCGGAGTCAGCTTGTGGAAGTGCAGCGCGACCGGACGGGTCCCAGCGCGCACTCCGAAGACGGAGGTGAATTAAAGGCAGGCGGCGCAAAGAAAAATAAAACAGCTCCAGGGGACCTGCACAACAAAAGAGGGGTTAGTGTTGCACAGCATAAAAGCAGTTTAAAATGCAGGCGCACAGATGCAGCGCGAGTAAGCGCGCGATGAGGCGGCAGGGCTGTGTGATCTCAGCCAGATTAAAACGTGCGGTGCTCCCAGACTCCAGTGGACATCTGAATCGTCCACAGACTCCCAATCAATGGGATAATTGCCAGGCCAGGGTATTTATGAGGCCGAGGGTGGGAGGGGCCGAGCGCTGCACCGCTCGCCTACTCCCTCACCCAAGACGGCGGCTCACCAGGTCACGACCCAGGCAGCACCTTGCTCGGCTGCAGTGGGCGGGCCGGGAGGCGGAGTCAGCTTGTGGAAGTGCAGCGCGACCGGACGGGTCCCAGCGCGCACTCCGAAGACGGAGGTGAATTAAAGGCAGGCGGCGCAAAGAAAAATAAAACAGCTCCAGGGGACCTGCACAACAAAAGAGGGGTTAGTGTTGCACAGCATAAAAGCAGTTTAAAATGCAGGCGCACAGATGCAGCGCGAGTAAGCGCGCGATGAGGCGGCAGGGCTGTGTGATCTCAGCCAGATTAAAACGTGCGGTGCTCCCAGACTCCAGTGGACATCTGAATCGCCCACAGACTCCCAATCTGTCCCCCATTCAAGCATGCGTTTGAATGGGGTGAACCACAACAGAATGCATTTAATTTGGCAAAAGAAGCGATTCAGTACGCCTTGGATCTGTGGCCTGTGGGCGAAGGTGATGTGGATTTGAATGTGTCTGTACAAGTTCTGTATGCAAATTGGAGTCTGTGGCAAAAGCAAGGCAGACAAAAAGTGCCGTTAGGTTTTTGGACTAAAAAGTTACCTGAGGCTGGTGAGCGTTATACACCTTTTGAGAAACAGTTACTTGCGTGTTATTGGGCTCTGGTGGATACAATTGACTTTAGGTCATGATGTGATTTTGAGACCTGAAATTCCTATCATGCAGTGGGTTTTGAGTTCGCCGAAAAATCATCGAATTGGACATGCTCTAGAGGCGAGTGTGATTAAATGGAAATGGTACATTCAGGACAGGGCACGTGTGGGTCCGAAGGGTGTGGCAGCAGTACATGAGCAAGTGGCGCAGGCGCCATCGAATGAGACTGGGAGTGATTGCTCCATACCTGTAGTACAGGAATCTCCTGTCAAGTGGGGTAAACCATT
The DNA here is from genome assembly GCF_964263255.1 of Lissotriton vulgaris. Classification (NCBI taxonomy): domain Eukaryota; kingdom Metazoa; phylum Chordata; class Amphibia; order Caudata; family Salamandridae; genus Lissotriton; species Lissotriton vulgaris. Next base: position 87,459,369 of record NC_141685.1, on the reverse strand, counting down.
TGATGATTTGTCCGCGGAGGACAGAAAACATGTGTGGTTTACGGATGGTTCAGCGAGGTTCATTGGAGATAAACGGCATTGGAAGGCAGTGTCCTATAATCCTATCACACAGAAATTGCTGAGTACAACTGGTGAAGGAAAGAGTAGTCAATATGCTGAATTATACGCAGTTTACCAAGTTTTGAAACAGGAACTACCTGGCACATGTTATATTTTCACTGATTCCTGGTCCACAGCTAATGGACTGGCGGTATGGTTACCAACTTGGCATTCTCATAATTGGGAGTTGCATTCAAAAGAATTGTGGGGAAAAGAATTATGGCAAGAAATTTGGGAAATGCTCCCACAGAGTACTGTGACAATCTTTCATGTGGATGCTCATACCCCGATAGACTCCCTTGACAAATTCTTTCATAACATTGCAGATGAGAAATCTAAAATTGCTGAGGCAGTGGTGGACATGCAAGATTCTGATTTGGCGGGATTGGCGAAATGGGCCCACCAGAAAGCAGGACAGTTTGGAGAGAGAGCCATTAGCAGGTGGGCCGCCGATCGAGGAATTTATATTCCTTTAAATTACATTAAAGATGCCATTCTGCATTGTCCCATCTGTCAACATTCCAAACAACGAAATGTACCACAAATTGTTAAAGGTCATTTACATCGAGGAAAATTGCCCGCTCAAATTTGGCAGATTGATTATATTGGCCCGCTCCCTATGAGCAAGAATTGTCAATATGTTTGTACAATTGTCGACACTTACAGTGGCCTTTTGGTGGCCTTTCCCTGCAAACAAGCTACCCAAGTAAATACCATTAAAACATTGGAATTAATCATATTATATTATGGTGTTCCATTTCAAATTCAATCTGATAATGCATCCCACTTTCGTGGAAGATTGGTACAGGAATTTTGTGCGGAAAACAATATAGAATGGGTGTTTCATATTCCTTATTATCCACAGGCATCGGGTCTGATTGAAAGGATGAATGGTTTGCTTAAAGAACAGTTGCGAAAGTTAACTGACGACAGATATAAAAACTGGCAGGATTATTTATTTCAAGCATTGTTAATTCTGAATAATCGTCCCTTGTTACATGCTGAATCTCCCTTGATGCGTTTGTTTCCCCCAAATGTTGATGCAAAACCCAACACCATTGGCAATACTGTAATGTACTGGGAAATTTCCCCCGGAGCTTTGGCTCCATGCAGAGCAACCCCAGGTTCCGCAGGTTTGGACCTGCATGCCATGAATGACACTGTACTTAAGAGTAAAGACCGAATCATTGTCGAGACAGGCGTTGGTGTCTGTATACCAGCTGGAAGTTTTGGTCTGATCGCCCCTAGATCGGGCCTTGCCTTAAAAGGTGTTCAAGTACTCGGAGGAGTGATTGACAGTGATTATCAGGGAGAGATTAAGGTCCTCCTGCTGAATAGCAGTGAGGTTGATTTATCGATTCAAAAGACTGACCGAGTTGCTCAATTGCTAATCATGCCTGTTTTCAGTGGTGAGATTCAGAAAGGCACTGCCCCAACTTTACTAACTGTGCGAGGCCAAAAAGGATTTGGTTCCTCTGACAACCCTGGAGCGAGAATATGGGTGCAATCGCCTAAACATCCCCCTGAACAAGCTGAAATTATTGCAACCGGTCATGACAACACCATTTTGGTGATGAGACCAGGGAAAGATAGCTGGGAAGCTGTCCCGGCTGACAAATGTTATTTACGAGAATGAATAATGCCTGTATTTGATTTTCTTTCAGATCATTCTCTGGACTGCTGCTGCAGGATGTGCCGGCGTTGGACTCCTTTTGGTCTGCTACGTCGGGAGAGGAGAGAACCCACAGACTTTGGTTGATTTGAGAACCCGAGTACCGCGTTCCTTCGCTGCGTGGGATTCATCATCATACTTTTGGACAACCCTAGCCAAACGGGTTACTAATTCTCCGCATTTTTGCCTGACACCCATGCGTTCCGTAACTGACATTTTAGCGACCTGTTTGGTTGCTGTCCCTGCCTCTTTGGAGACTTTAAAACATATTTTCAATATATCAAATGCCCGACCCAATGTTATTCTGGGCGATTTCGCGGCCCATGATTTTGTCCCTTATGTACTATTCTCTCAGAGTCCATTCCCCCAATTCATTCTCAGATCACTACGTATGATATCACGCAGGGTGATTTGTGCTTTTTCTTGACTTGTGATCCTAAGGCAATTACAGAATGTGTAAAGTTAAAATTGAGAGCCGCCACTTCTTTTTCGGCTCATGAACGCTTGCTGTGCTTACGAAGACTCCCAAAATCATGTGTTTCTGTTAAAAATAACATGACCTGTAAAAGTATAGTAGTTGCTCCTAGCCATTACCGTACAATGTTGTTACCTTCTGGTTGGCTCTTCTCCTGCGGCAACTCCTCCTGGCCCTATATTCCTGCAAATATTTACGGAGGCCTGTGTGCCATCACCAGACTGAGTTTATTAATGTTTTCCTCACATCCCAATACCTATTCCCGTGTAGTCCGTGATTCTATGATGTTACATGAGGACTGTGATTCTTCCTTATATCTCTATTCCAAATCTGAATACCTTAGTTTAGCTATCTCAATCATTGGTGTCCCAGCGTTGGCTGTTTACAACGCGAAATCCATTGGAAAAATGGCCTGTTGGATGGTAAAATCGATTAACCAAACCTCCACCATTTTATCTGACATGTTATTAGATGCCCAGGGTGAACGCAGAGCAATTCTGCAGAACCGCGCATCTATAGACTATCTCCTGTTAAAGCATGGACACGACTGTTCTGACTTTGAGGGTCTTTGCTGCTTTAATTTGTCTGACCACACCAAATCGATCCAGGCCCATATTGACAAACTCCACGACTTGACTGCAGAGGTTAGAAAACATATTGATCAGGGCTGGTTTGACTGGCTCTTCAATTGGTTACCTGACTTACATTCCCTACGACAGATATTAGGGGGTATTATGATTTCTATTTGTATTCTAGTAGCTATTTGCTGCTTTATTCAGTGCATTCCGTCTCTACTCCAATATTGTAGATTTGGCAAGAGGAATAGATCAGTTAGTTTTGTTTCCTATTATTCTTCCACAGATGTTAGTTCCATATAGAGAGTGGTTAATAGACTGGAGTCAAGGGTGAAGTGTTCTGACTGACTTTTTTGGCCCTCCTTGGAGGGAGAATGATTGAAGGTGACTCCAGCCTATTACCCTCCTAGTGCAGAGATTAGAACTATAAACAGGGCCTATTCATAAGGCACAGTAGTGCATTTTCGTACCCTTTTCCTTAGATCAGGGCTTATAAACTTAAGCTAGGGGATAGATTCATTAGTATTAGTGATAATCCGTCCTTCTGCAAGAGTGCTAGTATACCTTCTATGGAGTTATGCTTATTTCGGGCCTTGTAGGCCTCAAACGGGAGAGACTCCATCTTGCTTTCTGCCCCGGCAGCTTGAGAGGCTTCTAGGCCAAGTGTAATGTTTTAGTTTCGAAGTGTTGTTCGCTTGGAGAGAACCGGCTCAGGCTGGCCCTTATCGAAAGACTGTATTTTTCTCCACTCCGAAGACACAACATCAGGCTGGCCAGCTGGGAACGTGTCCTTGGTACGGGGAGGTACAAGAATTTGGTGGGCGGCAGGTTACTGGCCGTAACTTTCCATGAAAGGACAAGCTTCCATATTAGCGAAAGTGTTAGGCTGTGAGTCAGTCAGTCTGTAGGCGGCAGCTAGCCGTTAGCATCAATGCCATTAATTATTTCCAGGCAGACAGTCGCCATCTTGAAGTCCGAGAAAGATCATGAAGCTGATACTCTCTGAGAAAGATTGAAGGAGAAGGAGAAGTAACGCAGAGCGATCAGAGACAGAGAGAGAGACAGCAGATAATAAAGAGGAAGGTTCCAGTGACTTGGAGGGAAGCAGAGGAGACAGAGCATAGCGGTGCAGACGTGTACTCGTGACTGCTGAGGTGTGATTCCGAGACGAGCCAAGGCACAGACGAGAAGGGAACCTAGATGACTGTTGAACCCCGAATTCGTGTCCACAAGGTGATGTCTGACCATTACTTATAGTGTGCACATTCTAACCTTTCACTTTTCTTTGCAGGATATATGTTATAGTATAGTGCTGTGTTTATAATCATTGTAATAAAATACCCCAGTTCTTAGTGAACCGACATGTGCCTTGTATTCTTGTTCAATCAGGGTAACCTGGTCTTCTAGTCAGACATCGTTTTCATGAACGGATGTAAATCCCGGTCAGGTAAGAGGTGACTGAATAATGAGGGAGAGAGGGACCATTTGATGCTGAGAGCAGAAGGTACATGATTCAATTTGGAAAGCTGTGCTAATTCATGTTATTGTAGTATCATCCCGAGTAGCCAATGAGAGATTCCTTCCAAAGGTATTCATAGGAGAGTGATCGTCGTTGGTAAGCGGCGTTAATGAGAACACCAGGTGGGAGACTGGTGTGTAGATCCGCCGGATTGCGGATCGGGTTGTAAGTAAGCGAGCACTGGGAGGGAAACCAGTGTGTAGGGCCGCCGGATTGTGGACCGGATAAAAAGAGAGCACTGGGGCTGCAGCTCAGTGTGTATGGCACGCCGGATTGCGTGTCGAGTGAGCACTGAGGGTGATCAGTGTGTAATGGTGCATAATCAGAACTGCCCTAGCGTAGATTAGTCTGGGCCTAAGTGGCCGTGAGACTAGTTGGTATGAATGGGATATTGTAGAAAACCTATGCATGTGTATTGCTATTTTCCCCATCCTTAGGTACGAGATGTACATACATATACATATACCTATTGTAAATACGTTCTAAGGAGGGAGGTGATTACGTTCCGACTGGGTTGGAGGTGCTCTCAGGAGCTGATCCCATCTGGTTCGAGAATCCGGTCGTTACAGGTCCCTGCTGCTCACTCTGTGAACCTCGCTGCTCACTCTGGGGTCCCTCCTGCTGCTCACTCTGGGGTCCCTCTGCTGCTCACTCTGGGGTCCCGCTGCTCACTCTGGGGTCCCCGTGGACCCCGCTGTTCACTCTGGGGTCCCTCCTGCTGCTCACTCTGGGGTCCCCCTGCTGCTCACTCTGGGGCCCCCCTTCTTCTCACTCTGGGGTAAGCATGGGCGCAAAATCTGTTCCGCCCCCGGATTTCGCGGATTTTCGGCAAATTCGCAATCCGCGAACTCCCGCGAATTTGCCGAAAATCCGCGAATCCGCGAGTGGAACGGATCCGGGGGGCAAAAGTTCAAGCTTCAAGCTTGTAACTATTTTAGAATGGCGCCGGCAAGCTGCCAGTGCCATTCTAAAATAGTTACTAAGTTAGCTTCAACAGGAAGCACTAATTGAAGCAGGTGCTCGAGTTTAACTGAATTCGAGCACCTGCTTTATTTTATCTATTAGTGCTTCCTGATGAAGCTAACTTAGTAACTATTTTAGAATGGCGCTGGCAGCTTGCCAGCGCCATTCTAAAATAAAACAGGAGAGGGGCAGAGAGCAGAAGGGTACAACGACGAGTGTGGCAGAGGGCAGAAGGGCACAAAAACGAGTGGGGCAGAGGGCAGAATGGCACAAAAACAAGTGGGGTAGAGGGCAGAAGGGCACAAAAACGAGTGGGGCAGAGGGCAGAATGACACAAAAACAAGTGGGGCAGAGGGCAGAAGGGCACAACAACGAGCGGTCTCGCAAAAAAAACCCCGCAAACACGCAAAGCGCCCCGTGAACACGCAAAGCGCCCCGCGAACACGCAAATCGCCCCCGGAACACACCAAAAAAGAAAAATCTGCAAATTTGCACAAATTTGCGAATTTTGCGGATTTCGAATTCGCAAATCCGCAAATTCGGGAATTGCGAATTTGCAAAATTCACCCATGCTTACTCTGGGGTCCCTGCTGCTCACACTGGGGTCCCCACTGCTCACTCTGGGGTCCCCCTGCTCACTCTGGGGTCCCCGCTGCTTACTTTAGGGCCCCTGCTGCTGCTGCTCACTCTGGGGTCCCCGCTGCTCACTCTGGGGTACCCCTGCTCACTCTGGGAATCCCCGCTGCTTACTCTGGGGCCCCTGCTGCTCACTCTGGGGTCCGTGCTACTCACTTTGGGGTCCCCCTGATGCTCACTATGGTGTCCCCCCGCTGCTCACTCTGGAGTCCCCGCTGCTCACTCTGGTGTCCCTGCTTCTCACTCCGAGGTCCCTGCTGCTCACTCTGGGGGCCCTGCAGCTCACTCTGGGGTCCCCCTGCTGCTCACTCTGTGGACCCCGCGGCTCACTCTGGGGTCCCTCCTGCTGCTCACTCTGGGTTCCTCCTGCTGCTCACTCTGGGGTCCCTGCTGCTCACTCTGAGGTCCCCACTGCCTACTCTGGGGTCCCCGCTGCTTACTCTGGGGCCCCTGCTGCTGCTGCTCACTCTGGGGTCCCCGCTGCTCACTCTGGGGTCCCCCTGCTCACTCTGGGAGTCACCGCTGCTTACTATGGGGCCCCTGCTGCTCACTCTGGGGCCCCTGCTGCTCACTCTGGGGTCTCCCTGTCGTTCACTCTGGGGTCCCCCCGCTGCGCACTCTGGGGCCCCCTGCTGCTCACTCTGGGGTCTCCCTGCTGTTCACTCTGGGGTCCCGCTGCTGCTCACTTTGGGGTCCCTGCTGCTCACTCTAGGGCCCCCGGCTGCTCACTCTGGGACTCCCCTGCTCCTCACTCTGGGGCCCCCCTGCTGCTCACTCTGGGGGCCCCCTGCTGCTCACTCTGGGGCCCTCCTGCTGCTCACTCTGAAGTCCCCGCTGCTCACTCTGGGCCCCCCGTTGCTCACTCTGGGGTCCCTGCTGCTCACTCTGGGGCCTATGCTGCTCATTCTAAGGTCCCCCTGCTGCTCACTCTAGGGTCCCCCTGCTGCTCACTCTGGGGTCCCTGCTGCTCACTTTGGGGCCCCAGCTGCTCACTCTGGGGCCCGGCTGCTCAATCTGGGGTCCCGCTGCTCACTCCGAGGTCCCACCGCTGCTCACTCTGGGGCTCCCCTCCTTCTCTCTCTGGGGCCCCTCCTGCTCACTCTGGGGTCCCCTCCTGCTCACTCTGGGGTCCCCTGCTGCTCACTCTGGGGTCCCCCCTCTCTCTCTGGGGCCCCTCCTGCTAACTCTGAGGTCCCCCTGCTGCTCACTCTTTGGACCCCGCTGCTCACTCTGGGGTCCCTCCTGCTGCTCACTGTGGGGTCCCCCTGCTGCTCACTCTGGGGTCCCCACTGCTCACTCTGAGGTGCCCGTTGCCTACTCTGGCGTCCCCGCTGCTTACTCTGGGGCCCCTGCTGCTGCTGCTCACTCTGGGGCCCCTCCTGCTCACTCTGGGGTCCCCCCGCTGCGCACTCTGGGGCCCCCTGCTGCTCACTCTTGGGTCCCTGCTGCTCACTCTAGGGCCCCCGGCTGCTCACTTTGGGGCTCCCCTGCTGCTCACTCTGGGGCCCCCCTGCTGCTCAATCTGGGACCCCCCCTGCTGGTCACTCTGGGGCCCTTCTGATGCTCACTCTGGAGTCCCTGCTGCTCACTCTGGGCCCAGTTGCTCACTCTGAGGTCCCTGCTGCTCACTCTGGGGCCCATGCTGCTCATTCTGGGGTCCCCCTGCTGCTCACTCTAGGGTCCCTGTGCTGCTCACTTTGGGGTCCCCGCTGCTCACTTTGGGGCCCCAGCTGCTCACTCTGGGGTCCCTGCTGTTCTCTGATAGGCCACTGCTGCTCACTCTGGGGGCCCCAGCTGCTCACTCTGGGGCCCCCGCTGCTCAATCTGGGGTCCCCGCTGCTCACTCTGAGGTCCCACCGCTGCTCTCTCTGGGGCCCCCTTCCTTCTCTCTCTGGGGACCCTCCTGCTCACTCTGGGGTCCCCCTCCTGCTTACTCTGTAGACCCCGCTGCTCACTCTGGGGCCCCCTCCTGTTCACTCTGGGGTCCCCTCCTGCTCACTCTGGGGTCCCCCTCCTGTTCACTCTGGGGTCCCCTCCTGCTCACTCTGGGGTCCCCTCCTGCTCACTCTGGGGTTGCCTGCTGCTTACTCTGGAGTCCCCGCTGCTCACTCTGGTGTCCCCTTCTTCTCACTCCGAGGTCCCTGCTGCTCACTCTGGGGGCCCTGCAGCTCACTCTGGGGTCCCCCTGCTGCTCACTCTGTGGACCCCGCGGCTCACTCTGGGGTCCCTCCTGCTGCTTACTCTGGGTTCCCCCTGCTGCTCACTCTGGGGTCCCTGCTGCTCACTCTGGGGTCCCTGCTGCTCACTCTGAGGTCCCCACTGCCTACTCTGGGGTCCCCGCTGCTTACTCTGGGGCCCCTGCTGCTGCTGCTCACTCTGGGGTCCCCGCTGCTCACTCTGGAGTCCCCCTGCTCACTCTGGGAGTCACCTCTGCTTACTATGGGGCCCCTGCTGCTCACTCTGGGGCCCCTGCTGCTCACTCTGGCGTCTCCCTGCCGTTCACTCTGGGGTCCCCCCGCTGCGCACTCTGGGGCCCCCTGCTGCTCACTCTGGGGTCTCCCTGCTGTTCACTCTGGGGTCCCGCTGCTGCTCACTTTGGGGTCCCTGCTGCTCACTCTAGGGCCCCCGGCTGCTCACTCTGGGACACCCCTGCTCCTCACTCTGGGGCCCCCCTGCTGCTCACTCTGAGGCCCCCCTGCTGCTCACTCTGGGGCCCTCCTGCTGCTCACTCTGAAGTCCCCGCTGCTCACTCTGGGCCCCCCGTTGCTCACTCTGGGGTCCCTGCTGCTCACTCTGGGGCCTATGCTGCTCATTCTAAGGTCCCCCTGCTGCTCACTCTAGGGTCCCCCTGCTGCTCACTCTGGGGTCCCTGCTGCTCACTTTGGGGCCCCAGCTGCTCACTCTGGGGCCCCGGCTGCTCAATCTGGGGTCCCGCTGCTCACTCCGAGGTCCCACCGCTGCTCACTCTGGGGCCCCCCTCCTTCTCTCTCTGGGGCCCCTCCTGCTCACTCTGGGGTCCCCTCCTGCTCACTCTGGGGTCCCCTGCTGCTCACTCTGGGGTCCCCCCTCTCTCTCTGGGGCCCCTCCTGCTAACTCTGAGGTCCCCCTGCTGCTCACTCTTTGGACCCCGCTGCTCACTCTGGGGTCCCTCCTGCTGCTCACTGTGGGGTCCCCCTGCTGCTCACTCTGGGGTCCCCACTACTCACTCTGAGGTGCCCGTTGCCTACTCTGGGGTCCCCGCTGCTTACTCTGGGGCCCCTGCTGCTGCTGCTCACTCTGGGGCCCCTCCTGCTCACTCTGGGGTCCCCCCGCTGCGCACTCTGGGGCCCCCTGCTGCTCACTCTTGGGTCCCTGCTGCTCACTCTAGGGCCCCGGCTGCTCACTTTGGGGCTCCCCTGCTGCTCACTCTGGGGCCCCCCTGCTGCTCAATCTGGGACCCCCCTGCTGGTCACTCTGGGGCCCTTCTGATGCTCACTCTGGAGTCCCTGCTGCTCACTCTGGGCCCCGTTGCTCACTCTGAGGTCCCTGCTGCTCACTCTGGGGCCCATGCTGCTCATTCTGGGGTCCCCCTGCTGCTTACTCTAGGGTCCCTGTGCTGCTCACTTTGGGGTCCCCGCTGCTCACTTTGGGGCCCCAGCTGCTCACTCTGGGGTCCCTGCTGTTCTCTGAGAGGCCACTGCTGCTCACTCTGGGGGCCCAAGCTGCTCACTCTGGGCCCCCCGCTGCTCAATCTGGGGTCCCCGCTGCTCACTCTGAGGTCCCACCGCTGCTCTCTCTGGGGCCCCCTTCCTTCTCTCTCTGGGGACCCTCCTGCTCACTCTGGGGTCCCCCTCCTGCTTACTCTGTAGACCCCGCTGCTCACTCTGGGGCCCCCTCCTGTTCACTCTGGGGTCCCCTCCTGCTCACTCTGGGGTCCCCCTCCTGTTCACTCTGGGGTCCCCTCCTGCTCACTCTGGGGTCCCCTGCTGCTTACTCTGGAGTCCCCGCTGCTCACTCTGGTGTCCCCTGCTTCTCACTCCGAGGTCCCTGCTGCTCACTCTGGGGGCCCTGCAGCTCACTCTGGGGTCCCCCTGCTGCTCACTCTGTGGACCCCGCGGCTCACTCTGGGGTCCCTCCTGCTGCTCACTCTGGGTTCCCCCTGCTGCTCACTCTGGGGTCCCTGCTGCTCACTCTGGGGTCCCTGCTGCTCACTCTGAGGTCCCCACTGCCTACTCTGGGGTCCCCGCTGCTTACTCTGGGGCCCCTGCTGCTGCTGCTCACTCTGGGGTCCCCGCTGCTCACTCTGGGGTCCCCCTGCTCACTCTGGGAGTCACCGCTGCTTACTATGGGGCCCCTGCTGCTCACTCTGGGGCCCCTGCTGCTCACTCTGGGGTCTCCCTGCCGTTCACTCTGGGGTCCCCCCGCTGCGCACTCTGGGGCCCCCTGCTGCTCACTCTGGGGTCTCCCTGCTGTTCACTTTGGGGTCCCGCTGCTGCTCACTTTGGGGTCCCTGCTGCTCACTCTAGGGCCCCCGGCTGCTCACTCTGGGGCTCCCCTGCTCCTCACTCTGGGGCCCCCCTGCTGCTCACTCTGGGGCCCCCCTGCTGCTCACTCTGGGGCCCTCCTGCTGCTCACTCTGAAGTCCCCGCTGCTCACTCTGGGCCCCCCGTTGCTCACTCTGGGGTCCCTGCTGCTCACTCTGGGGCCCATGCTGCTCATTCTAAGGTCCCCCTGCTGCTCACTCTAGGGTCCCCCTGCTGCTCACTCTGGGGTCCCTGCTGCTCACTTTGGGGCCCCAGCTGCTCACTCTGGGGCCCCGGCTGCTCAATCTGGGGTCCCGCTGCTCACTCCGAGGTCCCACCGCTGCTCACTCTGGGGCCCCCCTCCTTCTCTCTCTGGGGCCCCTCCTGCTCACTCTGAGGTCCCCTCCTGCTCACTCTGGGGTCCCCTGCTGCTCACTCTGGGGTCCCCCCTCTCTCTCTGGGGCCCCTCCTGCTAACTCTGAGGTCCCCCTGCTGCTCACTCTTTGGACCCCGCTGCTCACTCTGGGGTCCCTCCTGCTGCTCACTGTGGGGTCCCCCTGCTGCTCACTCTGGGGTCCCCACTGCTCACTCTGAGGTGCCCGTTACCTACTCTGGGGTCCCCGCTGCTTACTCTGGGGCCCCTGCTGCTGCTGCTCACTCTGGGGCCCCTCCTGCTCACTCTGGGGTCCCCCCGCTGCGTACTCTGGGGCCCCCTGCTGCTCACTCTTGGGTCCCTGCTGCTCACTCTAGGACCCCCGGCTGCTCACTTTGGGCCTTCCCTGCTGCTCACTCTGGGGCCCCCCTGCTGCTCAATCTGGGACCCCCCTGCTGGTCACTCTGGGGCCCTTCTGATGCTCACTCTGGAGTCCCTGCTGCTCACTCTGTGCCCCGTTGCTCACTCTGAGGTCCCTGCTGCTCACTCTGGGGCCCATGCTGCTCATTCTGGGGTCCCCCTGCTGCTCACTCTAGGGTCCCTGTGCTGCTCACTTTGGGGTCCCCGCTGCTCTCTTTGGGGCCCCAGCTGCTCACTCTGGGGTCCCTGCTGTTCTCTGAGAGGCCACTGCTGCTCACTCTGGGGGCCCCAGCTGCTCACTCTGGGGCCCCCGCTGCTCAATCTGGGGTCCCCGCTGCTCACTCTGAGGTCCCACCGCTGCTCTCTGTGGGGCCCCCTTCCTTCTCTCTCTGGGGACCCTCCTGCTCACTCTGGGGTCCCCCTCCTGCTTACTCTGTAGACCCCGCTGCTCACTCTGGGGCCCCCTCCTGTTCACTCTGGGGTCCCCTCCTGCTCACTCTGGGGTCCCCCTCCTGTTCACTCTGGGGTCCCCTCCTGCTCACTCTGGGGTCCCCTCCTGCTCACTCTGGGGTCCCCTGCTGCTTACTCTGGGGTCCCCCCTCTCTCTCTGGGGCCCCTCCTGCTCACACTGAGGTCCCCCTCCTGCTCACTCAGTGGACCCCGCTGCTCACTCTGGGGTCCCTCCTGCTGCTCACTCTGGGGTCCCCCTGCTGCTCACTCTGGGGTCCCCGCTGCTCACTCTGGGGTCCCCGCTGCCTACTCTGGGGTCCCGCTGCTTACTCTGGGGTCCCCCTGCTGCTCACTCTGGGGTCCCTCCTGCTTCTCACTCTGGGGTCCCTCTGCTGCTCACTCTGGGGTCCCCGCTGCTCACTCTGGGGTCCCCGCTGCCTACTCTGGGGTCCCCGCTGCTTACTCTGGGGTCCCACTGCTGCTCACTTTAGGGTCCCTCCTGCTGCTCACTCTGGGGTCCCCCTGCTGCTTACTCTGGGGCCCCTGCTGCTGCTGCTCACTCTGGGGTTCCCGCTGCTAACTCTGGGGTCCCCCTGCTCACTCTGGAAATCCCTGCTGCTTACTCTGGGGCCCCTGCTGCTCACTCTGGGGCCCCTGCTGCTCACTCTGGGGTCCCCCTGCTGCTCACTATGGTGTCCCCCTGCTGCTCACTATGGTGTCCCCCTGCTGCTCACTCTGGAGTCCCCGCTGCTTCTCACTCTGAGGTCCCTGCTGCTCACTCTGGGGCCCTGCAGCTCACTCTGGGGTCCCCTGCTGCTTACTCTGAGGTCCCCCTGCTTCTCACTCTGGGGTCCCCCTGCTGCTCACTCTGAGGTCCCCCTGCTGCTCACTCTGGGGTCCCTGCTGCTCACCCTGCGGCCACTGCTGCTGACTCTGGGGCCCCCTGCTGCTCACTCTGGGGTCCCGCTGCTCACTCTTGGGTCCCCACTGCTCAATCTGGGGCCCCTGCTGCTCACTCAGGGGCACTCCTGCTGCTCACTCTAGGGTCCCCCTGATGCTCACTCTGGGGTCCCCGCTGCTCACTTTGGGGCCCCAGCTGCTCACTCTGGGTCCCCCACTGCTCACTCTGGGGTCCCATTTGCTCACTCCGGGGTCCCCCCGCTGCTCACTTGGTGATCCCTGCTGCTCTCTCTGGGGCCCCTGCTGCTCACTCTGGGGAAAGCTGCACACTCCGGGGCCCCCGCTGCTCACTCTGGGGTCCCCGCTGCTCACTCTGGGATCCCCCGCTTCTCACTCTGGGCCCCCCTGAAGAACTGGGATTTAAACCCAGCGGCGCCAGGGGCACACCCAAAGTCTTCGGATTCTCCTGTCTTGACAAACAGAGACACGGGATACTTCTTAGTGGCGTCAAGGATCAAATTTATTAGCTGCAGCCAGTAACAGAGGTCCTAGAAGTACAACACGGTGTATGTTCTCAGGAGACTGCTCAACTTTACAAAGCAGGTCGTCCCTTTTTTGCCAAAAATTGTGCTTCAGGCAAACATTCCTTATTTACAGTTTGACTACTCACATGTTTCCACGACAAAGGCATTTGCATGATGACAAACCCACATTTCAGTTGTCCAGCCCATAATTAATCATCAAACAAACCCAAGATAAACATTCCTCTTAAGACAAGCTGGAAAAAACCCATAATAAAAAGGCCCGCAGCCCACATCATAAATAGACCATAAAGATGGAAACAGAAACAGATCAGAAGCAAGATAAAGGGGTGTGTGCGTGTACAATAAACTCAACAATGTCCTGCTCTTTGATCCTAATCTTGATCAGCTAAAGGGCAAGAACTGGTTTGGTAAGGTCAGCTTCAGGCAACAGGGTCAGTTCACTCAGGTCAAACAGGAGTCAGCACAAACTCAAGCTAAGGTGTTGGTGTCCCAGAGACTTGTTCAGCCACAGTCATAAGCCTATGTGAAATGGCTGCCATGCACAAAATGGAACCCAAGGGTTTCAGAACGAAATCGTCAAATACACAGTGAATCCACCGGTGTAACATGACGAAAACACTCATGCTTGCTGAGCTCACTGTTTACGGTTCGTTGTTACCAAAATCGCAACAGAACTCTAACCTTTATGACCCAGGTTCAGAATTCACGGAACCTCAGACCCTCCTTTTGCCCTTACATAGGCAATAACCTAAACTCACGTCAATCTGAATCCAGGTCTATATTCATCAGTTCATCAAGATGTTGCTGTAGCATCATCCTAGTACTTAGTAACTCTCTCTGGACAGGTCTCCTCGAACACGAAGTAGCACAAAGGCCACATATAGCAGGAGCACACTGTACGCAAAGACAGAACAGGAAAAAGATAGCTAATACCATCCCAATGATCATCGGAATCTTCCATCCCCAAGTGGATAACAATTCCCAAAACCATCCCATCAACGACCAATCTCCTTCATCCACATGCACAGACTCGGAGATCTTATGTATCTTGGAAATGGCTTGGTACACTGTCGGAGCGTTGTCTGGATTGAAAATGCAGCAGCTCGATTGAATTAATTTACATACCCCTCCTCCATCTGCAAATATGACATCTAACGCAACTCCGTTCTGAAGAGTCATAAGGCGATCCGACTGGAGCTCAGCAGTCAAGTTACTAAGGGCACCGGCAGTTTCAACTATGGTGGACTCAACCACTCTTGTCAATTGCCGTATGTTCCTGATGTTAACCATAGGTCCCCAAAACGGCAGAAACCCCTTTAGAAAATCTCCCAATTCTTGTCCTGCAGTATGTTATGTTATGTATTGTTAATGGGAATTTGTTGAGCGCACTGTCACCATGAGTTTCCTGGCGCTGATAGGACACTAAGGCTGTACGAGAGGGATTTTAGTTGGGGTGTGAAAAGAGCAGAGTTTTTAAAGATTTCCTGAATGATAGAAGGGAATATGAGGTCTTGAGTGAGAGTGGGAAAGAATTCCATAACTTGGGTCCCAATGAGAGAAGCTGCGGCCACCTAGTTTGATGAGTTTGAAACGGGGAATGACTAGAAGCTGAAGGTGGGTGGACCTCAAGGTACGGGAGGGGCAGTAGGGGATCACCAGGGACTTCAAGAAAACGGGAGAGGGACCAGTCAAGGCTTTGAAGACCAGGCAGCCGACCTTAAAGGCTATTCTTTCGCTGACTGGTAGCCAATGTAATTGATGTAATAAAGGTTTGGCTGACTGCCATCTGGGGATTTTGAATGCCAGTCTGGCAGCCTGGTTTTGGATGATCTGTAGCCTAGACAGCAGGGATTTGGAGAGGCCAAGATACAGGGAATTGGAAAAGTCCAGACGGGACATCACCAATGCTATTAGGACTTGTAGCAAAGCTTCAGGGGTCAAGAGGTGGGCAGCTTTCCGTATCCTGTGTAGCTGGAACACACAGGAAGATGTTACGCCACTCATCTGGGCCTTGAGAGTGAGCTCAGAGTCAATGATGACACCGAGGCTCTTTACACAACCAGCAGGAGAAGGTGGTGGACCAAGCTCAGATGGCCAGTACTGGGGGCCCCAATGGGAGGCGCTTCTCCCAGGGAGGAGGAGCTCAGTTTTCCCAGGGTTGAGCTTTAATTGATTTTGATTCATCCAATGCTGGATGTGTATCATGACCGCCCGAAAGTTGGTAACGGCGTCAGGGGAGGAGAGGGGAAAAATAATTTGTAAGTCGTCAGCGTAATTGAATACGGTGACGTCCCAACTACCCAGGGAGTGAATAAGAGGTTGAAGGTACACATTAAAAAGGAGGGGGGACAGAGAAGAACCCTGAGGAACCCCGCAGGATGAAGGTGTACTGGTGGCGCTAAAGGGACCCAAGCTGACTGCTTGAAATCTACCCTCTAGAAAAGACTTAACCCAGGACAGGGCGAGCCCCCGGACTCCGGCGGACTCGACGCGGTGGAGTAAGATGTTGTGATCCACCGTGTCGAATGCCGCCGACAAATCCAGTAGGACCAAAGCCTGGGGGCGTCCTCTGTCGGCATTACATCTGAGGTTGTCCAACACGGCGAGGATCACAGCCTCGGTAGAATGGGCTGGTCTGAAGCCGGCCTGGTTTATTTCCAGGAAGTTGGACTCCTCGATGAATTGCGAGAGGCAAGTAGTCACGTGTGCCTCCAGGATTTTAGACAGGTAAGGCAAGAGAGAGATGGGCCGGTAGTTGGCAAGGACCGCTGGGTCCGCGCCAGGTTTTTTCAGCAAAGGCACCAGTACGGCCTCCTTGAACGATCTAGGGACTGTGCCAGAATTGAGGGAGGTTTTGAGTAAGGGTAGGATGCAGTGCGGTAGAATATGACAGATGTCGCGAAACACAGAGGGAGGACAACAATCCTTGGGGGTGCCGGATTTCACCTGAGTAGCCAGCTTGGCTAGGGAGTCGGGATCGAGTGTGGGGAAACAAGTCAGGGTGGAGGTGTTGATGGGGGGGACTGCAGCTATAGCTGAGAGAGGAGAATGGGGGATGGAGTTTTTAATTGCCAAGATCTTGTCGATAAAAAAGGTGGTCAAGGCGTTACATGACTCTGCGGAGGGGGGCAAATTCGGAAGTGTCCTGGTGTCCGATGTTAATTCGCCGAGGACCTTGAATATTTCTTTAGATTTGTTGGGGGCTGTTGATATTCTCTCAGAGAAGAAAGCAGACTTAGTTGTGATGATGGCTTTTTTATATACTTTACGTGCAAGCACGTACGCCTCACTGTCTATACTAAAATCTAGTATCCTTCCTTACTGAAGACACCTCTAACAACTCTCATCTTGTGGTAATCTGCCGCAGCTGTATACGTAGGAGGCAACAGGAACAAGACAAAACATGTGCCCGAGAAATCAGGGGGCAACCATGTATACGCTCTATCGTAACAGACAAAAAAGGTACCCTTAGCTGCTAGTAACGATGGGGAAGTCTGGGACGCAAAAACATACGTCTCAGTGCAAACACTCTTCCCTAACTGAGCTCTCGGATTCTTGCCATTACCTTACAGACAGTAATGACCCTGATGGGGTACAATCCAAATCGGAGGGGATCTTTTCGCTCGCTGGTTCCCACTCAGACTAACTCCATATCCAGTAACGTTCCATCCAATATACGCTAGCGTCTCATCTCTCGGGATAGTCTCATAGGAATCTATTCCTCTAATCATATCTACTATTCCCTTAACTAGAGCACTATTCTTTGGATTATCTTTCACAGAACGTAGGGGGTAGACTTCACGAGCATAGATGAACATCATTCTGTATGCCCACACAGAACCATTGTAACTGAATGGCAGGACCAAGTAAGGAATACCTTTATCAGTAGTATGAGGCATAAGACCACACACCCAACAATTAGTCGGGTTCACTACTAGCTGGTGTTGGTGCAGAAGCTGAACAAAGGAATTATTAGCAAATTCTAATATCCTAATAGATTCATGTTCGGGCAGAGGGTGAAAAGAATGCGAGGAAACAGTGGAAGAAGGTATGGGTTGTGTGGTGGGTGCAAATGTCACTTGAAAAGAGAATATAATATATCCCATCAGAAACATCATTAAACTGAACAACATCAACAGACATAATATTAGAAAACGTTTTCTGCTCATCACTGTATATATTTTGCTCTTAAAGCTCATTCTTTCAACAGGTCTCTCCATCTCAAAAAACTCCATCCTCTAATCGTGCTGTTCGCGGCGGTAGGGTGTTCCGCGCTAAGGAATGCCTCTGTCAGTCCAGGGAACGCCCTTAGACCAACCAGAACCGTCGACCTAGTGTCTTCGGCATGCACTCCAAAGTCTTTGCAACGCGACCTTACAGCTGAACCCGGATGGCGGTTCGAAAAACAAAAATCGGTCAAAACAGTTTCTCGGAGGAGAAAATTCTGTTTCAAAAATAGCAAAGGAAGAATCTTATTTTATTTGTCCAACGACTCTCGGTCGTAAATTATAGCGCTCTTTGCCAGGCAATGTCTGATCACGGAATAAAAGTTCAGGTTCAGAAGTGTCCAAACGATTCGACGGAGGCACAGCTTCTTGCAGAAGATCGTCGCTTTCTCGTTCAGTGTTTGTCCCAATCAAACGTGCATCGCTAAAAGGCAGAAAACGAGGCACGGTTTCAGTCTCTGAGTCAGGAATACCATCCTGGACCCACTGGTCGTACGGCAGAGGCAAAGGGGCTCTCTTACAATGTACGCCGTGGATCCAGTTCTTTTTACCGTGCACTCGTACTGCTGAAGGCGTGGCCAGTAGCACCAAGTAGGGTCCAATCCAGCGGGGCTGCTCATTCTTGGTCCGCTGGAAGTTTTTCACTAAAACCCAAGAGCCAGGTTCAATAGCATGTCCTGGATCTTCAGATGCTTGTGGCAGTGTATCATGAACCTGTTGATGCAAAACACGCAGTTTAGCCGTTAATTCAAAAAAGTAATCAAGCAAGACAGGGTGTTCTATCTCGCTAAATTTTGTCGGCCGCGGCACTCCCCAAATATTTCCCGGGTGACTAAACACAACCTCATATGGACTAAGTCCCATTCGTGAATGCACAGTCATTCTTGTGGACAGAAGTGCTAACGGCAAGGCATCAGGCCATTGTAGACCAGAGCTCACCTGAATCTTGGCCAGCTTTAGCTTAAGGGTGCCATTATAGCACTCAACCAAGCCAGCTGATTGGGGATGATTTGCAGCGTGGAATTTCTGCCTTATTCTTAAACCATCACACACTCTCTTCATCACTTGACCCACAAATTCACTCCCATTGTCACTCCAGACCATTCTCGGCAAACCAAACCTAGGGAAGAATTCCTTAATAAGTGGTTTAGCCGTGGACAAGGCAGTGTTATCTTTCAGGGGATATGCTTCTACCCATCTCGAAAAGGCACAAACAACGACGAGCACATACTTTAAGTTGTTGCACCTCTCCATGTGGATGAAATCTAGCTGCAAAACCTCGAACGGATACGTCGGAGGCGCAAAATGACCAGCTGGAGTTGGAGTTCCCTTTCCAGGATTGTACATCAGACAAACCATACAATTTTTGACCACATTCTCTGCACACTTAGGAATTCCCGCATTTTGCCATACTGGAGCCAACAACTTACAAATCCCTTTCACACTGATATGAGCCATTCCATGCGCCATCGTAACCACTGGAAGCACATATGCATCGGGTAACAATCATCGTTGATGCTCTGACAACTCAACCCAACAACCATTCAAATCCAATTTTCCCTTACTTTCTCTCCATTCATTCAACTCTTTCTCTGTAGCTTCAGCTTGAATAGAATTCACACTCTCTATCGTATCTTCACACATACTTCTATCCGGAACCCATCTCGCCGGACCCACAACATACATTCGACTCAACACATCTCTCGCAGTTTCTTTCGCGACTTCATTTGCAAACGCATTACCACAACCAACATCATCAGTAACTTTCTTATGCGCACTGCATTTCACAATCGCAACTTGCAACGGCAAAGTAAGTGACTCAAGGAGCTCATTCACCAACTGACCATGCTGAATCTTGGTCCCATGCGAAGTCAGGAACCCACGCTCTTTCCACAATCGTCCAAAACTATGAGCCACTCCATACGCATACTGGCTATCGGTATACACAGTCACTCGTTTCCCTTTCGACAACACACACGCTCTTGTCAATGCAATCAACTCTGCTGCTTGCGCTGAATTATGTGGGATACGTGCAGCTTCAACAATCGTATGCAAAGTCGTAACAGCATATGCCGCAGTCGTATCACCATTCGGAAGCTTGAAGCACGAACCATCTACCCATAAGGTACCATCACATTCTGCAAGAGGAGTGTCCCTAAGGTCTATCCTCCCTTTCGTTTCTTCCTCTGTCCTAAGGAAGCATTCATGCTGTTCAGAAACATCTGTCTCAACTGAAATCGGCAACAACGTAGCTGGATTCAACGTGGTGCATCTCTTTATATGCACATGACTCGCTAAAAGTGTCAATTCGTAACCTGACAACCGAGCACTAGTTAAGTGCTGTGTCTTTGTTTGATTCAATAAGGTATCCACTGCATGTGGAACCATTGCAATCAACGTATTGTCCATTACCAAAGCAGCAGACTGTCGAATAGAGACAGCCGCTGCCGCTGTAGCTCTCAAACAACTCGGCAACGCTCTAGCTACCGGATCCAAAGTCGACGAAAAATACGCACATGGACGTTGCTTATCGCCGAACTGCTGTGTCAAGACTGACAATGCACATCCCTCTCTCTCGTGGACATAGAGTGTTAAAGGCTTACTGTAGTCGGGAGTACCCAACACAGGAGCCGAACACAACGCATCACGCAATTCTGAAAAACTCTTCAGACATTCGTCAGTCCAAGGAATAGGATTCGGAGTATCCTTAACAGTAAGAGCTATCAAATGTTTTGCAAGGAGTGAAAAATTCTGAATCCACTGTCTACAATATGACGTAATACCCAGGAAAGCACGTACTTCTCTCTGTGTGGTTGGCAGACTCATTTTCGCAATAGCTTGAATTCTTTCTGGGGTCAATCTTCTTCCCTCCTTCAATAAGAGGTGACCTAAGTAGGTTACTTCTTGTCGACAATATTGCAACTTCGAAAGAGACACCTTATGATGGAAATCAGACAAATGACGCAACAACGACAAAGTAGCCTCTTTACAAATCTCTTCATTGTTAGCAGCAACTAACAAATCGTCGACATACTGAATAAGAGCAGCACCATCAGGTAAGACAACAGCATCAAGCTGTGTTTTCAATGCCTGACTATAGATGGATGGACTCTCACAATAGCCTTGAGGAGCGCGCTTAAACAGGAAACTTCGGCCTCCTAAAGAGAAGCCAAAAATATCCCTACTCTCCTCGGCAATCGGGATGCTGAAGAAAGCATTCTTCAAGTCAATCACCGAAAACCAAGTAGCAGAAGCTGGAATCAAAGTCAGTAAAGCAGTGATATCCGGCACAACAGGGAATTGCGGAACTACAATCTTATTCACCTCGTGAAGATCAATCACAAACCTATATACAGGCGGCTGTGAAGAATCGGTACGTTTCAGAACAGGCCAAACCGGACTATTGCACACATTACCTCTCGTTTCTTCAATCACATCTTTCTCAATCAGATCATAAATGATCGCCAAAAGTGCTCTTTCACCATCGCTGGAAATCCGATATTGGGGAATACGAGGCAATCTAACATTCGCTTTCAGCGTCACAACATACGGTGGAATCTCCAGGAGACCCACATCATTAGGACCAGTAGCCCAAAGAGAATCAGGGAGAGAAGACAATTCAGCTGGAAGTCGATCTTTAGACAAATACATCGGAGAGATCACTCTCTTTCCCAATGTAAGCTGTACTCCTGAAGGAGAACAATATAGCGTTGCATACAATCTCTTCAACAAATCCAATCCCAACAAGTTCTCACCCCAACCCGTCGTCAGAATGAGGGGTGCTTCAAATTCATAAGGTCCAACAGAAAGAGACAAAGGACTAGAAATTGGATTACTAACTGGGGCGCCAGAAAAACCTACTGAAACATTCATTAAGCCAGACAAAGGTGCGCCAGGGAGTTTAGAGTGCATGATAGAACTCTTCGCAGCACCAGTATCCAACAGAAAAGGCTCTGACACACCTGATGCAATCACTTCAACATAAGGTCCAATCTGATTTACTGGAACTGAAACAACTCCCTCTCTTTGTCTATGGCTGTCCGAGCAATCATTACCGTTGATATTCTCACCTTCGACATAGTAGTCGTCCGCATAGTACTGAGTCGTCCTACCAGACGCACAATTCTGCTGATCAAAACAATTCATCGAATTCTGTGGAGGCAAGGAACTCGCATTCTGGGGGAACACACCACGTCCCCTACCTCTAGGAGATTGCTGAACACCTCGACCTCTCACACCAGAAGCACCATTCGTGCGCTGCAACAAAACCGGACAACTATTCTTGAAATGACCCTCTTCTTTGCAATACGCACACTGATTTGGGCCTACAGGAAAACGCTGTTGAGAAGACTCGAACCTTTGCGAGTTTCTCTGATACTGCTGAGGTTGCTGATAATCACGCTGATTATTACGAGGCGGATACGCTTGCTGTAAAAGAACCTTCGTCTTTAATTCTTTAGTCTTCTTGTCGGCTCTATCTTTCTCGTCCTTATCTCTATTCTCATAGTACTGGGCAGTAGCCAATATCTGCGCTGACGAAGAGACAGCCCAAGAACTCTCAGAATCCTTCAACTTAGTGCACAATTCTGGAAGCAGATTATGCACAAACTTATCAACAAACAACCGTTGACCACCTTCCGTACTCATGTCCTGACCACTATGGTCGATAAACGTTTCTTCAAACCTAGTGAAGAAATCAGACACACTTTTGTCTTTCTTCTGCTTACATGCAGACAATTTGTCCCAGTTGACACGCATAGCAGGCATCAAAGTCTTCATATAATTAATAATCCTACCAGGGAGTTCTGCAACTAAAGGCTCAGGTTTAGCACCACCAACCTGTCGGGCATCTGCAGCACCAATATTATTCCGTGTATCACCTAACTCTTGCGCATGATCCGTATGACAAATCAATCCCCATAAAGGCTGTGGAACTACATTTCCAAACAACATGTCTATATCGGCTAAATTCATAGTACATGAGTCTGCAGTCTGTGATAATTCCTTATAGTACCCTGCAGGATTTTTACATGGATCAGGCAAAGTCTGCTTAAGGGCCAAAACTTCAGCTCGCTTCCATGGAACATGTACCCAAACACGCTGAAAATGAGCCGGCACAGCTGCAATACCCACAACGGCGTCACCCTGAACTGCATCTTTCCACACCGGAGGAACCTCTCTCATTGGATATTGTCGCACTTTTCTCCTAACAAAAGGATCAGGCTCAAACAATGACTGAGAAGGAGAGTCACTCCTAAATGACAACAATGTCGCAACTGCTCTTTCAACGTCAACACCCACTATAGTTCCCTTCGCAAACTCAGACTGCACACGGGACAACTCAGGCAGAGCCTGTCCCAAATCACCATCTTCCCATTCTTCACGAAGGAAAGTACACATTGTCCCAAAAACAATGCTCTGCGTCGGTGCTTCCCATTGACGGAAGACATCCATAACAGACTCTAAATTTTACCTCAAAGGATAAGTAACCCATTTACGCGCTAAATGATCCAGTACTTCCCGCTCATCGGGACCAGGCAATCGGCTACGCAACTGTTTATGCGCTGAAACAGGGGTCACACTCAATGACCCAAAGAAAGGAGAAAAGAGACCAGTAACAGTATCAGTCATTTTCTGTCGAACAGAAGGAGAAGTTGACAAGAGAACAGGAGACAAAGCAGACTGAGAGGAAACCAATATAGGAACAGTAACAAGAAGTAGCAAGTACAGGATACAAAGTCGTAGGAGTTTGAGGCGGAGCTGATAGCAAAGTCGGCGGCCCTTGAGAAGGCTGCACCAAAGGAATAGGAGCCAACTGAAGAGGAGCTGGCGGTGGTACAATAACAGGAGGAAAAGCAACTGCAGGTTGCGCAACTAAAGGTTGCGGAGGTTCTGTAGCACTCTGCACATAACGGGGTGGCGAACTCAATAGATGTGACACAAAAGAATGTTTCCTAAGGTCCTTCGCTGCATCCTGCTGAGGAGGCGGCAAAGCTGGATAACATTTATCAATCGCTAGTTTACGTTGCCTTTGCAACTGCTCACTTGCTTGTTCTTCTTCATTATCTTTAAACTGTATAGCAGCCTGCATTATCGAGATACCCTTCTCTCTTTTATTTCTCTTTGCTAATTTAATTTCTTTCTGTTTGGCTTCCTTTCGCCAGAGGCGGAAAGAGTCAAACATCGCCGGCCGGGCTTTCTTCTTGAACAGTTTAACTTCTAAGTTATCTAAAATCTCTGCATCATAACTACCGTATTGGGGCCACTTTGGGACACCATCCTTCCTAGTATATCTAATCCATACTTCATTATACGTGATGGGGCCCATGCCGTGTTTTAAATAGAGCTCATAGGTCGGAGTTCCAATCGGAGGCACCGGACACGAGTCCTCCAATGGGGAATCCCTATTACAAGCACAACAAAATATCTTTCCAAGTCTGCTAAGACCAGGCATCTTCGCTCACTAGTCTAGCTTCAAACTTCAAGGGAATATCGAACACGATAGCCTCGTGAATACATGAGTCCCTCGGCTTTGGAGCTTGCAAGTCCCAAATCAAAGATCCCAAGGGGATACCCAAAACAAAACTAAGGACTGGGAGACTCTCCACTCATACTCAACTGAGGTATCGATGACGTCGCCAGAAGACCCGTCTATCGTCTCGCTCTACAAATCATCAAAGGGCTCCAAGACAGGGGGACAGTCAGGGCAGCAGTCCTTCGTAGCCGTTGGAAAGCGGGGAACCTCGCAGCAAAGACTTTCGGACCACGACGACATACAGGGGTCGATGAAGTGGTAGGCCTTCCTCCAGAATTTTCACACGAAGCTCCTCACGATCTTCAGGCTTGGACCGGTACCACTGAAGTCGCTCCACGTTGGAAGCGCCAACTGAAGAACCGGGATTTAAACCCAGCGGCGCCAGAGGCACGCCCAAAGTCTTCGGATTCTCCTGTCTTGGCAAACAGAGACACGGGATACTTCTTGGTGGCGTCAAGGATCCAATTTATTAGCTGCAGCCAGTAACAGAGGTCCTAGAAGTACAACACGGTGTATGTTCTCAGGAGACTGCTCAACTTTACAAAGCAGGTCGTCCCTTTTTATGCCAAAAATTGTGCTTCAGGCAAATATTCCTTATTTACAGTTTGACCACTCACATGTTTCCACGACAAAGGCATTTGCATGATGACGAACCCACATTTCAGTTGTCCAGCCCATAATTATTATTATTATTATTATTATTAATGGACATTTATTAAGCGCCTGGTTACGCCACTGGCGTGTCCCCGCGCTATGACAAGTGGAGTGGCTGTCCCCCCTCCTCCCACCCAAGCTATCTGCTGAAAAGGTGCATTTTAAGTTTTTTTCTGAACTGGACTTCGGAAGGTTCAAGCCGAAGTTCCAGCGGAAGATTATTCCAGCGCTTGGGAGCAAGGTATCTGAAGGATCTACCTCCCATACGAGCTTTGAATATTCTTGGGACTTTTAACAGCCCGGTCTGCGAGGACCGAAGACTGCGTGCAGGCTCATAATGGGATACTAGGCTCTGGAGCGGAAGAGGTGCTTTGCCGTTCAGGATACGATGACAAGTGGCAAGGGCCTTAAACTCCACTCTCCTCTCAATGGGGAGCCAATGGAGGGCCCGTAAAGCTGGTTTGGCGGATGACTTCCTAGGGAGTCTGAGAACCAGCCGCGCTGCCGCATTTTGAAGAACCTGCAGGCGGCCCATAACCCTGCCTGTGGCCCCCAAATAGAGCAGGTTCCCATAATCAAGTCGGGAGGTGACCAGGGCATGCACCAGCGTCTTACGAGCAGAAATGGGAAGCAGATCTAATACTTTCCTAAGGGCTCTCAGAACACTGAAGCATATCCCTGCCACCCGACCGACCTGTGGGCCAAAGGTGAGGTCCTTATCCAGCCACACGCCAAGGTAATTAATTAATCATCAAACAAACCCAAGATAAACATTCCTCTTAAGACAAGCTGGAAAAAACCCATAATAAAAAGGCCCGCAGCCCACATCATAAATAGACCATAAAGATGGAAACAGAAACAGATCAGAAGCAAGATAAAGGGGTGTGTGCGTGTACAATAAACTCAACAATGTCATGCTCTTTGATCCTAATCTTGATCAGCTAAAGGGCAAGAACTGGTTTGGTAAGGTCAGCTTCAGGCAACAGGGTCAGTTCACTCAGGTCAAACAGGAGTCAGCACAAACTCAAGCTAAGGTGTAGGTGTCCCAGAGACTTGTTCAGCCACAGTCATAAGCCTATGTGAGGGCAATCACTAAAATGGCTGCCATGCACAAAATGGAACCCAAGGGTTTCAGAACGAAATCGTCAAATACACAGGGAATCCATCAGTGTAACATGACGAAAACACTCATGCTTGCTGAGCTCACTGTTTACGGTTCGTTGTTACCAAAATCGTAAAGGTACTATAACCTTTATGACCCAGGTTCAGAATTCACGGAACCTCATCCCTCCTTCTCTCTCTGGGGCCCCTCCTGCTCACTCTGGGGTCCCACTCCTGCTCACTCTGTGGACCCCGCTTCATAACTCTGGGGCCCCCTCCTGTTCACTCTGGGGCCCCCTCATGCTCACTGGGGTACCCTGCTGCTCACTCTGGGGTCCCCCTCCTTCTCACTCTGGTGCCCCTCCTGCTCACTCTGGGGTCCCCTGCTGCTCACTCTGTGGACCCCGCTGCTCACTCGGGGGCCCCCTCCTGTTCACTCTGGGGCCCCCTCCTGTTCACTCTGTGGACCCTGCTGCTCACTCTGTGGACCCTGCTGCTCACTCTGGGGTCCCTCCTCCTGCTCACTCTGGGGTCCCCCTTCTTCTCACTCTGGGGTCCCAGCTGCCCACTCTGGGGTCCCCGCTGCTCACTCTGGGGTCCCGCTGCTCACTCTGGGGTCCCCGCTGCTTACTCTAGGGCTCCTTCTGCTGCTGCTCACTCTGGGGTCCCCACTGCTCACTCTGGAGTCCCCGCTGCCTACTCAGGGGTCCCCTGCTTCTCACTCTGAGGTCCCTGCTGCTCACTCTGGGGGCCCTGCAGCTCACTCTTGGGTCCCCCTGCTGCTCACTCTGTGGACCCCGCTGCTCACTTTGGGGTCCCTCCTGCTGCCCACTCTAGGGTCCCCCTGCTGCTTACTCTGGGGCCCCTGCTGCTCACTCTGGGGTCCCCTGCTTCTCACTCTGAGGTCCCTGCTGCTCACTCTGGTGGCCCCGCTGCTCACTATGGTGTCCCCCACTGCTCACTCTGGGGTCCCCTGCTTCTCACTCTGGGGTCCCTGCTGCTCACTCTGGGGGCCCTGCAGCTCACTCTGGGGTCCCCCTGCTGCTCACTCTGTGAACCCTGCTGCTCACTCTGGGGTCCCTCCTGCTGCCCACTCTGGGGTCCCCCTGCTGCTTACTCTGGGGCCCCTGCTGCTCACTCTGGGGTCCCGGCTGCTCACTCTGGGGTCCCCATGCTCACTCTGGGAATCCCTGCTGCTCACTCTGGGGCCCCTGCTGCTCACTCTGGGGTCCCCCTGCTGCTCACTCTGGGGTCCCCGCTGCTCACTATGGTGTCCCCCTGCTGCTCACTCTGGAGTCCCCGCTGCTCACTCTGGGGTCCCCCTGCTTCTCACTCTGAGGTCCTTGCTGCTCACTCTGGGGGCCCTGCAGCTCACTCTGGGGTCCCCCTGCTGCTCACTCTGGGGTCCCCCTGCTTCTCACTCTGGGGTCTCCCTGCTGCTCACTCTGGGGTCCCTGCTGCTCACTCTGGGGCCACTGCTGCTCTCTCTGGGGCCACTGCTGCTCACTCTGGGGCCACTGCTGCTCACTCTGGGGCCCCCCTGCTGCTCACTCTGGGGTCCCCGCTGCTCACTCTTGGGTCCCCGCTGCTCACTCTGGGGTCCCCCTGCTGCTCACTCTGGGGTCCCCCTGCTGCTCACTCTGGGGTCCCTGTTCTCACCCTGGGGTCCCTGCTGCTCATGCTGGGGTCCACCTGCTGCTCACTCTGGGGTCCCTGTTGCTCACTCTGGGGTCTCCCTGCTGTTCACTCTGGGGTCTCACTGCTGCTCACTCTGGGGTCACTGCTGCTCACTCTAGGGTCCCTGCTGCTCACTGGGGTCCCTGCTGCTCACTCTGGGGTCCCCCTGATGCTCACTCTGGGGTCCCAATGCTACTCACTCTGGGGTCCCTGCTGCTCACTCTGGGGCCCGCTGCTGCTCACTCTGGGGTCCCCCCGCTGTGCACTCTGGGGCCCCCTCCTTCTCACTCTGGTGCCCCTCCTGCTCACTCTGGGGTCCCCTGCTGCTCACTCTGTGGACCCCGCTGCTCACTCGGGGGCCCCCTCCTGTTCACTCTGGGGCCCCCTCCTGTTCACTCTGTGGACCCTGCTGCTCACTCTGTGGACCCTGCTGCTCACTCTGGGGTCCCTCCTCCTGCTCACTCTGGGGTCCCCCTTCTTCTCACTCTGGGGTCCCAGCTGCTCACTCTGGGGTCCCCGCTGCTCACTCTGGGGTCCCGCTGCTCACTCTGGGGTCCCCGCTGCTTACTCTAGGGCTCCTTCTGCTGCTGCTCACTCTGGGGTCCCCGCTGCTCACTCTGGAGTCCCCGCTGCCTACTCAGGGGTCCCCTGCTTCTCACTATGAGGTCCCTGCTGCTCACTCTTGGGGCCCTGCAGCTCACTCTTGGGTCCCCCTGCTGCTCACTCTGTGGACCCCGCTGCTCACTTTGGGGTCCATCCTGCTGCCCACTCTAGGGTCCCCCTGCTGCTTACTCTGGGGCCCCTGCTGCTCACTCTGGGGTCCCCTGCTTCTCACTCTGAGGTCCCTGCTGCTCACTCTGGTGGCCCCGCTGCTCACTATGGTGTCCCCCACTGCTCACTCTGGGGTCCCCTGCTTCTCACTCTGGGGTCCCTGCTGCTCACTCTGGGGGCCCTGCAGCTCACTCTGGGGTCCCCCTGCTGCTCACTCTGTGAACCCTGCTGCTCACTCTGGGGTCCCTCCTGCTGCCCACTCTGGGGTCCCCCTGCTGCTTACTCTGGGGCCCCTGCTGCTCACTCTGGGGTCCCGGCTGCTCACTCTGGGGTCCCCATGCTCACTCTGGGAATCCCTGCTGCTCACTCTGGGGCCCCTGCTGCTCACTCTGGGGTCCCCGCTGCTCACTATGGTGTCCCCCTGCTGCTCACTCTGGAGTCCCCGCTGCTCAATCTGGGGTCCCCCTGCTTCTCACTCTGAGGTCCTTGCTGCTCACTCTGGGGGCCCTGCAGCTCACTCTGGGGTCCCCCTGCTGCTCACTCTGGGGTCCCCCTGCTTCTCACTCTGGGGTCTCCCTGCTGCTCACTCTGGGGTCCCTGCTGCTCACTCTGGGGCCACTGCTGCTCTCTCTGGGGCCACTGCTGCTCACTCTGGGGCCACTGCTGCTCACTCTGGGGCCCCCCTGCTGCTCACTCTGGGGTCCCCGCTGCTCACTCTTGGGTCCCCGCTGCTCACTCTGGGGTCCCCCTGCTGCTCACTCTGGGGTCCCCCTGCTGCTCACTCTGGGGTCCCTGTTTTCACCCTGGGGTCCCTGCTGCTCATGCTGGGGTCCACCTGCTGCTCACTCTGGGGTCCCTGTTGCTCACTCTGGGGTCTCCCTGCTGTTCACTCTGGGGTCCCACTGCTGCTCACTCTGGGGTCACTGCTGCTCACTCTAGGGTCCCTGCTGCTCACTGGGGTCCCTGCTGCTCACTCTGGGGTCCCCCTGATGCTCACTCTGGGGTCCCAATGCTACTCACTCTGGGGTCCCTGCTGCTCACTCTGGGGCCCGCTGCTGCTCACTCTGGGGTCCCCCCGCTGTGCACTCTGGGGCCCCCTGCTGCTCACTCTGGGGTCCTGCTGCTGCTCACTCTGGGGTCACTGCTGCTCACTCTAGGGCCCCCGGCTGCTCACTCTGGGGCCCCCCTGCTCACTCTGTGGACCCTGCTGCACACTTTGGGGTCCCCGCTGCTCACTCTGGGGCCCCTGCTGCTCACTCTGGGGCCCTCCTGCTGCTCAATTTGGGGCCACTGCTGCTCACTCTGGGGCCACTGCTGCTCACTCTGGGGCCCCCCTGCTGCTCATTCTGGGGTCTTCGCTGCTCACTCTTGGGTCCCCGCTGCTCACTCTGGGGCCCCTGCTGATCACTCTGGGGTCCCTGCGCTGCTCACTCTGGGGTCCCCACGCTGCTCACTCTGGGGTCCCCCTGCTGCTCACTCTGGGGTCCCTGTTGCTCACCCTGGGGTCCCTGCTGATCATGCTGGGGTCTACCTGCTGCTCACTCTGGGTTCCCTGTTGCTCACTCTGGGGTCCCTGCTCACTCTGGGGTCCCTGCTCACTCTGGGGCCCCCTGCTGCTCACTCTGGGGTCCCCGCTTCTCACTCTAGGGTCCCTACTGCTCAGTGGGGTCCCTGCTGCTCACTCTAGGGTCCCTGTTGCTCATTCCGGGGCCCCCTTGCTGCTCACTCTGGGATCCCTGCTGCTCACTCTGGGGTCCCTGCTGCTCACTCCGGGGTCCCCTGCTGCTCACTCTAGGGTCCCCCTGCTGCTCACTCTGGGGTCCCCGCTGCTCACTCTAGGGTCACTTCTGCTCACTCTGGGGTCCCCCCGCTGCTCATTCGGTGGTCCCTGCTGCTCTCTCTGGGGCCCCTGCTGCTCACTCTGGGGTCCCCGGTGCTCACTCTAGGGTCCCTCCTGCTCCCTTTGGGGCCGCTGCTGCTCACTCTGGGGCCCCTGCTGCTCACTCTGGGGTCCCCCTGCTCACTCAGGGGTCCCCGCTGTTTACTCTGGGGTCCCTACTGCTCACTCTGGGGTTCCCCTGCTGCTCACTCTGGGGTCCCCCTGCTGCTCACTCTGGGTTCCCCTGCTGCTCACTCTAGGGTCCCTGCTGCTCACTTTGGGGCCCTTGCTGCTCACTCTGGGGCCCCTGCTGCTCACTCTGGGGTCCCCCTGCTGTTCACTTTGGGGTCCCCGCTGCTCACTATGGGCCCCCGCTGAACACTCTGGGGTCCCACTGCTTCTCACTCAGGGGTCCCCGCTGTTTATTCTGGGGCCCTTGCTGCTCACTCTGGGGTCCCACTGCTGCTCACTCTGGGGTCCCCCTGCTGCTCACTCTGGGGTCCCCGCTGCTCACTCTAGGGTCCCTGCTACTCACTTTGGGGTCCCCACTGCTCAATCTAGGCCCCCCACTGCACACTCTGGGGCCCCACTGCTTCTCACTCCGGGGTTCCCCTGCTGCTCACTCTGGGGTCCCCCCGCTGCTCACTCTGGGGTCCCTCCTGCTGCTCACTCTGGGGTCCCCCTTCTTCTCACTCTGGGGTCACCGCTGCTCACTCTGGGGTCCCCCTTCTTCTCACTCTGGGGTCACCGCTGCTCACTCTGGGGTCCCCGATGCTCACTCTGGGGTCCCCCTGCTCACTCTGGGGTCCCTGCTGCTCACTCTGGGGTCCCCGCTGCTCACTCTGGGGTACCCCTGCTCACTCAGGGGTCCCCGCTGTTTACTCTGGGGCCCCTGCTGCTCACTCTGGGGCCCTCCTGCTGCTCACTTTGGGGCCACTGCTGCTCACTCTGGGGTCCTGCTGCTGCTCACTCTGGGGTCACTGCTGCTCACTCTAGGGCCCCCGCTGCCTACTCAGGGGTCCCCTGCTTCTCACTATGAGGTCCCTGCTGCTCACTCTTGGGGCCCTGCAGCTCACTCTTGGGTCCCCCTGCTGCTCACTCTGTGGACCCCGCTGCTCACTTTGGGGTCCCTCCTGCTGCCCACTCTAGGGTCCCCCTGCTGCTTACTCTGGGGCCCCTGCTGCTCACTCTGGGGTCCCCTGCTTCTCACTCTGAGGTCCCTGCTGCTCACTCTGGTGGCCCCGCTGCTCACTATGGTGTCCCCCACTGCTCACTCTGGGGTCCCCTGCTTCTCACTCTGGGGTCCCTGCTGCTCACTCTGGGGGCCCTGCAGCTCACTCTGGGGTCCCCCTGCTGCTCACTCTGTGAACCCTGCTGCTCACTCTGGGGTCCCTCCTGCTGCCCACTCTGGGGTCCCCCTGCTGCTTACTCTGGGGCCCCTGCTGCTCACTCTGGGGTCCCGGCTGCTCACTCTGGGGTCCCCATGCTCACTCTGGGAATCCCTGCTGCTCACTCTGGGGCCCCTGCTGCTCACTCTGGGGTCCCCGCTGCTCACTATGGTGTCCCCCTGCTGCTCACTCTGGAGTCCCCGCTGCTCACTCTGGGGTCCCCCTGCTTCTCACTCTGAGGTCCTTGCTGCTCACTCTGGGGGCCCTGCAGCTCACTCTGGGGTCCCCCTGCTGCTCACTCTGGGGTCCCCCTGCTTCTCACTCTGGGGTCTCCCTGCTGCTCACTCTGGGGTCCCTGCTGCTCACTCTGGGGCCACTGCTGCTCTCTCTGGGGCCACTGCTGCTCACTCTGGGGCCACTGCTGCTCACTCTGGGGCCCCCCTGCTGCTCACTCTGGGGTCCCCGCTGCTCACTCTTGGGTCCCCGCTGCTCACTCTGGGGTCCCCCTGCTGCTCACTCTGGGGTCCCCCTGCTGCTCACTCTGGGGTCCCTGTTCTCACCCTGGGGTCCCTGCTGCTCATGCTGGGGTCCACCTGCTGCTCACTCTGGGGTCCCTGTTGCTCACTCTGGGGTCTCCCTGCTGTTCACTCTGGGGTCCCACTGCTGCTCACTCTGGGGTCACTGCTGCTCACTCTAGGGTCCCTGCTGCTCACTGGGGTCCCTGCTGCTCACTCTGGGGTCCCCCTGATGCTCACTCTGGGGTCCCAATGCTACTCACTCTGGGGTCCCTGCTGCTCACTCTGGGGCCCGCTGCTGCTCACTCTGGGGTCCCCCCGCTGTGCACTCTGGGGCCCCCTGCTGCTCACTCTGGGGTCCTGCTGCTGCTCACTCTGGGGTCACTGCTGCTCACTCTAGGGCCCCCGGCTGCTCACTCTGGGGCCCCCCTGCTCACTCTGTGGACCCTGCTGCTCACTTTGGGGTCCCCGCTGCTCACTCTGGGGCCCCTGCTGCTCACTCTGGGGCCCTCCTGCTGCTCAATTTGGGGCCACTGCTGCTCACTCTGGGGCCACTGCTGCTCACTCTGGGGCCCCCCTGCTGCTCATTCTGGGGTCTTCGCTGCTCACTCTTGGGTCCCCGCTGCTCACTCTGGGGCCCCTGCTGATCACTCTGGGGTCCCTGCGCTGCTCACTCTGGGGTCCCCACGCTGCTCACTCTGGGGTCCCCCTGCTGCTCACTCTGGGGTCCCTGTTGCTCACCCTGGGGTCCCTGCTGATCATGCTGGGGTCTACCTGCTGCTCACTCTGGGTTCCCTGTTGCTCACTCTGGGGTCCCTGCTCACTCTGGGGTCCCTGCTCACTCTGGGGCCCCCTGCTGCTCACTCTGGGGTCCCCGCTTCTCACTCTAGGGTCCCTACTGCTCAGTGGGGTCCCTGCTGCTCACTCTAGGGTCCCTGTTGCTCATTCCGGGGCCCCCTTGCTGCTCACTCTGGGATCCCTGCTGCTCACTCTGGGGTCCCTGCTGCTCACTCCGGGATCCCCTGCTGCTCACTCTGGGGCCCATGCTGCTCATTCTGGGGTCCCCTGCTGCTCACTCTAGGGTCCCCCTGCTGCTCACTCTGGGGTCCCCGCTGCTCACTCTAGGGTCACTTCTGCTCACTCTGGGGTCCCCCCGCTGCTCATTCGGTGGTCCCTGCTGCTCTCTCTGGGGCCCCTGCTGCTCACTCTGGGGTCCCCGGTGCTCACTCTAGGGTCCCTCCTGCTCCCTTTGGGGCCGCTGCTGCTCACTCTGGGGCCCCTGCTGCTCACTCTGGGGTCCCCCTGCTCACTCAGGGGTCCCCGCTGTTTACTCTGGGGTCCCTACTGCTCACTCTGGGGTTCCCCTGCTGCTCACTCTGGGGTCCCCCTGCTGCTCACTCTGGGTTCCCCTGCTGCTCACTCTAGGGTCCCTGCTGCTCACTTTGGGGCCCTTGCTGCTCACTCTGGGGCCCCTGCTGCTCACTCTGGGGTCCCCCTGCTGTTCACTTTGGGGTCCCCGCTGCTCACTATGGGCCCCCGCTGAACACTCTGGGGTCCCACTGCTTCTCACTCAGGGGTCCCCGCTGTTTACTCTGGGGCCCTTGCTGCTCACTCTGGGGTCCCACTGCTGCTCACTCTGGGGTCCCCCTGCTGCTCACTCTGGGGTCCCCGCTGCTCACTCTAGGGTCCCTGCTACTCACTTTGGGGTCCCCACTGCTCAATCTAGGCCCCCCACTGCACACTCTGGGGCCCCACTGCTTCTCACTCCGGGGTTCCCCTGCTGCTCACTCTGGGGTCCCCCCGCTGCTCACTCTGGGGTCCCTCCTGCTGCTCACTCTGGGGTCCCCCTTCTTCTCACTCTGGGGTCACCGCTGCTCACTCTGGGGTCCCCCTTCTTCTCACTCTGGGGTCACCGCTGCTCACTCTGGGGTCCCCGATGCTCACTCTGGGGTCCCCCTGCTCACTCTGGGGTCCCTGCTGCTCACTCTGGGGTCCCCGCTGCTCACTCTGGGGTACCCCTGCTCACTCAGGGGTCCCCGCTGTTTACTCTGGGGCCCCTGCTGCTCACTCTGGGGCCCTCCTGCTGCTCACTTTGGGGCCACTGCTGCTCACTCTGGGGTCCTGCTGCTGCTCACTCTGGGGTCACTGCTGCTCACTCTAGGGCCCCCGGCTGCTCACTCTGGGGTCCCCCTGCTCACTCTGTGGACCCTGCTGCTCACTTTGGGGTCCCCGCTGCTCACTCTGGGGCCCCTGCTGCTCACTCTGGGGCCCTCCTGCTGCTCACTTTGGGGCCACTGCTGCTCACTCTGGGGCCACTGCTGCTCACTCTGGGGCCCCCCTGCTGCTCATTCTGGGGTCTTCGCTGCTCACTCTTGGGTCCCCGCTGCTCACTCTGGGGCCCCTGCTGATCACTCTGGGGTCCCTGCGCTGCTCACTCTGGGGTCCCCACGCTGCTCACTCTGGGGTTCCCCTGCTGCTCACTCTGGGGTCCCTGTTGCTCACCCTGGGGTCCCTGCTGATCATGCTGGGGTCTACCTGCTGCTCACTCTGGGTTCCCTGTTGCTCACTCTGGGGTCCCTGCTCACTCTGGGGTCCCTGCTCACTCTGGGGCCCCCTGCTGCTCACTCTGGGGTCCCCGCTTCTCACTCTAGGGTCCCTACTGCTCAGTGGGGTCCCTGCTGCTCACTCTAGGGTCCCTGTTGCTCATTCCGGGGCCCCCTTGCTGCTCACTCTGGGATCCCTGCTGCTCACTCTGGGGTCCCTGCTGCTCACTCCGGGATCCCCTGCTGCTCACTCTGGGGCCCATGCTGCTCATTCTGGGGTCCCCTGCTGCTCACTCTAGGGTCCCCCTGCTGCTCACTCTGGGGTCCCCGCTGCTCACTCTAGGGTCACTTCTGCTCACTCTGGGGTCCCCCCGCTGCTCATTCGGTGGTCCCTGCTGCTCTCTCT
Organism: Lissotriton vulgaris; assembly: GCF_964263255.1. Taxonomy (NCBI): domain Eukaryota; kingdom Metazoa; phylum Chordata; class Amphibia; order Caudata; family Salamandridae; genus Lissotriton; species Lissotriton vulgaris. The sequence goes on along the minus strand of NC_141685.1, from coordinate 87,424,545 downwards.
GGGGCCCCTGCTGCTCACTCTGGGGTCCCCGGTGCTCACTCTAGGGTCCCTCCTGCTCCCTTTGGGGCCGCTGCTGCTCACTCTGGGGCCCCTGCTGCTCACTCTGGGGTCCCCCTGCTCACTCAGGGGTCCCCGCTGTTTACTCTGGGGTCCCTACTGCTCACTCTGGGGTTCCCCTGCTGCTCACTCTGGGGTCCCCCTGCTGCTCACTCTGGGTTCCCCTGCTGCTCACTCTAGGGTCCCTGCTGCTCACTTTGGGGCCCTTGCTGCTCACTCTGGGGCCCCTGCTGCTCACTCTGGGGTCCCCCTGCTGTTCACTTTGGGGTCCCCGCTGCTCACTATGGGCCCCCGCTGAACACTCTGGGGTCCCACTGCTTCTCACTCAGGGGTCCCCGCTGTTTACTCTGGGGCCCTTGCTGCTCACTCTGGGGTCCCGCTGCTGCTCACTCTGGGGTCCCCCTGCTGCTCACTCTGGGGTCCCCGCTGCTCACTCTAGGGTCCCTGCTACTCACTTTGGGGTCCCCACTGCTCAATCTAGGCCCCCCACTGCACACTCTGGGGCCCCACTGCTTCTCACTCCGGGGTTCCCCTGCTGCTCACTCTGGGGTCCCCCCGCTGCTCACTCTGGGGTCCCTCCTGCTGCTCACTCTGGGGTCCCCCTTCTTCTCACTCTGGGGTCACCGCTGCTCACTCTGGGGTCCCCCTTCTTCTCACTCTGGGGTCACCGCTGCTCACTCTGGGGTCCCCGATGCTCACTCTGGGGTCCCCCTGCTCACTCTGGGGTCCCTGCTGCTCACTCTGGGGTCCCCGCTGCTCACTCTGGGGTACCCCTGCTCACTCAGGGGTCCCCGCTGTTTACTCTGGGGCCCCTGCTGCTCACTCTGGAGTCCCCTGCTGGTCAATCTGGAGTCCCCACTGACAACCGAATCTGCTTTGTGGTATCTATTCGACAATCCAAGCGCCAGGATACCCCTAGGGTGGCAGTTTTGCGCTATAAAAGTGTATATTTCATTCATTCATTCATACAGGCATCAACCAGCCTCACAAGCCCTGGAGGGTGGACACTGCTTGCCCACTTGAGGGTGGGCACAGCCAGAGGAGGCCCCCCTTGCATTGCTTGCTCAGAGGAGCCCCCTTACAGTGCCTGCTCAGAGGAGCCCCCCCTTGCAGTGCCTGCTCAGAAGAGCCCCCCTTGTAGTGCCTGCTCAGAGGATCCCCCTTGCAGTGCCTCCTCAGAGGAGCCCCCCTTGCAGTGCCTCTTCAGAGGAACTCCCTTGCAGTGCCTGCTCAGAGGAGCCCCCCTTGTTGTGCCTGCTCAGAGGAGCCCCCCCTTGCAGTGCTTCCTCAGAGGAGCCCCCCCTTGCAGTGCCTCCTCAGAGGAGCCCCCCTTGCAGTGCCTGCTCAGAGGAGCTCCCTTGTGTCGTGACCCGACAGTGTGGGCGACTGACAGTAGGGCATTAGGACCCTGTGGGTCCTCAGGCAGAGTGACCAGGTCACCGGACACCAGATCCGGTGACGACACAGGAAAGGGGAGAGACGATGACCAGGGGATGGACGAGGACGGATGAGCTGACCAGCAGCTGCACGAGGTGCTGCCCAGCAGTAACAAGAAATGCAAATAAAGAAATATCGGACTAACCTGCGTCCTGTGCTCATTACACCTCCCGGCGCACACGAAGAACACGACACCTTGCAAGGCCTGCTCAGAGGAGCCCCCCTTTTCTGTGCCTGCTCAGAGGATCCCCCCTTGCGGTGCCTGCTCAGAGGAGCCCCCCCTTTTCTGTGTCTGCTCAGAGGAGCCCCCCCTTGCTGTGCCTGATCAGAGGAGCCCCCACCCACGTGCTCTGCCTGCCCAGTGGAGCCCTCCCACTTGCTGTGCCTGCTCAATGGAACCCCCCACTTGCCGTGCCTGCTCAGAGGAGCCCCCACCCACGTGCTCTGCCTGCTCAGTGGAGACCCCCCCGCTTCCCCCTCCCCCCGGCTGTGCCTGTTCAGATTGTCCGGTTGTCGACAGTGCCTCACCCAGGCACTGGAGTCAGTCACACTGAGCCCTAAACACCCCCCAAGACTGCTGAAGCCTCAGCCCAGGCTAATGCAACCCGACTCCCAAAAAACTAGCGCTTAGAGACCAAGGGCTCGGCGGAAAGCGCTGCACAGTAGCTGAAGTCCTCACTCACTCACCCATGCTCTGCACCCTCTGCTGAACGGTCAGTACCCCCTTCTCCAGGGGGTGCCCTCTGTGCCCCCCCTGGGTACAGGTCGTCCGGCGGCAGCAGCTTCAAGGCGCTAGAGTGCAGTGCGCCTGGAGTCACGGTGAGTGTGCACTCCCTGCTCCCTCACCCATGCTCTGCGCCCTCTGCTGAACGGTCAGTCCCCCTCTCTCGTCCGGCGGCAGCAGCTTCAAGGCGCTAGAGTGCAGAGCGCCTGGACAGGCAGGCTGGAGTGAGGGTGAGTGTGCACTCAGGAGGGCTCCGGGGAGGGCAGAGGGGCTCTGGTGTCTGTCATAAGGGGCCTGGCACTGAAAGGGCCAATCAGAGAGCGGGGGCCACACCCCCGCCCTGCACAGCCTCCCCTCCTGTGCTGCTCGTGCACTCTCACTTATTGATTCGTTTTTTTTTTTCAAAACCGTTTTTATTAAGAGTTCAAGCAAGATTCGGTACAGCCCTCCACAGTCAGGAGGAGACTGTCAATGACACATATGTAAAGGCACAGCATTGAACCCAAAGATTTAGAATGACATACCCCAAACCTCCCCCATCCCACCCTTCCCCAATAACGCCCTCCAACCCCGTTCCCAAACTACCCACCCCTTATCCCACCCTAACCCAGTGCACGTGATCACAGCTTAGCAACATGAGATGAAAAGCAAAGGCGGTGTCGGCCAGCAGCCTAGGGTACAGGATCCACATCTGGAGGCAGTACATCGTCAATGTCTATCGGGGGGTCAAGGGCCAGGCCCCTGTAATATGCCCACCGTTTCCAGATTTTGTAATGTTTGCGGGGACACCCCCGGGCTTCAAATACAGGCTGCTCCAGGCCCATGAGAAAGTCCAATCCTACCTTCCATGCACCAAGCAGGGGGGCACGTTCACTCTTCCAGGCCTGGGCCAGATCCCGCTTGGCCACCACCAGTCCTAGCAGCAACAGGTGACGTTTGTAAATGTTACCCCCAACGTTTACCAGGACCTGAAGAAGGCCCAGCCTAGGGGTACGGGGCAGGTCCCACCCCAACACCTCCGACAGGCAGTCCCAAACCCCAGCCCAGAATCTAGTCAGTCTCTCACAGGACCACACGGTATGGAAAAGTGTCCCCCTTTCAGTACCACACCTCAGACACTCCGGAGCGGCTATAAGACCCGCTCGCCACAACCTATTGATTCGTTTAATGCGTTTTTATCTCGCGCAGACTTTCTCCAAAGGTGTCAGAGGCTTCACAACAGGAACAGTAAAGATACATGAGGAGAAGATGACAAGTGAATACATTACAAAAGCAAACGTTGAGTTACAGGAGGTAAAGGGGACAATTGTGAGCAAACAAAATACAAGAGGAGCAAACGGAGTGTTACTCGCACTCACACTCACAGCCCCCACACACGTCCTCGTGCAGGTGCTACACCCTAATTACCTTCACACAGTCTCACAAGTAAGCTTCACACGCGGGCTCTGATTGGCCAGGGGGCACCGGACACGGGCACTGCCTGCAGACATGTGCTGAGCTTGACCCCAGAGGCAGAGGCTCCTCGCAGGCGTGCCCCAGGCTTCGAGGCGCTGCAGACATGTGCTGAGCCTGACCCCCAGAGGCAGAGGCTCCTCGCAGGTGCGCCCCAGGCTTCGAGGCGCTGCGGATGGCTGGGTGAGCGGCCCAGAGGGCCGGGGTGGGTGGTGGGGGCTGGTAGTTTGTGCCCCTCATTTCGTGTCAGTTCACTATACACAACAGCCTAATGGTGATCCGCGTCCGGCAGGTCCCCCCCCCCCGGACCCCGCCCTTTCCTGCTCTTCTAACGGACTCATTTCCGTGGTGGCGCTGGTGCAGCTAGCGCTGCATGAAAAGAGGAAGCGTGGGTAACGAGGCGCTGTGTGCACAGCTGCTGCAGCTTCCACCCAGGTCAATGGGACCAGATTATCAGCAAAACCGACCCCTAGCGGGGCTGTGCCATAGGCCACTTGGGCCAATGCAAACTGACTCCAAAAAACTAGCGCTTAGAGACCAAGGGCTTGATGGAAAGCGCTGCACAGGAGCTGAAGTCCTCAGTCACTCACTCACCAGTGCTCTGCGCCAGTTTCGGATTGGGATCACAATTTGGCCCGGGCACTGAGGAAAAAAGTGGCCCACATTTGTGTGGCGTGTCCCACATTCAAGACACGTGGCTCACATTCAAGGGGCGTGCCCTTCTATGAAATATCATTTGGTTACTCTTTGAGGTCTAATTTGTAGAGAAATATTTAGTAAATTAAGCATTTTAAAGCTTAAAGAGCCAGTAACATTGGTAAAGACTAGGAGCACTGTAGTTCTGAAAACCGAATACTTACTTGCAGTCTTAACGCCCTGCACAATGTCGTTAGATACTCCTTCCCAACCAGCTATACCTTGACTCTAATCACATAAATCAGAAATCCACAATATTAGAAAACCAGACCGGAGTTCTATTCATGAGCACCAATGACAGTGCTCAAGATCCGATTTTTTATTTAAGGGCCTGGGTGATGAAGTGATCTGCCCAGAATCACAGGGTGTTTAGCAGACGCTGGGACTCAAACATGATTCCCCATCTCTGCAACTCTGGCATCAGGCCATATATGCCTATGCACACACAAGCAATGTAAGTGGGAGGATACTGTTCTTGTGAAGGACACAGGGCCAAGGTGACAATGGCCTGAAAGCTGAGCAACTAATAAAACAGCCAGGCCCCCTTCTATTGCAAAATTATTCTATCCCTCCAGCGCAGGAGCACCTGAAAAGCAGCGAGGACCCTGCTATTGCTAACCTTCTCAGCCCTAGTGCAGGAGCACCTGAACAGCAGCGAGGACCCTGCTATTAGTAAATTACTCAGCCCTCCCGAGCCCTCCAGGGTCTCAGGGCAATGTCCTAGCAGGGTAACACAAAAATGCTGCTATCACCAGGGTCATGCTACGACAAGACAGTCCACAGATGGTGGTCACAAAGGCTTAACTTCTCGGCATGTACTGCATTATCTCATTTAAGGCCTGTAGGAAAGTGATAATCATGCAGTAAGGCTAGTAAGGCAGTAAAGCTGCTGGGCCATCCATGGTAGCCAGGGGGAGGCTCGATCCAAACATCACCTGGCCCCCACTGCGAGACCCATTCTTCTTCTCTTCCTCTCCCACTATACCCTGCGTATGAAGGGCTGCGGGCGAGGTGTTAAAACAAACACTGTTTCTGGGCTGCATGGGCCCCAGGGGGGCCGAGGTGAAAATGGGTCAAAGGACTGAGAAACACCTGGCCCCCAGGGAGGCCGATTCTGGCCACAGAATCACACCTCCCCAGCCCCCCCTCTGCGTGATTGCTGTGCATGGCAGAGGGTGAAGGAGAGGCCACAACTGATAATCACGGCCGATCAGCGAAGCTGCTTTCCTTTCTGTCTTTGTCCCAGTGCCCTCTGTGGGCCGTTTTTTTCCTCCCCTTTCCCAGTCCACAGAGAGCACAGGGAAAGGGAAGAAAAAACAAGCATTTGCAATGCAATAGGTCTCGCATTAGGAAAGTTCGAGCTATTGGTATTGTAAATGACAATTTTTTTATTTATGTGTTGGTTTTGAAAATAGCGAAATTAATAGCTTTGTCATTTACAATGCCAATAGTTATAACTTTCGCAAATGTGACACCTATAACATTTGTAATGCAATATGTGTTGTATTTACGTGACTTAGATGTATTGATATTACAAATAACAATGGCTTTTAATTTTTTTAAATAATGAATACTTAAATAAAAGTTATTGTAATTTATAATGGCTATAGCTTAAACTTTTGTAAATAACTTTTGTGAAGATTATGTTAATTGTATTTTATTGTGATGAAAATCCAAGAACAGAAGTGAAATATTAACATCTTTTTGTGACATTTGTAATAAAGCTTGAAACATTGAGAGAACATATTTGAACCAGTTGTTGTTGAATTGTTGCACAGATTGATGCTGTGGTGGCGCTGAGTGATGTTGTGGTGGCTACGAGTGATGCTGTGGCGTTTAGTGATGTTGTGGTGGCGACGAGTGATGCTATGGTAGCGCATAGTGATGTTGTGGTGCCTCTGAGTGATGCTGCGGTGGTGCTGAGTGATGCTGTGGTGGTGCGATAGATAGATAGAGTGAATGCAATGGATAGATAGAGGGATTGCAATAGATAGAGTGAGTGCGATAGATAGAGTGTGTGTGACAGATAGAGTGAGTGCGATCGATCGATAGAGGGAGGGCGATAGATAGAGGGAGGGCGACAGATAGAGGGAGGGCGATAGATACAGGGAGGGCGACAGATAGAGGGAGGGCGATAGATCGATAGATAGAGGGAGGGCGATAGATAGATAAGACAGATAGATAGAGTGATGGCGATAGATAGAGTGAGTGCAATAGATAAACAGATAGAGGGCGATAGATAGACAGAGCGGGGCGATAGATAGAATGAGATGAAGGGATAAAGAAGAAAATGCAATGACACGGCAAACGAAGGAGAGAGGGGAGCATGTAAACGGGTCCAAAGGGACGTTAGTAAGAGAGACAGAGAACAACAGAAGTGAGTGGAAGGCAGAATGTTGAGAGGAGGAGAGAAAATAGAGAAATATGAGGTGTTAGTGGGAGAAGAAGGGAGGGGACAGCAAGGCAGAAAGAAGGAAAGAGGAAAATAAATGGAGCACGAGAGGGCTGGAGAGAAATCGTAAAAGGGAATGAAAAGACATAAAAATAATAAGTGTTTAGTTATCCAGCACAATAGCCCTGGTGCAACAACATCAAGTGTTGCATGGCTAAACACTTATAAGGTCCCAAAGGCGAGACCTATTGGCTATGCCAATGCTTTTTGGTGAAGTGAGACGTATCAGATTATTCAACCTTTTTTATTTGTAAAATTCTTTTTAGGAGTGCTCCCGACCCCCACATATAATAAGTTTCTTGCAGGCAACCTCAATTATTTAATCTCAATTGGTAATTTTTCTGCAGCACCAAACCAAAGAAGAGGCAGCTCGCTTTTATTTGTGCCGAAAATTGTCTTTACCTCATCTCATGTCATTGTGAAAACTGATTATAGGCTTGGATTTCCACGTGACAAAAAAAGCAGTGTGGATGTTGTAGTGTTGGTCCTTTCAATTAAATGAATTAGGCCAACACATCTGATAGTCATGATTAGTAGGAAACAGTCCCTGGTGGCTTCAACGTGTCTTTGATTGTTAGAAGATGCCCCCTGCCTACTCTGTGAAAAAGAAACCATGTTGATGAATACCCAAAAACAACGAAGAGGCCAGAACCGAACCCAGTCACACTCACCAGGAAGTAATAAAGCCAAAATCCACGAAAGGATGGGTCTTGATCTAAACAATTGAATTGTTTCAGTGATGAGATATGTGTTGCTCTTGGAACCGCGGGTGACTAAGCACAACCGGGTAGACCATCAACTCTTTGCGAATTTCTCTGAAGTGAAAAGGCAAAGCCGTGCAGAAGAGATCCAACTCTTTCAACTCACATATCCTCCCGGTCCTGTGATTGGACTTTACCCATAAAAAATATTCCAAGTCTAGGAATCTGCACACTGGTCACAACCAAATTGCTCTTGGGCTCTGCTTCTGGGGACATGGACAGCCTCAAACAACTGTCAACGCGCAGGGGTTGCGCCTATATAGCCTCTACATGTCCTTTCGAGAGTGGATCAGCTTCAGTGTGAATCGGCACAATGCCACCTGATGGTGTGCTGAGGTACTGCCTAAAAGTTTCTGGATCCAGTGTGATGCCTGGAGAATATTCAAAAGGTGAGTAATCTTTTTTTGGTATTGTGCCATCTGTCAAAGAGTACGCCGTTTTTTGTGATGGGCACACTAAGGTAATGATTTAGCACTTAACATGCTCTTGGACGATTGACAAGATCTCAAGACCTACATCCACTCTAGTTTTGGGAGCATGATGCACCTCGATTTGCTTCAGTTTATGGTTTACTGCATGTTGCTTTGTAGTGGCCTGTAGGTCCGTAGCTAAACTGAGCCGTGTCAATCAAGTGACCCTTTTATAAGGTCATCCTAATTCATTGAGAAGGACACTTTTCCTTTTTGAATAAACTAGTATCAGGATTGCGCAACAATTATCACCGTGCATATGGATGCCTTCAGAATTAATACCCTCATAAAACAGTTTACTAAACATTTCTAATAAGTTTACATCATAATTGTCTGAAAAGAATTCCTATAGGAGCTGCATCCACTCGTAAAAATGGTGAGCGGCCATATCATGAACATCTTAAGTACCCACGTGCAGGCCTAGAAGGAGCCAGTGTACTGGTTTTGGTGAAACAGGGCTGTTTTAAGAGCATGAGTTAGTGTACGAGGTTTACATGGTACAGCACAAAAATGAAAGTATACAACCATTGGCCTGTTTCTTAGTATGTGCTAAAGCCAGCTTTTAGTTTCAGCAAATACAGGTGCTTAGACTGACTTGGAGTCTGTGCACTTTCATAGGATGTGTTCATGATGCAGCCCCAGGATCACCTAGATCAACTTTCATTACTAATGCCTCCATGTCAGAATGACAGTTGGAACTTACTGTGCTGAAATAAGGCTTGACACTTCCAAAATAAGCCATTCAAACCACTGCGACATTTAATGGAAACATGTTGAGCTCTGATCGTTTGTTCTTCCATGATGTGAAATGCACAAAACAGTGCACTCCCCAAAAACACAAAGGTAGGGTCTTGTACAATTGTTACACCATTCCTGCTGGAAGTCAATCTCTGCACTGCTTTAAAATACGCAAAGGCCATCTACATGCTTGATAAGGGATGCATATGACCTTGTGCTGGCTTTTAGTTAAACCGATTCCAAATACATGGGCAAACTGTGTAAAATAAACTTAGTTCAGTGTGTACTGCATTCGGCATTTCATGAATTTTCTTTACTACCGTAGCTGCTTTTTCATGTAGTAGTTTGCTGTCATCGGACACTTAGTGTGCATATTCATTCTTTTCTTCAGCAGACGTTTCCCCTCACTATGGAGAGCAGAATTAGGATCAGATAGCAAGTCTATTTATTAGCTGTGTTCTTTTGATACAAAGCATAAGGCACACTGGCTTTTAGTAACTGAGCACACCACAATAGCTCATGTCCTAAGTAGAAGCCCATTCAGCAGACCTTTGCCATTAGCCTGAAGAGTAGAGCAGTGCGAATGTGTTAATTCCACGCCAATAACCTTCGTATCTGCTGCAATCAAATCCTAACGAGATGGAAGCAACAGTCCATGCACATTCTTCACATAGGGGTGAGACTTGACTGCTGGAAAGAGTGATTTGAGAACTGAGAAATTAGGTCCACAATATAATAAAAAGTTAATGAAAGAGAATATTCAAGGAAAGGATTTGAAGGATTAGGTTAGGAGCGGAAACAAATGGAGTAATTGACAAAGGGAATGAATGAGGCAGGGAAACGAAAAAAAACAATGGGAAAAACAATCCTTTTTTAAATATTATAATAAGAAGCAACAAATAAAAGCACTGATAAGCACTCTCAGAGCCTGGCCTATCCGTGCAAACAAAACAAGGGAGGAAGGGTGACGAGACGCATGGGGAGCAGCAGCCTTTGTTGTGCCGGCCGGCCGGGCCGGCCATGCAGTGAATAATTAGGGGAGGAGAGAGCAAGGAGAGTGCTCGTGTTGGCTTCAACTTGTTACAGCTGACTAAGATTACACAAATGAGATTAGCAGGCGGAAAGGCGACTCTGATAAGACAAGCAATTAGGGGGAAGAGAAGGGAAGCCAGTGCTCACGCTGGGGAAGCCTGTGGGAGGGAGGCTGATGGCTGGCTTTGAGGTGGGGAAATGCTTGTGCTTGTTAGGTGGTCACGTGATTTCACGTGAACTGTTGAAAATCCGCACTCGGTGAAACTTTCTGGTTTGACCGCAATAGGTCTCTCTACGAGACCTAAAAACGGCCCACAGAGGGCACTGGGACAACGGCCCTTCGGCCCATGCCCGAGTGCCCGCAGTGCCAATCCGCCCCTGCTCTGCGCCCTCTGCTGAACGGTCAGTCCCCCTCTCCAGGGGGTGCCCTCTGTGCCACCCCTGGGTGCAAGTCGGCCGGCGGCAGTAGCTTCAAGGCGCTAGAGTGCAGAGCGCCTGGACAGGCAGGCTGGAGTGAGGGTGAGGATGAGTGTGCACTCAGGAGGGCTCCAGGGAGGGCTGAGGGGCTCTGGTGTCAGCCATGAGGGGCCAATTAGAGAGCGGGGCCACACCCCCGCCCTGCACAGCCTCACCTCCTGTGCTGGTCATGCACTCACACTTATTGATTGATTTATATTATTTGATGCGTTCTTATATCGCGCAGACTTTACTCGAAGGTGTCAGAGGCTTCACAATAGGAACAGTAATTACAAGTGAGCATGTTACAGAAGCAAACGTTGAGTTACATGAGGCAAAAGAGACAATTGTGAGCAACCAAATGCAAGAGGTAGTAAACGGTGTGTTACTCACTCACACTCACAGCCCCCACACACGTCCTCGTGCAGGTACTACACCCTAATTACCTTCACACAGTCTCACAAGTAAGCTTCACACACGGGCTCTGATTGGCCAGGGGGCATCGGACACGGGCACTGCCTGCAGACATGTCCTGAGCCTGCCCCCAGAGGCAGAGGCTGCTCGCAGGTGCGCCCCAGGCTTTGAGGCGCTGCGGATGGCTGGGTGAGCAGCCCAGAGGGCCACGGTGGGTGGTGGGGGCTGGTAGTTTGTGCCCCGCTCCCCTCATTTCGTGTTAGTTCAGAGTTCACACTATACACAACGACCTAATGGTGATCCCCGTCCGACACATCCCCCCCCCTCGGACCCCGCCCTTTCCTGCTTTTCTAACGGACTCATTTCCACGGTGGCGCTGATGCTGCTAGCGCTGCATAAAAAGAGGAAGTGTGGGTAACGAGGGAGGCGCTGTGTGCATAGTGCCAATATCGGCCCGCACACCAACCCCCCAAATAAACATGTTGCACATAAATACATAAATAAACAGACAAGACAACTTGTTGTTGGGAAAAAGTAGCTGCAGGTTTATTAGCATAACTTATGCCAAAACATGGTGGGTTATCTTACAGACGATCCAAAGGCAAGCCGCCCCTCGCAGCTTGTCACCTGATAGGCCAAGTAGCCCGCGGCCTTGGCCAGACGGTGCTTAGCGGTTGTGGTGAGGGATAGCCTCTCCCATATCCGGTGAACCATTGGTCCACCCTCTTTCTCACACCCCCCCCCCCCCTACGAGGGGCGGAGCGTTCAAGCGACCCCCGGTTGTCCAGGTTTCCAACCGCCCGTAGGATAACAGGGCGCCGTCACACCCCAGGGTCCACCGCACAGATCTCCCGGGGATATTGGGCCTCAGCAGAATGTGTCTCAATCGACATACAGTCATTTCATAATAATTAATTTAAAAGGGTTTTCAATTTCTTTGCACGAATCAGCCACACCCACCCCAAAAATTTGGCTACACAAATCACAGATATTTCAATACGTATATCACGTAATTTCAACAGGGCTTCACGATTCCCCCCACAATTCAAGGTTTTGCAAATAGGTTTCAACCATTTCAGTCGAGGCGATCGATATGCTGGGCATGCGAAAAACAGATGACCAATACTTTCTACCTGGTCAGGACAAAAAAAACATTTATTACTTGCTTTCTTCGCCCACTTTGCAGTAAAGGAGTTGGTCGGCAAAGTGCCCACCCGAAACTGATGATACAGCTTACGGTCTAGGGTTCTGCAGATCAAGTCCCAATAGGGCTCAAGGGACGGTGTTACCTTATGTGTTAAAAAGAGTCCCGTTAAGCTGTTACCTGACGAAAGAGAGACCAATGCAGATTTCTTTGCAGCCCAGAACTGATCTTTAAGTTCTTCTTTGGATGGGAACCTAGAGCATTCAGGATGTAACCATAATTCGGGGAGGCCCATTGAATACAAAATTTGTTTTACTTCCCGGAGCCATGGGATTTTGTGGGCACCCCACAACAATTTGACCTCGCCCAATTCATGAGCGAAAAGACTAAGCTCTGGGGTCGTCCAAAGGCGTCGCCAGAGTGCTGCGAGACGATACTGCGCCATCTCATTCAGAGGTCTACAGCCTAGATCTAAAAGCAATGGTTTTATTGGTGATGATTGTGGAAGCCCCACCAGGTTCCGCAAAAACCTATTCTGTGCTGTGGTTAGTGCTGACAAGTCTTTGTAACCCCATATGTCCGCTCCATACAGGGTAGCAGCATTGGCCTTGGCCTCATACATTTTAACCGCAGGTATAATGCGTTTGGTCAAGGTTTTTTTTTGTTCCTGCAATAAGCATCCTGTAAGCCGAACAAATTTAAGTTTTAAAACCTCCAACTGGGGGCTTCAAGTGAGTTGGTGATCAAGAGTCACGCCCAAATAGGTCATGACCTTGACCTGTTCAATTGGGGCACCATTTAATGTGACCGAACTTTTAATTGGTTTGTTTTTGTTAAAAACCATGAATTTGGTTTTGTCGACATTGATCTGTAGGTCATTGTTTATAGAAAACTCGGCAAATCTATTCAGGGCTACCTGTAACCCGCTCCGGGTTTTAGAAAGGAGCAGGGTGTCGTCTGCGAATATTAACAAGGGATATTTTGAACCCCCCAGGGTAGGTGCATCTGTTTGCATATCACTAAAGAATGCAACCACCTGGTTGATAAACAGGAGAAACAGGGTAGGGGCCAACACGCAACCCTGTCGCACCCCTCGTTGAACTGGGAAGCTGTTGGTCACCTGGCCCTGTTTCCCCCATCTTACCTGGGCAAAATTATCCTCATGTAAACGCCTGACTAGCTCTAAAAGTTCAGGTGGGAGACCCATAAGTCTGAGGGCTTCCCATAGTTTTGCCCTAGGGACCAAGTCGAAAGCCGACCTAAGATCAACAAAGGCGGCATAGATGACCCCACCGCCCAAGAAAACCACAAACATAGCCCCCCCCCGCCCACTGAGATGTAGGTTAAGCAGCAGGGAGGGCAACATCGAGGGCAGAAGGACAACAAAGAGGCCGCCTAGAGAGGAGGGAGAAGCCTAAATACCCCCCCCCCCATCTGCCGGAAGTGACGCGCCGCCAGCTGGTACCTGAAAAGCTGGTGCGCTTGCCATCTTGTGGCACTACGGTGTCCGGATCTTCCACCCCATCTAGATTTTTTAATTCTGGTGGTGCTGAGGAGGTGAGCGTGGGAGGACCGTAGATATTTTGCAGGGACATAAACCGAGATCAGGGATTTAAGTTTAGGAGGGCCTTTGTTATTTACTGCCCTATGGGCAATAACGAGGGCTTTGAATTTTATTCTTGACGCTATTGAAAGCCAGTGGAGGAGTTTCAGGGAATTGCTAACTGACTCTTGCCTCTGGAGTTTGAGCCAGAGCCTAGCCGCGGCATTCTGCACCGTCTGGAGCCTCTTCATCACGTACTTAGGGGACCCCAAGTATAGGGAGTTCCCATAATCTAGACGGGAAACTATCAAGGACTGCAGGGCAGTTTTCCTGTGTTGCTCTGGTACAAAAACCAAGATCTTTTTTCAGCATCCCCAGGAGTCCAAAGCAGACACCAGACCGTTTGTTTACCTGCTCGCTCATAGAGAGTGCACTATCCAGATATAAGCCTAGGAACCGGAGGAGTGCCCATGCAGGGAGGCCAGTGGTTTAGAGGTCGCGGAATGGACTTATTTCCCAAGATCATGAGCTCTGTTTTATCTCCGTTAAGTTTTAGAAAGCTATTTGACATCCAGTTGGTCAATTTATTCAAACATGGCCCCAGAAGCGTGTCTCCCTGGAGGGGGTCCTAGAATGCCAAATTCCTGTATGATAGAAGAGAGCTGCCTCACATATATGTTAAATAAGGTACGGCTTAAGGAGGAGCCCTGCGGTACACCAGACTTTAAGGGCAAGCTGTCAGAAAGGCAGTCCTGATCCATAACCTGGAGCAACCTGTCATCCAAAAAAGAGCAGAGCCTTTCCAAGGCTCTGCCCTGGATACCTATTCCCTTTAATCTATTTTGTAGCAGGGTGTGGTTGATGGTATCGAAGGCCGAGCAAATGTCCAGCAGAATAATCGGGGCAGACCCTCCTGTGAGAAGTTAGCCTGGCATATGATGTCCACTAGTTCCAGTGGGCACCTTGCACCAGTTCAATCGACCCTTATTGATGGTGGTTGTAAAGTCAACCTTATAGAAAGCTATCCTAGTGGTAGCATGGACCAGCAGACATCAGGCTAAGACTTCAGTAGCCGAGTTAAGCAAGTTGTTTTACCATTTATAATCTCTTAAGTATCAAATGAAAGTACACCACACAAGGTATATATCAAATATATATGTATTTATTCTAAACACAACCCCTCTGCACTCTTTATGAGGTTAGAGGTCAAAGTACATTACAAGAATCTCAATTAGCATACGATAAGTTGTACAGTATACGTTATGCCCAAGAGCCTCACAAACCATATACTAAAATAGTGGTATAAGAACCACGTCTGGGATAGAAAGCAGGGCCTGTGGAATCGCTGGGGCTACACTAAACAACCAAAGGTTAGGAAGTAGGAGGCCCACGGGAGATGCGTGCAGTGTCTAAACACAGCCGCGGGTTACCATTGACTTTCTATGGGAAACGAAGAAGTTACAAAAGTAAAATTTAAAGACACTTCCGGATGAACTAGGATGGAACCCTTTTAAACAAGGACACTTCAAGAGTCAAGACCTACGGGAGTACCGGAGTACTCGTGTTACCTCAGCCAGAGAAGCCAGTGCATAGGTGCCTTTTCATGTCAGGTTTCGTCGTAGTTTTCAATGGAGACCTTCAAAGAAGTGCTGCAGGCGACCAGAGGAAAAGTGTCCGGGTGGATCCAAAGCAGAAGGGACAGAGTCTGGGTCACTAGCCAGTGACCAGGATGGCGATGGGAAGCTGCCAGCCAATGTCGGGTGATTTCAGGTGAGGAGGTGAAGTTTGTCTCTTCAGCCACAGGGTCCAGGAGGCATCGACGATGACCAGGCGCTGGAATCGAGCTGTACTGTTAGACGGACCGGGAGGGTCGGCCGAGGACAAGGGGAGAGGTCTCCGGGGAGAGCCGTCTCCAGCGATCGTACAGACGAGTAACTTCCCCCCCACAGATGTACACCACACAAAGATATGATTCAACGTTCTTTATAAGCAATCTTTAAGTACGGTGGAATGGTACAAGGAGGTCTGGACTCAGGGGTCCCCTCGATTCTAGTCTCTTGGTTGGGAAAAGGGGTAGCGGGACAGTCTTGTTACCAATCTGGTAGATGCGATGATAAGATGGATAGCTCACAATCCTCGAGCTCGGCGTTCTAGATGATCGGGCCGCGGCGGAGCCAGCAGGTCCCGAGATGATCGATGATAGCGACGGTCCGCGGCGGAGCCAGCAGGTCCCGGTGAAGGTGGTAGTTACAAACGGTCCGCGGCCACGCCAGCAGGTCCCGACGAGGATAAAGGCTTCAGAAGGTTGCGGCAGCGCCAGCAGGCAAGGCAATAGTTCGCAAGGCAGGGCTACGGCAGCGCCAGTAGTCCGTCAAGGATGAGTTCTTCACTGCGTCTCTCGACTCCAGGATACAACTGCCTTCCTGCTCTGGAGCTGCCCCAGTTATAGGTCTGGCGCCCTTTGATGTCCGGACCCTCGCACTTGGAGGTCGGGAGGTCCGGGATGAGGGAGTCCAGACACCCAGCAGGGGGGTGGAGCCAGCACCTGGGGGAGCTGGGGGTGATCGGCACCTGGCGGGGGAGAGCCATCGACACGTCTTTCTCCCATTGACCTGTCAAGTGGTCCGTTCACCTCCTGGGTGGATGGTGGTGCCGGGATGTCGGGGCCTGGCCAGGCCCAGGGTTAGGGTCGATCTGAGGCCACGCGGCCTCGTGGTGCATTGTCCAAGATGGCGGCCAGGCCGGGCGAGGGGGGCCGGTCGTGATGTAGCCCCATGATGCAGAGATGTCCGGGGGCAGGAGCCCCGTATGAGACGGGGAGCGGGTAGCTTCTGTGGAGGGCCGGGCTCGGGCCCTGTCATGCGGGGAGGGAGCAAGCCCTTCACGTGGCCTGTCCAACATGCGTCCCCCCCAGCTGAAGGCGGGGAGAGTCACCCATCCTCTTGGGGACTCTCCTCGTCGAGGCGGAAAAAGCGTGACAGGCCATCTGCGTTGGCGTGGTCTTGCCCAGGTCGATGTTCCACAGTGAAGTCCATCCCCTGCAGGGAGATGGACCAACGCAATAGTTTTGGGTTTTCCCCCCGCATCTGCATTAGCCACTGCAGGGGCCGATGATCTGTCTGCACCCGGAAGTGGGTACCGAAGAGATAAGGCCGGAGTTTTTTGAGGGCCCACACCACTGCGAAGGCCTCCCTCTCGATGGTGCTCCAGCGTTGCTCTCGGGCCAGGAGACGTCTGCTGATGAAAGCCACTGGTTGGTCAAGTCCTTCGGGGTTCAACTGGGAAAGGACTGCCCCAATGCCATGGTCGGAGGCATCCGTTTGGACGATGAATTCCCGACTGTAGTCGGGGGCCTGGAGCACAGGGGCGGAGCACATGGCGGCCTTCAGCTTCTCGAAGGCCGCTTGACAGTCTGGGGTCCAGTTGACCTTCTTTGGGTGGTTTTTGGATGTGAGTTCCGTGAGGGGCCCCACAATGCTGCCATAGTCCCTCACGAACCGCCGGTAGTAGCCTGTGAGCCCCAAGAAGGCGCGGACCTCGGTCTGGGTGATGGGGGGCTGCCAAGACTGGATGGCAGCGATCTTGAGTTGAAGAGGGGCCACCAGACCGCTTCCCACCTGGTGTCCGAGATAGGTCACGGACCCCTGGCCAATTTGGCATTTGCTGGCCTTGATCGTGAGGCCGGCTCGTTGGAGGGCCTGCAGGACCTCTCGGAGGTGGTGGAGGTGGTCGGACCAGTGGCGGCTGTACACAGCGATATCGTCCAGGTAGGCGGCGCTGAATTCCTCGAGTCCCGCCAGGACCTGGTTCACTAGCCGCTGAAAAGTTGCTGGGGTATTCTTCATGCTGAATGGCATGACCTTGAAGTGGTAGTGGCCATCCGGGGTGGAGAAGGCGGATCGTTCTTGGGCCCGGGGGGTGAGGCCGATCTGCCAGTAGCCCGCTGTCAGGTCGAAGATGCTGAGGTAGCGGGCAGCCCCCATGCGGTCGATTAGTTCATCTGCTCGGAGGAGGGGATGTGCGTCGGTTCTGGTGACAGCGTTCAAGTCCCGGTAGTCGACGCAGAATCGGAGCTCAGGAGTGGCGCCGGGGGCGGCAGCTTTGGGGACCAGTACCACTGGGCTGGCCCAGGGGCTGTCTGAGGGCTCGATGACCCCGAACGTGAGCATTTTGGACACCTCCTCTTGGATGCAGGCCCGTACCCGATCTGGTACGCGGTAGGCCCGATGTCGGATAGGGGGACTGTCTCCAGTGTCCACATCATGCAAGCACCAGGGGGTGACCCCGGGGGTGAGGGAAAACAGGGTTGCGAACTGCAGTAGGAGGTCTCGGCAGCCTTGGTGCTGTTCCGGGGTGAGGGCCTCTGAGAGTCGGACCCCGTCCACGGAACCATCCTTCTCCCGAGTCCGTAGGAGGTCAGGGAGTGGTTCGGAGTCCTCCTCGGCTCCGCTGTCTGTAGCCATCAGGAGGCTGAGCTCTGAACGCACAAAGTGGGGTTTTAGTCTGTTGGCGTGGAGGACCCGGAGGGGGTTCCGTGAAGATTCCATATCGATGAGATAGGTGACAGGGCTCTTGCGCTCGACCACTTTGAAGGGCCCTGTCCACTTGTCCTGCAAGGCGCATGGTTCGGTGGGGGACATCACCCACACTTGTTGGCCGGGTTCGAATTCGATGGAGGAGGCATTTTGATCGTACCACCTTTTCATGTCTTCCTGACTGGCCTCAAGGTTCGCTTTTGCCATTTCCCTGAATCGCCTGGTCTGATTGCGTAGGGTCAGGAGGTACTTGAAGACATCTGGAGGGTTCTTTAGGGGGGGCTCTCCCAACCTTCTTTGACTAGGCTGAGGGGCCCTCGCACAGGGTGTCCGTATAAGAGTTCGAACGGGCTGAAGCCGAGGGACTTCTGGGGGACCTCTCGATATGCAAAGAGGAGGCACGGCAGTAGCACATCCCACTGGCCACGGAGGGGCTCTTCCAACCCCCCAATCATCCCTTTGAGTGTGCGGTTGAACCGCTCGACTAGTCCGTTTCCTTGAGGATGATAGGGGGTCGTGAATCGGTAGGTGACCCCGCACTGTTGCCAGAGGGACTTCATGTATTTTGAAATAAAGTTTGTGCCTCGGTCGCTGACGACTTCTTGGGGAAAGCCCACCCGGGAGAAGATCCCCATCAAGGCCCGGCCGACTACCGGGGCTGTCACAGTTCGCAGGGGAACAGCCTCGGGGTAGCGGGTGGCGTGGTCCACCAGTACTAGGATGAACCGATGTCCTTGTGCTGTATGTGGGTCCAGGGGCCCCACAATGTCTATTCCCACCCTCTCGAACGGGGTGGTGACAACTGGGAAGGGTTGCAGAGGTGCTTTAAGTTTGCGGCCGCTCTTCCCGCTGGCCTGGCACGTGGGGCAAGACCGGCAGTGATTGAGTACGTCGTTCCTCATCTTGGGCCAGAAAAAGTGGGTCACCAGGCGACTGTAGGTCTTGTCCTGACCCAGGTGACCAGCCAGGGGGACATCGTGGGCCAGGTTTAGCAAGAAGTCTCTAAAGCGGAGGGGCACCACTAGCACCCGACTGGCCCCTAACTCCGCGATTCTCTGTTCACTGTACAACAGGTCATTGTCCCAATAGATCCAATGGGCTCCGGAGGTATCCCCTGCGCTCTGGGCGAGGGCTTGCTGGCGGAGTCCCTCGAGGGAGGGACAGGTCTTCTGCTCTTGACGGAACTGTTCCTGGGTGGGCCCCCCTTCCTGACGCCACTGAGCCAGGTCGGGAAGGTCCTGGGGCTGAGCGAGCCCGTCGGGGGTTTGCTCTGGAGGGTCGGCACGGTCGGTGTCTTCTACTGGAGCGACCGGGGGAGGAGGTGCCGGCCATTCAGGTTCTTCGGGTCGGGGGATGGTACGGGCAGCCATGGCCCGGGTGGTTACGCACGCCCAGTCGGGGAGGCCCAACATCCCCAGGTGCTCTCTTCTCTCTACTGCGGCCCACGGGGAACTCTCAAGATCATTCCCCAGGAGACAGTCCACGGGGGCATCATCTCGGACCGTTACCTTCAACATGCCGGAGACTCCTCCCCACTCGAAGGGGACGCAGGCCATCCGACACAGACTCTCTGAATTGTCGGCTGAACGGACGGGGCAGAGAATGTTCGGCAGGATCTGTTCTGGGGTCACCAGGTGACAGCGGACGGCTGTCACACTGGCCCCTGTGTCACGTAGGGCTTCGGCCCTGCGCCCATTAATGTTCACCCACTGACTGTATTTCCTGGTGTTGGCGGGTAGGGGGGCCCGCGGGACCATGTCTCTTCCCCCTAGGCACGCTAGAACCATGGCGGCTGGTTCCCACTCCTGGTGTTCTTGCTCGCACTCCTCTTGTTCTTCGGAGATTTGTTCTTCCCCCAGGGTGGCGGCAGCCATCTGGCGGGGTCTCGGAGTCTGGTTCTGTGGACAATTCGGGTCATTTGCGTAGTGTCCGACCCGCTGGCATCGGTGACACGTGACATTGGCTCTGTACCCCGGGCGCGCCGGGGGGTTGCCCCGGTTGGCCGGGGGCGGTGTGCTGGCAGCGGGAGCGGCCGGGGCGGTGTCTCTTCCTCGTCCCTGGCCTCCTCCTCCTCCTCGGGGACGGTGCTGACCTTGGTTGTTCCGGTTCTGTTCATGTGGCCCATTCCGGCCTACTCGGGTAATCTCCCAGCGGTCAGCCTCGGCGGCGAGCTGCCGTGGATCAGTCAATTTACTGTCGAGGAGGTGCTGCCTGAGCTCGACGAAGCAGTTGTTAGAGAGGTGCTCCCACACCATGAGATTAAAGAGCTGCTCGTAGGTCGTTACATTGCTTCCCTTGATCCAACCCTCGAAGGCTCGGCTGAAATAGTTCACATACTCCACCCAAGTTGTACCCGGGATTCGGGTGCAGTCTCGGAACCTCTGGCGGTACATTTCGGGTGTGAGCCCATAGCGGGTGAGGAGGGTAGCCTTCATGTGGTCATAGGAGGTCATCAGGTGGTCTGGGAGCTGTAACAGGGCATCGCGGCCCTCATTGACGAACCTCCCCCACAGACCGGCTCCCCAGTCACTTCGATTGATCCGGTGGGAGGTCATGGCGATCTCGTAGGCCTTGAACCACTGTTGTATGTCGTCATCTCGGAAATACTCTCGAACGACATCCTTGGGGATGTGTACTTTCTTTTCTGTCGCTCCCGGGGTGCGCGGTTGCTCGGGCACCCCTAATTCTTTATTCTGCTTACGTAAGTCTATTTCTGCTAGCTTGCGTTCGTGTTCATACGCTAGTCTCTTTTCTTCGAGTTCTCTTTGTCTCTGTTTTTCTTCCCGTTCTTCTCGGAGCCGCAGATGTTCCAGGTTCAGTTTTTGTTCGGCTAATTTGAGTTCACCGTCCATTTTGAGCCGGGCCATTTCTAATTCATGTAGTCTGCTTCTTTCTCGCTCTTGGATCTCTTCCTGCGAGAGACCCGTTCTTCGCTCTTCGGGAGCCGTGGGGTTCCTCTCTGATGCTGCAACATTTTGGTCCGGGGGTCTGACGGCCCCGGTTTCTGCCCATGACTCAATGGCGTGCTTGAAATCGTCTTTAGTACTCAGACCGGTGGTAGCGATACCTAGTTCAATGCAGAATTGTTTCAACTCACGATGGCTGTATTCCTCCAATTTCTCCATCTGGAATTTCTCGGTGGATCCGCTCTCTTTGGTTGACATTGTGGTTTTGTTGTGGGGTGAGCTACTCTCTGTACGATTACGCGTTGATTCGGATCGCGCCGCTGGCCACCAATGTTAGACGGACCGGGAGGGTCGGCCGAGGACAAGGGGAGAGGTCTCCGGGGAGAGCCGTCTCCAGCGATCGTACAGACGAGTAACTTCCCCCCCACAGATGTACACCACACAAAGATATGATTCAACGTTCTTTATAAGCAATCTTTAAGTACGGTGGAATGGTACAAGGAGGTCTGGACTCAGGGGTCCCCTCGATTCTAGTCTCTTGGTTGGGAAAAGGGGTAGCGGGACAGTCTTGTTACCAATCTGGTAGATGCGATGATAAGATGGATAGCTCACAATCCTCGAGCTCGGCGTTCTAGATGATCGGGCCGCGGCGGAGCCAGCAGGTCCCGAGATGATCGATGATAGCGACGGTCCGCGGCGGAGCCAGCAGGTCCCGGTGAAGGTGGTAGTTACAAACGGTCCGCGGCCACGCCAGCAGGTCCCGACGAGGATAAAGGCTTCAGAAGGTTGCGGCAGCGCCAGCAGGCAAGGCAATAGTTCGCAAGGCAGGGCTACGGCAGCGCCAGTAGTCCGTCAAGGATGAGTTCTTCACTGCGTCTCTCGACTCCAGGATACAACTGCCTTCCTGCTCTGGAGCTGCCCCAGTTATAGGTCTGGCGCCCTTTGATGTCCGGACCCTCGCACTTGGAGGTCGGGAGGTCCGGGATGAGGGAGTCCAGACACCCAGCAGGGGGGTGGAGCCAGCACCTGGGGGAGCTGGGGGCGATCGGCACCTGGCGGGGGAGAGCCATCGACACGTCTTTCTCCCATTGACCTGCCAAGTGGTCCGTTCACCTCCTGGGTGGATGGTGGTGCCGGGATGTCGGGGCCTGGCCAGGCCCAGGGTTAGGGTCGATCTGAGGCCACGCGGCCTCGTGGTGCATTGTCCAAGATGGCGGCCAGGCCGGGCGAGGGGGGCCGGTCGTGATGTAGCCCCATGATGCAGAGATGTCCGGGGGCAGGAGTCACGTATGAGACGGGGAGCGGGTAGCTACTGTGGAGGGCCGGGCTCGGGCCCTGTCATGCGGGGAGGGAGCAAGCCCTTCACGTGGCCTGTCCAACATGTACCATGAAGGATCTAGTTGACTACGGTGTCGGTATCTGGATTTGACTCAACAAGCCTTGGCAAATGCAATCCATGCAGGATGTCGAGATTGACTTGTTTACAGATCAGCAAGGTCTGTGGCGCTTCTCCTTTGTAGGGAAGCTGGAGCAAGCCTGGAGCAACCAGGAAAGCAAGTTAGATTTGAGTTCCTCTGTGACCACCAGGAGTGCAGCTTCTGTGCTGTGACAGGCCCGAAAGCCCATTTGAGTGGCGTGGAAGAGTGCGTTCTCCTCTAGAAATTTGAATAGGGTGTTGTTAACATGTCTCTCTGCAAGTTTTCCCAGGAGGGGGACATGGGAGATGGGTAGCAGGTTACTCAGGGTGTCTGGGTCCAAGCGGGTTTTTTTTTTAAATTGTTTTTATTATGGCGTGTTTCCAGGCCTTGGGTACCGACCCTGATTCCAGTAATATGTTGAGGATTTTCATTAGTAGAGGGAGAACAACCTCCGTCACCTTAAGGATAGCATGCGGGGGGCAGAGTCCAGGGGGGAGCCTGACTTGACGGCTTTGAGCAACTTAAGAATGGCTTCTTCGTCAAGGCTAGGGAAGTGGGTAAGACATGAGGAAGAAACTGGAACACTGACCATTTGGGCTTCGGCTGAGTTATCCTGTAGGGAATTTTGAAAAAGATGGTATATGTTGGACACTATGGGGCATATTATCAAGCCCCTTATCGCCGCGTTATCGGCACTTTTCTGCTGATAACGCGGCGATATTTGCATCGCCCCATTATCAAGGCAACGTTAAGTCAATTAACGTGGCTTAAAGCCACGTTAATTGACTTAACGCTGCCTTGGTAATAGGGCCCCTTTCACGATAAACTCATCGTGAAAAGGGGCGTGCAATGGGTGTTGCGGTGGGCGTTCCACTGCAACACCCATTCACTTTGACGCTGCCACCTATTGTCAAGAGAGGCATTAATAGGCGTTAATATTGCACCGAGCTGCCGTCTTCCCGGGCAGAGTCCCGACCCCGGCGATCCACGCAGCGGCACTATAATCTGAGGGGGCACCTGATCGCGGTGACCAAGACCTGGAAGCCCGCCAGCTGCAGCCTGGATCTGCATCCATGACCCTTACCCTACTCCCTGTGCGGCGAGTGGTGCCCGGCTCGGCCTGCTTGCCTGCCAAGACTGTATTTTGCCTTCAAGTTATCTGCTCCGCTCCTCGAAAATACATTCCTGTCTAGTGATTTAGGAAAACATCTTCCCAGCTGCAGAGCAAAGTGCCCGGACTTTCTGTCTCCGTGCAAGTAATTCATTGCTCCCGTTACCATGGTAGGCCCATGGCCCCCTCGCATTACACGTAGACACGTAGTCACATATGCATGCACTAGCAGTCAGTATAGAATAGCCTCTGCCCAAGAGACCTTTCCTTCTAGATAATACAGTTCCTCAAACACAAGATATTAGATATGATTTGGGTTTAGGTTGTTCTGACACGCCAGACTTCTGTCTCCACGTATAGTGCTAAATGTCAAGTCCCCTTCACCCTCCAGTTCCACGTCAATCACACGTCATGCTGCTGCGCGCGCATCTCTGCCATATATTTCTGCTGACACTGCAGGATTCCTCTATGGATCCACCCACCTGTGACACTCTCATGTGACGTTTTCTAGCACACACCTCCGTGTACACCCTTGTGCACGCCTTCTGTTACGTACATGTGTTCTTATCTCTTTTCTCTCAGCTGTTACGCCTTCTGTATCCATCACCATTGTATGCATTTACTATATATATTGTACTCTGTTAATAAAGTATTGTCTATCCCTTCCTGAACCTTCGTGGTGATGGAACATGATACCTGGTTCGAACCAATTCCATTTTATGGAATAAAACCCTTATAAACTCAGATGCCACGGACTCTGCCTCTCATTTTTGATTGAGTTATTCTTATTGAACTTTACCGCATAGAAATTCCGCATAGGTAAACTTTATTTACCACATAATTTGGCGCCCGAATAGGGACCCCTCCCCCACCTTACGCGCCGGCGGTGCGTTGCAGGCCTAGCCCCCTGCCACAGCCGTGACGGACAACTACGCGTACCCGCAGGATTTCCTGTATCTCCCTCAGGCCAACGGAGGTGACTGAGGCTGCGATCGACACCCAGACGAGGCGGTGAGGAGTGCGGAGGATCCCGACCAGAGCCCAGCCGAGAGAGCAAGGTCCGAGGTGTTCAGAGGCCCACCAGTTCCGAAGTTCCGAAGTACCTACGTCACGAGTCGAGTCGAGTCCAGTCCGGTCCAGTCCAGTGTCGAGTTTCCGAGGCCTTCCGTTCCGTGCTTCCCGGTGAGTACCGTTGCTGGGGACGCATCTAGACGGGTGCATTAATTTGTGTCCGGTCAAGACGGGTTTGGGTACACAGACCCGGTCTGCACTGTTTAGCAGTGTATCTGTACTGTTTAGCAGTATATCCAGTATTCAGTTATCAAGTTATTGTCCGTTTCCGAAATGTTTTAATGTGTTTCAATGTCGTGGTATGAGTGACTGTTTGATCTTCATTACTGTGTTTATTGTATTAGTCGTGTCCGAGTCCGAGTAAGTATCAAGTATCAAGTATCAAGGTTCAGAATGCCACTGTTTTCTAAACTGAGACAGATAGGAACTAGAAAAGGAATACTCGAGGAAGCTGTTCCCATCCCACCCAGGGACACTCCCGGTTATTTTATGTACCACAAGCCCGGCTTAGACGCTGTATTATATCTCGACTTGTGGGTGGATTACACTAAGGATTTAGCAGAGAATCAAAGATGGCCCGTTACAGGGACATGGGATGCCGAGTGCATCATGAGAGTAGAAGAAGCATTATGGAAAAAGAAAGCCAGACAGTCACAGAAAGATGCCATTGAAGTATGGCGTAAAGAATTACACAGACGGACAGAGAAAGCACTCAGAAAAGTAGAGAAAAGTAGAGAGGAATCTGAAAAAGCCAAAGAAAAGGAGCTACTAGAAGAAGGACAGAGAGTCAGAATCGAACAACACGAAAGACAGAGCAACGCACTTATGACAGGATTGTATCCAGTCCTGGCCGAGGGCCTGCCCAAGGCGACCCCGGAACCACCGAAAAATCTGCCCCCTCCATTGGTTCCGACTAAATTACGTCACAAGACAGCAGCAGACATTTTTATTTCATCCTACTTGGATGATGTAGCTCCCGCATATGCTAATGTACCTACCCGTGTACCACCTGCTGACGGTAACCCGCCCCCTGATCATCAGCCCCCAGGTCCGCAACAGCAGACCCCTCCCGCACCGTTTCCTGTACCCGCACCCGTTGTCCCTCCTGGTATTCAACAACTGCATCCGCTTAATCCTTTTGGGGCTGACGCTGCTCAGGCCCCAACCCAGTTACAGCAGTTACCGACCCTACAGCCAGGTTATGATCAAGCCTCCGCTTCAGGAGGTGCTACAGGAGGTTATCAAACACCCCCACCGTTACACCGAGTGACAATGAGAGATTTAGCAAAGGCTCGGACACCTAAAGGTGCACCGGCCGAACAGCTTAGAAGAGGACTGACAGATTGTAGATATGACCCAGTGCCCGGTACAACAGGACCCATGTTGTTAGCGTCCCTACGTTTGAGACGTGTTACAGATTATTTGATATTACTACCAGGAATGCCAGAACATCTAGACAAATTATATTATTTTATTAGAACAGGAGAAGGACCGGAGTGTGTTGCTGAAGCCATGTCACGTCAGAAAGTAGAGAACAAAGGTTTAATAATGCGATTTATGGTTAATTGTTTAATAAGAGAACAAGATCAGGCAGGTTTTCCTTAAAGTGAAATGGATAGACTGAATAGATGGAGCCAGAATATTGCGGATGGTAAACACGAAAAGGAGAACAGTGTACATACTATGGTTAGAAAGATCCGTAAAGAAATAATAGAAATACATGCCCAGCGAGCACCTGAAGAACAACTTGAATCAGACGGTCCGACTTCCTCGCAGGAGGAGGATGATACAGAGGATCTAGCAGAAACTTCGCATCAGTCAGAAAAAAAGATGATAGGATATGTAGGCAGAGAGAAACTCCCTAGACCGCATCCTTTTGATAGGCCCTTCGACAGACCCATTCGTAAACAAGAAACGTTTGAAAACAAGAAACGTTACCTCTGTCCAATACCAGAAACATTTCACTCTGCCATGTCAAAGCCGATGACTCCTGAACATCTATTTCAGGCTACCGATAAAGTACTTCAAGAACGAATGGGGTACCATGTACTCAATTCCATGGATGAACAAGAATTAGCCAGGTCAGCAGTACAATGGGCTGACAATTCTGATAAATATAAGGATGACGCAGTAGCGCAAACCTTTTTGAATCTTTCCCCAGACGAACAGCGACTAGCTGGTATGTACATGATACAACACCTCCTTACGTTGTATAAGAACCAACATTCTGATCCAGGTCCCCTACCTGATGTACTAGTAGAGTTACTCATGAATAAATGGAGAGGCCTGGGTACCGATTTGATTAAAGTAATTTTAGAACATCGACACAGATATAGTGCCTTCCTGAATCCACAGTTTGTTTCAGCTCCACCACCAGAAAGGAAAATGTTCTACATAGACAGACTAAATCCCCTGCGAGAAGTACATCCAGTCAGGAATGATGATAACACCCTTACACGTGTGTATGTATACACGCCCATAACTAAAATGGAATTATTGGAAATGAAGAAATTAGTGCCCAGTCATGATAAAGACCCTGCAGGTTTTCACCGTGAAATAAAAGACATGTTACTCATGGGAGATTATACCTATCCCGACATTATGAAAATATTGAAAGTATTATTGCCTGCCGGTATTTACGAGAAACTCAAAGAAAAAGAATGGGAGGTGGGAGACCAAAAGATAGATTGGGCTGCATTAGAAACTGAAGAAGCGACCCGAACCCCAGGGTTGGGTCTTGGGGACAAAACTAAAGCATTACCAGGATTGTTAGTACAGGTCTTGCCGCGATTATTAGCAACTAAAAAGGAGGACTGGGATGCAATCTCAGCCTGCAAACAGAAACCCGATGAAGACACTAGTGATTTTTATTCCCGATTTGAGAAATGTTTTATTATTAATAGTGGCCTGAAACCAAGTAGCGAGTCATACCCGCACCTTTTTGTATCCAAATTAGTCGAGAATTCTCTGCCCCAAGTTAAGAATCATGTACTGAAGGTCGAGAGCACATGGCAAGCAAACACGCCTTCACAAATGTTACAAATGTTACAGTACCACCAGAACAGAATTAGAGAAGAACATGATCACGAACAAAGACGTATGAAAGACACGAAAATGAAAATGCTAGTTGCTCAGTCAGTTCCAGCTGACGGTCAGAAAAAGGGCATGACACAGTCCAATAATTCAGCAGCTCCTGTTAAAGGGACATGCAACTATTGTAAACAGCCAGGTCACTATGTAAACGACTGTGCAGTCTTGAAACACAATATATCTACAGGTAAAACTAAAGAGAGACCGCGTCAACCTAGACAAGACCAGGCCCAACAACACGTTCCACAGAATGTACAGCCTATGCATGCTCCACAACAGACAGTACAGACCGTAGCGGTACCACAGCCACAACCGATTGCCGCAACACAACATACAACTCAGCAGATGTACCAGTATGCACAAACTGATTATCCCGATTACCAGCGATACACATGAAACAGCCTAGAGAGGGAGGTTGGCTTGCCTCTTATTGAAGTTCCTGTGGATCAAGAGGGTCCTTACGTACATAGTCAAGTATTAGGAAAAGACAGAACGTTTTTGATTGATACAGGGGCAAGCAGAACAACAATCAGTCACGACGAGGTTCCAGGGGCACCCCTCTCAGGCTCACAGAATGTTTCCCTTGGATTTTAAGGAAAGCCTATTGTAAATGAAGTATCGAAACCAGTTCCCCTTTCAGTTGGTCCGTTGTCTCGCACTACAGATTTATTGCTCACGAAATCATGTCCAGAAAACTTATTAGGTATCAAGACGCTGAAAGCTCTAGGAGCTGTAATTTGTTGTTCTCCGGAAGGAGTAAGATTGTTTTTGCGTGACTTTAAGGGTCACTATGTGTTGAGAGATATTGATTCCAGATTACAGAATGTTCCTGCACATTTATGGGCACAAGTCCCCACTGATGTAGGTTGTATGCACATCACTCCATATTGTGTCACACTCAAGCCAGGAGTAGTACTACCACGCATCCGACAATACAAGTTACCACCAGATGCTGTAGTGGCTTTACTGAAAATCATTGACGAGCTCATTGCACAAGGAGTGGTTGTAGAAACCGACTCAAATCTATGTAATTCCCCTATCATTCCAATTCTTAAACGTACTGATCCAAATGCACCTCCAGTTTATCGATTAGTGATCGATTTACGAGAATTGAACAAATGCATTGTACCACAGTACCCTGTGGTTCCAGACATCTCTTCATTATTGACAGCTATTGATTCAGAGGCAACGTTCTTTACTGTAATTGATCTGAAGAACGCCTTCTTTAGTGTCCCAATCGATCCGGAAAGCCAATATCTTTTCGGATTCTGTTTAAATGGCCGAAGCTTCAAATTTGCACGCGCACCTCAAGGATTCACAGAAAGCCCCAGCATCTATAGCCAAGCATTGAAAAGACAACTTGACAGTATTCACATGCCTGACAACACGGCCCTACTTCAGTACGTCGATGATCTATTGATCACCGCCCGTAGTGACCCAGAATGTGAACAAGCGTCACTGACAGTTTTACATTTCCTGGCTGACAAGGGACACAAGGTGTCTCCTTCGAAGCTGCAATTCTGTGTTCAGCAAGTGGTATACCTTGGGCACTTGCTGTCCAAAGGGGGGAGACAGCTAACACCTGACCGCATCCAGTTAATTGTAAACATGTCACAACCCAAGACACAAAAGGAGGTACGGGCCTTTATAGGCCTCACTTCTTACTGTAGACAATGGATCCCTCAGTACGCATTTCTAGCCAAGCCACTCATACAGTTGACAACACAGGAGGCAGCGACATCGACTGTCCTCCCTTGGACTCAGGAACATACACAAGCTTTTGACGATCTGAAGAAAGCCCTATGTCAAGCACCTGTTTCAGCGACACCATGTTACAGCAAGCCTTTTACACTTTTTGTCACTGCATTGTCAGTACTCACCCAGGATCAAGCAGGTTCACACAAACCGTGTGCTTATTTTTCTAGTACATTAGATCCAGTAGCCCAGGCTCTGCCTGCGTGCTTGAAATCTGTGGCAGCAACAGCTCTAGCAATCAGACAAAGTGATTCCATAGTGTTAGGACACCAATTGACAGTACAAGTTCCACATTCCGTGGAAGTCCTTTTGAACAGAACACAGACTCAGCACTTGACTATAGCACGACTGACAGGTTATGAATTGACATTGTTTCAGCCACACATAGAAATCAGACGTTGCAATACATTGAACCCTGCTACACTTTTGCCACTAAGTGAGACAGACCCTTTGGCACATGATTGTGTTGAAGTCATTACCATTACGACGAAACCCAGACAAGACTTGACAGACACTGTATTACCAGATCCAGACCTGACACTTTATGTGGATGGTTCATGCATGAGAACAAGTACAGGAGAGTTAGTGGCCGCATATGCAGTCACGACAGAAACTGAAGTCATAGAAACTAATCGTATTGACACCCTGTCAGCCCAAGCAGCAGAGCTCATCGCTCTGACTCAAGCCTGTATTCGAGCAAAGAACAAGAGAGTTAACATTTACACAGATTCCCGTTATGCATTCGGAGTCGTACACGACTTCGGTGTACTCTGGCGAGAGAGAGGTTTCTTGACCTCTCACGGAGCCAAGATCCAGCACGGTCCCCTCATTCAAGCTCTGTTAGACGCAATACATTTGCCTACAGCGATATCCATCATGAAGTGCAAGGCACATACGAAAGTCACAGATACCATTTCCCAGGGTAATGACCTGGCAGACCGAACAGCCAAGCATACAGCTCAGACTCAGACTCACGCAACTGACCTGACAAAGACAGTAGTCCCGACACCGACACATTGCATGACAGTTAGGGATCCCGCCCTAGATGTAATTGACATACAGACACATGCTACCCCAGACGAAATCAAGAAATGGATTGAACTAGGAGGGATCCAGACAGAACAGGGATGGATGACGAAGGGGAAAGCCACATGGTTTCTCCCCGACTCTATGGTTCAAGTTATCATTAACACAGTACATAGTCCTGCACATTTAGGAGAAAAAGCCATGTTAGACAGTATTCAAAACCTTTGGTTCAATAAGCATTTACGAGCAGCAGCCAAACAGAAAGTGCGTACTTGCATGATCTGTTGTCAGTTCAACCCAGGTAAAGGCATTCCCGTAGAGCAAAGTGGATTTCATCCTCCCGATCACCCTTTTGAAGTCCTCCAGATGGATTATATCCAGATGGAACGTTGTCGAGGATTCAAATATGTCCTCGTAGTTGTATGTGCACTCTCCCGTTGGACAGAAGCATATCCAGTCCCAGATTACACTGCTCCGACCACTGCCAAGCAGCTGGTTCGTGAATTTTTCCCCAGGTATGGTTTGCCCCGTATCGTATACTCAGATAATGGTCAGCCATTCTCGTCCGAGCTTATGAAGCAGGTATCACTCCTGCTAGGTTATCAGTGGAAGTTCCACTGTGTCCGACATCCCGAGGCAGCAGGTCTCGTAGAGAGACATAATCAGACTCTGAAAATTCGCCTTGCCAAGATATGTAGAGAGAAAGGCGTTGACTGGATAGTAGCTTTACCAGTTGCACTCTTTTACATGAGAATGATAGCACATTCAAGAACAGGGCTATCCCCGTATGAGGTGGTCTTTGGTAGGCCACCGAATATGTGGGGGACGCCTCTGCCTCGTAAAATCACAGATGTTGACTGTAATATGCTGACAGATTACCTTGCCTCCTTGATGTCTGCACTACAATCATGTCGTTCACAGGTAGCTGCAGCCTTTCCCGACAACACCGAGGTGAAGCCACACGAGATCGTCCCTGGAGAATACGTTTTTATCCGGAATTTCGACAGGAGGAGTCCGCTGGAGCCCCGTTGGCAGGCGCCGAAGCTTGTGTTATTGACAACAAGGACAGCAGTGAAGGTGGAGGGCCGCAAGGGCTGGCTCCACTCGAGTCATGTGAAAAGACACTATGGACTGCCGCCAAAACCAGACTCCCAGCCCTGCCCCATTCCAGAGACTGATACTAAACTCCCCCTGGTAGAGAAAACTCCTTCTCAAGAATTTCGTATGAAGTTGAGGTCTAGCAAGTCAGACAGTTTAATTGTTTAAGTCCTCCCCTAGGTGAAGCGGTTAGACAGGTTCCTGACATGTACAAGTTAGACCCCAATAGAGAGAGAGATAGACAGAAACAGATCAAGAAACATGAATATTGTAAATCTCTCCGCAGTCACTGCATTGTGACATTATTGATTATGTTTTTTCTGAGTCTTATGATTATTGCTGCAAGCATATTGCTACACATGTACTTTCCTATTTTCACACGTGCACATTCTTCTTCAAATGACACTGTCGAGCATACTTTCAGTGAATTGCCCCCGCACGAGTTATCTTACCGACTTGCGCTGCGCAACAATACATTCATCAGTATGTTACATCATTCCCATCAGACCAGCAATGCTACCAATTGTTGGATATGTGGCCGACTCCCTCCCTATCAGAAATACAAGGGAGTTCTGCCCCTCTTTCCGTACCCGTTCACACACAATGGTTCCTGTGGTGCATGGTTTAGTCTAATGAATTCTTTAGATTCTGATTCCGTAGTTTACCAGGGCAATTGGGTATGGGGAAATCTGAACACAGTTCTGCATAAAGTATGTTTCCCTGACAAGGAGGGTCTTCCCCAAAGGACAGGGATTGATCTAGAAAACGAAGTATATGGATTAGGTAATTTTACACTTAACCTCATGATTCTGAATGTCCAGTCCGAAGCCGAACCAGTCTTGCCCGCTATGTCAGTATTACCAGTCAAAGGTGAATTATGTGTCAGAAAGAATGGTTCAGTACACCTAGGTCATAGTAAATGTACTACTGTGATCGAATTCAGTGATAAAGGCAAGTCTACATTCAAAGCTTCCTGTCATTCCTATTTCATTTGTGGTCATACAGCATATATACGCTTACCTCTAGATTGGGATGGTACTTGTTACATTGCATTCCTTCTGCCACCTGTTTTCCTAGCCCCTCCTGATTATCATAGGGACTCCCATCTAGTACACAATAGACCTCAGAGAGATCTCCCGATTGTCGACTATACTGAAACGGCATGGGAGCAGTATACAGACTTCAATAAAGGTTTCTTTCCCTATTTAGGTGCTGTCTTTAATAGTAAACTGATACGTAAACTAACAAGAACCCTCGAAGCAGTAGTGAATGAAACTACTTCTGCCCTAGGCAACTTAACAGAGGAGCAGTCTGCTATGCGGATTGTTGTTCTTCAAAATCGTCTTGTTCTTGACGTCATCCTGGCCGATAGGGGCGGAGCTTGTAGAGTCATCGGATCGAGTTGCTGTGTTTTCATTCCAGAAAACGCACCATCAGTATATAGAGCCATAACCCGTCTCCACAAGATTGCAAGTCAGATACACCAGAATCCAGGCACCTGGACTTGGTCCGGTTGGTTCTAGAGCGTGTTATCAGCCTGGGGATGGAAAGTCCTATCCTTCCTCGGAAAAGCGCTTCTCATAGTGTTCAGTTGTTGCCTATGTTTACAGTGTGGGCCAGAGATTTGCGGCTTGTGCGCCACATCATGTATTCCCCATTCAAGTTCACGTTCTAAATCCCGCCAGAAAAAGGAAGAGCAAATGATGTTATATGAACAAATTGATGGACTAATGAAGATCGATATATCATGAAGGGTCCGTAGGGGACAAGGAGGGAATGAGGTAATATGAATTTTTATGGTCAATTGTGTCCCCTAACGTAGACCCCAACGGCTCCATGTACATGCTTCAAGTACATGTATGTTCCCTCCACAACCAGCTATGAAGACGCAAATATATTTGCGTCCAACGTTAACATGTCCTCTTTCAGATCCACCATGAATGGGTCGAAAATTCAGTTCCTAAGTATGCCGTGCCACCGTCTTTACATGGTGCACTTTCACGTTTTCCTGGCTCTGGCGAGCTAGGCCCTGATTTCTGCCATCGAGCCCTTTCTGCCTTCTGCCTCTGAAAGCTGCAGCCTGGATCTGCATCCATGACCCTTACCCTACTCCCTGTGCGGCGAGCGGTGCCCGGCTCGGCCTGCTTGCCTGCCAAGACTGTATTTTGCCTTCAAGTTATCTGCTCCGCTCCTCGAAAATACATTCCTGTCTAGTGATTTAGGAAAACATCTTCCCAGCTGCAGAGCAAAGGGCCCGGACTTTCTGTCTCCGTGCAAGTAATTCATTGCTCCCGTTACCATGGTAGGCCCATGGCCCCCTCGCATTACACGTAGACACGTAGTCACATATGCATGCACTAGCAGTCAGTATAGAATAGCCTCTGCCCGAGAGACCTTTCCTTCTAGATAATACAGTTCCTCAAACACAAGATATTAGATATGATTTGGGTTTAGGTTGTTCTGATACGCCAGACTTCTGTCTCCACGTATAGTGCTAAATGTCAAGTCCCCTTCACCCTCCAGTTCCACGTCAATCACACGTCATGCTGCTGCGCGCGCATCTCTGCCATATATTTCTGCTGACACTGCAGGATTCCTCTATGGATCCACCCACCTGTGACACTCTCATGTGACGTTTTCTAGCACACACCTCCGTGTACGCCCTCGTGCACGCCTTCTGTTACGTACATGTGTTCTTATGTCTTTTCTCTCAGCTGTTACGCCTTCTGTATCCATCACCATTGTATGCATTTACTATATATATTGTACTCTGTTAATAAAGTATTGTCTATCCCTTCCTGAACCTTCGTGGTGATGGAACATGATACCTGGTTCAAACCAATTCCATTTTATGGAATAAAACCCTTATAAACTCAGATGCCACAGACTCTGCCTCTCATTTTTGATTGAGTTATTCTTATTGAACTTTACCGCATAGAAATTCCGCATAGGTAAACTTTATTTACCACACGCTCTCTACTCCAGGTCCCGTATTCAAAGGTTTTCTCTTTGGGCCCTGTTCTAAAGGTCCTCCACTTTAAGTTGTGCCTGATAAAGCTGATCCTGGAGGCTCCAGAGGTTTTCTCTCAGTTCGGTGGTGCTTGAATCATGTTCTTGAGTCTGCTTTTCAAGGTTTAGCCCTCTTGTGCCCACCGAGTCCACATCCTGTTGTAGGGAGGACAGTCTGTCTGTGAGGTCGGATCGGACTTGCTCCATGGATCCCTTTATGTCTTGGCTGAGATCTTTCAGAAGCTCCATTTTAAAGTCCCTAAACATGCCCAGGAGGTCTTCTTTCGTCAAGGTAATATTGTCTGTTTCCTCGTTAGGGTTCGGTGAGTGGTGCTTGTCTGCAAGTGCGAAAAGGTATGAAACCTTGTTAGGTATTTTGCTTGTTGTCTTCATTGGCGGCATATGTGCGGGCCCAGGAGGATCCCGCTGTGATGGCAAGAGAGATGTGTTGGGCTCAAGTGTGTAGGACTACGGGGGATGGCTGTGAGGTGGTTAGTGGTGACTGACTTGTTCTTGGCACCAAGGTGGGTGCGTAAGGCCGTCGCACAAACAGGACCACAGATCACTCATCTCACGAGCATCATCACTCCAAATCTCCGTGGACCCTGGGAATTGCGCCCCCTTGGTTGGTAGAAATGTGCCCATGAGGTGAAAGTCAGGCAGAGTAGTAAATGGGCCAGATTTCTGAACGTACTCGATTTGTCCTCATGAGGCAGGCCATTCGTAGCAAAGATGTTCAGTCTTGCAAAGCGCAATCTTGACAGGACTCGCTGGGCGTCAATGTGTAGAGCAAGTATGCTGCCCGGCTGCCTCCGAGGGATATTAACAGGGATCGAGCTGTAGGGCTGCGTTGCAGTTGCTTTCGGGCCCGCTGGTTTCTGTGACACTGTTGCCTGATTCTTGTTACCACGGGGCATGTATCAGGTCACGAGTCCAGGGGAGAGCTGAGCCGCTGCTTGCAGTCACAGCGGAGCCGCCATTTTAAGGTCAGGCGCAGCGCTTGTGGTGTTTAACGTAGCGGGTTTTGTCCTCCTGTTGCCAGTGACTAACCTCCGGAGCCCTTTGCGGTCAATTTCTATGGAGGTACATCTCCAATCTCTCCCATAGCCCACGCACTTGCAGCCATCCACGGCGCCACCCCTCACTTCAATAACTGGTAGTGCGACGATTCGGCATCAAACCGCTTCTCCCTAGAGGATATGAGTACTCACTGCTGTTGCGATCTTGCTTTCTAGAACCGGTAGGTAGCACCGTATTCATCACTTCTGCCGGTCTTGTATTCCTCCGGATCGCGGCTCAAGTTGAGTCTCTCAGAGCTGCGGATGCCATTTTAGGGAGCTCCGGTGTTCCGCTACGAGACACTTATTCGGTCTGTAGAAGCGGGAACGGAGCAAACCAAAGCCCTCAGTGTGTTCCCCGCATTATCCGCACTTTGTTGATGTAGTTTCTTGCTGGGGGGCAGCGATTAGCTGTGGAAAGCTAGTCGGTAACAGTGCGCGGACCGGGAGCAGAGACGATCTACGTCCGTTCGGCCATCTTGCCTGGTCACGACCCCCCCCCCCCCTTTATCTCTTTTATTATTTCATGCAGCACTTTATAACCGCTTTACTGTTGGTTTGAAGAATTGTGTGTATTCTAAATGTATTTTTGTTTGTGTTTTCTGGGTCATCGTATATGTATTGTATTGTTTTGTTATAATATATTATTTATTTCCTATTGAGTATTGTGTGTTTATATGTTTTATATGTATATTTATGTTATATATGTTATGAATATTACAGCCCTGTTGAAGTTCCCGTGGCACTAGGGAACGTAACTTGTAGCCGGGTGTGCCGGTTTTCAAATAAACTATGTTATGTTAATAAAGAGAAGAGCAAGCAGCTATAGAGACTTTTCAGGCAACAAGATCAGATGTCGAATGGAAATTGACGGACTTAGAAAATCGTGCAAGGCGCAATAATTTACGAGTTTTGGGCATACCAGAAATGAGAGAAGGGAAAGATGTTCGTAAATTCATTATTGAGGTTTTTACAGAAGCCTTCCCTGAGCTAAGTGACTGGCAATGGGAGAATGAGGTCATCAGGGCACATCGATTCCCGTTTACCCAGCGTAAATCTCACGGAGCCTCAAACTCAGCAGAGGGATCCAAAGCACAGCCACGAGCAATATTGATATGCCTGAACAATTTCATTCTGAGAGAGGCATTGTATGATTTAGCATGCCCGGATAAGCGCCGCACAGGTAGTGGATGTGAATTCTTTGTCCGCCCGGACTTCTGCCCTACAACCGTGAGACTAAGATGGCAATTTCGACAGTTGATCTCGCCATTTCAAGCTAAGGGGGCACAAGTATTCCTCCTAAATCCAGCAAAGCTTAAGGTAATCTATAGGGGGCAATCTAAATATTTCACATCAGAGTCTCAGGCACAAGCATATCTGAAGACTATGGACACTAATATTTGAGAACCTTAAGTTGAGCAAGGATAACAAAAGAACTTGTAACTCGTTTCACAGGGTGAGAGTTTGGTACCATAAAGAACCCAGTGGACTTCAGCCTACATCAGCAGCATAAACTAACACTGCTATAAAACGCTATTGTGGTTTCTGAGTAGATTAATGGGCCACTTATAACAGAAATATTTAGTTTCGGGATTATGATTTACAAGGTTTAATTGCTAGAGAGTTGCCTCTTTGCCTGATATTTATAGGCAATCTTGGTTAATAGATGACCTTGGGTGGTTAGAGATAATTTTCTTTATTTGTTATTTTTGTGGAAAAAGATAGTGGGAAAAGTATTAAAAGGGTGACGTCCTGGTGGGTTTCCTGCATCACTGAGGACTATGTCCTTAAGCCCTGTGGTGGGTGGCAGGGGAGGGAAGGGTGGAAGGGAGGGTGGACTGGCTGGGGTCAGCCTGGGAGGGGGGGGGGGGTTAAACACAAAAAGAGATCATGAGCGCATTTTTCTTTTGTTTTATTTGTATGTGTGGTATGCAGGGCAGTGGTGGAACGGCATTCTGGTTTTCTTGAGAGTATGGAATGGCGGCTAGAATGTTAAGATTAGGTACATTGAACGTCAGGGGTCCTAATGCCATAAACAAAAGGCAACGGGTGGCTAGGGAATTGCAGTGGCTCGGTTGTGATATCATCTGCCTCCAAGAGACGCATTTTGCATGGTCTAAGCGGAAGCTTTTGAATGAGCTTGGGTATAATGTTTTAGTATGCACTAAGCAAACCTCCACGACCCGCGGGGTCGCCATATTAGCTAAAAAACATGTTATTGGTTCTGGGCGGATTTTGGAGGACAGTGCTGGCAGATGGGCAATTACAGAATGTATCATTGGCACTTTCAAATGTACGCTGTGCTCCATTCATGGATCTAATTTTGATGAGTCAGCTGTTATAGAATACCTCAATGCTGAATTAGCAACCTGGCCTACCCCAGTAATAGTGTGTGGGGATTTAAATATTAATCTTCAACCAGACTCACTAGGCAATGATGAATATGTGTATGTAGGAAGGAAACCCAAAGTATATAGGTCATTACAAGCACTCCTTACCTTACATGGTCTGGTTGATGTCTGGTCTCACCTTAGGGGTGGTAACCCTGGCTATACTTTTTTCTCGGCTCCTCACCAGAAATTGGTGCGGTTGGATTATTTTTTAGTGCTACAAAGTTTACTCCCCGGTGCACAAATACAAGTATATTCACGAGCCACGTCTTATCATGGCCCTGTTGTCCTCTCTATTCAGTTAAACTGCCCTCTTACTAAGCCTCGGGAATTTACGTTTGACCGTAAGTTGTTGTTGGATGTAAAATTTCAGAAGTATATGATGGAATGGGTAGCAGAGTTCTTTAATAATAATAGAGGGAGCACTGAGATGGGGATAGTGTGGGATACGTTTAAAGCTAATTTCAGAGGGGAGGTTCTCAGTTTCGGATTATACGCGCAAAAGCAACTACGCGTTAAGCTGCAGGAGCTATATAGTGACTTAGGGAAGGCTGAAGAACGGTTGGTGCAGGATATATGCTCAAGCACAGACATCCAAGGCTCAGCTGCAGAGGTTGCACGATGTAAGGCAAACCATCATTGGAGTAAGGAGGCTGCAAAAATGTATACCACTAAGCGCCAGCTTTTATATGAGTATGGGGAGGCAAGTGGCAGGTGTCTGGCCCAGAAAATGAGGATGAGGGAAGTAGCACAGCAAATCAAATGTGTGAAAGATGTAGCTGGGCAAATGGTAGAAAGCGAGATGGAAATTTTGGAAGTTTTTAGACAATTCTATACTTGTTTACATGCTAGAGAAGATTACAATAGTAGTAAAGCTACAGCATTGCTAGGACAATTCTGCGAGAAAAACTTGGATAGTAAAACTGTAGCCAAGTTAGAGGCTCCAATAGCGATGTCTGAACTCGAAGCAGCAATTAAGGCACTCCCAGCAGGCAAGGCAGCGCGCCCTGACAGGCTTCTGTTAGAGATCTACAAATCTTTTTTCAAGTATTAAAACACAACATGTTAGCCACATTCAGGCTGGCGCAGACTGGAACATATCCTAAAACGTGGGACGAGGCCAGTATCGTGGTTTTCAGAAAAAAGGGAAAGGCTTTCAGGTGTGATATCTTCATTGGTTTCTGTATATCAGCATGGGTTTATCCCCAAACGGGGCACAACCGATCATGTCAACCGGGTGATTGCTTTAATAGACAATGCAAACGGTTTGGAAGTCCCACTGAGTCTCATATTATTGGATGCCGAGAAGGCTTTTGACCAAGTGTTGTAGGCTTTCTTATGGGATGTGATGCACTCTCGAGGATTTGGGCCAAAATATTTAAAATCGATACAGACGCTGTACCAACAACCCAGTGCGCGGATCTATGTAATGGGGCTACAATCAGCATTGGTTCCAATACAAAGGGGGACAAGGCAAGGTTGCCCTTGTTCCCCGTTGCTATTCGCCCTTTTACATAGATCAGTTTTTAAAGATGATGGAGAATAGCCCTCGTATTCCCCCAGTCAGGATACAATAGCAACAATATCGGGTGCTAGCGTATGCCGATGATGTGGCCGTGCTTTCTCCAAGGCCGGCTCTGGCAATACCTGAGATTGAACATTTAGCAGCGGTATATGGCTCGGTGTCTGGGTATGAATTAAATACTGCCAAGACCCAGATATTATGTGTTAATATCAAATCTTTTTCAGATACCCGGGCTCTATCAGAGGTTACATATTTAGGGGTACAGATCAGTGCCTCGGCTTCGGCTACGGTACAATCTAACTGGCAGAAGTTACTTAGTGGGATCCGTAAACAACTGGGTCAGGCTGAATGTCTTCATTTAACGCTAGTAGGCAGGTGCAATACTTTAAAAATGATGGTATTACCCAAGATTCTATATTTCTATCAGTGTGTACCATTAGAGATTCCCCTTGCATATATTATACAACTGCAAGCTACTTGTATGAAATTCTTATGGTCTCAGGGAAAGGAGCGGCGCGCAAAAAAGTACATGGTGTTGCCAAGGGCTGTCGGAGGGTGGTCGGTACCCGATTTCCTTCTATACTATTACGCTTGTATGCTCCAGCGTATGAATATCTTGCTCACAGGGGTTGGACCTTCGGAGCCAGCATTACAACCCTCAATATATGGGCTACTTTTGGGTGCGGAAGCCAGTAACCGCCTGTTTCTCAATATGGACTGGAACTACTACAAACGTACTAGATTTAAGGTGGTAGTCGCTGCCTATAAAGTCTGGAAGGCAATAAAAAATCTTTATAAAATTGAAAAGACCTCGATATACACTCCATTGACTGCCCCGATCCTTCACCCCAATATCTGTTGGGATCGTATAGTGGTGAATTGGCGAACGAGAGGTTTAATTTTTTTTTTTTATTAAAAAGATCTTTATTGATAGCAAAGCCATTGACAACACCAAATGTAACACTTGAGCACAGTGCATTTCCACATAAAGTATGATCATCACATGAGCAGCCAAGGATTATTACGAACACAGCCTTATTGCCGGCATCCCGGGGGCCCGCGGCGAGGTAATGCATCGATTGTGTAACTGTGCCAGTAGAAGCGTTTTGTGGTAGGTCTCGTGTTGATTCGGTGTGGCAACTGGCAATCTAGTACTGCAATCGCGGTTAACAGATCTAATACTGAGACAAGGTAAAAAAACTACCCCAACTAAACTCCCACCCCGCCCTCTAGAGTGTGTCTGTGTGTCCGCTAGCCCTGCCTTAACTAACATGTCTCCCTGTGTACCTACGTGTGCCTACTCTGTATCCAGTGTCTAACCTCACTCAGTGAACGG
The DNA here is from genome assembly GCF_964263255.1 of Lissotriton vulgaris. NCBI lineage: Eukaryota > Metazoa > Chordata > Amphibia > Caudata > Salamandridae > Lissotriton > Lissotriton vulgaris. The sequence continues at coordinate 87,383,841 of NC_141685.1, read as the reverse complement.
TCCCCCCCCGGCAGCCCCCAGTCTCAACATCCCCCGCCTAACTCGGAGCCCTCCCAACTTTCCCCCCTCCAGTATAGCGAAGAACACAGTCAGAGCCTACTCCTCCACCCCATCCTGGAGTTCAACCGCCTCGGATGTGTCAGAGCCTTCCTCCTCCCCCTTCTGCAGGTATTCTTTATAAAGATCCCAGAAATTTTTGGGCCTACTTCTGGGCGGTAACAGGTCGCTGTATAGTTCTGTCTGGGTGCAGCAATACTGTAGGTCTCGCATCCATCTTGTTTTGGTTGGCAGGGGCCCTCGCATCCAGCAAGCCGCCACCACTCTCCTCGCCAATAACAGTGCCATGTCCACCAGCCAACGCAGAGAAGGGGCCAGTGGCTTAGAATAACCAATAAGCGCCAGCGCCGGTGTGCGGGGCAGGGTCTCCCCCAGAATCTGGTCCAGTTCGGCAAAGACCTCCCCCAGAATGCCTGCACCCCAGGGCATAACCATGCCAAATGGAAAAAATCTGCCACCATTGTCTGGCAGCGCTCGCATTCAGCTGTGGGGCGAAGGCCATAACGGTGCAAACGCTCAGGTGTATAGTACACCCGCTGTAGATATTTAAAATGCACCAACCGGTGCCTGCCATTCAATGAGATCTTACGCGTGCTAGAGCAGCAGTATCGCCACATAAGATCGTCTATCGGGGATTGAAAATCAGCCTGCCAGGCCTCCCTGGCCTTAGAGGGTTGCAATCGCTGATGCACTACACCCAACTTGTTAACCTGCTAAACGAGCTCCGCCGGCGAGGTAGATTTGATAACATAGGTCAGTTCCGGGACCTCCTCCGGTTCCTCCAAGTCTGGGCCCAGTGTTTCACGGAACGCAGAGCGGAGTCTATGATATTGGAATTTCTGTAGCAGGGTGTGGCCTGACTCCGTGGGAGTCAGCTGGTCCCAGGTTTTAAGCGTGCCATCCGCGAATAGGTCCTCCATTCTCTCCACGCCAAGGGTCCGCAGGGCTTTAATCACTCCTTTTTCACCCAACGGGTCAAGCCAAAGGGCCCATTCGACGGGCATCAGTGGGGAGTATAGCAATGTGCTGCCACGAGAACTCACCAAATGGTTCCAGGCATGGTTGGTCGCCTTAAGCGAGTCCATTTGTCCAACCGTGCGGTCCGTGGGTAGGCAGACAGTGGCAGGCAGAGGGAGCGGATCCGCAAATAGCCGCTCCAGTATAAGGTGCGGAGTCCGAGCATCACCATGAATCCATGAGTGTAAATGCGATGCCTGTGCTACCCTATAATAGCGTTCTAGGTCCGGTGCTCCCAGTCCTCCCATCTCGCAAGGGAGTATCAGGGTCGTCCATCGAACTCTGGGCTGTTTGCCCCCCCAGGCCAGTCTTATCATGGCTTTGGTAAGCTGTTTAAAGAAGACCTTCGACAATACCACAGGCAAATTCAGGAAGAGGAACAGGAATCGGGGGAGCACCACCATTTTCATTAAAGCGATTCTACCCGAAAGGGAGAGCGGAAGCCTGATCCAGGTATCGACGTCATCGACCAATTTGCTATATGCCACCCCGTAACTGTCCCGAATGAGAATCTCGGGATCTGTATGAAGGCGAATGCCCAGATAGCGAACAGAGTCGGAGGACCACTGAAGCGGGTATTCCATAGCGAACGGCCGTGTCACCGGGGTGAGCGGAAAAGCGATCGACTTATCCCAGTTCACCTTCAGGCCCGAAATCGAGCCGAAGCGGACCACCTCACGAAGAACTGCGGCCAAGTTAGCCTCCGGGTCCCTAACATACAGCAGTATATCATCTGCATAGGTTGATATCCCTATTTTATAGGTGGGGAAACTGATGCCCTCCAGGCTGTGGTATTCCCGAATTGCACATGCCAGGGGTTCCGCCACCAATGCATAGAGCAACGGCGACATGGGGCAACCCTGTCGCGTGCCCCTTCCAATATAGATCGGCTCCGTCACTCTATCGCCCAAACGCAGCCTGGCAGAGGGACGGTGGTACAGCGCCCCAATCCGCTGCATGAATGGCTCGCCCAAACCCAACTTCCGCAATACACGTACCATGAAGGGCCACTCAACCGAGTCGAATGCCTTTTCCATGTCAAGGAAGATTGCCAGCGCGCTGTTCTCCTGCTTGACATGCTGCATGGTGCCCAGTACCGTGCGTATATTGTAGGTCAAATTTCTGCACGGGACAAACCCGGACTGCTCCGGGGCGACCAGTCCAGGGACCAATAAGGCCAGACGAGTGGCTATTACCTTAGCATAAATCTTAGCATCGACATTCAGCAAGCTGAGCGGTCTGTACGAGCCGCAAAGGTCAGGCGGTTTCCCCGGTTTAGGGATAGTGATGAGCAGTGCTTCACGCATAGTAGGTGGCATTTCACCGTTCTCACAAACTGCATCAAAGAGGGTAACCAAGTGTGGCAGAAGTAGGTCCTTAAAGGCTTTGTAAAAACTAACCGTGAGGCCATCCGAGCCCGGGGCACTGCCCGATCTCATACTTGCTAGAGCTTCCAGTATTTCGTCCTGGTGGAAGGGGGCCATTAAGAATTCCGTATCCGAGTTCTTGAGGAAGGGCATAGCAATATGATCTAAATAGTCCTCCATTTCGTCCTCCACTCCCTGCGTCTTGGATTGATATAACCCTGCGTAATAATTTCTGAAGGTCTCAAGTATCCGCTCCTCGTCTGTGACTGTGTCTCTCTCCGGAGTTCTCAGCTCCTCGACAACCAATGGGCGTCTAGAGCTCCGTACCATGCGTGCCAATAACGCACCAGGTCTTTCCCCTTCCCCGTACACTCTGGCGGTGGCATATTTACCCATATATAGAATCTCTCTGTCTGCCAGAGCCTGAAACTCAGACAGGAGTTGGGTGATCTCCGGCCCCTCAGAATCGCCGCCGGATTGCAGTCGCCTAGCCTATAACCCCGCTATCCTATTCTCCAAAGTGGTGAGGTCCCGTCTGATGGAGCGTAACACACTTGAGTGCTTGGACATAGCCACCCCCCTGATGTACACCTTAAAAGCTTCCCAGACCGTAAAGAAGTTGTCTACTGTACCTATGTGTGTCACAAAGAATTGGTCTATGTCCTCCGCGACCTCCCCCCTGAAGGCCTCATCAAGCAACGCGAAAGGGGGGAACCTCCAGGTGAAGGCCGGAATCCCCTTCCTGGCTGTTAAGAGGTGTAGAAGGATAGGGAGTGGTCCGAAAGTGTGCGTGGGAGGACCTCGCATGCGCTAGTGCTGCCAAGTACCTGGGGGGACGCCAACCAGTAATCTATCCTAGTGTGGACATCATGGAAGGCCGAGTAATGTGTAAAACCGCCCTTCGTGGGGTGCCTCTCCCTCCAAACATCCACCAAGTCTGACTTAGTCATTTCCGCTCTCATGTACGAGGCCGAAGCCACCGGGCGCCGAGCAACGCCCGCGGAGCGGTCCATAGTTGGGTCAAATACAAAGTTAAAGTCCCCGCCCCATAGCGTCCAAGGCTGCGTGTGTGACCTGGCGAGAGCTGACAGAGTTGCGTAGAATTCAGGGTGGTCATAATTGGGGCCATAAACATTCACCACCAGTAGATCTAGGCCCTTACCCACACATCTAGCCATGACGTACCTGCCCTCCGGATCAGTGTGCACTGGGATGAGCTTCAGCTGTGAGGAAGGATTGGCCCAAATCAATACCCCACAGGCGTGTGTCGTGAAGCCCGCGGCAACTATGTTCCCAGCCAATCCCCTAGCCTGTAGCATTCTACTGGAGTGTGGTAAGTGCGTTTCCTGTAATAGGGCTAGGTTCACATGATGTCTACTAAGATAGCTAAGGACCTTCCTCAATTTACGGAAGTCGTTCAGACCCCTCACATTCCAAGTAATAAGTTTCAGCGTATCCGGGCTATGTGTAGGCAAATTCGGTGCAGCATTAGACATTACAAGGATTCACTAGTGTATGTGTATCAGGTATAGGCGAATAAGAACACAGCAGTTCACGCAATTTCAAAAACGCCAGCCAGCGTCTCCGAACAGGGACAGCACCACACCGCAGTACACACTCCGTACAATTAAACCCCACAAACAACCCCAGGCAACATTTCACCCCAACCGACCAAATCCTAGCCCCCACCCCTCGAGCACCAACCCACCCACAGCCGACCTCCCCCAACCTGGTCAGACAGCACCCAAAAACCCCCCCCATCAACCCTCCACAAGTGTAGTCTTCAACAGTTCAACACTAACCCCTCAGAGAGTATCTCAACCAAAGGCACCAGGGCAGAGCGCGCCAAAATAGTTCACCACCAACTGTTCCGAAGGAATGTGTGATCAGCGCCTCAGACCGGCCCCTCTTATGTAACAGTGCCCCTCTAATAGCAAGTATATCCGCCCTCCCCCACCCAAACTGATCCCCCCAGTTCTGCAGCATTTGTCCATGAAACCTTCCCAAGTTGCATCCGCTACCTTACCAACAGTGCGTGGGACCTATGTCCGATCAGCATCTCCACACCCTAACAAAGCAACCCCTGTGTAGCGAATGTAGACCTCTCGGGCATCTGCAAACATGGAGTCCTTGTGGTGCCAGGGTCAGGTGGCCGCCTCCATGGAAGAGTACCAAACCTCTCTACAGTGACCTCTAGTCCTGCTCTTCCAGGTTCGATGCCGAGCCGGCGTCGTCGTCCTGGCCTCGCCGGGCCTCCTTCCGCTCCCGCGTCCAAGTTTTCAGGGACTTGTGAAGTTCCTTAGGGTCCGTGAAGTAATACGACCTCCCACCGGTGTTTATGAGGAGCTTGGCGGGATACAACATCGCATAGTCCAGGCCCAAAGTTCTGAGTTGTTTCTTGTATGGCGCAAACTGTCGCCTCTCTTCCTGCACTTTGGCTGTGAAGTCCGGGTATATGGAGATATCCATACCCTCATGTTGTAGTTTGCCCTTCTCCCTCGCCATTCGAAGGGCCGTGTCTCTGTCGCGGTAGTTAAGTAACTTCGTGATAATGGGGCGAGGAGGCGCGCCAGGCTGAGGTTGTGGGCCCAACGTGCGGTGCGCTCGTTCCACAATGAACATGGGGGAAAACACTTCCTCACCCAGTAGAAGCTTCAGCAGTTTCTCTACGTACAGCTCCATCTTCCCCGTTTGTGTAGTTTCCGCTACGCCTGTGATGCGGAGGTTGGATCTGCGGGAGCGCGCCTCCAAGTCCTCTGTCTTGTCCCTGATAACATGAAGAAGCCTATCAAACTGCTTTCTCTCTTTGTCCCACTCTGTTTGAGCCTCCTCCGCTTCAGTGAGACGGCGCTCCGCCATGTCTAGGCGCTCCGCATGTTTATCCACACGCTGCGCCATACGATCCATGTGGTAGGACAGAGCGTCTATCTTGGTACCCACAGATGCAATGCTATCTTGGATGCCTTTCTCCATTGCAGCTAACATGTCTCTGAGTTCCGTGGGAGCCGGGGGTGTCGCCGTGGCCCCCTTCGGCGATGTCTCCGGCGCCGCCACCTCCGACCCCTTCGGACGGCGCCGTTCAAAGGAGAGCTTCCCCTGTGCCGCGTCGTTCTTCCCCATCGCAGTCCCTAATGTGTTGAGGTGTAGAGCAGGGGAGCTCCTCTACGGCAGCAGGCCAAGTGTGCAACCCTGGGATCTTCATAAGCAAGCGAAGCACTGCCACCAATCACTGGGTTTCCGACGCGACCAAGATGGCGTCTGCAATGGCGGACGAAGCCCTTCCCCGCGCAGCAGCAAGTCTCTCACCCTCACGGCTTAGAAGGCAGTCAGATCCACAGTTCCTGCCCCGGTTTACCTCTCCCCAGGGGGCAGCGGGATAGCGGTTCGCCGCAGCGGAGAACCAGATCGGCTATGGCACCAAGTTAGTGGGCGCTCCGCCTCATGGCGCAGACGGTCAGAGTTGTATGCTTCCCCCTGTCGCGAAGCCTCCGGGCCCTTCACTTATGAGCAGTCGCCGAATAGGAGGGAGAGAACTCCTCAAGCAGTGATAAATCCAATTTTCGGTCCGGTCCGCACCCAGCCCGATCACTCTCGGCGTTGGGGCCGCACGTCCGATGACGTCGCCCGGCCACCTCTCCAGGATAGTGCGCGGCTGCCGGCCTAGTCCGTCACTGCCGCGTCGCCGGGAGCAGCACCCTCAAATGCTCGGGGAGGCTCACACACAGCCGGTCCAAAAGTTCTCCAAAGGCAGCCGGGGGTGCAAGTAGGCGTCCGAGAGCCCGCTATGACATGTTCGGCACAATTAAGGATAGTTTAACAGGATTATTCCGGGGCTATGCGAGGAGCCCAAGGCTCACGCGTCCGCCATCGACGCCGGCTAGCTCCGCCCCCCAATGAGAGGTTTAATTACTGTCGGGGATTTTTATATAGGGGACGGTTTAAAATCGTTCAATCAGTTGAAGGAGCAATATCAACTCCCTACCACACATTTCTTCAAGTATTTGCAAATCCGTGAGTATTTAATTAAATCCACTATATGCATGTTAGCCAACCCTCTTATCGAGGCAAATAAGAAAGGAGCTCAAATCGGAGTACTTTAAATTTAATGTTAGCGGCAATGCCTAATGACTTAGAAGCACAAGTGAGTTAATGGGAGAATAGGCTAGGATGTCCAGGAATTCCACTTGAGAGGTCAATCGAGCTGGCCGGACGAGTGCTTATGTCTGCCAACCTCGTAACACAACATTGTAAAACTCTTTTTTATTTGTATCGTACTCCAGATAAAATTTCAAAGTGGGGTGGAGATCCAGAAGGAAAATGTTTCAGATGCAATGTTCAACAGGCGGATGTAATGCATATTTTTGGCACTTGTGTAAAATTGAGGGAATTGCTCAGACATGTAAATAAGTTTATATCGGAGATCTTGGGCTCTTCTTTCCAGCTCTCACTCATGCAGATTTTGTTGGGTACAGATATGGAGGGTGCTCAAGCCGAGTCTACTGATAATACTGGGTATCTGGTATTTGTTGCTACAGCAGTGTTAAGGCTCTGTATAGCCAATGTTGGTTACAAAGTGATCCTCCTACATTTGAAGCATGGCGAACTCGATTCCTATTTACTTATAATATGGAATATAATTTGTATGCAATGAAGGGAAGGCGGAAAATGGCATTGGGGCAGCAAATCTGGGGTCCGGTTAGAATATATATGGATGCAGAAGATTGACTAATCCTGATTTTCTCTGTATCGTGTTTTATATTTATAGTTGATCTTTCATAGTACCGCTATGATGTATTCTAGTAGTTGTTTCAACATACAATGGATGAAATAGCGGAATTATTTTTTTCTTATTTTGTTTAGTATACAAGTCTGGATCTGGCTTTATGTTCATATATTTTTTATTTTAAATATAATGTCCATTACACTGCTCTTGCAACCCCACAATTGCTTGATGAAAAGCTGTATGATCTATTATGTGCTCGTGATCTTTACTCCAATAAAGAAATTTTTAAAAAAAGAATAATAAAGAGAAGAATTTTGGATAACGTATGTCTCCTGGCTGACTTCAATCAGAGTGCACCTTCCTTTCTTGTGGACTTTCACTATAACTGACACCCCCCCTCCAGCAGCGGATGCCGGGAGCAGTTGCACTTGTGTGAAATATATGAAAGTGGTGGAATTTAATGTGCTTGACCTTGGTCTGCTGCTGCATGATTTTTTGTCTTTTGTAGTCCAGAGATATTTTTGAGGCTTTGTCACAGAAAAGGATGACATTATTACATCAAATTATCCCTTATTTGTACAAAATTAAGAATCCAAACTTAAACTAAGGATGTCTTTAAAAATAGTTTTAGCTGATAAACTGACCATGAGATAAGAGTTTCCTGATTTGACTCAAACATATTTATTGCATATTTAAAATTTCTATAGAATGCACACTTTTCTTTTTTCATATCAAAACTTTCTGTATGTGAAAGATATCTAATTGTGTTGTCTTTGTTCGTCTGCAGCCGGTGCCCCCATCGTACTGCCGCTGCCAGGCCTTACACAAAACCATTCATTATCCGGAATTCTAGTCTAAGTGCTAGTACTGCCAGAAGTGTATTCAAATTACATATTTTCCTTAAAATTGTCATTCAATTTTATTTAAAAAGTAGCATTTTGAAATACCTATGCATTCTATAGCGTCCAGCAGAGTCTAAGAGACTTTGCTCGATATACAGGTGATAAATGTAGAAAGTACCTATGGACATTGTAATAAGCCTCTAACCCACCTACACAACAAGGAGTTGTTTAATATGTGATCACTTCCATTCTGAAGATATTTTGTCCAAGTAAGGGTAAGGCTTCACGACTTCCAGCTTCTCATTACCAGGGTACCAATCACAGCTGCAATGTTTACGAAACTTATTTCCCTTAAAAATCAACCCTTTACTCTTGGAAATATAAACTTTCGAAAAGTGGGAAACAGCAAACCGACAAAGAGAAAACAGGAGGGTATTGAGACCCTGAGGCATTAAATCCAAGATAACAATATCATCTAAATAAAGTAAACATGACAGATGGTGGACTCCTACAGACATCCCTGTTTCAATCCATTATTAGTATGAATTACGGCTGAGAGACCACCGTCCCCTCCAAAAAGTTCTTGCTGCCAGGTCGAGGAATGTAAGGCGATAACACTGTGGAAACTTCTATGAATGCTGCATAGACCGTTTTTTTCTCTTCTGGACTCTGTGGTGAAGGTGGTGGGTCGCATGGTACTTGACACACTTGTATCTCGTCCAGGTCGTTCCACTGTGGAACAGTGTTTTAAACCTGTACATGGTTCTAAACAAATACACTGTGGCTCGTTCCAGCCCCATATACCTAGCCTTCATGGACCAGTCCTCAGCATTCAACTGTGTCAATAAGTCCAAGCTGTGGCAGTTGATGTCCTTCATTAGCATAGGCAGTAACATAATTTTATTTCTGTGGGATCTTCACCGCGATTCAACCGCCGTTGTCCGCTATTCAAAGGATCTGAAAGTGTCCAGTCAGCTTGACATCAAGAGAGGGGTGCATCAGGGGTGCATTTTAGCATCCTTTCTTTTTAACCTCTATATTAATTCCTTAGAGAGGACCTTTTGGCCACAAAGGCTGATTGTCCCCAGGTCGGCAAGCGTAGCCTGCCAGTTCTCCTATACGCAGATGACGCAGTCCTTGGGTGAGGACAGCTAGGTGCCTGCAACTTCTGAATTCTTTTGCCCTTTTTATGAAGGACTTTGACCTTTCGTTTAATCATTCCAAGTCGTTCAGTATGCAGGTGGGACCTTGTAAAAGCTAAGCAGTTCACTTTTAAATTAGGACTTATTAAAACTTTATTTTTGAGGTTTTATTAACGATACATCAAAGAGGTGCGGTTATATGTACACATTGCAGTATATAATCAACAGTGTATTCGTCTAGCCAGATATCACATAAGGAAGCAATCGCATATCACCATTATAAGTCAATGAACAGTTAAGCTTATCTCCGAGCCTCCTCACAGCCTTGCAACATCTTGAGCTATCTGCAGTGACATCTTATATATAACATTAACATTCCTTACATTTCTAGGGCAAGCCAAGGCTATGTAGACAGGTATTATGCAGAGGGTTCGAAGCATGGAGATAGCAAACTGAACAGTACCTGTCACTGTACATGAGTCAGCAATGCCCATCAGGCCCTGCTAATGTAGCAACATACACATTGGCATCTCATTCCCATCTCTCGTGACATGTCACTTTCGGGCACGTACAGCGTCTCATTGTGGAAGTGCTTCCCATTTGTGTTTACCGTGGTGGTTCTGTGTCAGAGGAGTCAGTGCTGTCTAGCAGGTAACAGTGCAGTGGGGCCCAAATATCAGCCGGCCTCGAGGAGATTGGTAACAGCTCAGAGTATGTATGAATCTGGTCCTGACAGTATGTAAGATCGCGCAAAAAGTCCTTAAATTTAGGGGCTCTGCCCCTGCCCCATTTGCACGCCACTCTTCTCTTAGCCACAAGGAAAGCTATGGCAGCAAATTTGCGGTATGCGGCCTGTATCTGTTCCACATAACCCAGGAGGGCTAGGATGGGGGAGGGTCCTATCTCAGTATTGATCATCTTAGATATCGCTGCGAACACCTGACGCCAGTAGGTCTGCACACCATCGCAGTCCCATGCCAAATGCAAGAAGTCAGCCCCTGGGGCACGACACCTGTTGCAATGATCATCAGCGCTTAGACAAAATCTGTGCATTCGCACTGGCGTATAGTACAATCTGTGTAGGAATTTGTAGTGTATGATTCTAAATCTACTGCTGGATGATACGCGTTCGGTTTGCTGTAGGCAAAATTCCCATTGCTTATCTGTAAGTGTCACTCCCAATTCCTGATCCCATTTAGCTTTAGCCGCAAGCGGCGGTGTGTCCTTGAGTGTATGTACAGTGTTATAGATTGTCGACACTAGCTTTTTGGCCGTGTCATCTTGGAGAATGCGTTGCAGTGGCGCGAAAGCTTGGGGCTCATGAGGAAAGGCCGGTGTAAGCGCTTTCAGTCCTTGGCGGAGTCTAATGTACAAGAAGGTGTCAAGGGGGGACGGCTGTATACCGTCATATAGATGGTCCATAGTGCGGAATGTCCCATTATGGTACAAATCTCCCCACGTCGCTATGTGTATGAAATGAAATGAAATGAAATGAAATATGATTTGTAAACACGCTACTATGCCCAGTGGGCGTCAAGGCGCCTAACTCAAAATTAGCTGCGGGCAGACAGAGACAGGAGCTCACTGATAGGCTTTGGTAAAACACCAAGTTTTCAGAGCTTTCTTGAAAAGATCAAGTGAGGGCTGTAGTTTGATCTCCAAGGGAAGAGTGTTCCAGAGTTGAGGTGCAAGAATGGAGAAGGCCTTGCTCCCCCATCTTACCGTCCTAGCGCGTGGGACTACCAGTTGATTAAGCTCTAACGAGCGAAGGCATCTGATTGGAACATACCTAGAGAGCAAAGAGCCCAGGGCATCAGTCGGGCCTGCCTTCAGGGCATTATAAGTCAGACAAAGAAGTTTAAAAGAGACTCTGAGAGGGATAGGCAGCCAATGGAGATTCTTCCTTGCCGAGGTCGCAGAGGACATCCACGGCAAGGCCAGAACGAAGCGCGCCGCGGCATTTTGCACAACCTGCAGGCGTTGGAGAAGGCCCTTGTTGGCCCCGACGTAGAGTGAATTACAATAATCCAGCCTTGAGCCAACGAGGGCGATCACAACCTGTTTTCGTGCCTGTGGGGAAAGATAGTACGCGATTCTTTTCAGAATCCTGATGACACCCCAACAGGTGGCCACCGTCCTATTCACCTGCAATTCCATGGAGAGCCGAGTGTCGAAGATGACGCCTAGGTTCCTGGCAGATAGTGTGGGTGTGGGGCAGATGCCTAAAGATGAGGGCCACCACTCACCTGACCACATTTCCTGGTCTTTGCCGAAGACCAGGACCTCCATTTTGTCACCGTTCAACTTTAATGAGTTGAGAATCATCCAGTCTGCAACAAGTTGCATACAGGACTTGAAGTTGGACGCGGTGACATTCACGGAGTGGGTCAGGGACACCATAATCTGCGTGTCGTCGGCATACGACACTACCTCCATCCCCTGAGATCTTACCAGTCTTGCAAGGGGGGCCACGTAGATGTTGAACAGGGTCGGACTCAATGCCGACCCCTGTGGCACCCCACATTGCAACGACTTGACAGGGGAGAGGTGATCCCCAAGCATCACTCGCTGCTCTCGCTGATGAAGAAAGGAGTTCAGGAGACTCAAGGCCGGTCCTGCTACCCCTGCCTCCCTTAACCTAGATGTTAAAGTACCGGGAGACAGGGTATCAAATGCTGCTGTAAGATCCAGCAGAACTAGCACGGTAGTCTGTCCCAGATCGACTTTCCGACGGATGTTATCCGCGACCTTCGTCAATGCAGACTCTGTGCTGTGTAGCTTTCTAAAGCCATGTTGGGACCCGTCCAAGAATCCTGAAGCATCCAGAAAGTTGGAAAGATGGTAGTTCAGATGGGCCTCCAACATTGTATGCGTTCAAGTAGTTTGCGAAATAGAGTTTCCTGCAGCAATAGCATGTCCGGGTGGTAGACGAGGGGAAGTATAGGCGAGTATAGCATGTCAGAGTGTAGCATATTTGCTAGGTGATCCCAAGCATGTACCGTGCACATTACTGTCGTGGGTGTTTTATCCCTACTTTGGGGTGGGGCATATAGTGCTCCTTCTATTGGGATAGGGTGAGTTAACCAGTGTTCTGCTGCCACCTGGGGCATGTAACGAGGTGGTTTCACCCAAAAATAGGCATAGTGGGCTTGAGCAGCATAGTAATATAATTCAAAATCGGGAATTCCAAATCCACCCTTATTGTATGGCATGGTGAGAGTGTCCCACTTGAGTCGAGGCGTTTTACCACCCCACACCAAACGAATAAGCTCCGATTTAAGTTGTTTGAAAAAAAAGCTACCGGGGTAAAATGGGACATTCAAGAACAGATAAAGCAGTCGCGGCAATATCACCATTTTTATCAAAGACACTCTGCCTGCCATAGACAGGGGCAGGGTAACCCATTTTGTGATATGATCGATAATACGAGTCATGGTCGTGCCATAGTTAGCCTGTAATAGTTCATCTCTGTCTTTTGCAATCCAAAATCCCAAATATTTGAAATCTCCGTCACACCAGGTTATGGGGTAGTCAAGCACAAATTTCTTTGTGGACGTCGTGAGGTGGAATAAGCATGATTTACCCCAATTGATCTGAATGCCGGAGAGCCTACCAAAGCGGATAAGTTCCCTGAGAATGGGGTTCAGATTATGGCTGGGATCGCGCACATATAATGTGATATCATCCGTGTACATTGATATCAGGATATGTCTCTGGTTGCATCTCAACGCCTTGTCGTTATGATGTTGTCGCAACTTCGCCGCCCGGGGCTCAGTAGCAATTGCGAACAATAGTGGCGAGAGGGGGCATCCCTGCCTTGTACCTCTAGTAATGGGAAATTCTGAGGACAGACTGCCTTTAATAGTTACTTTGGCCACAGGTGAGTCATATAACAGTTTAATCCAGGATATAAATATCACCGGGAAGCCCATACGTTCCATCACCTGAAACACATAATCCAACTCTAGTGAATCGAAGGCCTTGGTGGCATCAAGGAATAAAGCAGCCATTGGTAAGTCTTCATTGACTGTATTCAGCACGGAGAAGAATGTGCGGAGGTTATGCGAAGTCGCTCTGCCAGGGACAAAGCCCGATTGATCAGGCAGAATCAGTGTAGAGAGTAAAAGATTGATGCGCGTGGCAATTAATTTAGCAAGTATTTTTACGTCGCAATTAAGCAGAGATAGTGGCCTGTAGGAGTCACAAGTGTTTGCAGGCTTCCTTGGTTTTAGTAGCGACGTAATGAGGGCAACGCGCATTGATGGGGGGGGATGGCCGACTTCTAGAGCGTCCTCATATACCTCCCGCAACACCGGGGCCATGAAGTCAATATAGGTTTTGTAGAACTCTACGGGAATCCCATCCAATCCCGTGGCTTTGCCCGATTGCATAGACATGATAGCATCACGTACTTCGTCCAGTTCGAAAGATGCGCTCAGAAACGCCCTTTGCGCGTCACTCAGCCAGCCTAGGGATATGTCTTCTAAGTAGTCCTGTAGGTGAAGATGTCCAGTTCTGGTGGATGTGTAAAGTGTAGTGTAGTGTGTTACAAAGGCGTTAAGAATCTGTGTAGTGTCTCTATATACTACCCCATCTGGTCCCCCAATTTCTAATACCACATTAGGTTGACACGTCAGTTTAATCGTTGCAGCAAGGGCTTTCCCAGGTCTTTCTCCCTCCCCATAACGACGGGCCGTCCAGTGTTTGCTTCTGAATTTGGATTCCCTAGTAGCTTCGTCAGTATATTCAGTCAGTTTCTCCCCGATCTGAGAGAGATTCGCGTCATCAGGACTATCAGCCAGGGATCTTTCAAGGAGTTTAAGCTCAGTTTCCACACTAGTAAGTCTCGATAATATGCTTTTCAGTACCCCTGACCCTTTGGCGATGCAGATGCCCCTTAAAGTTACCATAAATGCTTCCCAGATAGTTTCCACCTCCTTCACGGAGTCCTTGTTACGTTTAAAAAAATCTAAAGCTTCTTCTCTTAATTCTTCCTGAAATGCAGTATCGAGAAGCATCGTGGGTTGAAGACGCCAGGCAGTTCTAGGGGGGCAAAAATCTGTGTCCCTCAGTGTGATATTTACAGGTGAGTGGTCAGAATGAGTCCTTGGTAAGTGTTGCGCTGTTACAAGCACAGGACAAAATTGCGGGGAAATAAATACGTAATCAAGCTTTGCCCAGGATTTTGCCTGTGCAGTGAAGTGTGTACCCTTGTGTGTGTCAGTATGAAGGTGCCTCCAGGCGTCTATCAAATTATGGTCTCTAGTCGTCGTAAGCAACGTTGTCCTTGCCTTGGTGTAGTGGTGGGGGGCCTGTTGCGATCTGTCAATGGTGGGTCTAGTGTGAGGTTGAAATCTCCTCCCCAAAGTAGGTGTTGTGGCCCTGTACCAATAATAGCTGCCCAGAGTTCGGTGAAGAACTGAGGATCATCCGTATTTGGGCCGTAACAGCACACCATGGTGACCGCTAAGTGTCCCAGTCTTCCCCACATTATACAGTATCGCCCTTGGGTATCTAGTTTGGTGCCTCCTAGGGTGAATGGCGTGCCTTTTTTTATAAGAATCGCTGTACCTCTAGCATATGTGGAATATGAGGAAAAGGCTGTGTGTATTGCCCATCTGCTAGCGACTAACTCAAAACCACATCTCCTTCAGAAAAGAACTTAAAACCTGGTTATTCGACAAATAATGAACCCCTTCCCCAAGCGCCTTGAGACCCTCTGGGTGAGCAGTGTGCTATACAAATGCCCGAACTTGAACTTGAACAGCTTGGGGCTTGAAGTGTGTTTCTTGAAGGAAGGCTATGTGAATAGAGTGGCGGTCCAGGTATGACAGTACCTGGCGTCTTTTCCGCGGGTCTCCCAGGCCTCGCACGTTCCATGTAAGAACGTTCAAGTCAGTTTGTATTGTTGTGGTATCCTGCCATGTGTATCTGAAAAATCCAGGGAAGTAACTGGAGTGAGTTGTCACAAGGGATCTGTGTTACCCTGGGAAAAGGAAGTTTATGTAGGTTCGGCATCTCAGTGTCACCTCTATCGTGGCAATAATATAGACTCAATCTCATGTGTACTAACTGCACCTTGTGGTCAGTCCTCCTCCTCCTAGCCTCTTGCATCAGTATCCTATCAGTATTACAGAGTCCCTCAACAGTCAACTGCATCGTGCAAATACCCACCTTCACATTTCGTCGAATCCCACGCCCCACCCACTGAAGCAACCCCAACTTGCCAGTAAACCTCACCCACCCCCCTCCACTATCCCAAAACAAAAAAACAAACATACCCCAAGCAAAAAAGTTCAATATTGGGGAATACCCGTTGGGGGTCCTACCAGAGGGCTGTATCACCGCCGTCCTCCTCTCGAGCCTCCGAACCTATTCGTCCCCATGGCTCCATGCAGAGGAGGTTAGCGGGCCCTGGAATATATTACCACCGGACTGCCAGTGAGATCTCCTTGTCAATCAGTATAGGCAGTGGACCAGACTTCGTGTATTTTGGAGTCAATACAGTTAATGGCAGCCAGTGAGTCTGGCGTTACAATACAGTCAATTCAAGTGTCATTCATTGGTCGTCTTCTTCAGCTGAAGCATCATCTCTCTGAGCTCTGTCCCGGTCAGTGCCACCGTGGCGTGGTTTCCTAAGCGAGCGTAGATATTCTTTGACCTTGTGTGGGTCAGTGAAGAAGCGTTGTTTACCCTGGTGCGTCACACGCAAGCGCGCCGGATAGAGTAATGCATAGTCAATTTCCTCAGCTCGCAGTTTCTTTTTGACGTCGACGAATTTGCACCTTTCCTCTTGTACTATCGGTGTGAAGTCCGGGTATATAGAGAACTGCACCCCCTTATAGGTTAGCTGTGGTTTAGCACGTGCCGCACGGAGGGCCGCATCACGATCCCGATAATTCAGCAGGCGTGCAATTATGGGCCGCGGTGGTGCTCCAGGCTTCGGCCGCGGTCCAAGGGAACGGTGTGCGCGTTCCACAATAAATTGCGCAGAGAAAGCTTCTGGCCCAATGGAATCTTTGAGAAGGTGTTCAACATAGTACTCCATGCACCCTGTGTCCGTGGACTCCAGAATGCCCGTAACGCGGATGTTGTTACGTCTACTACGGCCTTCCATGTCCTCGTTCTTAGCAGCTATTACACGGAGGAGGTTGTCCATTCTCGCTAACTGTGTGCTATTAACAGCAATGGTATCATCATTGGCTGAGATACGACGTTCAGTTTCCTTTAACCGCTCCTCGTGTTGGTCCACCTTGTGAACAATGGCGTCCATCCTGTAAGACATGCGGTCTACCTTATCCACAATTGTAGCAAAGCCTTGCCTCATCTCTTGGAGAATTTGCTGCAAATCCAGATCTGCGGGGGATCCATTTGCTTTCGGCCTTGCCGTGTCTTTCAGCTCTAGACTAGTGGGGTTCGTCTTGGGATCTTTTTTTGCCGCTTGGTCAAAGGAGAGTCTAGGCTGGCGTGTATCTGGTTTACCTATGGTGTCTGTAGGTGCAGGTCACGCGTGTTGTGGAGGTAAAACCGGAGGTTGGACGCTATTTTGGCTGTCGCAATCGGCAAGGGCGATGCAGGCTCCGGTGGTGCCGGCGGACGCTTTCAGATTTTGGAGCTTGTGTATATAAGAAGAGGGGGTCGCCTTGCAATTTCTAGCGGTTGTGTGCTCAGAATATCAATACCCAGAGGTCCCTCCTGCGTACGCGAATCTTCGGCGACTCAGAGCTATGTGGGGCTAAGTCTTTAAAGCTGTGCAGATCCGCTAAATCTTTTGTGAGCACACAGGCAGGTTTGCGCCAAATGGAGTCAGTAGGCGCTATTCTCGTCCGGGCTTGACGAGCGGCGTCCGTTGACCCGGCACTTTCCTGAGGCCTGCAGTGGGGGGGAGCAGTACCCAGCGAGGATCAGCGGCAGACCCCAGCCGAACCCGGCACACCCCGGGCAAAGAGAGGGGGGAGCAGGCTGGCAGAGAGGCACGTTACAATATTTTCAAGGAGTGGGCGCCACCTTTCTGGGGTCCATGCATTCAGGCAGGGCAAGCAGCAGAAGTAGCCCGAGTAGAGATAGTCACAAGAATGTTCAAGAGCGTGTGTCACTGTGCGCTCATGCACGCTTGGTATCCTTTGCCAGCCCTCCAGTCTGTAATCTTTGCAGCGAGGCGGCACGTTTAAGCAGAGTCTCACCGTCCGTCTCCCAGACCGCTGCCCTCAATCCCCATGTCAGGAGCGGCCCAGGAGCTCGCCGGTAAGCGTCGCAGCGACCGCCGCCATCCCAGGCAGATTTCCACTTAGTCGGGGGGCAGATATCACCACAGGATGGCCCTATTAGAGGGGTGGGAGCGCTGGAGGTCTCCTTCCCAGCAGGCGTCTCAGCCGGGGAATTGCGTCAGTCAAGTGTATCAGTGAATAAGCGCCTCATATATTTATGGCGGATGAGGTGACAACAGTGTTGGAAGACGCTCTTACCGCACTTAACGGTTGGTGTTTGGTCGGATCGATCTTGACTCCAGGGGTCCGGCCGCTCTCCCCGTGGCAGACCACGGACTTTCCTACTGCCGGCTGCCCGTCGCAGTGGGACCTGCAGTGCGAGCGCTGCTCCCGGTCAGATGTTCGCGGGTCCAGATCTCCGGTATGCTATGTCCGAATCACTCCCAACTTTCACCGAGTGTTACGGACACCTTCGGTCACAGTTCAGTACTGTTTATTGTGGCGGCAGGCCAGTGTCTTCAGGATAAATGTCGGATCGGAATTCCGGGTTGCAGGAGCCTCACCAGTCGGCAGCCATTCTGCTAGCGCGTCCTCTAGCGCCCCACTTTTAAATTTGGACTTTCTTCAATACCGAAGACCAATGTTTTCTCCTATTTGGGAGTTGTGTTTGATGATTCCCTGAGTTGGTGCCCTTTGCTTACTTGGAAGAAACGTGAGCTAGTGAAAGCTTTTGCAGCTGTTTTTAACCTTGCCAGCAGAGTGGGAGGGAAGCCAATAGGGGCTCTTTTGAAGACATATGAAGACAAATATATCTCAAAGGTTAGTTATGGGAGTGAGATATGGGACCACATTGGTGTAGGGGCAGTGCAAAGTGCTGAAAACTCTTTCCTGCGATGGGCCCTTTCTGTCCCTCAAAGCACCCCATTTTATGTTGTGCACAAAGAGTTGGGGATGCCTTTCCTCTCAGATGTACTGGTTTTCCGTCCCCGGGCTTTGTGGCTTAATATTTGGGCTAATTAAGAAAATACACTTAGCAAAGACGTCCTATGGAAATGCCTTTGTATTTTATCCATTTTAAGTATCTTATGGCTTAGAAACCATATAAATGCTTTTACAGTATTATTTCATAATACTCATAATACTCATTTTACTGTACGCACTTTACTTTATGACAAGTATTCCAATTGTGGCAATTCACTTCTCTTGCATGAGAAAGAAGACTGCTCAATAAATAACCTTTTTATTGAAAACGCCCGTCTCTCTATTTCTCTGCAGTCCTGGTGAAACTAAGCATGCACGATTAACTGAGTGAAATAGCTATCTATTGTTTCCGCGACTCTGGAGATATACTCCTTATTTTGGGGGAGCAAAGTTGTCATGTTTATGCGGTTGTCAGAAACTAATCCCTTCTTGTCTATTCAGGAAAGTTAACACCTTCTTGTTTACTCAAGAAAGTTTCCAGTGACCTCTGAGCTAGCTGGCATTTCATAATTAAGTCTAACATATTCAAAAGAGACCTAGTCTACCTCAGTCCTACGTCTACACTGTTGTTTATGTTTTTCCAATGCGCAGAGCCTATTGGGAATATAGGAACTACACTACATGGCGCCCAACGTTTGGTAAGGCGATAATTTAACGCTAGATAATAGAGTAACTCAGTCGTGCTTTTCACACAGACCCCTTTTTCCCGTAAAAACTCCAATAGACGTCTGGAGTGGGTAAAAGGTTAATATCCACCAGAACTTAGTAGGAAGAGATTCCTATGTAATAGTTTTTGGTTTAGTCAACGTTGAAGGATACAGTGTTCCAAAATATTGTGCACCTAATCTTTGTTTCCTTGAAACTTGCTCTGCAAACTTTCTGTCAGCAAAATGACAGAAAGTTACAACGAAAGAGAGAGAAAGAGCCAGACTAGCAACTTAACTTTTGGCGGAAGACACAAGTCTCCAACAAAATGAACCGGATACAATACTCATCCCGGTAAATGTAAGGAAAACCATAACTATAAAACTTATAGTAAATGGAGTATCATCAGAGGTGGTACAGTCATATTTGTTGTTGAGGCACATGAATATCGGCAGACAGAGGTATTCTATTCCTCGATAAATTTTCCAGCAGCAAATGCTGTGACACGCGAGTTCCACTACTACAAAATATAGGAACCTCCAGCGGAATACGCCCCTTTCGAGGACGTTGAAATTCCACTAACTTACCAAGAGCATGAGCTCTGGTTCAATGGCGCCCTAAAACATCAAAATCACATTACCAGGCTCGGTCCACTAGGTAGACCAGGAGTCACATGGCCGGCTCTAGCCAGCTATACACCACATCCTGAACTTTTAGTACAGTTAAAACAACTAATTAAAATACATAGACAATTGGTACAATATGTCATGCAGACTTTAACAGTCCAACCAGCAATAAAAATTCCACAGCACACCCCTCACCAGTGGAACACTAATAAAATCACACCAAAGACTATACAATCAGTCATTGGCAAGTTACCCACAAAACGGGTTTCGAATTCCGTTCTGGTTAGCTCAAAAAAATTACTCAAATAGAAGCAGTATTTCCTGATACTACCCCTCACGAAAAACACAGAATTCTGACAATCTGCCTACCAATGGGGATTGCACCACATGTGGAAGACTGACACTTGGGGAACAGTCTTTGCTTCAATCTACACAAAAACAGATGGTGTTCCATCTATGCCGGTTATACCAGATGTACTAAGACAGATTCAAAATGAATGCGGTCCAGAGCCTGCTTTAAATATAGGTATGAAATTACTAAAAGACTTTAAGCAAGTCTTGGCTATACTACTATCCAACATAAAAGGAGAAGCAGCATCTGTGGAGATACGCCAAAAATTGAAAGAAACAGACATAGCAGAACAACCTTTTGAACTTGCCAGAATAATTAAAAAATCCTATGAAGAATTAGGTAGAGACAGTTTGGGTGGGAAACCACTAAGACCCCAACGAACTGAAAATCCTGAAAAAACATTTATTAAGAATAATCTCATTTCTCAAAAGAAGAAGTGGGAGGGTAATAAGCAAACCACTCCCAAAGAAAAACAGTTTCAGACCAGAGGAAGGTCGAGGTAGATCTCCAGAATGGGGGGGGCAAGTCTCCACAACGGGAGCCCTCTGAAAAAAGATATAACCTTAGAAATAGGGAAAATTTGAGAAAACTTGACAGATATCAAGATATTGATACACCCCCCTCTCGATCTTTTCAGACTTCCTCACAGAAATCGGAAAGAAGAGGACGGTCAGAACATAAAGAAGAGCGCGTCAAGTCCAAAGACAAAGAACCTGCTCATCAAAGTAAAAAATTACAGTTTCCCAAAAAGAAGGTAGCCAGTATTAAAGTAAAACATGCCGAGGATTCTGAGGACACAACTCAAGAACGGAGAATGGGCCCAGACAATGCTAGACAGCGCAGCAGAAGTGACCATAGCTCGCAAGATCCTGATGAATCTTCTGGAGACAGTGGACACGAACGAATACATTCAAGTGGAAACTGCAGACACCAGAGTCAGTGTACCTCATAAATTATATGAAATAACATTACGTATAGAGGGGGACAAAACTAGGAAAATAAGGGGTCTATTCTGGGAGAACCTATCTAAAGGTTATGATATCCTTCTAGCAGAAAAGGACTGGCCACCAGAGTTTGTCAGGGAGTGCCCACATGGCGAAGAAATGATTATGCAAAACAAAAGGGGATGATGGACGGAGCGTTTGAGCAAATCAAACACTCACCCCCAGTCAACTGATCTTGGTTTAATCCATCATCTTTCTTTAGCTCACTCAGCCACCCCAGTTCAGACATGGCCATATGCAAATCAGTCTGACCCTGTGCCTCATGGGAACAGTCCAACCCGAACTGCCAAGCCATGTCTTCCCTGGACCGGAAACAAGCATCCTGGGACCGGTTACGGATTCTTAATTCTCATCAGCCAGGCTATCTTGAATCCAGTGGCCAAGTGAGCAATGGACTCACGTCTGAGCATACCCTGCCAACTTAGGGCGAACAAAGTGAAACAAAAGGGGATAATGGACGGAGCGTTTGAGCAAATCAAACACTCACCCCCAGTCAACTGATCTGGGTTTAATCCATCACCTTTCTTTAGCTCACTCAGCCACCCCAGTTCAGACATGGCCACATGCAAATCAGTCTGACCCTGTGCCTCATGGGAACAGTCCAGCCCGAACTGCCAAGCCATGTCTTCCCTGGACCGGAAACAAGCATCCTGGGACCGGTTACGGATTCTTAATCCTCATCAGCCAGGCTATCTTGAATTCAGTGGCCAAGTGAGCAAGGGACTCACGTCTGAGCATACCCTGCCAACTTAGGGCGAACAAAGTGAAACAAAATGGGATGATGGACGAGCGTTTGAGCAAATCAAACACTCACCCCCAGTCAACTGATCTGGGTTTAATACATCACCATTCTTTAGCTCACTCAGCCACCCCAGTTCAGACATGGCCATATGCAAATCAGTCTGACCCTGTGCCTCATGGGAACAGTCCAGCCCGAACTGCCAAGCCATTTCTTCCCTGGACCGGAAACAAGCATCCTGGGACCGGTTTCGGATTCATATTCCTCATCAGCCAGGCTATCTTGAATCCAGTGGCCAAGTGATCATGGGACTCATGTCTGAGAATACCCTGCCAACTCAAGAAATGATTATGCCTGCCTTCTCAAATCACATTCCAAGTCATAAAAAATACACATATGCTAGAAAATGGGCAGTGGCCCAAGCTCCTTCATTATATAAAAATCATGTAGAATGGGATGAGGATTCTCCTCACCATAAAATCCAGATAAAAAATCAACCTACTGCACAGAGGCAGTATCCTGTTAAGCAAGAAGCTAAAAAACAAGTCAGGGAGATCTTAGATCAACTTAAGTACCAGGGGGTGATTGATTGAAACATGCACCTCACAAATGAACAATCCTTTGTTTCCTGTCTCCAAACTAGACGATTCATATTGTCTAGTATTGGACTACAGACACTTAAACTCTTGTTGCAAAACATTTGCAGTTCAAAATTCACACAGTGCAGCATTGATCAATAACATTGTGCACAAAAAATATAAAACGACATTAGATATTTCAAATGGTTTCTTCTGTCAAAACATTGCACCAGAAAGCAGGTATTTAACCGCTTTCTCTAGTATGGGGGCCCAAGAGCAATTTTGTCGTCTCCCACAGGGATTCTAGAATAGCCCAGGATTATTTTCAGCCAGAGTAACCGAGTTACTACAAATGTATGATGATGAGGCATTATCCTATGTCGACCGATGATATCAATCTAACAGACGACGTCCTGGAGACACACTTGAAAAGAGTGAACACCATAATACTTGGGTTGGCATCTGAAGGGTACAAATTTAACTTTAAAAAGTCACGAATTGCCCACCTCACTGTCCTATTTTTAGGATATGAGTTATCAAGTGAAGGCAAAAGCCTAGCAGACAACTTCTTAGAGAAGTGTGCAGTACTCCAAGCTCCAAAAACGCAAAAAAACTTACAATCAATTCTAGGTTTCCTGAATTTTGGAAGAACTTACATTCTAAATTATGAAGAGAGGGTTAAACCGCTCTACAAACTAATAAAACGTGATTTCAAAGCAATTAATTGGACTCAGAAACACACAGAAATTTTACGATCATTACAAACAGACATGTTAACTAAAACAAAACTGCAAACACGCGCGAACGAATGCAACCTTGTAATCCGAGTCATCCCTGGAAGATGCAGATTTACATACCTAACCTCTAATGAGGGAGAAACGGTACCAATAGTTTACAAATCACACTTGTACACACAAGCTGAAATGAAATTCAGTTCCACGGAAAAGATTCTAACTGCGGTACAAACTGCTGTAGCAAAAGAAAGAGCCCTGGCACAAGGTAAACGCATAATAATCGTTACACCGGTACCTGCCCTAGAAGCAGTAACAAGAGCAAGCATTCTGAATGCCAAAGCCTTACATCCGAGATGGATACAATGGGTTAATTCTCTTGCTGCATCAGACGTACAATACGAATTTGATCCTAACTTAAAAACGCAAGAATTTCTCCAATACGAATACGAATGTCTTTTTGCCAACTGAAATTCTACCTTTGGAACAGTACACCTGTGTAATCTACACAGACAGATTTGCACAACACTACGTTGTGGATAAAAAAGTTTACAATGCAGCATGCGTGATTGTAAAAGGTCGCTGGCGCATTGGAAAATTTAGGCCGTTAATCACTAAAACTGAATCGCTCAGAAATTGTACAGCTCAGCGAGCTGAACTACAGGCTTTTAAGATGGCGCTTGAAAATGCAGATCGCGAATTCCCTACACTAATAGTGTGCGATTCGCATTACTGCGTCAAATCTTACAATAATTCCATGCAGACCTGGATTGAAAATGGTTACAAAGATGAGACAGGTGGCACAATAAAACATAAAAAACTATGGGAACAGGTAGTTCTTTTACAGAAAGAACTACGAAAGACTCACGTGATACATACGCAGAGTCTTCAACGTGATGGCGTTCACGTTGCAGGGAATTCATTGGCTAATAAAGCCACAACGGCAGCTGGTCAACCGGCTTCCGTAGCTACAAAAAAGCATTCTAAAAAACAAATAGATGGAGAGACGCTATTAGCAGTAAAAGCCTCAATGGAAGGCAATTATGCTTCCGTAGCTACAAAAAAGCATTCTAAAAAACAAATAGATGGAGAGACGCTATTAGCAGTAAAAGCCTCAATGGAAGGCAATTATGCAGCGTTACCTCTAAATTATCCACTCGGAAATACATACATAATTGATGCGAACTCCGTTCCTTTTGCTCAAATCCCTGGAGTGGGGGATAGAGTAATTCCAAACACGAACCGGAGGGCTTACTTGATTCAAGAAGCACACATGGGAATGGGTCTGAGGCACCAAGAGATCCTGAAATCTCTAATAGAATTGCAATCCAGATACTGGTGGCCGGGAATGAGCGTGCAAGTTCATAACTTTGCAATGGATTGTCAGGACTGCAATAGAGATCGCAGTTATGAACCGGACCAGATATGTGACTCTAGCACAGTGAGACTAGCCCAGACACCTCTATTAAACAGCATTAGACTATCTACATGCAAGCGTCCGACCAGACAAATGCGATCCCATAAATATTAAGACGAGATTCATTTGGATGTGGCCCCAGCGCTCTGCTGACGCCTGAACTGTTAGAAAAGATTTGCGAGTCTTTATCGGCACATACGCAATTGGCATGCTACATTCTGACCAGGGTCCTGCGTTTATCTCTCGAGCTTACAAGGAGGCCATGACCAGCTTGGGCATTGCATTGCGGTACTCTAGTCCATTCCATCCTGAGGGAAATGCGGTAGTGGAGAGAAAAAACCGTGACATAAAGCAATCTATAACAGCGAGGGTATTAGGTTCGGGTGAAGGGTGGGTCAAACATCTAATAAGTGTCCAACGTAGTCTTAATAATCTGCCAAGAAATTCTCTGGGTGGAATCACTCCGTATGAACTTTTGTTTGGTACAAGAATGATAATCGAAGATCTTGATTGTCAAACTTCAGTGGTGGAACAAAAAGCGTTTGATATCAAAGATCGTTTGGCTGTTTTACAGGACTTGAATGAAACAAGAAGAAGTCTAAGTAACACAAAGCTAAAGCCAACGGCCACTGAAGAAAAAACACCTGTCACAGAAGACCTGTCTGGATTCCAAAGATTGGGGATCTGGTCAGAGAAAAAATTGCGGTAAAGAAGGAATTTGGGCCTTCTTACAGAAAAGCAGTACCTGTCTTAGCTATCAGCGGAACAAGATCAGTCGTACTACCGCCCCTTGCTGTTAAAAAGGAAAACAGAGTTGTATCAATCGACCTGGTAAAACCACAACCATGTGGCCAATAATAAGTAGTAGGCCCAGTGATCTCCCAAGAAGTAGCAGAAGACCAAACCTTGCTACAATCCAAGAGGTTCAAACTGAGAGACTAATCACATTCGATAAACCTGCAGTGAATAAAAAAGGACTATGCAACAAAGCCATGGAACTTGTGCCTCTTGAAACCCAAATTGCAACAGTTCGTCAAGAAACACCTGTCTACAGTGATGTAGCCTCTGACACTAACATGACAAAGGAAGAAGCAACTACAAAGATTAATAACAATCCTGATGCCATTCAAACAATTCACAGAACTGCATCTGGCTACTTCATCAATTTCGATGACTTTTCTGATGATCCAATTGAACATGAAGACAAGCCAGCAAACAAAACTTTCAAAGACAAAATTACAGAACTCTTTCATCAACTTGGGGAAACATATCTGATTTCACCGTGGATTAAATTGTGGATAGTGTTTGGTGTACTTTTTCTCCTGCTCTGGCTCATTTTGGTTCTAAGCTTGGGAAGAATGATTGATGAAAAACCTCGCAGATCCTCTCACATTGAAAAAAGAGAACTATCATCAGTGAACATCACAGCCATTCCTATACCTGGTGGTGTAGCATGGGACGCTACTGATTACGACATCTATGGCCCGGTTGAACTCTTGAAGTATCCACATCAGTTCAAGATTTCTTTAAGTGACTTTGTATCACCTAGTACTTTCTCTGATGATTGTGACTTTGAAAATATTAACAATATGATGTCAGATTTAGAAATGTCAGCTAAATATGCTGAACATGATTATTTACAAGGTTCATCAAATTATGAAGAAATGTATTGCTTTAATCACTATGGGCATCACTATTTGCACAAATCGGCTAATCCTAGAAATGGTTTTATTTATAATCAATGGGAACATTGTCCAACTCCGCCAAAAGGCAGCTCAAAAAACATTTTATGAGAATTTCCCATACTTTTCAGGGTTTAATATCACTGATCCAGAAACTTTTTATTTTAAAATTATGAATAAGACAGGGATGAAAAACATGTTGACAAATACTAAACTGATTTATTCTGAAATATTTTATGAAAAAATGTCTACATTTGGTTTTGAATTTTGGAAAAACAACATTGAGACAAAAACTGTCTGGGGTACAAAAGACTGGCAGGTACAAGGTTTAGAATCATTATTCAGAGCCTGAACATAATGTTCCTGAATGACACCATTCAACAAACGACCTGTCTTGGCCTAGCCAGGATAAAGGACTCAAACAAACCGTCTATACCAAAACCCATACCTGATAGTAATAGCACTACAGAAGCGCCAGCTCTCCTGGGATAGGTAACTCTGGTACTATGATATCCATGGGTAGGGTGGCCCTCCAACCTCCTAACTTCCATGGGGTTTCTTCAAAGTCCATTGGGAAGGATCCTTAAACTTTAAAGCTTCAACAGCGACTTCCCGATAGAATTGTACGGAGCATGCAGTCGTGTTCCCACACAGCACCCGTTCTCTGTGGGGTCCCTACTTGCTCACCTTGGGTAAAAGTCAAACCAGGGGGTGTTACTAAAGGCTTCAACAAATTCAGGGGTCCTTTCCAGGTGAAATCGGTAAGAGGAAGTTGGGTCAATTTACAGAATGGACAAACCTGGAATTTTAGAATTGTGGCTTTGTGCCAACAACAAGGGAAGTGGTTGCAGAATCCTAGGGTGAAAGGTGCAAGGCAGGGGTCTAGTGAGAGGAACACAGAGATGGATCGTTTCACTACCCCTATGAGGTCATTTTCTGAATCAAGGGAGGGCCGTCGAAAGGGAAGGCTGTCCAGGGAACATAAGATACCGGACTATTTGAAGCATGATGTATGTGATTGGGTCATCAAGGAAAGGAGTAGGGTACAATTGCAACATCACTCGGCTCCTCAGCGTTGCCTATACTTTTGTGTTTCACCTTTCGACTTGATTTATTTTCCTTTTCTGTACATAGCTCTTTTGCATTTTCAGTTTAAACCTCTTGTTTCCTTATATTCCATTCTGTTTTAACATGGGGTGAATTGAATGATTTTAATTGTAAGTTATTGAATGTTTTGTTAAGTTTAATCATTTCTGTGGAAGGAAAGGAGGTGTGTTATAATTTCTGTAACTCCATGGCAGCTTGCCTCCTGCTGCGGGACTCGTTTTTGTTTACATCCCATGTTTTGGAAAAGGTGTGGCGACGCGGCCAGGGTGACTGACTCCGGGTTCTGGGGATCACGGTTCGATCCCCGGCACCGGCGACAGATTAGCCCAGCACCATGTGACTCTGGGCAATATCTTACTTAATCTTCCCGACGGCCCCCAGCGCCTAGAGACCCTTATGGGTGATTGTGCGCTTTACAAATGTGGATTATTAATATCATTATTTATTATTATGCTCTCGTACTTCATGTTCAACTTAATGAGTTGCCAGTGTTGGTTGGGTGTCTGCGCTGCCTCCTGAAATTAAAGCTTTTACTTCTTTATGAAGAACCGTTCTCTCATTTATTTACAATATAAGTTTAGTCAGTCAGGGGTTTGCTTGAAGTTACCCAAAGAGAAAGTGAGAAAGGTTAGGTAATAGAGTGCCAAGGAATACTCAGAGCACACAAAAACCCTAAACCTTATATTTATGTAGGAATGAACATGATTGCTGTTCTGTTCTACAGTAGTACAATCATATTGCAAGATGTGTAAATAATCAATAGTACACTTGTCACCTCAGAGTGCAAAAAAATGTTTTCTTTATTCAAACTCAAAACAATACACACTTTCCATTATTGTTGTTCATCCCTTTAGCTATTTATTTGTCACAACACTCAAAAAGGAGCTTCACAATTAAATATCACACTAATAGACAAAAACCTTCTTAGTGTACAAGATATTATACACTGTTTAAAATTCTCCTGTGAAGTCAGGCAACAATGGACAATCTAAAAAACGTCAATCCGCGTTTTGGTGGACATCTTCAATTTACATCTCCACCTTGTCCAGGTCCAAGGTTTAGATACATCTATAATGTAGTAGCCAATATTTTGTCATGAACGTTACATAGTGTTCTAACGGTAGTTCTGTGTCAAAAGGCTGACATCAGTATGAGGCTACTCACAACATGCATCCCATGGGAAAGCCTTCCAGAGATGCCCAGGACATTAGACCAAAGGGTGTCCTCAAACAGGAAATAATCAAGCCTGCTATGTAGGCAAAAAAACCTTCAGACTGGCCAATGCGGAATTCAGCAACCCATCAGCGTGTGTTTTTTTGGGTGCTGTTTCAGACCAGGCTCTGCACCCATATTTCAGGGGAAAGATGAGTCTATGCACCCAGTGTGAAGGATGGAGACACAGAGGTGTCATGCTCTGCACCCACTGCTAGAGAGGATAAACCCCAGGCAGTGAGCCCAGTGTGAAGGATGGACACAGAGGTGTCATGCTCTGCACCCACTGCTAGAGAGGATAGACCCCAGGCAGTGAGCCCAGTGTGAAGGATGGACACAGGGGTGTCATGCTCTGCACCTACTGCTAAAGAGGATAGACCCCAGGCAGTGAGCCCAGTGTGGCGGAGAAGAGACATGCTCTGCACCAAGGGAAACAATCAGGCTCTACGCTGAGGGTGATGGTGGACAAGGCAGGCTCTGCTTCCAGTGTCACCAAGGAGAGGCCTTTTCTCCCAGAGTGATGTGATATACCAGGGTCTGTGCCAGTATGATGGAGGGGAGACCTAGAGAGGTCAGGCTAAGCTCCCAGTGTGACTGGGGGAGAGTGGTTGAAACGTTTCAGCACTCTGTCCATCATCTTGTTGTATTTGCTATGTTTGCCTTAAGTGGGCATGGGTCTCTTGCTCGCCGTGCCACTAGATTCAAGCTAGCCTGGCTGATATGGGGTTATACCCCGGAACTAGTCCCAAGATGCTTGTTTCCGGTCCAGTGAGGACCTGGCCTGGCAATTTGGGCTGGACTGTGGCCATGAGGAGCAGGGTCAAGACTGATTTGCATGTGGCTGTGTCCAAACTAGGGTGATATAATGGGCACAATAACAATGGATTAAACCCAGATCTCTTGACTGGGGTTAAGTGGTTGAAAGGTTTCAGCACTCCGTCCATCATCTTGTGTTTCCCAGTGTGATGGATCAGAGACCTGGAGAGGACAGGCTCTGCACAGTGTGATGAAAAAGGAACCTGGAGAGGACATGCTCTGTTTCAAGTGGGATGGGATAAACCAGGCTCTGCTCCCAATGTAATGGAAGAGAGAATTGGAGAGGTCAGGCTCTACAGCCAGTGTGATGGAGGAGAGACCTGGAGAGATCAGGCTCTACAGCCAGTGCGGTGGAGGAGAGGCCAGGAGAGGTCGGGCTCTGCACCCAGTGTGATGGTGGAGAGACCTGGAGAGGTCAGGCTTCACAGCCACTGTGATGGAGGAGAGACCAGGGGAGGTCAGGCTCTGCACCCAGTGTGATGGGGGAGAGACCTGGAGAGGACAAGTTCTGCTCCTAGTAAGATGGGAGGTGACTCTGCTCCTAGTGTGAATGGAGGTGACTCTGCTCCTAGTGTGAATGGAGGTGACTCTGCTCCTAGTGTGAATGGAGGTGACTCTGCTCCTAGTGTGAATGGAGGTGACTCTGCTCCTAGTGTGAATGGAGGTGACTCTGCTCCTAGTGTGAATGGAGGCGACTCTGCTCCTAGTGTGAATGGAGGCGACTCTGCTCCTAGTGTGAATGGAGGTGACTCTGCTCCTAGTGTGAATGGAGGCGACTCTGCTCCTAGTGTGAATGGAGGTGACTCTGCTCCTAGTGTGAATGGAGGTGACTCTGCTCCTAGTGTGAATGGAGGCGACTCTGCTCCTAGTGTGAATGGAGGTGACTCTGCTCCTAGTGTGAATGGAGGTGACTCTGCTCCTAGTGTGAATGGAGGTGACTCTGCTCCTAGTGTGAATGGAGGTGACTCTGCTCCTAGTGTGAATGGAGGCGACTCTGCTCCTAGTGTGAATGGAGGCGACTCTGCTCCTAGTGTGAATGGAGGTGACTCTGCTCCTAGTGTGAATGGAGGCGACTCTGCTCCTAGTGTGAATGGAGGTGACTCTGCTCCTAGTGTGAATGGAGGTGACTCTGCTCCTAGTGTGAATGGAGGCGACTCTGCTCCTAGTGTGAATGGAGGTGACTCTGCTCCTAGTGTGAATGGAGGTGACTCTGCTCCTAGTGTGAATGGAGGTGACTCTGCTCCTAGTGTGAATGGAGGTGACTCTGCTCCTAGTGTGAATGATGGAGGCGACTCTGCTCCTAGTGTGAATGGAGGTGACTCTGCTCCTAGTGTGAATGGAGGTGACTCTGCTCCTAGTGTGAATGGAGGTGACTCTGCTCCTAGTGTGATGGAGGAGGGACCTGGAGAGTCAGGGTCTGCTCTCAGTGTGAGGGAGGAGAGCCCCAGAAAGGACAAGCTTCGCAATCAGTGTGATGGAGGGGAGACCCAGGCTATAAACCCAGAGTACTGCGGGAGAGAGAGTTGGTGAGGCCAAGCTCTACACTCTGTTTGGTGTCAGAGAGGTCCCTGGAGGCCAGGCCCAACTCTACATCCTCTCTGTGAGCAGACTGACCAAGCTCTTCCCCAGGAAGAGAAATAGTAACAGACAGAACTTACTTTCTGACAGTGTGTGAGAAGTTAGACGACTTTGCAAGGAAACAAGCAAAAAGCCTGTGCCTCTTCACAGGAGAAAAGTGAGATATGTCAAATATATTATGCCCTGCAAATAGGTTTGATCTGTACCCCATATCACCCATTATAATCCCTGTGTTTGACGGAGTATGGCAGGGAGTATGGCAGAGCATAGTCAAAGCCACCAGGAGAGAGACAGAATCCGGCCCAACCTGCAATAGTAAAGTGATTCCAAAGTGTGAACAATGTGCAGGGCTGCAAGCGAGGTGCACCCCAACAACAACTAATGGTTCCAACTGGTGTTTTAACTATTGAGAAATGTACACAAGAATCAGATTCCATACGAAGAGACGAGCAAAAATAAGAGCCATAGTCTCTTTATTAGGAGATCATCACAGACACGTAGGTTGTGCATGGGGAAGAAAGTCCCTGGACCAATGTCCATGTGACAGCTTGTACCTCATCTTATCATTCTGGCAGACCAAGAAAGTTTTCTTCTGCATGTGATCAGAGTCACAAACATCCTGATGTGTGCCCAATATAAAAATAGTGTGCTGTTCACCTGTAGAGTTTTAGACCCTGGAAGGTAGTTTGGGTCCACCCAAAGCAGAACTTTTGTTAAACATTAGTGACTATTAAACAACAGTGACTACCGTACCCATGACCAGGCCAAGACACGGCTGATGGCTGGTGACAGTCATTTATAGCAGTGGGTACAGACCTTTGTACTTGAGCCACAGTGGGGATACTGATAGATAACTTGTAAATCTGTGTAGGATGGCATAAATAGGTGCTTGCTAAGGTAACACGAGACAGTTGCGTCTCCCACGTAGATGTATGTAGCCCCTAAAGTTGCAGAGTGTTTTGAAGAGTTGGTGGTGATCAGAGTTGGTTGTCTCAGCTCTCCTTGAATGTCGTTCAGCACTGCTCGATACTGCTCCTTAGAATCCCTACTCCCTCTGTACTGCTCGATACTGCTCCTTAGATTCCCTACTCCCTCTGTACTGCTCGATATTGCTCCTTAGATTCCCTACTCCCTCTGTACTGCTCGATACTGCTCCTTAGAATCCCTACTCCCTCTGTACTGCTCGATACTGCTCCTTAGATTCCCTACTCCCTCTGTACTGCTCAATACTGCTCCTTAGATTCCCTACTCCCTCTGTACTGCTCAATACTGCTCCTTAGAATCCCTACTCCCTCTGTACTGCTCGAAGCTGCTCTGTGGATTCCCTACTCCCTCTGCACTGCTCAATACCGCTCCTTGGATTCCCTACACCCTCTGCGCTGCTGTTTGCTGCTCCTCCGATTTTCTACTTGAGCAGCTCCTTGGGTTCCCTACTCCCTCTGCACTACTCCATGCCCCTCCTTGGATAATCAACCCCTTGTTAGAATAGAAATGATTTTGTTTATGTATTCTTACATGTAAGTTAGCATTTGGTGCACCATTTTCTATTTTTGCGCCATTTGCATTATGACCGAAACTAATCCTTTGCTTTTTCCAAGAAATTACCTTTTCTGAGTTGCATTTCTCCAGGGTTGAGTTTTGCTTCACTAATGAATACACTATTCTTATTAACGCATACCTTTCCCACCAGATAGAGGCCTTCTCCCACTTGTCTAGTGGCAGGGACGGGCAGAACGACCTTGATTAGCAGATAATGGGTGCCCGGTCTCAGAATGGAAACAAACTCCTTGTATTTCACTGTTTAGCTACATCAGCTTGGAAAATTCCATGATGGGCGGACATCATTGGTTCTGAAATGTACATAATGTATCTTTATGCTTGCTGATGTCAGTCCCTCTGCAGCACTCCTAGTGTCTGGGCAGACCGGGCTCCGCTCTGAGTGTACTTTGAATAAACAGTTATTGGATTGTATTCTCTACCGTCTGACCGACTCTTCATTTTGTGTGAAAGACTGAGAGGTGGTCATTAGTGACCCGGGTGACCCTAAACGGGAAACTTCCTTCACCCCTCTACGCTGCCTGATAACACTCCTTGGATTCCCCACTCCCTCTGCGCTGCTCAATGCTCCCTCTGTGCTGCTCGGTGCCTTTCTTGGATTCGCTGGTGGTTTATGGGAAATGTAGTAAATGCTGCTTTTCATTGAGATGTTCTTTGATTGCTGCTGGATTAATAAAGTGATGAACGATATCCATAATCGTCACCTCTTTGTCCTTAATAGAATCTAAACTTTCCTTTTTCGTTAGCTAGGGATTGGTTACCTAACTGCATTATCCTCAGTAGAAAGTGCTTTCAGTTTTCCACTTCAATTCCACTAAGATGAATTTCAGCTGTGCCACACTTTTGGAATAATTTCAGAAACTTAGTACTCTAGTTGCTCATAGAACACAGTGGTACAGCTGCTGACATCAGGGAGTTAACTGGCAGTCCGCTGCTGACGTTGAAAGTGCATCTTTCAGTCTGCATGCCAAAACGTTTTAAAGAAATAGAAGAAGACATTTGAGAACTCATTTAAAAGGTTTTCTAATTTTGCTTTCTACAGCACTAACCATAATGTCTATTAAAAAATGAGCTGCCTCTTTTTATTCCTTTTTAAAGGAAATGTTTTTAGGTTTATCAGTTTGATTCAATCAAGATGGCTTCAGGTGTGCCACAGTTTTCTCATGAGGAACACTGTTAGCGCTCTAGTTGTTCTGCAGAACACTCTGGGAGGCTGCAGTAGAACACTGTATATTATTATTATTATTATTAAATTTTTTTATAAAGCGCGTAGTCACCCGTGAGTATCCCAGCGCTAAGATCCATACACCTGCGGGTCAGTGGGGGCAAGGGGGGGAGGTTAGAAATTAAGGAAAGAGATGGGTTTTCAACCGCTTCCTGAATCGTAGATAGTTTGTTCTATTCTCAAGTCGCGGGGTAACGCGTTCCAGAGGCGTGTGGTGTGGACCGAGAAGCGCCTTCCACCCGTGCGTGCCTTCTTGACTCTGGGCATACTAATAAGATATTCCTGATCGGACCGGAGTGATCTTGGGGCTTTATATGGTCTGATGAATTTTCTTAAGATAGGGGGGCCTTTGTTTTGAAGCAGTCGATGGGCCAAGCAAAGGGCTTTGAACTTCACTCGCTCTCTCACTGGGAGACAATGGAGAAGTTTCAAGGCTGGTTTGGCCGAGGCTCTGGCAGGAGTATTGGTGAGGATCCGGGCAGCGGAGTTTTGGATACTTTGTAGCTTGTTCAAGGTTGCCTCAGGAGCGCCTAGGTAGATTGAGTTACTGTAATCGAGCCTAGATAGTATCAGGCCTTGGATTAACAGTTTTTGAGAGGTGGGAGGAAGTAGGGGCAAGATCTTTCTAATCGATTTGAGGAGCCCAAAGCACATCCCGGCTACTTTGTTTGCTTGTGTGGTAAACGAGAGATCGGTTTTGAGCCACACACCCAGGCTTTTAACCTCGGGTTTCGGGTCTGGAGGCGAGCCCAGACAGGGTGGCCAGATGTTCTGTGAGAGGGAGAGCCCCTTCTGACCAAGGAGGAGAATGTCAGTCTTTGAACCGTTAAGTTTTAAAGATGAACTGTTCATCCATCCTTGTATCTGCGTCAGACAGTTGTATAGGTCCGCAGGTTGTTGACTTGGGTGAGATAGGGACACCACTAGTTGTGTATCATCAGCGTAGCTAACAATACTCACTCTGAACGGGTTGACAACCTCCTCCAATGGGGACATGTAGATATTGAATAATGTGGGGCTCAGGGAAGAGCCCTGGGGCACGCAACATTGGAGGGGTGTTTCGGAGGAGCGGGTGTCACTCTCCCAGATCTGAAAGGAGCGTTGGCCCAGAAAGGACGAGAGCCAAGACAGTGCGGTTCCTTCCATGCCGACACTCCTGAGCCGATGGATAAGGAGCTGGTGGTTGACGGTGTCGAAGGCCGCACTGAGGTCGAGGAGGATCACTGCCACTGATCCTCCCGTGTCTAGAAGTGCTCTGGCCTCTTCCACCGCCGCGAGGAGGGCGATGTCGGTGCCCTGCCCTGGGCGGAATCCCGTCTGCGAGCTTTTAAGCCGATTATTGATTTCCAAAAATTGTGAGAGTTTTCTATTCACAAGCTTTTCGGCAATCTTACTAGTTCCAGGGAGGAGGGAAATTGGCCTGTAGTTGGCCAGGTCCACAGGGTCCAGAGATGATTTTTTTAATAGCGCTTTAACAACTGCCGCCTTCCAACTGGAGGGGACGACTCCCTGTTGTAGTGAGGCGTTGATAAGATGGGTAAGGGGGGGAACAATGGTTGGTGCTACTTTCTTGAGGATACGTAGCGGGGCGGGGTCCCTGGGAGATCCGCTTTTGATGATGTTTAGCGTGCTTTCGACCTCTTCGGCCGTCACTTGTCCCCAAGAGGATAGACGGGGGGAGGTAGGACTATTAGTGATCTCTTTTTCCTCGCTCAAGCTTGTGGTTGGGATAGAGTCGAGGATTTTCTGCATCTTCTCTTTGAAGAAGTTAGCTAGTTTATGGCATTTTTCCTCATCCGCCTTGGGGTCTGATGGGTTTCTAGGTCCGGGATCTGGGACCTTAAGGAGTTTTTTTTAAATGATAAAAGATTCCTTGCTGGAGCAAGCAGAATTTTTTATTCTTTCTTGGAAGAATATACTTTTTGTCTTGCGTAAAGCGGTCTTATAAGTTTGTAATGAGGTGAGGTAGGCATCCTTCTTTATATTAGACTTATCCCTCCTCCAGGAACGTTCAGTTCTCTTACATTCCTGTCGCAGAGACTTAAGCTCTGGAGTGTACCAAGGAGCGGGGGTCACTCGTTTGATGTGTTTGAGAGTGGCGGTTCTAGGGAGGAGTTTGTCTAATGAGGATGTGACCCAAGAGTTGAACTGTTCGTCGGCAATGACAGGATCGGTGGAGAGGGCAGGGGTAGAGTCTGAAAGAATGGTGGCCCAATCAGCTGGTACAAGTTTGTGCCAACGTCGGTCGGTAACCTGAATTTTGGCGGTTTGAGGGGGTACTATGAGTAGATCCCAGGAAATAGGGATTAGGAAGTGATCTGTCCATGGAAGAGGAAGGGGGGGCGGCGGTGGTGATGTCCCCGATGTTAGTAAGGACAGGATCCAAGAGGTGTCCTTTGTCGTGGGTGGGTTCGTTATTGACCAGCGGGATGTTAAATGACATGAGGTCCAGAAGGAGATCGGATGCTGGCAAATCTGTGGGGTCTGTAAGGTGAAGGTTGAAGTGGCCCACGATGAGGAAGTTAGGGGCGGAAGAAGCTAATTGTGACACCGTGTCAGTGAGAGCCTTGAGGAATTTCCCTGGTGCACCCGGAGGACGGTAAATCAACAGTCCTGAGAGGGAGTGTACCGGGGAGGTTTGAATAGTAAAATGACAGCTTTCGCAATCTGCAATGTTCGCATTGCTGGTTCTACAGATAAGATGTTATCTATGGATTATTGACAATCCCCCTCCTCTACCTCTAGGTCTATGCAGAGCCTGAAAGAGATAGCCTGGGGGTAGGGCATTGATAATGTCAGAGTCTGAGCTAGCAGAGAGCCAGGTTTCTGTGAGAAACAGTATGTCCAGACCGTGGTCCTGTATCAGCATGTTGGTTTCATGCGCATGCTTGGGGAGGGAGCGGCAGTTAAGGAGGCCCATCTGTAATCCAGGCTTTCCCAAGATCTGAGCGCCTGGGTTACAGCGTGCACAGTTGATTTAGGGTTTGCCTTCAATGTGGATATAACGGCACTCTTGATTTTTTTCCGGGTGAAGAGCCCGGAGCGTGTCACTCGTGTACACCAAACGGTCGTGAGGCAAATCCGGCAGAGTCCCTGGGCCTGGGTCCGGCTGGGCCCGGACGGGCCCAGACGGGCTTGCCTTAGGCGCGCCTTCGGCGCGCTGACGGCGCGCCCGCAACGCCCGTCCGCTGCTCGTACGTGAAGTGCACATGTTTTTGTAGGCGGAGGGGGCGTGGCCTCGAGCGAGTGGGCGTGGCCAGAGGACCGGCTCACTCGCTGATGGCGGCGATTAACAGGGCGTTCCCGCTGCAGCGTTAGCTCTGCTGCGTGGCGGTGGCAAGGAGTGAATTAAGCCCCCAGTCGTTATGCAGTCGAGGTGAGAATTACAATGGCAATTATTACACACAAAGTAGTAAAATATTTAAAATCAGCGCAACTTTTTGTTAAGAAGATGCTCCCGGCTGTGCCTCAGGAGTGGAATCTAACCAGAGCTCGCATTCAGCTCTGTTTTTGTAGGCGGAGGGGGCGTGGCCTTGAGCGAGTGGGCGTGGCCAGAGGACCGGCTCACTCGCTGATGGCGGCGATTAACAAGGCGTTCCCGCTGCAGCGTTAGCTCTGCTGCGTGGCGGTGGCAAGGAGTGAATTAAGCCCCCAGTCGTTATGCAGTCGAGGTGAGAATTACAATGGCAATTATTACACACAAAGTAGTAAAATATTTAAAATCAGCGCAACTTTTTGTTAAGAAGATGCTCCCGGCTGTGCCTCAGGAGTGGAATATCAGCTCACATACGCTGCTCTTGCTGGAAGTGCACGATTTACTGAAAATGTCAGACTTTATTCTGACGTGGCTGAGAAAGACAGTGTGGATTTACAGGAAACATGCTCTCATTTTAGCTTTTGGAGCACCTTCCATAACCCCGGTGGGAAAATCATGAGAAAATTGTTTTCTCTTAAACATGATTTATGAAATCTCATAAGCGGGTCAGCATTTTTCACAGAGTAAAATCAGCTTAGAACAGCTTAGAACAGACAACAAATGATTTATATTGTAACTGTTAGCATCCTTTAATTTCACAGGGTAAAATCACCTTAAAACAGACAATTCCTAAAATGAGTGTGGTACCATCCACAAATAATTTATATTGTAACTGTCACCATCTTTTCATTTCAATTGGCTCCATATCAAAGAGTCCTGTAACGGCTGCCACGGCATGTTGTCCATGTTGTGGCCAGCATGTAAAGGGGGGGTTCCTTTCGGGTGTGCCCACTCTGCCCCCTTACATATTTTTTAGGTTGAGCATCAGCGCATGCGCTGTCTGAAAGACCTGCTGTAATCATTACAATGAGTGTGATCCCACCTGGCTGCTTGCCATTGGTTACTCCTCCATCACTCTTCTTGTTTGGCTTCTGATTGGTTGGCACTCCTGTAACATCACTTGCGTTTTTCTCTCAGGAGCACCGGCCAACTACAGTTTTGTTACGCTGTAGTTGTATATATGCTCCTTTGGGGACTACTGCTTTTATATCCACACCCATATTACTTTTCTCCACACGGCGCCGCGCTACATGTTTCACAGGGTGCCCGTTTCTACTTATTTAGTTTATTGTTACGGTCCAGAAGTTGCCTCCGTGCAAGGCATTCATTCCCGTTCCTAATCTCATCAAATGATAACTTGATGTTTCAGCAATAAATTACAGTGTCATATAAGCCATACAAAGCCATTTTCCACAAGAAAACAGTTTGTTTGGGTGCTACCTGGCAACAGGAAATTTGATTTTAGCGATAATAAAGCATTTTTGAAAATGTGTATATTTGTTTTGTACTATTCTT
The DNA here is from genome assembly GCF_964263255.1 of Lissotriton vulgaris. Classification (NCBI taxonomy): domain Eukaryota; kingdom Metazoa; phylum Chordata; class Amphibia; order Caudata; family Salamandridae; genus Lissotriton; species Lissotriton vulgaris. The sequence continues at coordinate 87,345,405 of NC_141685.1, read as the reverse complement.
AGTCACCGCCTCTTCAGAGGTCATAGAGGGTGGTGGTGCCAGTGTAGGATGGGAGAGGTGAGCAGGAGCCTGCTGCCGGTACTGAAGCATTCACGGCACAGGGCTGTACGACGCAGACCGAGACAAAGGCAGCGCAAAGCCAGCATTCTGTTCCCTCTCTGCCCCCTTCCTTGCATATGTGCAGAACACCAAAATCCAACGGCCCTTGCACTTCAGGTACAGAGACACACACACAATGTACAGTGCAAACACTAGTAATCTGTACACGTGCTTTCTTGCACACAGTTGCCTATTTAGTGCCACACACAACCACGCAGTCACTCATGCAGAGGCCTCTCCCATACAAATCATCATGTGTGTCCTTTTACACTCCCATCACCATAGCAGCTAAAATTGTGGCCACAAAACAACACAAGAGAAACAGCGGAGGTGGTTTCACATGATAGAGCGTCATGTCTGGGTGCTGGGGGGAAGGGGATGGGGGAGGTGTTTGTTCACTTATTAGTTGTTTAGATAGATATGTGTGTAGATGAGAATAGACAACCGAGAAGCTGATCTCCGATATAAAGACATTGAATGTAAAGTTGCGGGAGTTGTTCGGAATTTGGGGCATGGTTGCCCTTGCGGTGCCAGCTATAAGGGTCGAGAAGCGGAGAGCAGGACTGAATAGATGCAACTGAGCTTGTTGAGACCCGCTGCTTAAGTTAAGATGAGAAAATATGTTTACAAAAAAAAAAAGAGAAACAGCGGAGGTGGTTGCGACTGCAATCGCATCCTGAATAACAACTGGCTTCTTATCACCACCGTAGTGGCCGTGGTGCTTCGTATGTGCTCCTCCATCCCTCATCTCTCCACACAAATCCCATCAACACCCATGGTAACTAACCGTCCCTACTTTTCATGGACTCTCCATAAGAAAGACTTTATACGAAGCCACGTCCATAATTTTCAGTATTTTGGGTGACAGCCAATGAAGCGGTGTGTTTCACCCTCTAATGGTCGCCCCAGACTTTTTGTGGAGAGCTACTATGATTGGCTTGAAAGCCATCAGCCAATCCTAGTGCTCGCTGCTCCACTGCAGGACTTATATGGGCCAATGAAAACAGCTTTGGTTACCCAGCCTTGGGTTGCTTTAGCTCCTGCAAATCACGCTTTCAGTGTTATTCTAAATTGTTTACAGTGTCCTGCACTTTTGAAACTGCAACTCTGTTTGCAACCGGTCACCAAGTCAGCCATGGGCTTGATTACCCCCTTCAATCAACTTCTCCAAGGTAAGTGGAATAATTATGCTTTTCATGGTCTGACGTTCTACATTTGCGTTTAGTTTCAGTAGAATGAAATTTATCTACGGTCACAGTGTTTTCACTCTTTCTCTCCACTCCACATGTGTATTCATTCCTTCGCTCTTTCCATCTTTCTCTTTCCCTATATCTCTCTTCTGGTTCCCAGTCCCAGTGCACTAGGTCTCACATTTACGAGAGTTTGTGTCATTGGCATTGTACATGATAATCCCTTTTATTTACGTTTTGTTTCTTAAAACACAAATAAAAGGCATTGTCATTTACAATGCTTATAGCTTAAACTCTCGCAGATAGGAAGCCTATTGCATTGCCAATCCTTGTTTAATTAATTTAGTATGTCCCTGAGTCTGGTAAAGGCTGCCAAAACATATTGTTTAGGTTAAAACCAACCAAACAGGATTGACTACTTCCTCTTAATTTGGTTAATCAGAGCACATCTGGATACCAACGGCATAAATATACAATTATTTTTGACACTTCATTTCTCAAAAACTACTGATCGGATTTACACCAAATAACAAAAAGCTAAATCTACGGGCCAAGATCTAGCTTTATGCCAAAGTTAGTGTAATGCTGTTCAGCAGTTTTTGCTACAGCACTGTTTAAAGAAGTCTATGGAAAATACAAGGGGGAGACCCCTGCTTTTATCGGCCCGCCTGATGAATCACCTCAAAACTTTCCAGGAAGGAGCTGAAATGAGAGGCCTACTTGTTTTTTATAATGCCCCCGGGTGGGCCTGATCCTGTGGGATAATTAGCTTCAGAATTAGGAGAGAGGGGGGCGCATGTGACCCCCCTTCCCCAGACCAGTTATGGCCCTGGAGACTACCACTCCCCAGCCATCCAAACTTAAGGGGAGGGGGCATGTGGCCCCTCTCCTGGGCTGATTTCAGCCCCAGGGACCACAACACCCCCGGGGCCTAGCTATCCAAACCAGAGGGGAGGGGGGCAAATGCCCCTATCCTGGGACAATTTCGGACCTAGGAACCCCATTACCTGGGGCCCAGCCGTAATTGTAATGAGGGGAGCCATGCAGCCCACCTCCCTGGGCCGATTTCGGATCTAAAGGGGGGCATCCACAGGCACGAAGCAAAAAACCATAAGGGAGGGGGACACGCAGCCCCCTCCCTGAGGTCAATTTCAGCCCCAGGGACCCCATCCTGGGGTCAGGCTGTAAAAGCAAATGGGAATGGGGCAACAAGCAACCCTCCCAGGACTATAAATAAGCCTGGGGACCCCATACTCCATTGCCGGCTTGGCTATGCAGTGGGGTGCCCGCACCCAGAGCATAGCAGTTTCCTTGCCCGCACTAGTCCGGACACGGAAACCTGTGTTTGCTATCGCTTCGTGGGAGCAATTTTTAAGCTCCTGCAAAGCGAGAACAAACACTACGTCTGTGTCCAGCAGACAGGAGCATTAAAAAATTAAAAATACACGACTTATAGTTTCTTGAGATAACTCTAACCATTACTGATGAATTTCTATGGTTTTGTGTATAAATTGTTAACCGAACTATACCGTTCCTGTAACTTTTGTTTTTTTAGCTAATTTCTCAGGTTTTTTTAATTCTATTTCCTAACTAGAACGTCCCTGTAAACTTTGTTTTTTTTGTGGATAAATATATAAATATATATATAATATTTATAGTTAAGCACCCATAGAACTATGGAATTACTAGCCCCTAGACAACCTCATAAAATTCTCTTTTACAGGTAACTTGGCAAAGGTGTAAGACGACCTTACTAAGTAATCATTGTGAAGTAGCGCCATAGATAGCCTTTGCTAGGACTTTATCACTGTACGAACAAACAGGGGCTCAGGAAAAGAGCCTCTCATACTATGAGAAAAAGTATAAAACGATGAGTTAATCCGAGACCTAGGAGGAGCAACATTCTGGATTATGACATTTGCAGGAGCGTTTCAACAAAAAACAAAAAAACAAATAACCATTACTTTATAACTGCAGACCCTTCACCCTTAATTGGTGCTCATAGGTTTGTGAGAATCTCTTTGTACTGAGCTCCTCCATTCCACAATAGTTCCTATCAATAATTTTGCCGTTGTGCATTGATTCTGTCCCATAACCAGTTAGAATTTGGTTGAAAGTGTCTCTGTAAATAAGAAACTCATAACATATATTTATACAATTAATCTAACCATGAATCACTTACATAGCCAGCGTTGAGTCAAGATCAAGCTAGATGATAAACACCTTTGTTATATACAATTCATCTAACCCCGACTCATTTCCACAGCCAGCGGTGAGCCAAGTGCCAGCTGGATGATAAACACCTCTGTTATATACAATTCATCTAACCCCGACTCATTTACACAGCCAGCTGTGACCAAGATCCAGCTTGATGATAAACACCTCTGTTATATATTATTCATCTAACCATGAATCATTTCCACAGCCAGTGGTGACCAAGATCCAGCTCAATTATAAGCACCTTTGTTGCATACAATCCATCTAATAGTGAATCCGTTACATAATCAGCGGTTGATGAGTCAATATCCAGCTCGATGATAAACACTTCTGTTATATACATTTCAACTCACCGTGACTTATATACATACCCAGTGGTGAGCCAAGATCCAGCTTGATGATAAACACCTCTGCTATATACAATTCATCTAAGCGTGACTCGTTTACAGAACTAGTGGTGAGTCAAGATCCAGCTCGATGATAAACACTTCTGTTATATACAATTCATCTGACCGTGACTCATTTACACAGCCAGTGGTGACCAAGATCCCGCTCAATGAGAGAAGGAAGCAGCCTGAGTAGGAACCTTCTGTTAATTTGTTTTTAGCATTATATGTTTCAGATGTGACATTTGTTTTAACCTAGAACTGCCTTTCATCTAAACTTTCTCTTACCTGATTACGTTTTGCGCATTGTTTGGACCTCTCTCTGGTCCACCACAATCGGATTTCTGATTGATTGAGTGGAGAGAGAACGCCCATAGTCTTTCAAACCTACGGGGCGCCACTCTAACGGTTAGCGCTCTAGTGGACAGTCCTCCCAGGTATAAAATCACTGCATTTCCTGCCGCGCGCAGCGGGCGTGCCACTGTCCCACCGAAGTCGCACCTAAGGCAAGCCCGTCTGCGCCCTACCGCGCCTGGACGCTGCCGGCTGCCAGGGGATGCTGCCCGTTTTTCCACAGGGACCTCAGGCTCCCAGGCTGGTGTACCCTAAGGAGAGGTTGGTGGAATATGGGGTTGCCTCAGCTTGTGCAGGGGGGAGAATTAACCTGCAAGTGGTAGATGCTGTCACATTAGAGAAGTGCCCCGATTGTGGATGGACATAGGGGGAAGTCATGCATACTCCCCTTAGTCCACTATTATGTTCCATCCCCAGTCCTATTGGAAGGGTGCAGGACACTGGAAGTGAGAGACAGACCGGGATGGGCCTAACATTACCCTTTAAGGGGTTGTATCTGAATGCGCGATCTATCCCAAAACATGTGGTGGAAATTTGGGACCTATTAAACGAGACCTGGCCAGACATCTGCCTTTTCCCGGAAACCTGGCTGAATAATGAAGCAACGCCAGCTTTGGCAATGGCTTTTCAGGAAGATTATGCTGTGGTCCGGCTGGATGGATCAGGAACACGGGGTGGAGGTTTGGCCATTGCCACTCGTCCTCCTTATCATATAGACTCTTGATGCACTATCTTACCCCAATATCGAGCTATTGATCTTCAGAGTGCATCCCCGCCAAGAGATTGAGTGGGGGGAGCTCTAGCATATCACGCCCCGGGAGGTATCAGGAAGGAGTTTTGTTCAGCACTGCTAGAACGGCTGGCCCCTTATACGTTACAGGCCAACAGGTTTCTATTGGTAGGGGACTTCAATCATCATCTGGAGGTTCTCTCCAATGCAGAATCTGTCTGTCTGGTGGCAGTGATGGAAACTCTTGAACTGACCCCTAGAGTCACTAGTCCTACACATGTGGCTGGACATGTGTTGGACATGATTTTCACCAGCATCCCTGAGTTAGTTGCCAAACCCCCCCTAAAGTTAGGCTGGACTGATCACCTGGCACTACATTTTTCTTGGGCATTGAAAAAACTGCCCGGCCCCCCACACACTCACAAGGAGTTGCGCAGATCCTGGAAAAAGGTAACTTCCGCTGCGTTTAGTCGGGTCCACATCCCTCCCAGACTGCCTTAGAAAGGTTTGAGGCCTCTATAACAGATGGCCTCGACTCTATTGCACCTTTAAAGAGGGTAAATATTCAGGCAAGGGCAGCTCCTGCCCCCTGGTATTGAGATAGTCTTAAGAGAGGGTGTTAGAAAGAAAATGGAGGAAATCCAACTTGGAGCATGAGGAATCGCGCTACCGAGTGGCTCATAGAGCCTATCTAAACAGCTGTAACATAGCTAGGCGATCCTACCTAGGCTCCCGCATTATGGAAGCTAGGTATTCCTCTCAGGAGCTCTTTTCTATCCTAAAGGAATTCACAAACCCGAGGTCTAGCAACCCACTCCCGCCACCCACCCAAGAATTATGTGAGGATCTAGGGAGCTACTTTACTAAAAAAATTAACGTGATCTATCGCGCCTTTGGGCCTGAAGAGGTAGCTCTTGCAAAGGTCCCTGTGCCTGAAAACCACTGTCCTTCGAGCCTAGAATATTTTCCCAACATCTCAGGGGAACAAGTAAGCCTGTTATTAACGCAGGTGAAATCCGGTTCCCCGCTAGACCCGGTGCCGCCTGCTGTTATGTCTGAACTAACCCCAGTCTTATCTTATGTGCTTGCTCAAGTTTGTAACATCTCAATAGGCAGAGCAACGGTGCCACAAAAATGGAAATGCGCTCGTATTAAACCTTTGCTTAAAAAGGCATTAGCGGACCCTACTGAATTTTAGACCGATTTCCTTGCTTCCCTGTTGTTGAAAAATTATGGAGACACTAGTCAACCGGCACCTTTCCTGCTACTTGGAACAGAATAACTCACTGGACATATCCCAGTCGGGCTTCCGTGCTTCTTATAGCACGGAGGCCGCTTTGTTGGAGGTTACTGACACTTTAAGAATGTCTCTGGACAAGGATATGCCTGTGATGTTAGTGCTGCTTGATCTGTCGGCGGCCTTTGCCACCATCTCTCATCGCATCCTGTTGGACAGGCTTCGAGAGATTGGTGTCAGAGGCATGGCCCTTAAATGGATTCAGAACTATCTGTTTGATAGAACACAGAGTGTCCAGTTGGACTCTTTTGTGTCAAAAACCACTTTGGTAGATAGAGGAGTCCTACAAGGCTCAATATTGAGCCCTACCTTGTTCAATATATATGTGTCCCCCTTAGCTGCCATCATTAGGAATTGTGGTTTTGAAACTATATCCTATGCAGACGACACACGGGTGATAGTCCCCTTTGAGGCTAACCCTTCAGTAACCAAACTTAAATTTATAAACTGCACGATCAGCATCGCAAGCTGGATGAAGAAGAATTACCTCCAACTCAACTCCTCGAAAACAGAGATCTTACTGTTTGGCAAGGCGGAGGAGATATGGACCCCAGATTGGTGGCCAGCAGAATTAGGAGAGTCCCCTTCCCCTAGAGGATGGGCTAAGAACCTGGGTATCAAAATTGACAACAAATTATCCATGGAAGAGCAGGTGAAGACCGTGTCAGGCACGTGTTTTGGTACCATGAGGATGCTCAGAAAAATCTTTCAGTGGATCCCGCTAAATGCCAGAAAGACTCTTATCCAGTCACTCCTAGGTAGTCGACTAGACTATGGCAACTCTTTGTTGGTGGGAGTAAGAGAGGACTTGGCAGCCAAACTTCAAGTGGTTCAAAATACGGCAGCCCGTCTTGCCCTCAATAAGCCTGCTCGAACCCCCTCTTTACCTCTCTTTCACCAACTGCATTGGCTCCCCATTAGAAAACGAGCCATCTTTAAGCTGTTGTTTATGGTTTTCAAGGCCCTCCAGGGGATGGGGCCATTATATCTGACAAAAAAAATTGATTGTTATCAACCCGTACGACAGCTTCGATCCAGCAACTGCAACTTGCTCTGTACTCGGAGAATTCGGAAGACCAAAATGAGTGGGCTAGCCTTTTCTTATCCGGCACCCAGTTATTGGAACTCTCTCCCCGAAGAGCTCTGTGCCTGTTCCAGGTTCTTTCAATTTAAGAAACTGCTTAAAACCTGGCTTTTCTAATCTGGTTCCCACTGTCAATAGATTGTTCTCTTGTCATGCGCCGAAAGATCCCCCTGGGGATGATTCGCTGCACCCAATAAATGACCAAAATATAATAAATAAACAAAATAAATGATAAACACCTCTGTTGTATACAATCTATCTAACCATGAATCAGTTACAGTCAGCGGTGAGTTAAGGTCCAGCTTGATGATAAACACCTCTGTTGTATACAATCCATCTAATCGTGCATAAGCTATATAGTCAGCGGTGCGTAAAGATCAAGCTTGATGATAAACACCTCTGGTAAAGGGCCACTATGATGGGTGCATTTACAGACGCAACAATGGACAATGGAGTCACTTCTTCCACATCAGGGCTTGGGTGGTAAATGCAGTGCACTGCAAGCATTAACCCTGAGAGTCACAGCTCACATTCTTCTCCTTCCATTCTTCCATGTCAGGGCCTGGGTGGTAAATGCAGTTCACTGCAAGCATTAACACGGAGAGTCGCAGCTCTCATTCTGATCCTTTCACTTGTTCCGCGTCAGGGCCTGGGTGGTAAATGCAGTGCACTGCAAGCATTAACCATGAGAGTCACAGCTCACATTCTTCTCCTTTCATTCTTCCATGTCAGGGCCTGGGTGGTAAATGCAGTTCACTGCAAGCATTAACACTGAGAGTCGCAGCTCTCATTATGATACTTTCATTCTTCCATGTCGGGGCTTGGGGGGTGAATGCAGTGCACTGCACGCATTAACCCTGAGAGTCACAGCTCACATTCTTCTCCTTCCATTCTTCCATGTCAGGGCCTGGGTGGTAAATGCAGTTCACTGCAAGCATTAACACGGAGAGTCGCAGCTCTCATTCTGATCCTTTCACTTGTTCCGCGTCAGGGCCTGGGTGGTAAATACAGTGCACTGCAAGCATTAACCATGAGAGTCACAGCTCACATTCTTCTCCTTTCATTCTTCCATGTCAGGGCCTGGGTGGTAAATGCAGTTCACTGCAAGCATTAACACTGAGAGTCGCAGCTCTCATTATGATACTTTCATTCTTCCATGTCGGGGCTTGGGGGGTGAATGCAGTGCACTGCACGCATTAACCCTGAGAGTCACAGCTCACATTCTTCTCCTTTCATTCTTCCATGTCAGGGCCTGGGTGGTAAATGCCGTGCACTGCAAGCATTAACCCTGAGAGTCACAGCTCACATTCTTCTCCTTTCATTCTTTCATGTCAGGGCCTGGGTGGTAAATGCAGTGCACTGCAAGCATTAACACTGAGAGTCACAGCTCACATTCTTCTCCTTTCATTCTTTCATGTCAGGGCCTGGGTGGTAAATGCTGTGCACTGCAAACATTAACACAGAGAGTCGCAGCTCACATTCTTCTCCTTTCATTCTTTCATGTCAGAGCCTGGGTGGTAAATGCCGTGCACTGCAAGCATTTACCCTGAGAGTCACAGCTCTCATTCTTCTCCTTTCATTCTTTCATGTCAGGGCCTGGGTGGTAAATGCAGTGCACTGCAAGCATTTACCCTGAGAGTCACAGCTCACATTCTTCTCCTTTCATTCTTTCATGTCAGGGCCTGGGTGGTAAATGCAGTGCACTGCAAGCATTAACCCTGAGAGTCACAGCTCACATTCTTCTCCTTTCATTCTTTCATGTCAGGGCCTGGGTGGTAAATGCAGTGCACTGCAAGCATTAACACTGAGAGTCACAGCTCTCATTCTTCTCCTTTCATTCTTCCATGTCAGGGCCTGACTGGTAAATGCAGTGCACTGCAAGCATTTACCCTGAGAGTCACAGCTCTCATTCTTCTCCTTTCATTCTTTCATGTCAGGGCCTGGGTGGTAAATGCAGTGCACTGCAAGCATTTACCCTGAGAGTCACAGCTCACATTCTTCTCCTTTCATTCTTTCATGTCAGGGCCTGGGTGGTAAATGCAGTGCACTGCAAGCACTAACCCTGAGAGTCACAGCTCACATTCTTCTCCTTTCATTCTTTCATGTCAGGGCCTGGGTGGTAAATGCAGTGCACTGCAAGCATTAACACTGAGAGTCACAGCTCTCATTCTTCTCCTTTCATTCTTCCATGTCAGGGCCTGGGTGGTAAATGCAGTGCACTGCAAGCATTAACCCTGAGAGTCACAGCTCTCATTCTTCTCCTTTCTTTCTTTCATGTCAGGGCCTGGGTGGTGAATGCAGTGCACTGCAAGCATTAACACAGAGAGTCGCAGCTCTCATTCTGATCCTTTCACTTGTTCCGCGTCAGGGCTTGGGTGGTAAATGTTGTGTACTGCAAGCAATATATCCGAGTGACAGTTCACATTCTTCTCCTTTCACTTTGCTTTTGGAAACTGTTCTCTGACCGCTGTCACTGAATCATTACTGTTGTAGAAAACAACCAAACACCACAATCAGCTGTGACTATTCACCAGTGTGTGCTTGTTAAATTAGTTCTTCTTGCAGGGACTCAGTCTAAGTGTGTTGAGTTTATAGGTTTTATCACTAATCCCTAAAGTTAGCTGAAATTACCCTTCTTAGTCCAAGCATTGTTTCTAGAGCTGCTTTTGTTGCGGGGATTCTGCTCTTGTGCAGAACTATGCGCAGGAAACCAGGACCTCAGTGTATTGTGGTGTACCAAAAACCCACCTCAGTGCCCAGAAGCCCTATCCGACTAGCAACAGTGCCTCGTTCATTCTCGGTACTACAGCAAAGCTACCAATGATTAGACAACCCAGAACAAGAGACTTTGGGACCTCTCAGGAATAGTGGGCATTAAGAACACTCTATCTTTAGTTTTTATTCTCATAAATGTCCACAACGTGAGTAATCAGAGACACGGTATAGTTTAAAATGCTTATTTCAACTACGTGCTCTAAGATGCAGTATCTTTACGGACATAAGTAAAAAGATGCATAAAATCAATACAATCAGCATTCTTACAATTCCATGAAATTCAAAGGGAGAAATCCTATTATAATGATAGTGGAACCAGGTCTATAGTGCCTTGTGTACCACCATCCCTTGGCTAGGAGCTATGTATTATAACAATAGAAGACCTCTAGGTTAAAACGGGGAACCCCATACCTCCAAAGTCAGGTGAAGTGAATCACATCCCAGATCAGCACAGCTCTTTGTCGATTCAAAGGTTTTTTCTAAATGCTAGTCTCATGTATGCAGTGCAATATTAAAAGCACCTGAGTTTCAGAAATGAGCAGCTGTGTTCGTGTTGTGTTTAGAGCGTGGGCCGATCAACCTGCATCAACAACACACATTGTTATTTTAACCTTGAACACTTTGTGCAGATTGGTGGCCGCAGTGTGAGTCTAGAGATGTGAAAAACAGACCATTCTCATGTGAAGGAAAAGCAAGCAGTTTGTCTTTATAAAAACAGAGACATTTAGTGTTATGTGCAAAAGCAGCAAAATGGCGTTTGAGCAACTAACTCACTTATGCTAACATAGCAATGTGTGCAGGCAGAACCGTATCCTATATACACCCTCCCTTGATCGGGTCAATGCACGAAAAGAAACATAAGAAGAATGCAGAGTTCAAATTCATCCGAGACAGAAATAAGTTCATTCTTGTCGAAAAATGGGTCACGAGGAAATGAAAGGGGCAAAAAGAAAAGAATGTCTATTAAAAAAGAAACAAAAATACAAGTGAGAAAAAAAAACATAACGGGGAGAAGCAAAAAACCTTGAGTGATGCATCGCATGCTGGATCGTTGCCAATCGAATCCATCAGCGTGTATGCACAGTATGTCGCAACAGCCTCCAAAAGGAAGTCATTGTTATTGTCAGGAAAGAGTTCTGCCATTCAATTTAGTAACCGAAATGAACATACATGTTCTTCAATTGCGGGAGCCTCTAGCACAATCAGAGGACAACTTGCGTTTACGTCAAGATAACTTTGTTCCAGGAAGTCATGCGCAGACGTATATATGTCCCAATTCGGTAAAACTCAGTGTGCTGCTGCACAGACCTTAATCCCGATTCCAGAACAGGCCAACTCATGAGCCACTAAGGGACTCAATAGATGGTCAAAATCAGGAGCAGGAGACACCGTATTTGAGAGACAGAGTTCTAATGCCCATTCGAATTGGCAATCCAGGCATTGGAACATGGGGAAGCCGCCAGAGATGCTGGAAAAAATTGAATGAAAAAATGCCAGTATCACACCAAATATAGTTTGGAATGAGGTCACAAGGCCGGAGCTAACAGTTTTAAAAAAGTGGGCCAGGCCTGTAGTGGATTAAAGCGCCAAAATGAAGTGGGAGATCCGTATTTAAAAGCGTGTGTACTTCTGTACACGTGTTAGCAACATGAAGGACAAATGTTTCACGAGAAGAAGTGAGAGCGACTTCTGTTTGAGACAATAAAGCTCTTATTCTGTTCAACTTGTTGAACTCTGCTTTCAGGGTCAGATTGGAAGGCCAAAACGAGATATCAAGCCTCCCATGCGGGGCGGAAAAAGCAAGTTTTTGCAGGAAACTACTCGCTGTGAAACAGTGACAATGTACGGAATTCCAGCCAACATCCCGCAGCAAGCGTCATTATTTAAAAGCAAATAGCTACCGTTAGCTAATAGTGTGAATGTTGGTACAATAGTTGGCACAGGAATTCCCTTCAAAATGCAAGCTAAATTCGGAGCCTCCACATTACACATCTCGTGCAATTGAACATTCTTGCATACGAGTGAATGATCAGGTGTGGAAGCACACTCCTCCCCTTTTAAGTAAACCTCTTAGCCATCCCTCAGACATCTATATGAGAAGGGCAGAGACCAAACTTCATGGAGAAAAGCGGTACCAAGTGGTTCATATCTACCCAGGGCATAGTGTTTCATACATGAACTAAACTTAAACAGAGGAAAAGGCAATGTTATTATACCATGGATGAGCCACTCAGCTGAATTCAATCAATCAATCAATCAATCAAGGCATGTATATAGCGCGCTACTCACCCCGAGGGTCTCAAGGCGCTTGGGGGGGGGTCCGCTACTGCTCGAACAGCCAGGTCTTGAGCTGCTTCCTGAAGGCGAAGTGGTCTTGGGTCAGGCGGAGGTGGGTGGGGAGGGAGTTCCACGTCTTGGCGGCCAGGTAGGAGAAGGACCTTCCTCCTGTGGTGGCGCTTCCGATGCGGGGGACGGCGGCGAGGGCGTGGTTGGTCGATCGAAGCTTGCGGGTGGGAGTGTAGAAGTTGAGGCGGTTGTTGAGGTATCTTGGGCCTTGGTTGTGCAGGGCTTTGTGTGCGTGGGTGAGGAGTCGGAACGTGATTCTCTTGTTGATCGGGAGCCAGTGCAGGTCTCTCAGGTGTCCGGAGATGTGGCTGTGTCGGGGGATGTCCAGGATGGGTCTTGCTTAGGCGTTTTGGATCCGCTGGAGTCTCTTCTGGAGTTTGGCAGTGGTTCCGGCGTAGAGGGAGTTGCCGTAGTCCAGTCGGCTGGTGACGAGGGCCTGGGTGACCGTCTTCCTGGACTCGGTGGGGATCCACCGGAAGATCTTGCGTAGCATGCGCAGGATGTTGAAGCATGACGAGGAGACGGCGTTGACTTGTCTGGTCATGGAGAGGGAGGAGTCCAGGATGAAGCCCAGGTTGCGTGCATGGTCCATTGGTTTGGGTGCGCTGCCCAGGGCCGGGGGCCACCAGGAGTCGTCCCAGGCGGAGGGCGACGATCCCAGGATGAGGACTTCCGTCTTGTCTGAGTTCAGTTTCAGGCGGCTGTTCATCATCCACTCGGCTACGTCTTTCATCCCTTCGTGTAGGTTGGCTCTGGCGGTGGCGGGGTCGTTGGTGAGGGAAAGGATCAGCTGGGTGTCGTCGGCGTAAGAGATGATGTTGAGGTTGTGTTGGCGCGCGATGGCCGCAAGGGGGCTCATGTAGACATTGAAGAGGGTGGGGCTGAGCGATGAACCTTGAGGGACGCCGCAGATGACTTCGGTGGCCTCTGATCTGAACGGGGGGAGGCGGACTCTGTGTCCTTCCGGCGAGGAAGGAGGTGATCCATTCTAGTGCCTTCTCTTGGATTCCGATATTGCTGAGGCGCTGCACTAGGGTGCCGTGGCAGACCGTGTCGAATGCCGCGGAGAGGTCCAGGAGGATGAGGGCCGCTGTTTCCCCGTTGTCGAGCAGGGCTCGGATGTCGTCAGTGGCTGCGATTAGATTTGGCTACAGAAAATGGTAATGGTTCTAATTTTTTTATATGCAATAGAGAATGTGACGCATCCTTCATAGACATGAACTGTTGATTTTCTGTTAAATTAAACGGTAAAAACACTGACGAAATATTAATGTAGTCCCAAGGCACTTTCCCAGATTTTAAAGTTGGTAAGGTCCATGCAAACTGCGTGATGGACCGCAATTGATTTTGACCATGGAACAAAACAGAAACATCATCTTGCACAATATGCACAACAGATGAAACAATATTATGCAAGGTGTAAATCCTGGAAGAGAGTTTGTTAATGCTATTATCAATGAGAGCAAGCACTTTTTCCAAATTAGCTTGGTCTATTGCTCTTAAACGGGAAGCAGCCTCAACCTGCGACAGTTCCCAAACTTCATAGTAAATAGCACATATAAATCTTTTAAATCAAAATCAGTTAAATCAACATTGTCGGTCAACAAAGGTAAAAGATGATTAACAGACGAAAGGGTGGAATGTTTCAGTCAATTTTGACATCATTTCCCCACTGACTAGGTGGTAACTGAATGGGAAGTTTGAAAACGGGGATCAGTAGTGTCCTGTGTAAGGCCAGGGGCTAAATACAGAAAGCCATGTCGACAAGAATCAGAACGTGTTGGCCACAACAGCCAACCCTCAGGATCCAGGGACAAAATGTTAATGGAGGAATTTGAAATTAAAAATTGTAATTCATCAAGGGACCTATCAGTATGATTGCTCCAATTAGGGTAAGCATGCAGATTAGGACTTTTAGGGGTATTCATGTGTTTTGAGTGGCCAAACTAAGACAAGTTGTTTGTCAGATCGTACTATTTAAAAACAACATGTGGCTAGGAATAAGACATGCTCTGTGTAAAGCTTCAGTGCCCTGCCCTTGCCAGGGTCTAGAACCCCAAACAGATTTAAGATCTATGGTATCTCTCCATAGCTTGTAGCCACCCACTGCTAACTGATCCATAAAGGATTTGGAATACAACAATTTTAAGTGAGTAAGTCTCACTTTCGAATTCGATTTGTAATTTAATTTAAAATAAAATGAGCTTGGGTTAGACCGATCAAAGTCAGTAAAATATGTGAATTTATTCAAAAGGGCATTTGAGCTGCCTTCTATGGGAGTAGGGCAATGTTCCCATTGGGTGTAATTAACCACATTTCTAAAAGTATTAGCCTTATGCAGAAAGTGATGGCCATAGTGTTGGTAACAGAACAAGTCGGCGTAGTTTGCGGAGTCTAAATATAAATCCTCAGCATGAAAGGCAGCATAATATTTCAAATCAGAAAAGAGAGGTTCAATGGCTTGGACATTCCAAACATCAGAATGTATGTTTTGTTTCACAACAACTCCCATTGGAACACGAAGTACATTAGGAACATTAACCACCTCTGTGGGTCCATGAATTTGAAATTTTACAGCATCTCATACAATAACATCTAGCACGGGCTAGGCTGTGATGTTGACAAAAGTCTGGTCTCTTTTCATGATGTGTGATGAGGAGTGTGGGGCCAAAGTTCCATCAATTAATCAGATTTTTGATCGTTCAGTTATATAGTGTCCATTTACCAGACGAAAAAATACCATCACAAATCCAATCGACATGAACAAAAAAATGGAGATGAGAACCAGCCAAGGGGGAACCAACAAATTTCTTTTAAACCAATATAATAGAAATCCTCAATGGTACACTCGATGTTATAGAGTCAGAGTCAAAGGAAAAGTGTGACTGGTCAGCTAGACTTGTTTAAACACCAGGCAATGACAAATCCGTGGGATATGTATACGCAGTATCTTCATGTGGATTGCCAGCTGGCAAATTTAATAATGGATTAGTGACTGTGGGCATCTCTATAGCAAGGTCAGGCCTGTTGGTGTCAGCAGAGGCCAAAAGAGAATTTCTCAGCAGTGCTGGACAAGAGGCAGCAGGAGTCATACTAAGAAGAATCGGCCACTCGTTGTAGTTTGACATTGTCAATGGAGTCGTACCCGTTTCCCTTGCGACCCGGAAGTGGTGGTAAAATGACTGTTCTTGTGCCCTGCATGCCAAGCACTGGAACGGGTGCATGATACGAGGGCCTGAACTCCTTCTTGTTCTCCACCTTCTCACGGACCAGGTCACTGACTCAGGTTAGCTAGCTAACTACGGAATCTACCAGAATCTGTAGAGAAGCTTCAGCTCCATATGTGGAGGGCAAGTGTTCCTTTGCAAGACTGTCTCGAGTCTCTTGTAGGTTATGTAACACAGCAGAATGATTATCTACATCAAAGGGTACGGCTGTCCCCGCCATGTCTAGACTATCAAGGTCCGGGACAAACATTTTTATGCCAAAGACCATTTCGTATGGGGTCTGCCCACCC
Organism: Lissotriton vulgaris; assembly: GCF_964263255.1. Classification (NCBI taxonomy): domain Eukaryota; kingdom Metazoa; phylum Chordata; class Amphibia; order Caudata; family Salamandridae; genus Lissotriton; species Lissotriton vulgaris. Next base: position 87,329,410 of record NC_141685.1, on the reverse strand, counting down.
AGAGATCTTCTAGGAAAATTATTTAGTGCACGTAATACCTAAAACCCTAGCTGTCAAAGATTGCTTTAAGTCACAGTTCATTCGCTCCATAACAGAATTGCCCTCAGGCCGGTATGGAGACAAAAATTTCACCTGCACCCCCAAAGACCCCATGGCTTCCTTGTACACCTTAGAGGTGAACGCTGGACCTGATCAGAAAGAAAGGTGCCACATGCAAAAATTCCCACAAAGAAATGCAAATCTCTGATGACAGTTCGAGCATCAGCACTCCTTTGTGGCCAAACCCAGAGAAAACGTGTGCATGAATCCACTGCAACTAAGATATACTTATACGCAGTATCAGCAGAAAAAGATCAGCAATGATCTAAATAAACACAACCAAGTGGTCTATTAGATATGTACCGCTGCGTTTGTGGCAGCCGTGCAGCAGTTGAATGTTTAATCTGCTGACATACATAACAAGAAAGGACATATTCACAAGTTTATTTATACAATCCACTACCAGTAACGCTGCTGTAAGATAGAAACATATGCTGAAATGCCGGCATGAGCAGAGGCTATGCCTTCGTGAGCGACTGTTATCAAGGGTAGCCTGCGGTACGCATCGGGAATCAGCCTGTCACCAACGTTGTTAATTCTCACATAGGGAACTTTATCAGGACTTAAATGATAAGAGTATTTAGAAGGGAAACCCTGAGGGTAATTATCACCGATCTCTGTAGCAACTATAGCTGCCAAGATGTCATCATCATTCTTACTGTTGGACCTTGTAACTGCTGCTACTACATATGTTGCTACTGCGGTCTTAGCTGCTTCATCAGCAAGACTGTTGCCAACAGCGTGTACTCCTACACGATGGTGACCAAGAGTATGAATTACATTTACGAGAGGCAGACGTTCTTTATTTCTGCGACTCAAACCCATAGCATCTTGTGCTTAATTGTGCCACCTTTGGAATCACGATAGTCATTCTGAGTCCAAAAGAATACATTTTTATTGAAGGACTGAACACAGTAATAAGAGTCACTCACAATTAAAGTAATCACACGAGGGTCAGCAAACTTCAATGCAAACACTAAAGCACAGTTTGAGAAAGGTGTGTCAGGGCAAGCTTTGTTTTTTATAGTCTATTATGGAAAAATTCCAATCACACGTTGGTCCATTATTTTGTTTTAATAAAGGTGTTACTATATTCGTGATAGTACGTAGGAGAACAGCCAACACTTGTTTCACCCCTTACATGGCCATCCGGCCTGGGGCTTCCTCAGGGCATTATGAATCAGGTTCAAGAAGTATATCTGATCGTTCTTTTCTGTGGATAAATAGGGATTCCTTGATTTTGGTGTAATGCCGGTACGAGTCGTCTCGTGCGATTGGAATTTTTCCATAATAGACTATAAAAAACATAGCTTGCCCTAACACAACTTTCTCAAACTTTTCTATAATAGGGGGTTAGTGGTTTCCCCCTGCCGAGGGCAAGCTTGACAAAAAAGAGGGACCATTGTTCAATAAACGGCCAGTAAGGGATTGGGACCTTTTACCCCTCATTCTCACTACCCCAAGCACTAGAGCACGTAGCTCTGCCAACTGGGCGGTACAGTCACCTAATGTCTGCATGTGCATGACATCGGACTTGAATTCTCCATTCATCATGGTACCAGCCACGATTGCGCCGGCCACTGAATAAGAATGCTATAAGATCCTATCGCTGGTTGTGCCGAACCATCAGTGTAAATGATACAATGGTAATCCTCAAGCGTGCAGATGGACAGAGGAACAGGATGAACAAACTCATACTGTAAGAACTCCTGAGTTTGCAATGAGGGATCAAAGATAAATGTGACATCCGGAGATGTCAACGAAGTTGCCCATTGTATCCAATTAGGATATAAAACTTTAGAATTTGGTACACTTGCTTTCATCACTGCTTCAAATGCAGGATAAGGTGTAACAACCAACATGTGTGTTCCTTGTGGCTGCGCGTTCTCTTTTAGAATCGCCATCTGTACAGCTGTCAAGACGATCTCGACAGAAGAAAATCACTTTTCAGCCGAAGTGTACAAGTGTGACTTGTAAGCGATAGGCACTGTGTCTCCTTCATTAAACGTCAAGTACGTGAAACCCACAGCACCAGGCACAATTCCTATTACCAGGTTAGTGTGGTTATCATGAGTCAGTTCAGTTCAGTTCTTTTATTTATTTCGAAGGTTAAAAACCATCATAAAAATACATAGTAATACATGATCACATAAAACCATACTGAACAGCATGACATTTTTTAAAAAGAGCAACAAGTTAAAAAGGGGTTTTTGTAGATAGTAGAAACAGAGTGCAAATATGACACAAGGCCCCATATGACTTTTTAGTTACCTCCCAATCCCACCAACTTTATCAGCCCCTTGTGTTTCTTAATTTAAAAGCAATTTTAAGGAAACTCATGGTAGCGAACAGAGTACGCATTTCAGTGGCTCTTCGCAAAAACAATAAAGCAGATTTAGCATGGATAATGTTTGAGTCCTTTAAAACATCCACTAAGAATCTTTGATGCGGTGTTTTATAAAAAGAACACAGTAATACAAAATGAAGGGTGTCCTGCGGAGACCTATTGTCGCAGCCGCATTCACCCTTCTGCTCAATTGTTTGAGTAAACCCAGACGGATAAGCTAAAGTATGGTGCAACAAATTGAGCCTAAAACGAGTTGACTGTACATTAAAAAGAGATACGGTTCCATGCCCACTTCATTGCAAACAAGCAAATGAGCAACTGCCGAGGGTTTAGTAGAGTCAAGCTCCCTCCTCCTACCATCATATTTTTCCAGTAGTTGCTTTTGTACAGAATGTCTGGAATATATGTCCACCATAAAGGGGTCCAGAAATAGCCTTTGCTCGTCAATATCCCCCAATGTGTCTTTGATGTATTTCAGCCAGGGGATTTGGAGCCATCTCTCTTTCAGCAGGCAATCCTGGATGATCTGTCTGGACAATTCCGCATTGGGGTTTGACCAAATTCTAAGCCAGGCCAATATGGGTCTCAGTCTGATCAGGTCGGCTGTGTATGGGGTACCCAACTCTTCGTGTGTTATCGCTGCTGGGATGCTCAACGGTAGCTTTAGCAGTTTTTTTAGGAATTTGTCTTCCTCTCTTTGTATTGGTTGTGCATCCCTGAAACCCAACACTTCAGCTCCGTAGATGGTCTTTGAGATGCTGACCGACCTATACAATGTCATCACCTGCTCTGGGGACCAACGTCCCATTTGACGGGCAAAGTGTAGTATAGCTCCATTAGCTGAGACTAGTCTCCTAGCCCTCTCCTCTATCAGAGGGGCGAACTTGAACTTTTCATCAAATAAAAGGCCCAAGTACGGAAATGATTTGACAGTGTCCAAGACATGATCCCCTAGTTTGAACACAAATTTCTTCTGTGGTTTCTTCCCCACTACCATGATGAAAGATTTTGTCATGTTAACGGAGAGGTCCAAATTCCTCATGAAGTCAGAGAAACCCTTAATTAAGAGCTGCAGGCCAACTGCCGTTCGTGCTAGGAGGACCACGTCATCAGCGTACAGAAGTACCGGCAGATGACGCGATCCCACCTTAGGACAGTCAGTTCCCAGTGCTATCAGGGCACTCTCCAGGCCATTTATGTAAAGGGAGAACAGGAACGGCGCCAGGATACACCCCTGCCTCACCCCACCAGAGCACGGGAAGGGATCGGTACTCACCCCCCCGCACTATAGCGGACCTTGGCAGTGGTGGTCCAGTGCAGCTCCCTCAGAATGTTAATAAGATCCGAGTCAATTCCCAGGTTAGACATGAGTGACCATAGTTTGGCTCTATTGACATTATCGAAAGCAGCTGCTAAGTCCATGAACCCCATGTATATGGTCCCATCAGTCGTCTTGGTGTACTTAGCCGTGAGGAGGTATAGGTTGAGGCATTGGTCACTAGTTGACCTGCCTGTTCTGAACCCGTACTGGGTATCCACCAGGAAGTTGTGGGTGTCAGTCCAATCTATTAAGCGGTTGAGGAGCGCCCTCCCGAGTACTTTGGCAGAAACATCAATCAGCGAAATAGGTCTGTAACACTGCGGGCTGTCCCTACAGCCTTTCTTATATATCGGGACAATCACCGCAGTGGACCATGATCTCGGCAGGCCCGATTTGATTGCTGCATTCAGTACTCTCGTTACCACTGGGGCCCATAACTCGGTGTTACTGAGGAATAAATCTGGGGGGGTACCATCCGGGCCTGGGGCTTTGTTTCGTGTCAGCCCTAGGATTGCTTTAAGGACTTCCTCCAAAGATAATTCAAGTTGTTCTGCCCTTGGCCCCCTCCATATTCCATCACCAATGTCTACCTCCTGTTGGTTATACAAGGATTTGAAGTGAGCAATCCATTGTTCTGATAGAATGTTAGAGCTGATGACTGGGGAGCTTGAGTCATGGAAGCATGGTCTATTTATGATTTTCCAGAACTGTGCGTAGTCCTTGTTTTCACCGGCCTCCCTTAGGTCAGCCCAGACTTCTTTTTGAAGGGCCCTCTTCCTTATCTTTACCTGGGTTTTGTAGTTCTGTCTGCAACCAATAATTTCAATCTTGTCCCTTGGGGTCTTTTTTAAACTCTGCTTTAAGTCTCTTAGCGCTCTGGAACAATTTGAGTCAAACCATCTTGGAGAGGATGACTGTTTTACGGGCTTCTTAGTTTTCAATAGTCCTTCCACAATTTTGGTTAAAGATTCGAAAGCCTCTACCACTCCTCTACCCTCTATTGTGGAATCTAAGCAGGTCTCTATATGGGCTTTCCCTTCGCCCACTAGTTTGACGTTTAACTCTTGAGGATTAATCAGTGACCACCTTATGCGTCTCCCTTGGTCTGTTGGTTGGATATCGGTTTCATGGATCACCCCTGGGTCTTTTCTAATTACATCTTTACATTTAATTTCTATTAAAATGGGGTTATGATCACTAAAGGGACTCCACTCTGTTCTAGTATTTAAGATCTGTTCTCTAGCACAGGCAGAGATCGTTATATAATCTATTATGGACCCACCGCCTTTTCCCTTGAATGTGGGTGTTGGGGATTCCCCTACATTAAGTGCAGCTAAATCCATGACGTGAGTGAGCGCAAAATTATCTAATGGCTTCATCAGAGTTGTACCCTCTTTATTATGTGTAAAATGGGGACCCTTTTCTAGTGGGCATGCTGACCAGTCGGCAGATAGAGGAACAAGCTTGGGGCATAGATGACAATTAAAATCCCCCATCAACAGGACAGTTGGTTCTGGCCCCTTCGTCCTTTGATCCAGTTCCTCATTTAATCTGCTCTCCAACTCTGCTAATATTGGAAAGTTCCCCTCCACCGGCCCAGAATTATAGAAATTTAGGAACAGTAGACTCTCCCCCTGGTGATGTAGTGTGACTACTTGTATGTTGTCTGACATCCAGTCAAGGTATGACCAGGTGCCATTCAGGTCTAAATCTACGTATATTGCTAGGCCTCCTTTTGCTCTTCCAGAATTTGTCCCTTGGGCAGGTCTAAAGAAACACTTATAGCCCTCCAATTGACAAGGGTCCGAATCCCGTGCCCATGTTTCTTGGAGCGCTATAACATGAAAGCGCCTTATGAATTCTAACCACTCCTTACTTTTTAATTTGGCTTCCAGCCCTGCAATATTCCAGGATAAGATGGTCAGACCCTCCCTATTCTCTTTACCTCTTACTATGTGAGTTTCATTTGTTCTAACCTCCCCCACTATTGATATATCTTTGATATTTACTTTGTTTTCCCCCTGTCTCAAATGTGGGTCTAGCCTCCCGGTTTGTGTGTTCTCCTCACTCCCACGTTCATCCCCTATTTCTGGGCCCAGGCGTGAGTCAATAAGTACTTAGATTCAAGAAGATCAGACTGCAAAAATTGCAGAATAGCTGAATGTTCAGGCAGCCAGCATGACTTGGTAAAAGTTGGTCGTATCAAAGCATATAGAGGTTTGATACGCTGGGCATAATCGGGAAAATAAGTACGCCCGAAATTCAAAAATCCCAGCAAGGATTGTAGTTTTTTCAGAATTGTAGGAGACCATAAACATGCGCATTTATCCAGGAAGTGAAGTGCAAGACCTCTACCTTCATTGTTGAGCTCATAGCCCAGGAACAACACCGTGAACTCCGCAATGTCTGACTTTGCAAAGTGAAATTTATAACCGAAATCCGCAAACATAACTATGATGCGGTCAATGCGACACTGATGCGGCCATAATTCGTCCTGCATGAGATAAATATCATCAATGTACGAGTACGCATCAGGATCAATGCCATCGAACAAAGAGAAGACAAGTGCGGCAAAGACACCTGGGCTTTTTTATAGCCCATGGCCAATCTTTTAAATTGTTTTTGTTTGCCGCCACAAGTGAACGCTGTCCATTGACTACTAACAGAGGACAGGTTATGACTAAAAAAGCCATTTGAAATGTCTAGTGTGATCTTAAATCTTTTTCGCATCAGACTGTTAACGAGAGCTGAACTGTGGGTGTTCTGTACCGCACATGTACAACAATGTGAATTTAAATGTCGATAATCCAAAACCAGGCAGTACGACCCATCAGGTTTGGTAACAGTGAAACGAGGATTATTCAAGGGTGACACACATGTCTCAATGACACCTTGATATTCTAATTGTTCAAGGATGTCCGCAACGGGGGCTTTAGCCAATCGCCGCATGGGATAGCGGGGTGGTGGCTGTGGCATAAACCGCAATGGAATCTCGGGTCTGGGAGAAAGTTTAGCCCACCCGACTTGAGTACGGTACAACGCAGGTGCAAGCACCAGAGCACACTCTTCTGCAAAGTTCTGCGGACTGCTCCGTGGGTACGGTGTGCGGAAAACTAGGGAGGGTGACCTCCTCCCCTCTTGGAGCGGCCAAAATGAAACGCGGGGGCCAGTCTGCCTCAGCTAACAGAATGTCATATGTAGAGGTCAGATGTTCCCAAAAAATCACTTTTATTACATGTTGGATGTCACCTTCTATTAAAATAACTATATCATATAGTCTGTCAGGGGGAGCCACTCTAGTGTCAGTAGTTTCCATTGTGATAAAAGTGTCAGTTGCTTTCGCCTTCAGATATGGACGCAGTGCTTGCTGCACTATTGTAACCTCCGCTGCGCTGTCGAGCAGCGTTAATGCCCATGTCAGGATCCGAAGCTCTGTTCTCACTATCCGTGGCATACCTTTCGGTTAACGCAGCAACTTTCTTTTTCGGAAAATGAGGGTGTTAACGTGGCAAGCCTTCCTGCTTGCCTTTACCATCAGACGGGCGGGGCTGCTCACGTGCTTGTGGGGCACCCCGACCCCTGCCGTGTTCTCCTCCACCGGCTTGCACGTCCGATGTTTCCTGTGAAAAACGAGAACGTTGCTCAGGAACCTGAAATCTATCAGGAGACCTAATTCTTGCGTGGTCGCGCAAATCATAAGTGTGCTCAGTAGATGTTGGTATCGGCGACGCCGGACGCGACCCCTGTTTCTATTGCTGCTTCCCCTGATTTGAATTCTTCCAATTCTGTTTTGGAAAATTTGGATGGTCGTCTTTAGTAGACTTTGCCGTCTGAGTCTGCGGTTGAGTTGCTGTTTTAGCAAAAGGCTTAACACCCAAAATATTGTGGCCAATGGTCTTATAAGCCTCCGCAATAATTATCGGTAATGCTCGGAGTTTGTCGACGTCTGGGACAAGGCGCGAAGCATTCGACACCTGACAGTTAACTGCATCTCCCTTTACATTACAAAAGATGAGATGAGCAACTACGTCAAACACTCCAACGTGCCTCATTCCCAACTCGACAGCCGCCTCCGGACTGTGCTCATCCGGAACATGCTTGATCACAGAGGGCAAGACAGTCATAGACGGTGTGCTGAATTACTTTGCATATCCTGCTGCAAATACTTTACCCCAATTCTCACAATCTGTTACCTCTGGCAATAAGTCTTTCTGCAAACTAATTGTGAGAATCCTGTGTTTTTCCACAGGAGTGGTATTAGGAAACACTGCTTCCAGTTGGTCAAATGTCTCAGCAAGCCAATAAGGCATATCGTACTTAGTTTGAGGGTGCTTGCCCATTACCGAATGAACCGAAATAACCATGACTGGACTAATCGACATCCCGCCGGTCCAACTTGTTCCGCTGCAAGAAACATATTGAACTAAAGCCCTATGTACCCCAACAAGAGGTATTGAGGTTCTGTGGTTTCGACTTCGCTCTGTATCTAGCCGCCATTTTGTGATAGCCGCCATTTTGTGTTGCCTTTACTCAGGCTGCACGGCGAACATAGTGTTTTTGCCTTTCCAGCTGCTATGCGTCTCCTCTGTTAAAAAGTAACCCTTTGTCCTTGTTTACAAAACCAATGTCAGGGTCTGGCCGAGTCCGTTAATCTATGTCTAGACTGATTGATCCTTGTCTTAGTTGACTGTATGGGTCCCACCATTCTTCGCTTACTTTATCTTATTTGACTGGCCTTCACCATTCTCTCCTTGTATTTTCCTATTACACAACTATCCTTTGAAGCACAGAAATACGTCCTGTCACCTGCAAATTGAATTACATGCACTAGCATTGATTAACTTGAGGGGAGGGGAGAACACGGGGTCTGAAAGAAGGGCGTATTCGAGATACTCGATAGCTTGTTTTCAAACTTTTACTATTTGTCAGTTTTGTATGTTTGGGAGTCGATATTGTAAATATGTGTCCTCAGTGGCTTCAGTGGTAGTGGTTCAGCCCAAGGATCGAGAGGAGCTTCGCAAGAAAATTCTGGAGGAATCGCGAACCACATCAAGCGACCCCTGTATTTTGAAGTGGACCGACGGTCTTTTGTAGCGCGGCTACTCCTTTCCGGCGGCTGCTGACGACTGCTGCCCTGACTGCCGCCCTGTCTTGGCGCTCTGGTGATGATTGGTATCGTGAGACGTTAGACGAACACCTGTTGGCGTACAAAATCATTTAGTTAAGTATTCGTGGGTAGCGCCCACTCTTTTGTCTTGTTTTTTGTTATTCGACAAATGCATTAGTCGAAGCCAAGGGGTAAGTACGTTTGTACTGTAATCATTGCTTTTAACCCCTTGAAGTTCGTTACGAAATGCCTGGGCTTAGTAAGTTTAGGAAATTCTGCTGTTTTGACTGTACTAGGGATTCCCGGCTAGAGGATTCTTGTCCAATTCCTCCAGTTGGAACTCCCACTTATGAGCTCTATTCGAACCATGGTCTTGGTCCTATTATTTTTAATGAAACATGGATTCGATATACAAAGAAAGATGGTGTTCTACAGTGGCCACAAAATGGTAGCTTTGAGCCTGATATATTAGATAACTTAGAAACAATTTTGTTTAAGAGAAAAGCCCGGCTGGCAATGTTTGACTCTTTCCGCCTATGGCGTAAGGAAGCCAAACAGAAAGAAATTAAACAGGCAAAAAGAGATAGGAAAAAGCAAGATATGACGATTTTACAGGCTGCCCAACAGTTTAAGACTAATGAGACTGATCAGATGATTGAGGTCTCGGAAAGACAGCATCGTATGGCAATAGATAGATGTTATCCTGTGTTGCCTACTTCCCCACATGTTAAAGATCCGGCGAAGATCCCTTAATGTCTCATCTGTTGAGATTACCTCCACCATATGTATTAGGTGCTAACGCACCCCTATTACAACCGATTGTTCAGCCACCTGTTGCTCTACCGGTTGCTCCGATTCTTCCACAATTTCCTCTTCCAGTCATTCCACCTCCACCTCCTTTGCCGCCGACTCTGGTACCTCAGTCTCCTTTACCGTCAGTTTCTCTTCTAACTACTAGCCCTTCTCCTGCCGTGCTTAATATATTGTCTCCTGTTTTATTGTCAGATTCTCCTACAGCTCGTAAACGGCTAGTCGATACTGTTTCTGGTCTTTTATCACCTTTCTTTGGGTCTCTTAATTTTACTCCTGTCTTGTCCCGAAGGCAATCTCGTAGTCAAATTCCAGACTCTGACGAGCGAGTTAGGTTAGACTCTCTTGCTAACAATTGGATCATGAGTGGTCCACAGTATAGTGTGCGCTATCTTGGATACTTTTCTTCAGTGGAGTGCGCCTACACAGAGATATGTTTTTAATATTATGTGTAATACGCTTCTTAAAGGATGGGGTGATATGGATTTGGATTTACCTCCTCAGGGGTTGTTTGACATACAGGATAAATTTGATGAAGGACTTATTGTGGGTCCCGATGTTGAGGATGCTGTCCAGACACTTGTTAATTTTAGGTCTTCCTTTTTCTCTCAAGTCTCTCTTGAACCTGATCCTGCGGTTCGGCGTAAAATGAAACACTATCCTATGCGAGAAGTTCCTCCAGTATGGAGAGATGCGGTTCCACAGGTAGGCGCTGTTCCGGCTGTCCCAGCTCATTTCCAGCGTATATGGGTACATGTCCCCTGGAAAAGATCAGAAGTTTTGGTGCTTAAACAGTCTTTACCGGACCCTCGTAAGAATCTTGCTGGGTATTATAAAGAGCTGTCCCAGACAGTTGATGCGTGCATTATGAATTTAGCAGATATTGATTTGCTGATGGGAAATGTAGTCCCTCAAGCATTATGGGCTCGGATTCGTAGGGAAGATCACGATCAAGCTTTAGGTAGTAATTGGGCTGCTATTACTGCCGCGGATGCAGCACAAGTAGGTGGTGCTAAACCTGATGCTTTGATTACAGAATTGCCTGGTAGAATCATCACTTTAATGAAAACGATGATGCCTGCCTTACGCGTTATTTGGGATAAGTTAGCTGCGTGTAAACAGAAGAAAGATGAGAGTATCTTCGATTTCTTTACCCGTTTTGAGGAGACGTTTATTGACCATAGTGGTCAAGATATGAGTACTGAAGGTGGACAACGATTATTTGTGGATAAATTTGTGTTTAATTTACTTCCAGAATTATCGCATAAATTGAAAGATTCTGAGAGTGCGTGGGCCGTTTCTTCGTCTGCTCAGATATTAGCCACTGCTCAGTACTACGAGAATAGGGATAAGGAAGAAAAGGATAGAGCGGAGAAAAAGACTAAAGAGTTGAAAACGAAGGTTCTTTTACAACAAGCTTATCCCCCTCGTTCTGCTCAGCGTCAATCGCAACCGCCTCCACAGTTTCAAAGATTGTTACAGAAACCTGCACCTTTTGTTCCGCGACCTTCGTTGGGTCCTAATCAATGTGCCTATTGTAAAGAGGAAGGTCACTTTAAGAGTAGTTGCCCGATTTTATTGCAGCCTAATGGTGGATTGCCAGGACCACAAGGCCGTGGTAGTTTCCAGTCAGCACCTAGGGGTAGAGGGCAAGGTGCGTTGTCTCAGGAACAGCGTTCCTTTACCCCTCAAAATACTATGAATTATTTTGATCAGCGAAATTCTCAGTCCGCACAATATTACAATGACGAATATTGTACTGAAAACGAAAATCTTGATTTCCATACTAGCTAGGACAGCCATGGACAAAGCAAGGGAGTGGTATTAGTTCCAGTTGATCAGAATGGGCCTTATGTTAATGTTGTTGCATTGGGTGTTTCAGAGCCATTTCTTTTGGATACTGGTGCAATGAGGAGTTCTATTATTCACTCCAAACTTCCTGGGGCACCTTTGTCTGGCTGAACAAATGTTTCTGTAGGATTCTCTGGCGCCCCAGTTCGCAACCCGGTTTCTTGCCCTTTGCATATTTCCATTGGTCCTTATGATTTGGAAGCCCCGCTCATTTTAATGACTGGTTGTGGTGAGAATTTGTTGGGTTTGGATTTATTGAAACATCTATATGCCACATTGTATTGTTTCCCCTCTGGTGTACAACTTACTTTGGGTGATAAATTGGTCTCTCCTATGTATTTGTCTAAGGATCAACTGCCACTTGAATTGCGTTCACTTCCTGCTACACTTTGGGCCACGGGTCCGAATGATGTTGGTTTGCTTAAAATTCGACCTTAAGTGATCACTGTCAAGCCTGATGTTAAATTGCCTCGCATTCCTCAGTATAAGATTTCTAATGATGGCGAAAGAGCTTTATTGGCTATTGTTCATGATTTAGTCCAGAAAGGGGTGGTTGAAAAAACGAGAGGAAATGTTTGCAATAGTCCTGTTTTGCCTGTTCTTAAACGTACTGATCCTTCTAAGCCTCCTGTATATCGTTTTGTGATTGATCTTCGCTAGGTTAACAAAATTGTTGTCCCTCAGTTTCCTGTTGTCCCAGATATTACTGCCTTGCTCACAATGATCCCTGCTTCAGCTGTTTGGTTTTCAGTTATTGATCTCAAAAATGCTTTCTTTAGCATTCCTATTGCTGAGGAGAGCAGAGATCTCTTTGGTTTCTCTCTTGGAGGCCGAAGTTTTCGATTTAAGCGTGCACCTCAAGGCTATTGTGAGAGCCTCTCCATTTATAGTCAGGCTTTGAAATATCAGCTTGACGCTTTCTCTTTGCCTCCTGGTGCTACTCTTATTCAGTATGTGGACGATCTGTTAGTGGCTGCCGATTCAGAGGATGTTTGTAAAAATGCGACTGTTTTGCTTTTGTATCATTCGTCTGATTTACATCATAAGGTGTCACCTTCTAAATTACAATATTGCCCCCAGAACGTATTCATGCAATTGCACGGATGTCTGTCCATCCACACAAAGAGAGGTGCGTGCCTTTTTGGGCATTACCTCTTATTGTAGACAGTGGATTCCGAATTTTTCCTTGTTGGCTAAACCTTTGTTGGCACTTACTCTGAAAGATACACCCCAACCTCTTCCTTGGACTGATGAATGTCAGAAGAGTTTTTCAGATTTACGTACTGCTTTGTGTTCTGCTCCTGTGTTGGGTACTCCAGATTATAGTAAGCCTTTCACACTCTATGTGCATGAAAGAGAAGGTTGTGCGTTGTCAGTCTTGACACAACAATTTGGAGACAAACAAAGGCCATGTGACTATTTTTCGGCTACATTGGATCCTGTAGCCAAGGCATTGCCTAGTTGTCTCAGAGCAATAGCAGCAGCAGCGATCTCTACTCGTCATTCTGCTGGATTGGTGTTGGATCACAATCTTGTTGTTATGGTACCACTTGCAGTAGATACTCTCTTGACAGAACGAAAGCGCAACGTCTCAAGAGTGCTCGCTTGTCTGGGTACGAGTTGACGCTTTTGGCTAGCCACATACATATCAAGCGATGTAATGTTTTAAATCCAGCAACATTGTTACCTATTCCAGAAGAGAAAGATATACAAGAACATCATGATTGTTTTCTTCGTACAGAGGAGGAAACAAAAGGCAGAATAGATTTGAAAGATACACCACTCGTGGACCCGGATGGAATCCTATGGGTGGATGGATCTTGTTTTAAGCTTCCTAATGGCAAGACGACTGCAGCTTATGCTGTTACTACTTTGTATACAGTAGTAGAAACTGCACGCATTACACAGAATTCAGCGCAAGCAGCTGAGTTGATTGTACTGACGAGAGCGAGTGTGTTGGCTAAGGGAAAGAGAGTGACTGTTTACACCGATAGCCAATACGCCTTTGGCGTGGCTCATAGTTTTGGTCGCTTGTGGAAGGAAAGAGGATTCTTTACTTCCCATGGGACTAAAATACAGCATGGTCAGTTGGTGACTGACCTTCTTGTCAGCACTTGCCTTGCCTATTCAAATAGCGATTGTAAAGTGCAGTGCACATAAAAGGATCACCGATGATGTGGGTCGTGGAAATGCTTTTGCAGACAAGTTAGCGAAAGAAACAGCGAAAGACGTTAAGAGTCGTATGTATGTTGCAGGTCCTGCAAGATGGGTCAGAGAAGTAGGTATGTGTGAGGACACAGTAGAAGTGTGAAAATTATTCAAGAAGAACCAACAGAGAAGAAATTGAGCAAGTGTAGAGAGAGTATGGGAATGTTGGAAGCGACAGGATGTTGGACGGAGTTGTCAGAACACCAACGCTGGTTGTTACCAGATGCCTATGTACTACCTGTAGTTACTATGGCGCATGGTCCAGCTCATATCAGTGCGAAAGGAATATGCAAGCTTCTGGCTCCAGTATGGCAGAATGAAGGTATCCCCAAATGTGCGGAAAACGTAGTAAAGCACTGCATTGTTTGTTTGATGCATAATCCAGGAAAGGGAACCCCAACTCCGGCAGATCATTTTGCTCCCCCTACGTATCCTTTTGAGGTATGACAAATTGATTATATTCATATGGAACGTTCCAACAACCTCAAGTATGTCCTGGTGGTGGTTTGTGCCTTTTCCAGATGGATAGAGGCCTACCCCCTAAAAGATAATACTGCTTTGTCCACTGCCAAAGTCCTCTTGAAGGAATTCTTCCCGAGGTTTGGTTTGCCGCGCATTGTCTGGAGTGACAATGGAAGTGAATTTGTTGGTCAAATTATGAAGAAGGTGTGTGCGGGTCTTGGTATTAGGCAGAAATTCCATGCGGCAAACCACCCTCAGTCAACGGGTTTGGTAGAGTGCTATAATGGCACTCTCAAGCTAAATTAGCAAAGATTCAGGCCAGCATGGGCCTCGCTTGGCCCGATGCCCTACCTTTGGCACTCCTCTCTACAAGAACAACTGTACATTCTCCTTTAGGACTTAGCCCTTATGAGGTCGTTTTTGGGCATCCAGCCAATATCTGGGGAGTCCCTCGACCTAAGAAGTATTCTGATATTCCATACCCATTGTTGATTGATTACTTGCATGACCTCACCACTAAATTACGTGTTATTCATCAACAGGTCCAAAACGCTTTGCCGGAGGCTTCCTCAGATCCAGGTCATTCCATCCAACCTCGTGATTACGTATGCTTAAGAAACTTTCAGAGGAAAAAGAACTTGGAACCTTGCTGGGGGCCGCCGCAACAAGTGCTCTTGGTGACGCGTACAGCAGTGAAGGTCGTCGGGAAGAAAAACTGGGTTCACGGTGTGCACTGTAAGAGGGTTCCCTTGCCTTTACCTTACGACCAGTGGGTCCGAGAAGGCATAGCCGACAGTGAGAGTGAAAAAGTACCCCGATTTGTACCTTTCAGTAGTGCACACCTGGACTGGACAAGTTCTGAGAAAGAAGATGACGACATGTTGCAAGAGGCTGTATCCTCACAGAAACGATTGAACACAACGAATCCAGAAACTTTGTTTCGAGATCAAACGATACCTGGCAAGACACAGTACAACCTAAGACCTAGGTTGGCTAAAGACAATTGAACTTTTTGTGTTTTCCTTTTTCTTTTTGATTACTCTTGCTGAAAGACATTTCCTTTTTCCACTATCCATCAAGTTGCAGGGTCACGGTATGAGTCTTAGGCTGTGACCTGAGTAGTGACCTAGGTCAGCAGGACTTGCAGTGTCAAAGGATGGCTAATAACCACAACTAAGTGATCCAGGAAGATTACCGTGAGCAACGCCTTAGAGAATGGATAATAAAGTGGAAGGGAAGGATAAGAAAGTTTCAATGCAGCTTAAGTACAAGAAATTATTGTTTAATAGATGTGGCGTAGCCTTGTTCATTCTAGTATGTTTATGTGTTTTATTAGCTGGTGTGGGTTGGATTATCCACATTATGCAGCAAGCACCTGTTCCTACTTCTGTTTCTTTGCCTTCTTCTACTACTACCTCTCCGCATAAGTTCTATACACTCCCAGATCATGAGCAAACTAGGAGAACAGAATACTTCAACAATTCATTCATCCATTTGTTACATCAGCATCAACTGGTAGTTAACACTACTGACTGTTGGGTTTGTGGGCTCATGCCCCATAATGCTGAGAAAGGGAAGCCATATTTAGTCCTTCCATTCTCCTATGAAGGTTCCGCTTGGGCGTATTTGGCTATGTTTTCTAATGCATACCAGAATCAACTTCGATATCCTCCTGATGGTCCGTATAATGGTGGAGCAGATTTTAGTCATAGTCCTTTGATAAAGGGAATAGTGACTATGGCTAAAATTGCCGACATTGGTAAGATCCCTGTTGATGAGAAGTGAGCATATGATGGTTGGAATGTGACTCGTTACGTTACTAGCCTCACAGATAAGGCTAGACAAAGAAGATCTTTGCCAATTTGGACCGTACCCCATAAAGGTAACTTATGTCTACAAATAAATGGTCGGAATAATAAGAATAAACAGGAAAAGAGTGTTTGTTCCCATACATACATCTATTCACCCTTGATTTCTTCACCGCTGGTACCATCTCAAGGTACATATTTTGTTTGTCATGATAGAGCCTACACATGGCTTCCCACCTATTTTTCAGGAACATGTTACGTGGCCTTTCTCCTTCCCCCGACATATACTGCTCCTTCAGGTCATCACAGAAAAAGATATGGCAGAGGGGTTATTGATTCTGGAGACACAGCTGGACAAGAGGGAGGAGACTTAATCAAAGGGTTTCTTCCCTTCTGGGGCCCAATGGTCAATAGCAGAAACATTAGACCGCTAGTAGGTGTTGTTGAGGCTACGATAAATGTAACTTCCAGAGCCTTGAGTAATTTGACGGCCGAACTTCAGGCGGATCGCCTTATGACTTTGCAAAACTGAATGGTTTTAGACATTGTCCTTGCAGATAGAGGAGGAGTCTGTAAATTGATTGGGTCTAGTTGCTGCATTTACATTCCTGATAACGCCCCTACAGTATACCAAGCCATTTCTAAGTTACACTTGATTGCCGAGTCTATTCATCAGGACACAGGAGATTGGTCTGTGATGGGATGGTTTTGGGGACTACTGTCCACTTGGGGATGGAAAGTATTAACGTTCCTTGGAATGATTTTGGCCATCATTTTCTTTTGCTGTCTTTGTTTGCAGTGTGGCCCAGCCATCTGTGGTCTTTGTGCCACCTTGTGTGTCTCAAAGCCTGTGTCACAGCAGACGGAGAACATCAAAATGATGTTGCAGCAACAGCTCAATGACCTCATGACCATTGACATCGACTCAGACTAACTTGAGTCCTTTGTGTTTTGCCTGAGTAATGGCAAAAGGAGGGTCTGAGGTTCTGTGGTTTTCGACTTCGCTCTGTATCTAGCCGCCATTTTGTGTTGCCTTTACTCAGGCTGCACGGCGAACATAGTGTTTTTGCCTTTCCAGCTGCTATGCATCTCCTCTGTTAAAAAGTAACCCACTGTCCTTGCTTACGCAACCGATGTCAGGGTCTGGCCGAGTCCGTTAATCTATGTCTAGACTGATTGATCCTTGTCTTAGTTGACTGTTTGGGTCCTACCATTCTTCGCTTACTGTATCTTATTTGACTGGCCTTCACCATTCTCTCCTTGTATTCTCCTATTACAGAACTATCCTTTGAAGCACACAAATACGTCCTGTCACCTGCAAATTGAATTACATGCACTAGCATTGATTAACTTGAGGGGAGGGGAAAACACGGGGTCTGAAAGAAGGGCGTATTCGAGATACTCGATAGCTTGTTTTCAAACTTTTCCTATTTGTCCGTTTTGTATGTTTTGGGAGTCGATATTGTAAATATGTGTCCTATATAAGAGTGTGCGCCACGGAATTAAGTGGCAGTCTCCTGAGAACTTACCATTGGTGTACTTCTAGGACCACTGCGCTTAGCTGCAGCTAATAAACCTGATTTTCTACGCCTAACAGTGTCTTGTGTCTGTTTGACGAGGCAGGTGAACCTGGAGATTTTAGGCGTGCCCTGCGCCGCTCGGCCCATACGGCCCAGTTCTCCAATATAAAGTTGACCCAAGTCGTCAATCGGGGCATTGAGATAATGTGGATACAGTGTGAACCCGTTTAAGACTGGCCAAGTGGCTCCAGGAATTGACAAGGGACCTAACCAAACCGGAGTTACGGTGTGTGGGAGGGTGCCATTAAACCAAACACGATGCTGCCATGCCGAATTTGGAATCTCTTGTGTCCTATATAGAGTATAGTTCACAGGAATCGCAGTGTGAGTGTACGTGTGAAACGTATCCTCATCCGCATTTATTACAGGAAACGTGACCCAAGAGTAGAAAAGCTACGGGGAACGCCAAATCAGCACTCAACACAAAGATAACAGACATACCATCGTCTGGTACTTCAAACTGCGTCAGATGATGCCGGAGCGCTGCCCAACTATGCTGAGCTATGTCAATATCACCCATGAGGACATAGAGAAGAAAAACAATTTATATAAATTGCAGTACAAAAAAGCGTAGTAATTCAAAACGTAAACCTTTTTATAAATCTCATGCTTGAATTAAAATATAACACATTCGTATAGGTAGGTTAATCCGTCACGCCTGTTAACCGGAAAAGGTATTGAGGGTATTGTGGACAGATACAAGCACTAATCAAGACTTTGGGTGTCATGTTGCAGGAATTCTGCTCATGCCCAGAACTATTCAGAAAAGGGGGTGGTGATGAACAGAGTGTCTGAATTAAGCAGACCACTCTTACCCAGTCCAAAGATCAGGGCTTGATCCATCACCGTTATTTATCTCACTGCACCATCCCAGCTCAGAACCTGGCTATATGCAAATCAGTCTGTCCCTGGCCCAGTGCATCATGGGAACAGGGCAGACTAAACTACCAAGCCAATTCTTCACCAGAAAGGAGACAAGCTACCGGGGACCGGTTTCTGGCATTTCAGCCGTCTTCGGCCCGGCTTGCTTGAATCCTGATGGTGCAGTGAGAAAGGGACTCATGTCTGAGTATACCCTGCCACACCTATAGTGGCCAAAAACGATTCAGAAAAGGGGGTTGTGATGAACAGAGTGTCTGAATTAAGCAGACCACTCTTACCCAGTCCAAAGATCAGGGCTTGATCCATCACCGTTATTTATCTCACTGCACCATCCCAGCTCAGAACCTGGCTATATGCAAATCAGTCTGTCCCTGGCCCAGTGCATCATGGGAACAGGGCAGACTAAACTACCAAGCCAATTCTTCACCAGAAAGGAGACAAGCTACCGGGGACCGGTTTCTGGCATTTCAGCCGTCTTCGGCCCGGCTTGCTTGAATCCTGATGGTGCAGTGAGAAAGGGACTCATGTCTGAGTATACCCTGCCACACCTATAGTGGCCAAAAACGATTCAGAAAAGGGGGTGGTGATGAACAGAGTGTCTGAATTAAGCAGACCACTCTTACCCAGTCCAAAGATCAGGGCTTGATCCATCACCGTTATTTATCTCACTGCACCATCCCAGCTCAGAACCTGGCTATATGCAATTGCATGTAGCCAGGTTCTGAGCTGGGATGGTGCAGTGAGCTAAAAAACGGTGATGGATCAAGCCCTGATCTGTTGACTGGGTATGAGTGTTCTGTTTAATTCAGATACTCTGTCCATCACCACCCCCTTTTCTGAATCATGCCCAGAACTATGCGCAGGAAACCAGGACCTCAGTGTATTGTGGTGTACCAAAAATCCACCTCAGTGCCCAGTACCCCTATCCGTCTAGCAACAGTGTCTCATTCATTCTCCGTACTACAGCGAAGCTACCAATGAACAAGCGACTTTGGGACCTCTCAGGAAAAGTGGGAATCAAGAACACTCTTTTGTTTTTATTCTCATAAATGTCCACAACGTGAGCAATCAGAGACACAGTATAGTTTAAAATGTTTATTTCAACTACGTGCTCTAAGAGGCAGTATCTTTGCTAACATAAGTAAAAAGATGCATAAAATCAATACAATCAGTATTGTTACAATTCCATAAAATACAAAGGGAGAAATCATATTATAATGATAGTGGAACCAGGTCTATAGCGCCTTGTGTACCACCCTCCCCTTGCTAGGAGCTAAGTATTATAATAATAGAAGATCTCTAGGTTAAAACCAGGAACCCCATACCTCCAAAGTCAGGTGAAGCGAATCACATCCCAGATCAGCACAGCTCTTTGTCGATTGAAAGTTTTTTTCCAAGTGCTAGTCTCATGCATGCAGTGCAATATTAAAAGCACCTGAGTTTCAGAAATTAGCAGCTGTGTTCGTGTTGTGTCTAGAGCGTGGGTCGATCAACCTGCATCAACAGCATACATTGTTATTTTAACATTGAACACTTTGTGCAGACTTGAGGTCGCAGTCCGAGTCTAGAGATGTGAAAAACAGACCGTTCTCATGTGAAGGAAAAGCAAGCAGTTTGTTTTTATAAAAACAGAGACGTCGTGTAATGTGCAAAAGCAGCAAAAATTGCGTTTGATCAACTAACTCACATATGCTAATATAGCAATGTGTGCAGGCAGAATCATATTCATCCCTACACTTTTACGGGTAGCATGAACAGGAACACTAGGATGTTTTTCTTTGTAACTCTTCATCGTCAAATAAAAACCACCAGTGTTTCTTTTCTTTTATTCCACATTGTGCTAGTCTACCAGTGGATTTCCTGTTATATCACGTTGTTTTTTCTATGTGTACCGAAGTGAACAATCACTGGGAACAGACACTTTTATTATTCTACAAATATTTGGTTTTCTTCTTTTCTTCTAGTCGTGTCTTCATTCATCTGGTATTTGAATACCCCACATAATTATATATTTGTTCCTGTAATTCCTTCATCTCACAATAACGGCACTGTTCTGCTCTTGTCTATGTCCTCAGTTGAGTCAATATTATTGTTAATGTTCTTAAGTTCTTTCTGAATTCACTGCATATCTGAGTTAAACAAAGGTGTGTGTTCGCTGAATCTATGTAGGATCAGAAATTGACAAAAGCTTGTCACACTTTTAGTGCAATTGTAAGGTTTACCCCAGGTGTGTTTGCAATTGACAAAATCACTTCTGACATTCATTGCAATGCTCATTTTTACTCTGTGTATGTTAGGGTGCCTGCATAGCCTCTTTTGCCAGCGTACAGATAACTCTTGCCATACCTGACTGGGAGCCCCTGTTGAGCCGCCGGCACTGCTGCCTTCACCGCTGCTCCATCGCTGCCTGCCACCTCCCCCCGCCACAGCCTCTCTCTACCTGTGCTGCCGCAGTGTGGGGGAGTGTGCGACTACAACTCCCAGCGG
Organism: Lissotriton vulgaris; assembly: GCF_964263255.1. NCBI lineage: Eukaryota > Metazoa > Chordata > Amphibia > Caudata > Salamandridae > Lissotriton > Lissotriton vulgaris. Next base: position 87,308,448 of record NC_141685.1, on the reverse strand, counting down.
CCTCCGCGACCGGAAGTCGCGTTAAGGCGGAGCGCGCCAGGAGGCGCTTAAAAACGATCTTCATCTCCCGCGTCGCGGGAGCACGCGGGGCCGCGCCGGGCAACGGGCGGGCCCTCTGTGGCCCTCAGAGGCCTGAAGAGACTGGTCTGGGCCAGTCCCCCTAGTTGTGGGACCCCACTGAGTAAAGTGTCCAAATTTCCTATAGTTTGGTGTAACATTACCATCGTACTCTAATGTCTACCACCGTGCTCAGTCCGGGCACTGTTGTGCCTGATAAAGCAGGGGGCCTGATGAACGGAACTCTGGATAACTATTTCACCAAAGCTGTTTCTGAAGGTTCAAAAGAATTATCTTTAGCAGAACGGCGGGCTGACCGCCGTCGTTCTATTGAACGTATTAAGAACAGGACTCTTTCTGAGCCTTTTCCTGTTGTTACCTTGGACAACGAGCTCTGCGCCGATAACACGGATGCTATTTCACCTGTGGCCAGTGTGCCCCTATTGCTTAGGGAATGCTTAGCACCCTCTATCGGCCTAACTCAAGCTGAAGCTGATATTATTCCTCTTGATTCCTCTAGTACACCTAATGTATCAAAGGTTATGATTTCACCTACACCCAGGCCAGGGAAGGTAGTAAGAGGAAAAATTATGAGGTCTATGCCATATAAAACCCATGGTCCCCCGCCAACTAAAAAGAGACGTAAGAGGGTGGATCCAACTAAGCCAAAGCTGAGCCATTCTGAGTTCGGGAAGAAGTCTAACCCTATTAGCACCGGAGCCGCGGGATCTATAGTCGTTAAGGAAAATGCAGGAACAGCGTTAGACCCTCCAACACTCCTACCATCATCTTCTCACCCAGCTAATGAGTTTAATACGGAATATGATTTAATGGTTGAAGGGTCTCAACTAGCCCCTACTAGTAATCTGCTGGATAGTATAGAACATATTGTGAGAAGCTATACATTAGCTATAGTTTAAAAACTAAAAGGAATGGAGCTAAGACTAGGGAAAATAGAGGCAGATCTGGCAATACATGGAAATCCTACTAGGACTTCAGAAAATAAAGGGCCAATAACAGCATTAATCCCTTCTCAAGCCTCTACATCGGCACATACCTCCCTATCAGACGCAGTTGTAGCAGTACCTTCTACCATCACCTCACACAATAACTTGAAATCAGTTATATCGGCTGCTACCAATCATTTGTCTACAAGTATAACATCTGTACCCAAACATCCCCTCAACCCTAATACAAACCAGTCAAAAATATCAACGACAAGACCGATCACAACTTCGAATCGCATTCCTGATATTCCAGCTAATAACTTAGCTAGGGAAATGGGTAATTCATTAAATGGGTTACCAAGATTAGAGGAGGAAGAAGCGAGATATACAAGAGGGGCCCAAGGCAGGAGACCACCCACTGAACTCCCGCCGGAAGCCGTACCTTACGTGGTGGTTCTCACCGGGGTACCAGAGTTGTCTGGAAATAAGCGGGAAGGCTTCTTTCAACTAAAAAATAAAATAATGCACTGGTTGACCTCATACAGACCAATAGCCAGTAATATCAACGGCGACATAGTCCATGTTCGACGTTTGCCGTGGCTAGGTGGAAGACCAAAAGACATAGGGGGAGATGTGGTTGTAGTAAATTTTAGGGATAAAAATGCAGTACAATACATACTAAATTGGCCACATGGTAATGCGAACACTTGTATCACGCCGCGCCCATTAACCTACTTTTATCCAAGATCCATAGTATTTCCACCTCATTCGGTACCCAGTAACGTTTTCTTTGATAACCATTTCTCTAACATGGATTTTGCTAGGAACCCTGTTTATATGTATCAATCAGCACCAGCCCCTGTTACATCCGGGTGGAACACCGTACCCCCCAGACACAACACATGTGAATATAGAAGAATGGCGCCTCTTATGCCATTTACGCCGCTGGAGTTATTGAATAGGTTTGATGTATTCCGTGGTCTGGATGAATGTGATTGAAGATTATTGAACAGGGAGGAAGACAGTGGTGGTGCAAATATGTTTAGTTCAGACGGAGCTAAGGAGGTAGAAGGGAACAGATCCCCAAGGGTAGAAAATACTAGTACTACAACCCGCACTGGGGCTAATAGTAGCCTGCCCTTATCTACACTATCAAGCAACTGCGGGTCAAATGAGGGGCCTTCTTTGATTACACTAGTCTCATGGAACGTAGCGGGAGTGCGTGCAAAAATATGTGACCCGACTGGAATATTTATATGAATACCTTTGATATCTGTGTGTTGCAGGAAACTTGGGCTACGGATCAGGTTCACAGAGTTGGATATAAAACATACCAAATAGAGGCTGTGCCTTCATTAAGAGGATGAGCCTCAGGAGGTTTATTAATATGGATCAGTGTATCTATTAACATTGGCATAAAAATGTTAAATACTGATTCACTAGACATACTTGGTCTGGAAATAACCACAGAGGATAAAAGGGTGATTAATCTTATAGACGTGTATAACAGGCATCATCCATCTTATAAGGAGTCGCCATGCATTGAAAAACTGGAGATTTTTATGGACACTTTAGAACCAGATGCAAGCATAATCTTATGTGGGGATATGAACTGCAATTTTGAACCGATTATGGGCATGGTTAAATTGTATGAAGATGAGGATGTTGCTAATGGGATACCTGTACTGACTAATAATGGAACAGTTGCTGGAACCACGCTAGCCCTTCAGATCACAAGGTTGCTTACAAGCCAAGGTTTGAGGGCATGTAATGGGCGCATGCCTTCTGATAGCCCGAAAGCACCTACTTTCAAGAGGCGAGATCGCGAAAGTAAATTAGATTACGTTATTGTTTCTTTTGACCTATGGCCATACACAAATGATTTAAAGGTCAAGGAGAGATTTGATATTACCATTATCCACTTGAAACTAGCTTTCTGCAAAGTTTATTAAAGGGGTCGGGAGACATTGAGGGAGGTCCCAGCCAAGTACAGCCACCAACAATAGATAATATCATTCTCAGTAATAATCGAAGGGCTGTCAAATGGGCATATATATTGGAAAGAGAGGACTTATTGGCTAACATTTACTGTGCCTTTGTAAATACATTTGAATCATATTGTCCATTTAGATGTGAATCTGGAGAATTTGTTAAATTACATAAAACCCTTTTTAATGAATTGTTAGACCTTCTTACAAAAAGACCAAAAAAAGGGACCGGCACAGTGAATGCAAAACCAGTAGGTAAACCATGGTACAATAAGGAATGTTGTGTTGCCAAATCCATTTTTATGGATGCACTTAAAAGAAAAGTTCCTATAGAAATTAAAGATAAAAGGAAATCATATAACAAGATAATGGTAAAAGCAAAATCTTCTTGGGATGAGGAACTATGGTCCAACATGCTATCAGCAGCCAAAACAAAGGACCAGAGGCAATTCTGGGAATTAGTGGCTAAGGGAAACAAACGTGTGAAAGGCTCCAGAGAGGTTTTCCTAGATGAGGCCACGTGGGTAAAACATTTTACAACGTTGTACGCAGCCCAAACCACCGAGGAAACTCCTCAGGAAGAACACATTTCTATCCAGCCAGAGAAAGCATACCCACTGGTAGTCTTTGACCTGCAGGAAACTGAGCTAGCAATTGCTTCAGTTAAACAAGGGAAGGCGCCTGGACTTGATAAAATTCCAGGCAATCTTTATAAGCATAATATTGATGTTTGGGCGCCCTACTTAAATCACTTATTTAATGTTATTGCGGCTGGTGACCAAATCCCGGACACATGGGATGGTGCAGAAATTATTACAATTTTTAAAAAGGGGGATAGAGGCGATCCAGCTAACTATCGCCCAATTAGTCTTTTAGATATAACTCAAAAAATATACGCCAGGCACATATTAAATCGTATAAACACTTGGTTGGATGAAGAATCAGTTTTATCAAAATACCAGGCAGGGTTTAGGGAAAAAACAGGGACCATAGATCAGGTATTAAGGTTATGCTGCTTGTATTGGAAATACGTCATCATTCGGAAGGGCCACTTATACGTGACCTTTGTAGACCTACGAGCAGCATTCGACCTTATTCCTCGTGACCTGCTTTGGAAATCTCTGGAAAGGCAGGGACTTCCTGGAGAACTATTAAAGCTGGTGATGGGCCTGCACCAGGAGAACTATGCTAAGGTTAGGTTGCGGCCCAAACGGGGAATTAACTGACCCAATCCCCATAAAAAGGGGAGTACGCCAGGGATGCGTTCTGGCTCCCACACTTTTCTCCCTTTTTGTTAATGATATTGCAGCTTATATGGAGAATTGTGAAAATGACTCGCCCCGATTGGGGGGGGAACGAGTACCGTCCCTCCTCTTCGCGGACGATACGATCCTCATTTCACAAACTCCTCGGGGCCTTCAGATCCTATTAGATGGGTTCCAGCAATATTGCACTTTAAAAGGGTTAGAAATTAACATAAAAAAACAAAATATATGGCACTAAACCCGCACAAAAGTTTTAAACGAAATCTAATCTTAAACGGTCACAAACTTGACTATGAACAGAGTTTCACATATTTAGGGGTATTACTAGATTCGTCACTGGGATGGAGACCTCAGCTAGAGAAATCAAAAATAGTGTTTAAACAAAACTGTCTTCCAATACTAAAAAGACACAATAAATGTGTGAATAAGGCAGTTACCCCAGCAATAGAGATTTTTAGGTATAAGGTCCAGACAGCTGTTTTGTATGGGGCAGAATTATGGGGACCAGTATGCAGGAAGACCTTTGAAACACAGGAGAACAAGTTCATTAGGGGTTTATTAAAAGTACCAAATAATACTTCATTGATACCACTATTTTTAGACTTAAACATTAAGCATACTGACCACCATGAAATGTTGAGACCATTATTATTATGGGTTAGATTATGGACAACCCCCGAACTGTTTGAATACAAAAATGGGTTGAAAGAAGTATTGGACCTAGATAGTGGCAGCAAAATCTATTGGTTTAAGCACGTAAGAGCTTGATTAACCAAATTAGGACTAACCCATTTATGGAGTGAGCCGGAGTCTTTAAGTATGGCCTCTAAGAAAATTGTTAAATTGTCCTTCTGGTCCTACGTGAGCCATGATTCTGCGTACATAAGAGTGCACAGCCCCTTAACTGAAACATTTTTATTGGTTAAAAATGTGGCCCATTTTGAAACGTTTCTCGATGAGATTCAGCCACCATTGGCCAAAACCCTGTACCTGAAATACAGATATGGAACATTGAGAACAAAGGCCACTGAGAAAAGCTGGAGGAGGACAAACGGTGATTATTGCACTTTATGTACAAACAACATAAGGGAAGATGTTTTACATATATTGTTCTTTTGCCCTACCTATGGGAAAGCAAGGAAAAAATGGATAGTGCCACTATGTCGTAACATTGGTTCTATTTCCCATAAGGAAGCTGGCAGAATCCTAAATATGGATACCAGCCAAGTAATTGTGTTTGGAATTAGTAGATTTCTTTTGGCTGTAAATTTCATTAGATTGAAAATGTCTCTTCCTTTTTAAATTGCAAACCCTGCGGATCAGTTCAAACCATGCCTTGGCTGTTATAAACTTAAATTTAATGACTTTTAGCTTTGTAAATAATGTATTTTAATCTTTTATACATATTTATTTCATATTTTGTGATAATTCTAACCATAACAATGTGACCCAAAACGATGATGTGTAGTATTGATTATTGATTTTTGGCATTGTACAAAGTACTTTTTTATTGTATATCTTTTATGATGCAAAAGCAACGAAATAAAGATTGAATTGATTGATCTAGTTGATGTATTCGTAGGTTTAATAACTGACAGAAGATATTCACACATTCACTGCACCTGAAAGGATTTTTCTCTGTGCATTAACTGATGAATCCTTAATGCAAAAGATTTCCTAAAGATACTTCTACATTCACTACAGTTGTATGGTATTTACAGAGTGTATGTAAGCTGATGTCTATATAGGCTTGATAATTGACTACATTTATTCACACATTCATTGCACTTGAAGGCTTTTCTTCTGCGTGTGTTCGCTGATGCCTGTTTAGGATTGATAATGGACTTCAGCTTTTCAAACATTCATGGCATTTAAAAGATTTTTTTCCCCTTTGTGAGCTCGCTGATGATTTCGTAATGCTGAAGAGTAAGTAAAACTACTGCCACATTCATTGCAATGGTAAGGTTTTTCCCCAGTGTGTATTCGCTGATGTCTCCGGAGGTCTGAAAAGTGACTAAAGCTCTTTACACATTCACTGCACTGGTATGGTTTTTCCCATGTGTGTATTTTCTGATGTGTGTTGAGCTGTGAAATTTGACTGAAGCTCTTTACACATTCCTTGCAATGGTAAGGTTTTTCCCCAGTGTGTATTTGCTGATGTCTCCCGAGGTCTGATAATTGACTAAAGCTCTTGACACATTCACTGCACTTGAATGGTTTCTCCCCTGTGTGTATTTTCTGATGTGTGTGTAGGTGTGAAATCTGTTTGAAGCTCTTCACACATTCACTGCAATGGTATGGTTTTTCCCCTGTGTGTATTTTCTGATGTGTGTGTAGGTGTGAAATCTGTTTGAAGCTCTTCACACATTCACTGCAATGGTATGGTTTTTCCCCTGTGTGTATTTTCTGATGTGTGTGTAGGTGTGAAATCTGTTTGAAGCTCTTCACACATTCACTGCAATGGTATGGTTTTTCCCCTGTGTGTATTTTCTGATGTGTGTGTAGGTGTGACATCTGTTTGAAGCTCTTCACACATTCACTGCAATGGTATGGTTTTTTTCCTGTGTGTATTCGCTGATGTGTGCGGAGGTTTGAAATGTTACTGAAGCTCTTTACACATTCATTGCAATGGTATGGTTTTTCCCCTGTGTGTATTCGCTGATGTGTTTTTAGGTGTGATAACAGACTGAAGCTCTGCACACATTCCTTGCAACGGTATGGTTTTTCTCCTGTGTGTATTCTCTGATGTGTGTGGAGGTTTGCAGTTTGACTGAAGCTCTTTACACATTCATTGCAATGGTATGGTTTTTCCCCAGTGTGTATTCGCTGATGTGTTTGGAGATGTGAGAACTGACTGAAGCTCTTCACACATTCAGTGCAATGGTATGGTTTTTCCCCTGTTTGTATTCGCTGATGCTCTTTGATGGTTTCTAATTGGCTAAAGTTCTTGATATATTCAGTGCAATTGAACAATTTTTCTCCTGACCGTGTTTCCTGAAGGGTCAGCATAGTTAATAAACCACTTGCGTTATTTTGGACGCTTGATTTCCGATTTAACAATAAAATACAAGACTCACTAAATACCTGCCACATTCATAATATAAGTAAGGCTTCCTTGTGGGTGATTGCATCTTTAGATTGGATAACGGCTTCGCATGCTTGCGGGTAAAGCTTAATCTTCCTTCCAGTAGGTGAAAATTGGGACAATACTCTGTACTTTAGAGAGCAGAACTCCCCTTTCCTTTAGCCTTCAGTTGTTAGGCTCCACTTCGTTGTGCTTTTCCCTGGTGCCTGTGGTTTGGCTAGGAAGAGTTTGCAATACACCTAGAGCACTGAATGGTGGTCTGTTGCCAGTTTAAATAGCGAAGCACTGCTCTAGCAATATCATGATAATGAAGCGACTTGTAATGTGTACAGCTACTCCAAAGAGTGTCCTGGGGCCAAGCACAGGTCAGAAAAGAAAGTAAATCAGTTTGTTTCAAACATGGACAAAAAGCCAAGTTTTTAACCTTTTTAAAACATTTTCATGTTGCTAACAGTTCAAAACTGAAGAGGGAGTTTGTTCCAAGCTATGGATCCCAAATAGACACAAGACCTTCCGCCAACTCTCATACCGGCCTCATGATCAAAGCTGGTGTTAGACGCTTGTTTATACAGCAGGTTGTTTGTCAGTTTTGTTGTCTTGGTTTTGTTGAGGTCATCTCTTCGTCTTGGGGTGTCGAGGTGCAGATCTCAGACTCGGACACTCACTGAATTGCCTTTGACTGCTTCTTCCTGGATCTGTCCTCTGCCTCTGATTGCACTGATGTTTTTGGAGCTCCTTATTTTTGATAATTTTTGCAGGTTTGATGTGTTATCTTCATTATTCATAATCAATCCGTGCATTTAAGGCTTATTTTCTGTTGGATGTAAAGAAACTCAATATTACTAAATGCAAATGTAATAGAACGTGAATACACAATATTTAACCAGCTGTAGAAGACATCTCTTCTCTACCATATTTGAAATTTAGTAAGGAACATTTTACCATACATGGATATTTCATTAAAACTGTGGTTGAACATGTCACATTGTATTTACTTCTGAAAAGGTAGTGATTTACCATTATTCACTGAGTAACTTACTAAAGAAAGGGCAGCCACTGAGCACTCATGCTACAGGTAGAGTTTTAGGTAGATATACATGGACAAGATTTCAATTAAACAGAACAGATTGTGGAAAAAGAGAGGAATCAGGAAGCGCTGCCGTTAATTCAGTTTCAGGAAGTATCTACCAAAGGTAGCTCTTCAGGAAGTGTATAACAAAGGTAACTCTTCAGGAAGTGTGCAACAAAGGTAACTCTTCAGGAAGTATTTAACCAAGGTAACTCTTCAGAAAGTGTATAACAAAGGTAACTCTTCAGGAAGTGTATAACAAAGGTAACTCTTCAGGAAGTATACATGACAAAGGTTGCTCTTTAGCAAGTATATATGACAAAGGTAACTCCAGACACCTTTTTCCACAATGCTTTCCTGTTCACACTGGATCAGTTCAAATGCCAACTCCCGCCTTTACCTTGCAGCTTATTAAGAGTCTTTCTATGAGTGCGACGGCCCTCATGATCGCCGTACTCACGGTTGCGGTCAAACTGCCACCATCCAGGCGGACTGACCGCCGTATTATGAGTGTGGTGGTGGGACCGCCCCCCCGCCAGGATCAAGGATCCCGCTGTGGAGGCGGTCTGCAAACACCCTGAATATGTTGGCAGTGCCGATGCCGTCATCGCCGAGCATATTACAGTCTGCATATCCACCGCCCTTTTCATGGTGGGGACCCTACCATGAAAAGGATAAAGGACATGCAGGTAAGGGGGCCCTCACAGGGCCCCGGCCAATTCTGCTCCTGGGGTTGCATTCGGGGGCCACGTGTTGTGCCACCCCATGGAATTGAACATGCTGCAGGCACTCTTAAGGTGGTGGTATGCTGTTTAGGCTCTCTAATGAGC